>NC_140234.1:20318973-21046473 GCF_949987555.1 Borostomias antarcticus
AACAGCCTTACAGCCTACTGTAAATATGAATATCATGACATACATATGACATATGACATATGACATTGACTTATTCAACTACAATGTCTGAGGGGTTAAAACTCCCAGAAGCCATCACAACATATGCAAAACTTTAAGTCTGACGTAAACATTACAAACATGACAAGTCTGTGAGATTGCACTCTCCTTTAATTAATTAAAAAAAACATGAATGCAGCTTCAACCAATTCTTTGTCTAGAAACTGCGGTAACACTTTAGAATAACTATCCCTTATAAATAGTTAATAGATCATTCACAAACTGTTAGTTAATGAGTTATTAATGATTTGTTAAATGTTTGTTAATAGTCAGTGATTTACAATTATCCCTTATAAATAGTCAATAGATCATAGATAAACTGTTAGTTTATGAGTTATTAATGACTTGTTTTCTAATAATTGGTTAATTATTTAAAATTACACCTTATAAATAGTTAGTAGATCATGAACAAGCAACTAGTAAACTACTTACTAATGACTTGTTAAGTATTTGTTAATAGTTCATCCAACTATAGTTGGCCACATCTGGCTTTCCATCAGGGAACCCATCTAAACACAAATTAATAAATGTTTAGTAACAAATCATTATGTAAGTATATTTGTTAAGACCATGCCAATAGTTTATAGACCTTATTGGGACGTTATTCTAAAGTTGCAACTATTCCTCACTTACTAACACAAGTGCACAGATGAATGATGGATGGATTGATGGAAGAGAACCACGATGGCTCCACGGGCACTGTACCCTAGTGTTAGTAAATTTCCCAAAAAGGTATATAACTCATGAACATGGTATTATCAAATATATTAAACTTTTCCAAATGAACTGATAATAATTGTTACATTTACTAATATAAAATACCATTTGTAAACATTAGCAAATGAGGAATAGTTGTAACTTTTGAATAACATCCCAATAGTGTCTATAAATGAACTGACTTAATCTTAACAAATATATTTACTAACCTTTACATAATGATTTGTTACTCACTTCTGAACATTTATTACTTTGTCTTTAGATGGGTCCCTTGATGGAAGGTCAGATGGGGCCAGCTGTAGGTGTATCAACTATTAAATACTTAGCAAGTCATTAGTCAGTAAACAATACTAATCACTTGTTCACGATCTATTAACTATTTATAATACATGGACCATCCGGGGAGCATGTGAATGCAGCATACTGTATGTGCACCTTATCAGACTCCCCTGGGGGGGATTCTATTCTTTTTAGATTCAGATTAGATTAGATTCATTTTATTGTCATTACACAGCACAAGACAGTGCAACGAAATTATGTACGTCCAACCAGAAGTGCAACAAACAGTAATTATATTGCAATGATAAGGAAGCATAATCTATACAGTAAGTGCAATGGTAGCTCAATGTGCACTGATTATATAAAGTATTCACTTGGTTTCAGGTCTAGTAATTGTTTTGATGTCTTCCAGTCAGGATTTCGACCACACCACAGCATTGAGACTGCTATTGTTAAGGTCTTCAATGACATCCATTCAAACACAGACAATGGCAGAATTGCAGTCTTAGTACTGTATTATTGGATCTCAGCGCTGCATTCAACACGGTTGACCACAACATATTACTAGGCCGGCTGGAAAACTGGCTGGGAATTTCTGGCACTAGACTGGTTTGAATCCTACTTGAAGGATATGGACTACTTTGTGTCTGTAGGCAATTACAAATCTGAGCGGACAAAAATGACCTGTGGAGTTCCCCAAGGCTCCATTCTGGGGCCTCAGTGCAACGCTGTTTTAGAACTTAGCAGCTATACTACGACAAGGCAGTATGTAGTAAACATCCACAAGCCACATTTCATCTCAGACTGAGTATAGCCTTTTTTGAAGTTATTGTTTAGTTGACAATAATGTTACGTTATGGCTTAAACCATGTTAACGTTACTGCAATGGATATAAAGTCTGCCAGTGGAATTCCCTCTCAAATCCATACCTACCGAAACAGAATGACCAGTTAACATTACCTGAATTAAGAAACTTGCTGCTTGACCTTCCAACTTTATCTGACAATGGGCGACTGAAAATGTGTCCTCTCTTACCACCTCGCTGTAGGCATTGCCAGTGGTCTCATCATATTAGCGCAGCGTCTCCTGTGATTCACTCATCACCATAATAATAGGCTAATACTGCATCCGAACATACAGCAAACAAGCAAACGCGAGGTGACATCCTACGACAAAGTGTCCTGATATACGCCGTCCAATGTCGTCCGACGTTGCTCCCCTGGGGCTTTTGCACCTTTTTTCCCCCAACTTTACCTCTGGAAAATTTGTGAGTGTCCTACTTATTCATGTATACGTAACTTGTTGAAAAGTTGTATTCATTTATTATTAATGACGTTTTGGCCTATGGACTAGCAAACTACCTTGCTATTTGCTACCTACTAGCTAGCCTTCGTTCTACACACAGCTGGAGGGCATTTGACTTACTGGAAACCCCCAGTCCCAACAGCTCCGCAATCTCCAGCCATGCGGAGTCCTTTTTGTGCATGGCGACGCACCAGAGAAAGCAAATGTCAGGTTGTCCCTTTGTCCGTGCCTCCGTCGGGTTGTTGACCTGCAGTTCTATGTTTCTACCACAAGAGGCAGTGTTTTTTTGTGCATGACTGTAAGCCAGCGCACCTACCACAAGAGGCAGTGTTTTTTTGTGCGTGGCTGTAAGCCAGCGCACCTACCACAAGAGGCAGTGTTTTTTGTGCGTGGCTGTAAGCCAGCGCACCGAGACAAGAGGCAGTTTTTTTATGCATGGCTGTAAGCCAGCGCACCTAGAATAGCGTTTGTCCGGTTATCACTCCCTCCCTCCCTCCCTCCGATCAATGTTGACCTGCATTTCTCTGTTGACACCACAAGAGGCAGTAGTTCCAGCACACCAAAATAGGGAGGGAAAGTGAAAACATGTGCCCCTAGCGGATTTGCTATTATCGGAGAGGAGTTTCTCCCATAAACTCCCATAGACCGGATTTTCTAATATTTACTACAAAACCATTTCGGCAAAGTTATCAAAACAAAAAACTTGTGAGTGTTTTTACATTAATAATCTACCAACTGTGAGAATTTCAAACAGTATTTCGCCCTTTTTCACATTTTCAAAATTGCTCCATTCCTCCAGTCAAAGTCAATGGAATTTAAGAAAAATATTTTCATAATTCGGATTGTGATTGAAAATCAACTATGATCACCAGAATCAATAAAGTTTGTCTCCAAGTATTTGCCGTTTAAGGCATTCTACTAACTTTTCGGTGTCGACCAAGATATAATTTTTCAAAAGACGTGTCTATGAGAAATCCCATTCATTCTCTCTGCATTAGGAACGCTACCACTAGGGGGCGATGAGATTATTTTTCCTCCCTATAAAGAAGGACACCAAAATCAACCTGCTGATCTCCACTGCACAAGTAGAGTAGCGGTGAAAGCATAGGACTCCCACCAGGGAGATGGGGGTTCAAGGCCCCAGTGGGGATGACTTTATGGGACTGTACCCCAAACGTCCACATGTTCAACCTTTACCCCTTGCCTTATAGGTCAGATCCTGTCCCAATCCCAACCCTTATTCTAACCCCAACCCTTATTCTTACCCCAACCCACACTAGGGACTGGAAGAAGGAAACCAAAACCAACCCACCAATCTCCGCTGCACAAGTAGAGTAGTGGTGAGAGCATAGGACTCCCACCCGGGAGACGGTAGAGGCATCTGCCTGCAGGCCTACCTTCTCAAGACACAGTGTTGCTACACCACTCTCAGGACACACCATCGCCATGCCCACACCACTCTCAGGACAATGAGGCCACGCCAACACCACTCTCAGGCAAAAACTACCGGAGCGATTTTCACGAAACTCGATGGAGGGGTGTAGAATGGGCCAACCTAGAACCCATAACATTGTAGAGCCGATCCGAATAACTGGGGGGATATACGAAGGAAAATTAACATTTGTTCCACTTCAAATACACCTATTTTACTAGGATTACCACACTGCCCGGTGGCCGAATGGTTAAGGATTTGGACTGTTAGTGTGACGTCCCGGTGAGGATTACTTTTTTTTTTTTGGGGCCGAATGATGGCTCTTTAGAATGAGGAGTCAAATTGATTTTCTGTTTTCGCAAACAATATTATCTTATCTTTCTCTACATGTAAAACAAAATAATATCGGATTTATGACAAACAAATCAGATAAACAGTGATTGTTTTAGGAAAAATTACATTATTATTATTATTATTATTATTATATTAGCCTGGATTCTATGGTATTACATATAAATCGTCTTCGTTGTCTTCTTCTTACTACTACTTCTTCTTCTTTCAACTATGGCTTGGATCTCTTGGGAGACGGGGGTTCAAGGCCCTGGTGGGGATGACTTTATGGGACTATACCCCAAACCTCCACACATTCATCCTTTCACTCCAATCTTTTGATCAATCAATCAATCAACCAATCAATCAATCCATCCATCCATCCATCCATCCATCCATCCATCCATCCATCCATCCATCCATCCATCCATCCATCCATCAATCAATTAAACAAAGCTTTATTTGTATAGCGCATTTCATACCCAGAGGCAACACAATGCGCTTTACAGAGAACAAGGGAGGTGGGCATACGTCCCACCCCTACATATTCCAGAGGGAAGCAAAAAAACAGTATCACCCGGGGGCCAGAAAAGTGAGCTGTAAAAATTCTTCCCTGACCCCTCTCAACAAGGCGATCGAGCAAGCTCCTGGAGTATGTTTGTCTAACGGCTAAGAACATTTATAAAGAAATAAATTACATTAAATTAAATTTTCAGAGTAAGAGAGGCTAAAAACATCATAGGAGAGACATGGCAAACACTGGTGTATGTCTGTGTGTGCGTGAATGTGCCTGGGCCCAGATAGAGGCAGGGGTTGGGGTAGGGAGGGGGTAGGAAAAGGATACGGACCCGGGTTAGGGTGAGGGGAAGGGGGACTTGGCCCAGGTCCAGGCCTAAAGCCGGAAGTGGACTAGTGTATGTCTGTGTGTACGTGTGTACCTTGTAGTATGGTTGCTGTGGGTCATATAACATCCCCCACCACTGGACCTCGAAAATGAGGCGCTCCTCGTCTATGCTGCAGGTGAGTGGAAACGGAAGTCATAGGGCAGATTTTAACCAATGAAAACAGTTTGGAGGCGTGACAGGTCTGCGAAATGTTGCAGGAATAGAGCCAAAGCGAGCGATTTTCCAAGCAAGAGACGTCGTCCAACGAACCTTCCAAACTTCCCTCTGGAAAATGAGTATGTCCTATTAGCGTTAGCTATCTTGCTACCTAGCTACTTGCTACCTACTAGCAAGGCTTCGTTCTACACACAGCTGTAGGGCATTTCACTTACTTGAAACCCCTAGTCCCAACAGCTCCGCAATCTCCAGCCACATGGAGTCTTTTTTGAGTGTGTCCTTGTGCTGCTGGGGGTCGCTGGACCTCGAAAATGAGCGTTCCTCGTCCATGCTGCAGGTGAGCGGAAATGAAAGTCATAGGGCAAAGGGCAGATTTTGATATAGAGCTGATTTTGAGCTGGTTCGGAAGCGTTTATTGAGAATACTGGAAGCGATTCAATTTTCGCTTGCTCGCTTCTCCCGCTCGCATTGTTAGGATTTGGTGTAATGCGGATGACGTGCATGTTTTTTTTCCCTCCGAAGAATAACGAGTAACTTTGGACAGAAAAACTATCTGTTTCCAATGCATTATCTGTGCCTTTCCGAATAATGTATCTGTATTCGGGCACACCCCTACTAGAGCCTGCTGGTATCCTGACACACAACTGCAGAATCGAGGAGCCAGTCGCTATGAATTGCAATAAAACATGGACATACCAAACGCAGAAGCCTAGGCTATTCCAGAAGTTCTTGCCGAATCGCATCCTAGGTTTATGTTTTTGGACAGGAGATCACTATCTGCTTAGGCTTGGCTCCACTGGGTCCGTTAGCCTCAGCGTCAACCATCAACTATCAGACGCTAAGGAAATTAATCGATTTTAATTAATGACAGCGGCTCCACTGCAGCCGTTGGTTCTTGATTTTTGATGGACGCTGACAGTTGTTGAATGGATTCTTTGGGAGCCCGGGGTTAGACTGAACCACAGCTGCAAAGCAAATAGGCCCCAGGCTATGTGCATCTCGGAGGTAGCCTAGGCTACTTATCAGCTGTGAAGTTGTAACAGGCCTATGGCCTACATGCATCCAAGTGCTCTTGGTCGCTCTTGGTTGGAAAGAGCAACAAAACATCAACAAACACGGACAGCAGAGCGATGGCTGTTTTTTATGGCTATTTACCGAAAGCAAATAGGCTAGCCTAGCCTATACACAGAGCTCCTGGTCCTATTTTTGTTCCAGTATGGACTCATCTATGAACAGAGAATTCAATTCCACGATGGATATCATATAAAAGTACAAATTTTAATCAATTGATTATTGATTGATAGATTTTACTGCAGGCACACATTGTATCTAGGCCATTGTACTGTTTTTTGTTATTTATTTTCAGCAATGAATACATACAATAGCCTGCCTTGAAATGGAGAGCTTGAAGAATCACACTGAAGCTTTCATTGTTGACCCGAGAAAGTGTTGGATATATCCAACAACACTGGGTGTGTCCAAACTGTGTCCAGTGAGGAATTTCAAGTATGCCAAGAGCCTCAAGTCTCTATATAGAGATGTTTATATATAGTTTTTTTTCTTGGGGGAAGCCTTTTCGGAACCAGGCCTTACAGAAAACCGTGCCAAAAAGAACCTTCTCTCTAGAACTGTCCTAGAAAGAATCATTAAACTAGAAATGGTGCTCGGAGAGCACAGACCTCCTTCTTGTTGAATTGCATTCCTTCGACTCCTGAGTGAAAGCGAGTGCATTTTCTTCCTCATCGTGCAACATCAGCCGATGACGCATAACGGTGCTGCTGAGGGTTGTGCCTTATGAGCATGATGCACAGACGTGCATCCATGCAATAATGCATTTTGTGGCTTTGTACACGCGCAGGTGCGTGTGAGCAGGACATATTTGGTATTGCTGCCTTTGTTAGGTTGAGAGCTTTATGCCAGTCTAAAACCCATGTCTCTGTGACCTTCCCATGTCAAGATATGGTTCCAGTTCCCCCCATCTACAATAAACGGGGGAATTTTTCGTTCCTGAGACTGAAACTGAATGGAGGTGAATGGCCGGCCGTGTTTGGGCAGCTCATGGACCCCAATGATTTGTCTCCGTTCCAAAATTTAAGTTGGGCCATGCTACACACTCCTACCGAGTTTCGTGAAAATGTTTGCGTAATCCTGCTAAAGAACCAACCAACCAACACACGCCATCAAAAACATAACCTCTTGCCCTGCACTGTTGCTGGGGTGGAGGTAAAAAGGTTCTCCACTCCCCAAAGAACCCTTATTTGGTACCAACTAGAACTTCTGAGAATGTATTGTGAATTGAGTAGCAATAAAGCATTTTAAGGCGTAGGCTCTTGCATTATGTCATGAACACTTCATTTTCAACATATCTGTCTGTCTGGTTTGTTGGTCTGTCTGTTCTCCCAAATCCACTCATACTCTTTTGAAGGCATAAGGCTGATGGTTTTTAAGCCTCTCTTAGGACCACCTTGATGGTTGAGACCTATTGAAGTCTCTCTTCTTTTTAAGGCTCTGCAGTCTTATGGTGGTCAGAAGAGCGTTGCATACCCACACATCCTGAGTCACTTATGATGTGGGTTTCAGCAGGGAAGGTTGACCATATGTGCCGTGCTCCGTCGTTCATTGCTCATAAACAGTAGGAGCAGTGCCTGCTAAGTAAAACAAACGGCCCGCCACAACACGTCGATGCTACCATTAGCTAGCGTGAAAACAACAACCACACTGCCAGATGAAAGGACTGCTGTGGTTCACAATTACCCTGCTCTGATCCACAGTCCCTTTGACTGAGAGACAGAGCTTTTTATGAGCTGTGTGCGTAAACCACTCGTGGGTCGCCGTCTAACACATTAGTGTGGGTGCGTGTAGCCTATGTTAGGCCTGGTACAAAGCGGACACTGCCAAGTGGCAGAAAGGGCACACAGCACTGCCGGCAGCATGGGGACTGCATATGTGTAGCGGCTGAGCGAGCCCTGTCCAGCTCATGGCGCAGAAAAGCTTCTCTTTGGAGAAGGTAAGCTATGACTGGGTGGAACCTAACATAAGAAATGTAAGTGGAGGAATGTTGCCACTATGTGGTGGATAAACTTGGTTTAATGACACCACAGGGAAAAGTAGAGCTGCGTTTGGGTAGGTCAATGTCTATAAATATGGACACTGGTGTTCCTCTTGGATGCCAGGTCCTCTTTTCAATTGTTTTTACTCATCCACCACTCCCTCCACTTTTCTATCTGTCTGTCTCTCTACTTGCTCTGTGGATGCTCCCTCTCTGTCTCTCTCTCACATACACACACACACACACACACACACACACACGCATACACATAGACACTCTCTTTCTCTCTTTCTTTCACAGACATGGGTCTATTTGGTTGAATTTCTCATTTCTGGTTTGGGGTGTGTATCCAATCCCTTGTTCTTCTGCCCAACACACATCAAACACTCATCTGCTCAAAAGAAAATGAGGACAGAGAGACAAAGAAGGAGGGAATGATGGAAGAGGAAGAGGTTCTGGGGAGACTCGTGTGATGAATGGGTGAGGAGGAGGACAGTGGAAGGAAAAATGACTGCTTACTTTTTTTTTAAATTAGGAATTGGGCCATATATGGGGAGGAGGCAAGAGAGAGGGGGAGGACAAACAGAAGTAAATAGAAAGCAGACAGGCACAGGTATAGTGGGGTTTGATTATTTGTCTTGCAGCATGATAGCTTCCATGCTTATTTGTCTTATATAACTTTTGAAAGCTTCCCACTACAGCCATTCTAAAAACTGGGAATGACTACAATGATTTGGGTTGGGCTTATCTCCATGCAAGGTTGTGAGAACCCAGAAATGTTTATTTCCCACTGACTAATTTGTTTTATGTCAATTATATATTTAAGCAATTTACTTAATCATTTAAATAGGGCTGTGGTGCCAGTTAGGAGGGGGTTGCCTGGTATTATCCAATAAAAATCATAATTAGACTATGTTGTCAGAGGTGAGACTTGCCAAGACTAGAATGTTTATTAATGGAAAATACCGTCATTAGAATTCAGGGCTAAGGGGGGACTTGTACCATTTCTTACTCTGTGGTACATGATTGGCAGTGCAGGGGTTACGTTGCGTTATTGAATTATCATCTAACCAATGTAGTGTATGACAAAAACACACAAACCTGGAAGATTTTGTCTTTAGAGGAAAGGGGTCTAGACACATGACCACAAGCAGCTTTATCATATTTCTTTACCACTGTCACTCTGCCTTTCACTCCATCTTAGTCTAGCTTGTTGGTGCATCCACATTGGGACAAAGAGTTCTCTGTTCACTCGGAATCGTATGATGGGGGATTTCATAGAATGCACTGAGGGTAAAGACCTTAGTCAATATTTCAAACAACCCCACAAGAAATGTAAACAGACGCTCACAAAAATATAAACACAATCTCTTCCTCTATCCTCTAGTCTCACCATCGCCATCCTTCACTTCATCCTTAATGCCCAGACTACATGACGTACCAGGAGGGGGGATTAGATTTAAATGTGGAAAGGTAAAGGCAGAAGCAATCTTTTTAATCAGGTATTCTGTGCTTCTTTTCCCATTACATCAAATTTCCAACTCCTCATTCCAAAACATGCAACAACCCTAGTGAACTTGTAAAGTGTCATGTAAGGGTGCTGATCTACAATCTGGCAGCAGATTTGCAGAAGATCCTACTCTGAAACTCTATAGGGCTTGGAAAGCTCTCACTCAATGTTCCCCCGCACACTCTGTTCCCTCACCTAAATATAAATCACTAGATTATTACGCGAATAATGTGTCATGTTCACTGAACTCACTCTAACCAAAATTGAGCACAGGAGAGATTATGAAATAGCAGAAAAGGAAGGGTGGAGTTGGAGAGAAAAACAAATTGCTTTTTTGGTGAATTATCTTTAATTTTGTTTGAAGTCTCTTGTGCTACCCACTAGAAAAACATGTGGTTTGAATGATCGAGCCCTCCCCCCCCCCTCCCTCCCCCAGAACCCCTGCAGACCCCCTAAAGCCAAGTTCTCATTAGTGCTCATGAGATACAGACAAGGTGAAAATAAGTCTTGAGATATTCTGCACCACAGAAAGGACATGGTGGGGTGTATAACAGAGGAAGATGTGAGTAAGAGAGGAGGGAGATAAGTACTCAATTTCAACTGAATTGTGTGTGGCGGTTTCACATCCTGAATAGGAGGATGGCTGTGTAGTGGCTCAGGATCAGTGTTAATGTAACATACTTTTGTCACACAGAGGTCTCTTCGTCCAGGTAGCCCTAGAATGTCACTCAGTTCTCTCCAACAATGCATCTGTATTTTTTCCGGTTGCTCGTAATGCTGCAATCCTTTCTTTGTTTGTTTAAACTTTCTCAGGACCACTCACCACCACCTACCTCTTCCTCCCACACAGTCTCTCCCACTCACTGTCTGCATTCACTCTCTCTTTCTCTCTCTCTCTCTCTCTCTCTCTCTCTCTCAAGGCCTCTACATTTAACATCAGTTCACTCTCTGCTAATCTTAAACATTCATTGAGTTTCCTCTATAAACAAAACCATTGCAAAGGTAGACACATTCAGAGCTCTCAAGTCGGCCAGGATGGACGACTCATGAATAACCTCACCAAGAGAAAGTACTCACACTAATCCGCACCCTCAATGTGTTACAAGAGGACAGTGAGTCACTGGGCTGCTTGGCCTCTTGCTCTCCGTTGCGGGACTCCCTTATGAGTCAGGACAGCAGACTGGACTGGGATATATCCTCTTTGTCAGACATATTACTGTCCCCCCAAATATCTGTCTGAGAGACCAGCTGGCTCACTTTTTCTGTGACACTATTAGGTGATCATTTTTATTTGAACAGAGTGAGCACTGGCCCACACAGAAACAGGGTGTAGACTATGTTGTTTAACGCAGAGAAAAGAGCAGAGGAGCTCAATGACTAACAGTTATAGGCTGTGTTGATGGGGTGCTCTGGCCATTAAAGGCCAGCTTGTGTGTAGGGGTGTGTTTCTGTTTAAGGTTGCATGTTGTTTTTGCCAACCAGTCATTTGAGGTTGAGAGTGTGTCAGATGGCATGCATGAGTGACTAAGTTTGTGGAGACACCTGTGCCATTTTGTCCCATTCCTCCTATCAGAAATCGAATGCTGAGTTAAGCTGGCAGGACACTAAGCCTACCACATTCTCAAACCTCAAACCCAAACACATGTTAACGACCACAGGGGAAGTGTGCAATGACTAAACATATTTTTTCCCCCCAAGATAATGGTCTAATACAACTACAAACATTGGTAACAAAACCCCCCAAACTTCAGGCTACTATGTTCAAGAACCGCCACTGCTAGATCTCTAGCGCCCCCTGTGGGTTGATGATAACTTTCGTTGTTTTCAATAGAGGCTACGCGTGTATCGCGTAATATTGTTTGTTACGCTACTTTGTCCGTAAAAAAAGAACACGATTTACTTAGGAACTGAATGTCCAACAATCATCCAAAATAGCTTGATTTTTGATTTCAGCGACGTTTGTAAACAAAACTTTAATGATAATATATAGCCAGACGTAGGCTATATCTTTTTTTTTTTTTAAGTTGATAAACGACGATATTCGCTGGATGTGGGATATTTTTGGCAGTAAAATATGGCGAGCGTTTAATACATAGCAGTATATCCAACCTATATCTATGTATCCAACGATGATTTCAGATCAACGCTAGAAGATTACTTTACGACCTTCTGGCAGCTTTGCGACTACAGTCCATGGCGCACGATACGGAAAGTGGCAGTGAGAAGATGGCGGAGGGAGATAATAATGCAGAGAAACTCAAGGAGAAGGCGAATAATTACTTTAAAGGTAATATGACAATCTTTATAAGTTGCTGTTGATTGACAAGGGTATCATAACACAACAAGCGAATCGGGACACAGACTACAATTAAAGAAAGGCAGTGCCCTTCGTTTGTGTGTCAGCCCGGTGCTGGATTTTTCTAGCACATGATGTGCCGGTTGCTAGCTAGCTAGCTAGCTAACGCGTGAGCCAGCAACACCAGGCATCAGGTAACACTGGTAGGTTAACGTTAGCTAGTTGGCGTAGCTTGCTAATCACAGAACAATCGATCAACGTATCGCCCCGAACCGTTATGAAATGCCTAGCTAGAGCACTGTTATCAGTTGACTGCTAACGGCATGTAGTTAGCCATGCCAGCCCCTGGCTCAGTGACTCGTTGTAGAGAGGGCAGACACCTGCGTGCGGCCAGGCATGCCGCTATGTCAAGTCATTCAATGAAGCTAGTAGTGCTCGTCTTCTGACAAGCTCATAGGTCCCGGAAAAAACACGTTTTATATGGCACTTTTTCCAGCTACTTTATTTGACTTTTTGACTTAATTGTATTTGTTAAGCTACATATCACATTGTGTGCTATAGACTAACGCTATGTGCCCCAGGCCCGCGATACGCTAAGTATTTATCCCTTTGCTGCGTAGATCCGCATAGTTGGAAAGTTATATAGCTAGCTTAGCTAACGTTAGACCCACGTCTGCCCAAGCTGTAAGCTAGTTTGATAACGTTAGCCAAGTAGCCCGCCAGCATGTCTAGCTATCTTACAGCTTGGGCAGACGTGGGTCTCTGACGTTAGCTAGCTAGCTGGGTAGCTATAGCCTAACTTTACTAACATTATGCGGATCTACGCATCAAAGGAATAAATAGCTAAGAAAGCCATACAATGCTGAGCTAGCTTAACATTATAACTGCACACACTAGCAAATATGTGATATAGGTGGCTATCTTGTGCAAACTGCTTACTTGAAGAGAAAGCATAACCTTTCTGTTTACCAAATCTGTAGTGTGCACTGTCACTGTGAAGAATGAAAGCAGATGCAACAGGGTATGCGTTATGTCAGAGTATGGGGCCATTGTGTGGCAGAGTTTCTGTGGGTATGGGGGCATGTCTGTTATCCCAGAGGTGATTCAATGTGTTGAGGAATATGTGCATGATAGCCAGGAGAACATTTGTCTCTATGTTGCCATCTGCAACCGATACTGATGGAAATGTATGTATGTTTGTTCTTCCAGAGAAAGACTACGAGAATGCCATCAAATATTACACGGAGGCCCTGGAACTCAATCCAGCCAATGCCATCTACTTCAGTAACCGAAGCCTGGCATACCTACGCACCGAATGCTATGGCTATGCCCTGGCGGACGCCACACGGGCCCTGGAGATAGACAAGAACTACATCAAGGGGTACTACCGCCGTGCCACCTCCAACATGGCTCTGGGCAAGTTCAAGGCTGCGCTCAAAGACTATGAGACGGTAAGAATTGACATTTGGACTTGATGTTGTGACTCAAATACAGCCTCGACTGGAGAATTAAATTCTCCTTCAAATGACTTTGGAAAGTGAAACTGTTAAAATGCTCTAGAATTTAACAACTCACAGAGAAAAGGAGTGCTAAATGTGCTACCCAGTTCTATCTTTGCATCTGTGCCATGGGTTGGACACTCGTATGACACTTATGTGAAGAGCACAGAGCAGGGATTATCCTTTGATCTGTTGAAGATGCCAGTTGGATCCAGAGTTAATGCGCATTGCATGGCACATACCACAGCTAATTTAGTGACTATTGTTTTCAGTGCTATTTACATGGTAGATGACGTATATACAGCAAAGCTGTGGCATCAAGGAGTTCTGCTGCAGAGCCACACTAGTGAAAGAGGTGGTTGTCAGAGCACAAGTGGGATAGGACTGACACTGGTCCCTTTAAGAGAAAAGAGAGGGAGCCTAGCCTTATGAATCTTCGTGTATCTGTGTCAGGATGGATTGCATTTTTAATACTTTGAAATGCTTGTAGCCTATATTTACCTTTGCATTCTCACATTTCGTTGGTTTATTTCCCTGTCCGCTGCATGTGTATGACGGTGCATGTGTATGACGGTGCAAAATCCTGATATCTGTCCACGGGTGGTTTCCCCATATTTTGGTGGTAGGTAGTCAAGGTGCGGCCCAATGACAAAGACGCCAAGATGAAGTACCAGGAGTGCAACAAGATAGTGAAGCAGAAGGCCTTCGAGAGAGCCATCGCCAGCGATGAGATCAAAAGATCGGTCGTAGACTCCTTAGATATCGAAAACATGAGTGAGTCTGTTTTGTGACATACGATAATTGATTTATCCAACATTTTATTTATTTACAGTCAAGATAAGTGAAGATTGAGTGAACTATCTCTTTAATATGGTCTTTCACAGTGATTGAAGACGAGTACACGGGACCCAAACTTGAAGAAGGAAAGGTTACTTTGAAGTTCATGAAGGAGATGATGGAATGGTTCAAGGACCAGAAGAAATTGCACAGAAAATGTGCTTATCAGGTATAGCGTTTGCACTGGTGTGAAAGCCATTCCTAAATGTGGTCAGTGAACAGGTACTCGGTAAAGTAACAAAATCAATCTTTTTACAGATTTTGATCCAAGTGAAAGATCTTCTATCCAAACTCCCAAGTCTTGTTGAAATAACATTAAAAGAGGTAAAGATTTGATCATTGGGTTGTTAATGTTAATGTAGTATCATTTCTATTTTTTATCAAATATTCATCCCGTATGTCTTTCCACTGTACATCACTATTTCCCTTCTCTACCAACTCAGACGGAAAAGATCACCGTTTGTGGTGACACACATGGACAGTACTATGACCTCCTCAACATCTTCGAGTTGAATGGCTTGCCCTCACAGACCAACCCTTATGTATCCTTTGATTTTAAAATCATGGCTTTTTATTTAATATATCTGCTAAATGTCATATATTGTACAGTTCGTGAAATGTAATACACTGAACCAATGTCTGACGTGGTACTTAACTATGGTATACAGCTGTTCAATGGAGACTTTGTGGACCGTGGTTCCTTTTCTGTTGAGGTCATTCTTACACTTTTTGGCTTTAAGTTGCTGTTTCCTGACTGCTTCTACCTGCTCAGGGGTGAGCATTCTCAGATCAGAATGATTGTGTTTTCAATCAGAGTTTGTAGGTGTGTATTTGGTTGGAAAAGGTTTAACAACTAAAATTCTCACTTTAGGAAACCATGAGACTGACAACATGAACCAGATGTATGGATTTGAGGGGGAGGTCAAGGCCAAGTACACAGCCCAGATGTTCCAGCTGTTCAGCGAGGTCTTCCAGTGGCTGCCTCTGGCACAGTGCATGAACAGCAAAGTGCTGGTGAGTGATGCATTGTAACACAATAGCTCTGTTCTCATATTACCTTTTCTGTGCAAGATATTTAACTATGTGAAATTTGTTTGTTGCTATTATCATATATTTTCTGTCTCAGGTGATGCACGGGGGTCTCTTCAGTGAGGATGGAGTGACGTTGGATGACCTCAGGAAGATTGAAAGAAACAGACAGCCACCAGACTCTGGTAGGCTCACATTCTAAGTGTAGTGTGTTTTATTTAAAGGAGTACTTAACCGCTGGGAATCTAAAGGTCAATTGAAATTGGGGAACCTATGTAGTAGAAATATGCAGTTTTTGTGCAATTTGTGCCTTATGGCCAGAGAAAAGACAGAAATTGTTTTTTTCTCAAACGGAAGAAACCTACAACTACCACAATGCACTGTGCTCGCTGCCTTCCTTGGCCACACCCAATAGGCAGCACGTTGAAGCTGTGAAAACAAATATGCAGTTTTGTGAAATTTGTGCCTTGTGGCCAGAGAAAAGACAGAAAATTGTTTTTTGGCTCAAATGGAAGAAACCTACTACTACCACAATGCACTGCGCTCGCTGCCTTCCTTGGCCACACCCAATGGGCGGCATGTCGAAGCCGTGAAAACAGGCTAGATGTGGACCCAGATGAGGAACCGGCTGCTGGCTGTCTTGCGCGCAACCTAAAGCAAAACGCATTGGCCTACAGGCTTTGATCCCATTATTTTAAAGCTAATAACTCCAACTATAGTCATCTGCAGGCAAACCAACCCCATGCATTTACTCCAAACGGTTCAAGAAGAGCTTTCAATTTACTTTGGGCACTGGGCAGCTTATGCTAAATATCCTGAAGTAGGCTACTTTAGGTTTCATTTATATATTGGTAGTATACAGACATAAAACATATTTGCTACTTTGTGACAGTAGTTCAGCATCTCAAGCGTTTGTCCTCAACCTTTTCCCCAAGTAGAAATAATTGGGCCTAATCCAGAAGTGCAGCAGTCCATTTCACCGCACACCACAAACACTCACTTGCTTAGCGGGGCATAAGGTTATTACACATCCAGCGCCATTTATTTGTACGAGTAATTGGCAAATAATAGAATTAACTCCCATGAAGGAAGACGTACACATCAAATGCGAAGTTTCGCGGGGCGAAAAGGCGGAGGAAATGTAATCGAAACCGTTTTGATTTTTGTGTTTATTCGCCAGTGACAAAATCATTTTGACCAATGATATCGCTCATTGTATACAACATCATATTGAAACAACAGTGGTGGCAGTCGTGACAAAATAAAGTATATAATATATATATATATATATAATTATAAAATTATGAAAAAAACGACGCTTGGATAT
This sequence comes from Borostomias antarcticus, assembly GCF_949987555.1. Classification (NCBI taxonomy): domain Eukaryota; kingdom Metazoa; phylum Chordata; class Actinopteri; order Stomiiformes; family Stomiidae; genus Borostomias; species Borostomias antarcticus. The sequence continues at coordinate 20,335,723 of NC_140234.1, forward strand.
TGGTCCTCTGCCTACATGTAGCCCATCACCAACAATGCCTCAAACTGTGTGTTCGGAGCCATAATGTTGTTTTGTTTGTTTTATTTAATACATCTAAAGCACTGTATAGGCCTAGGGTTGCAAAGGGGCAGAAATCTTCTGGTAAATTTCCAGAAACTTTATGGAAATTTACCATGGGAAGTTAAACTCGGGAGTTTTGGAAATGTTGACCTTTTTTGTAGCCTATAGCAGCTTTTTTTCAAAAATTCTTACATTTTATTTTATATACTTATTTAAGGATTGTATCCTGTTTTCATCCAATTTGGTAGCCAACTGACCCTGACCTAGTGTCCAATTACCCCCTACTAACTGTTGACGATTCGTCACACAACCTGACCGATCGGCAATGCGAAAGGGAGAGAGACAACTCCTTGACTATCTCGGCTCACAACCATAATTTCAACACCAGACAAGGTTGTTGTTGTGTGACGAACTCTCAAGCCGAGATTAAACTAACCACCTTCGGGGAGTGGTGGCCCAATAGGCCTGTCCCTCTGGGATCCGGTCATACTCGGATCTGGTGAGACCACCGGTTTCCGGTGGGCAACTCCACTGGAACATAATGCATTAGAAGGAAGGACCAAATCTCTACAATTGACGTCAAACGCGTCATTTGACATTTGTAGAGTTTTTTTGTTTTTTTGAAAGTGAGAATAATATCCTCAGGAAACACTGAGGGAAAGAAAACCACATTAATTGTAAAATACTGCGCATTTGGGAATGATACATGGCTTAATGCTAATCTGTGTTAAGTGCCCCTCTAAGAGGGTATGGAGGACAGTGTTGTCTCATGATTTATGAACTCTCTTCTGTCCTCAACCTCTTCAGGGCCGATGTGTGACCTCCTGTGGTCGGACCCTCAGCCCCAGGTCAGTCCCTTTGTTTTCATGTGTTGATGCATGTGGTCTCTGCAAGATATTCAAGGTATTCAGCATTTGATATCTGGATTTTTTTTAAATGTTATTTCTTAATATGTCCTCCTCTCCGTCTCTCAGAGCGGGCGGTCAATCAGTAAGCGAGGAGTGAGCTGTCAGTTTGGTCCAGATGTAACTGAGCGCTTCCTGGACCAGAACAAGCTGGAGTACATCATTCGTAGTCACGAGGTGAAGGCTGAAGGCTACGAGATCACTCACTCAGGGAAGTGCATCACCGTGTTCTCAGCGCCCAATTACTGGTAGGTCACCAACTGCAGTTCTTGTTGACACCATGCACCCCCCCCCCCCCCCCCCCCCCACCCCCCCCTAACAGTGTTCTCTTGTTCTGCTCCTTCTCCCAGTGATCAAATGGGGAACAAAGGAGCCTACATCCACCTCAGGGGATCCGACCTCAAGCCAGAATTTCACCAGTTCACTGCTGTGGTCAGTACATCTCTTAATGTCACTTCTGACATAGTTACCTCCTCCCCAGCAACAGCGCAGGGCAAGAGGTAATGTTTTCGGTGGTATGTGTTTGTTAGCTGGATTAAGCAAAAACTAACAGATCGATTTTCACGAAACTCAGTGGAAGGGTATAGCATGGGCCAACTTAGAACCCATTAAAGGGGAAGGCTCTTTTTCGACAACTTGGACCTTATTTACGGCATATTATAAGACGTTTGACTCACCGAGATAACTTTGGTGTAATTCTGAGGCCTGTAGAAGACATTTAAAATCCAGCACGAGCCAAGTATATCCATGTAATGGTGGTGGACAAGGCACCGAGAATGCAGCTTCTAAAAATGTATTTTCTGCTGCGAAACGGTTGTTTTCATCAATCTATTTTTATGAATTGCTAGTTGTACTTCCATAGAGCGAGGGCTTGTTGTGGTTTTCACATGCCCTCTGTAATATGATCTTTAGAAACGTCTTTAGAAACGAAATAAAGCTTCCCCACTTGCTCCAGCACACATGCGCAGTGCACAGCGCGCAGACTGGCTATTCTCCGTCTGTAGGCTACACTCGCGGCGCATATTCTCTACGCTACAATGGGCTTGTTGGTGCCTGGAATATTGTGTGCAATATGGCTGAATATTTATCAGATTTTGAGGATAGAAGATGACTTAGAATATGATGGAAGCCGATCGTAGCGTAGCGTAGAGAATGTGAGCAGACCTCTTTTCATGAAACTCGGTGGAGGGGTGTAGCATGGGTTCATTTAGAACCCATTCAATTTTGACGGACACAGAGCCACGAACGGGCGGTGGTCTGTGTTCACTGAGCACCATTTCTAGTTGCTTTTTCAACAAGACTATTATATAGCTTTAACACTTTTGTTCTCGTCCTTTTAAAGATCCAGCATTGCAAATTGACATTGTTCTGTGTTCCTCTCTCCTCCTCTGCAGCCTCATCCGAATGTCAAACCCATGGCCTATGCTAACAGTCTAATGCAGATGGGGATGATGTAGAGACCATGTTCTTCTGAGTGAGGCACCGACGATCTCCCACCTGGTCTGAACCATCCCTGCCACATCACCCCCTCCAAGCACTTAGACATGCCCCTGTTCAGGCTCTGCTAAAGGGATCCCTCTTCTGAGGAGACCATAGTGCCAGAACTACGCAAACCTGTGTTTTAATGTCATGGTTGAACGTTGATATCTGTAGTTGCAAACACAATTTGCAAATTTGTAATTTTTCAGTTTGACAATCTTGTATCATGCCCATTGTTATATTTACACACATCATGATATAAGCTTGCTAAATTAAAATTATGAACTTGCGATTCGCAGACCTCTTTGCATAGTTCTGTCACTATCCTCTCTTCATACCCTCTCCCCAATACCTCCCTTTGTTGTATTAAGAGTTAGTTCAGATGGGAAGAGATCACTTAGACCAGCTCAGTCAAGAATTGGGTGTGTTCTTTCTTGTATTGGTAAAACTGGAAAAATCCCAATTTTTGTAGCAGCACATGGTACCATTCCCGGGTAAAGAAAATTACCCTGAAAGATGTTTATGAATATATTTGGAGCTGCTTGCTTTTAAGATATTTGAGTGTCATGATACTCACCTAACTGAAGTGATCAAAGAGCTGGTATGTACCAAAGATCTGTTTGTGGAATTGATCAGAATTGTTGGGTTTACGTGAAAACAACCTGACCAGAATTGTACTATTTGCCTTTGTACATGGGCAAGAGCAACTGACTGGGATGAAAGCAGCATGTTCCTGTATATCAGTATTTTTCAAAACATCATATCATCATAGTTTCAAATAAATTGAGGTTTTTTTTATTTACAGTATAGCAAAAGATAGAAGGCAGAAGATATGAAAAACGTATCCCATTTATGTTTGGATTTCATTTTAGAAAAAAAGCAAACAAACAAAAAAAACAGTCTCTCTGGAGTCCAATACTGGTGGTCTATAGGTTCACTCTGAAAGGTGCCGTTTACCAGTAGTCATGTGTTCAGACAGTTCTTCACATCAGATGTTCAAATAAAACATATTCATCATTTTATTTATTTTGCACTGCTGTACTACTTACCCTTTCTGGGGAGGTACTGCTGCTCTCCATGTCTCTTTGTCACCGTGCCGCTCACCTGGCAGCTCTGCACAATCTTCTTTCCCAACCAGCTTTGCTACAAGGCAGGCACTGGTGGCACTCCAGTCTCCAATGTATGTTTGTTTACCAGTGACTGAGCCAATGTGTGGACTTGCAGATTACCAACAAACCAATCCTCCCCTCTCGTATGTGCACAGCTGCATTGTCCAATGGCCCTCAACTTTTTAGACAATAATATACACTGATGTGTATGTATATATACTGTATCATTAAAAATCTGTACATGTTTGTTGAGTTATTGAATTAAAAAAAATCCAGTCCAGTGATTTTAAAGAATATCTACTTTGTTCATGTGTTGTGTGTTTGTTTATCACCTAATCTATCTGGACCACACAATGGCAGCAATTTTTCTTTTACACTTCTACCTTTCTAATCTTCCTCCTGCTTTGTGTTGTCCTCGTTTTGTATTTTATTTTTTGATATGGACTTGCTGTGTGTCTGAAATAAAGTTGATCTATCTTACCCAAGTGAGTAGTAGGAAACTTGGCCTGTCAGAAAATGTTCTTTGTGTTTTACTAATAACTACGTAAAATCCGTTTCCTCTTAGGATTGCTCCTCTTAGGCCTGGGTTACAGGACATCGACACGAGAACAAGAATGACAATGAGAACGAGAATGACCTCAAAGTTGCATGCATTGCCAGAAGTTATCAGGGTCACATGGAAACGCTATTGCAACACTGGGCATGGGTGTGCCTGTTATAAACCATGGATGTATTTATAAACAGACTGTGACAGTTGGGCCCCATCAGGCCCCCAGGATTCGAAATCTAAAGTGAAGCCCTATTGAACCGCGCCATCTTTGAAAAAAAATGCGTCACTGATACCTTTGACATGCGCAGTCAAAGGTATCGGTGACATGTTCTTGTAAACGGACTGCACTTATATAGCGCTTTTCCACCTTAGCGGCACTCAAAGCGCTTTACAATGGCCTCTCATTCACCCATACATTCACACACCAATGGCGGTAGCTGCCATGCAAGGTGCTAACCTGCTCATTGGGAGCAATTTGGGGGTTAGGTGTCTTGCTCAAGGACACTTCGACATGTGGACAGTCGGAGCTGGGATTCGAACCGCTGACCCTTCGATCACTGAACGACCCGTTCTACCAACTGAGCTACAGCCGCCCCTTGTAGTCCACTAACGGATTGCGTTCATGTTAAAGGACAATTCTCGTTTTTGACAACCTGGATGATTCCTCACTTGCTCCAGCACGCATTCGCACAGCGCGCAATCGTTGCTCCAGCACGCTGTGAGCAAGTGAGGAAGCTATTTCGTGTCTAAAGACGTTTCTAAAGATCATATTACAGAGGCATGTGAAAAACAACACAACAGGCCTATGCTCTATGTAAGCACAACTAGCGATTCATCAAGACAGATTGATGAAAACAACTGTTTCGCGACAGAAAATAGATTTTTAGAAACTGCATTCTAAGTGCCCCGACCACCGCCATTACATGGATATACTGGCTCGCGCTGGATTTTAAATTTCTTCTACATGCCTCCGAACTACACCAAAGTGATCTCGGTGAGTCAAACGTAAATGTCGTAAATAAGGTCCAGGTTGTCAAAAACGAGCATTGTCCTTTAACTAGTCAACTGGCATATAATGTTTTGTTTGCCTTCGATCTGATGAATGGTAGAGAACAGCAGTTACATTTCCTAGAAATGTATGACGCGAGTCGCACAATTTGTGCGTAATCACACACGACGAATATGTGACGAACCACCAGGCTTGATGCTAGAATGGATCGTCCGGAGGGAGGGGGGCGGGAACGCCGCTATACATCAACCAATCACAGCACTAAGCATCTACTGGGTCACACGTGGACATATGGGTGAGGCTGATTTACGAAACTGGATCCAGCTACTAGGACGGCGCTGAGTGGACGCGCCCCGCTTATCGCAATACACCTGCTCGTGCACGCTCGCCTGGCCGAGGGAGAGAAGGGGACTTGCTTAAGGCTCGTTGTCCGCGCGCCTCCTGGCGGCGAAACGATTCCGCTGTGAGTATTTGATGACGTGTAGCGAAGTTCCCTCCCCCCTCCCTCCGGGCAATCCATTCTAGCACAGGTTGATCTCAACAACACTCACCTTGCGAAACGTGTCTAAAAGTATTGAACGACAGCCTTCATGGTGGCATTAACAAGATGCCAAAGTATTGCACCGCACCGAACTGTAAGAATGATTCTGGAAACACGATTTCTGACAGGAAAAGCTTTTACAAGTAAGAACAATTCATGTAATGGGATGTTTGTGGTACAGCTAGCTAGGTTTGACTGCTGTGCGTGTGAGTAGATCAGCAGCGATAGCTAGTTAGATTAGATTCGGAACGATGTTCCTAAAAATAAACAATAAAAAAACGGACTTTGCTGACTTTTCAGACTGTCGTAGAGGCTGTATTGGGTCGCACTTGCATATCACCCGTGCTTTTGCTACGCTTTGGTTTAAAAGCTTAAGTTGTGCGCGTTGTTTACAGGTGTGTGCTGTAATGTGTATGATTTTTTCCTGCTATTCATGATGTTCAAGGTTTCCGCTGCATGACCCAGACCGGTTACAGCAGTGGTTGAAGAACATGGGTCGTGAGGACTGGGTCCCGTCCCGGCACCAGTACATCTGCCATGAACATTTCACATCTTCCTGCTTCAAGTTGCGTTGGGGGATCCGCTATCTTGAAAACGATGCAGTGCCCACTGTCTTCCAGTTGCCTGAGGTATGAAACTTGGTGCGGGCCTTCCTGTATCTAAATCTATAATATCGTATTTGGGGGGAAAGTTTATATCGTGCCCACAGCCCTATAAGTTCAGTTGAGTCTCCTGCATGTATCCATATTGGTTTCAGCATGTTAATAGTAACATTACATACATATGCAATAATTGCATTGCACATAACAGTCTGTCTGTTTCCAACGATATGTGTTTAGGAGGATATAACTTTCTCTCTCCCATTTGTGTCTTATAGAAACGTAAAGGTGTGGATCCTTGTGAGAAGAAGTACAAAAGGCTTCGGTATAGCAGCACACCAAGGATGACCTCATCTGATGACGGTTTGCCAGTAAAGGACACCATGGAGCTGAACAGTGATCGCAACACTGCTGTACAACTATATGAAATCGCTGTTGAGCCCTCTCAGTGTGGAGAGATGGTGTTGGTAGAATCAAGTGCTGTGAAGCACTCTGAAGATGCCCCACACTTGTCAACTGCGACCGAAGGTGATTATCCTGTGGCTTTATTTCAGACATTGCAGGATCTAGGCGGCCTTGACTGTCGAGAGCATTCTGAGGTGTTTGTTGTATCGGAAGGCCCACCTGTTGATGGACAAGAAGAGGTGGTGAGCGGGATCACCACAGCCATACAGACCGGAGACCAAGCCCTGGCTATGAATGACTACACTGGCCACTCAGTTGAGGCTCAGACATCTCTGGTGATTGGAAATGTTGCCCCGGAGATTGAGGAGCCCTCTTTTACACTTGATGACCCTGGTGCTCAGATTATTGCTTACTTTGAGTCTATACCTAATGTTTTGTCCAATGGAACATCCTCACAGTTCAGCATTTCCCCAGACACAGTTCTGTCGTCCGCTCTCAGCTCCAGGCCTATTGTATCCACACTCCCCATAGTGTCCAAGCACATGCCTCCTTCTTCCCCTAACTCATTAATCCTCACACTGGAGAGACTTGAGACAGTTGGGGAGGAAGCAGAGGGGGACACCCCGGAGGAGGACAGCACATATCAGCAAGGAAGCCAACTAGAGGAGCACCGGTAAGGGTGTTGGCCAACATGCCGGATATTTGCTTTGCTCAAAATAGATTTAATTTGCCTGCTAAGATGTATTTTTGTTTCTTACATTCATTTCATTTTTTTTTTCTTACAGCTACCATAAGAATAGCCTAAGCAAAGAACAGCTTGAGGCAATAGTTATAGAGCTCCAGAAGAAGGTGAAGGTGCTGCAGCAGCGACATCGCCGTCATTTGGAAAAACTGTTGGGGTTGGAGAATACTGTCAGTCAGCTGAGACAAAGTAACCTGCTCAATGAAGAGCGACTACAGTTGCTAGAGAGGGTATGGGATCAAAAGCATCTAACGAAATTAAATTTTGCACAAGTGAAACAATATATTTATACATTTTCTGTACAATTTTTGTCTTTACCTCTAGGCATACATACAGACAAGTGCAGCAGTGACAGATGCTGGTGAGACGGTGGCTATCATCTATGAAGAAGACACAGCTTACTTGTACACCCAGCCAATCGATGAAGAGAAAGTGTGAGAATGGGATTGCTGGATTCTAACTCCCAACCCTGATAGAGCCTCAATCACTATGATTACTAATCAGGGCTGGCACCTTAAATACTAAAACATATTTCAAATTATATAATATTTAAAAACACAAAAAATAAAACAAAAAACCTGGTTCCTTGTCATTCAAAGCAGGAAAGGATACCACTTTGTTAATCCCCAGGGGGGACATGTGAGTGACAAAAAGCATAAAATCTAAGTATACATAGTAGATATAATATAATAATACATAAACAATTGAAACATGTAAAGGAAATTAAGTTTCAATGTTAAGTGAAATGTGAAGGAGGGGGGGGGGGGTCTGAGTGCAAGGATGAAAGTGAGGGTGATAGCCTTGATAGTAGGGGTTAGGGGTTTTATCCACTGTGGGACACAACCCATACACAAATATGTAAAACTACTAACTAATTATACGAGAGGGTTACCCGAGAACAGAACCTTTCTACAGGTGAACAGCTGACCTGTTGGGGAGATACTCCAAGGTCCAGGCCATTGTTTATTGTCCTGGGAATCAGCTGCTAGGCTATCGAAGAGTTGTACAGTGGGTGAGCAACATCCTTCCTTACCGACAATGGCTAGAACTGTAAAAATGCAGGTCAACCACAGCTGGGGCACCTTCAGACTTGGGGGGTGTATATAAATGTACATGTCTAATTCGCTTTCCACACTTTCCACAGGTTTTGCACTAAGTGTTTATAGAATTATATTAATTTTGTCTTGGAGGATGTCTGGCTGTTGAGTGTGTTCATCAGGGTATTGGTTGTTGTGTGTTTAATTCTGGAAAATAAAGTAAAATATATTTGCAGTAGTCCTTGAGATCATTAATGACATATTTATTTCCAACTCATTTAGGTGGATTACAGATATAATCAAACATGACAACATTGGGAATTGTTTGGAAATGGTATCAATAAGGGATGCGTATCAGTACTGGATCATGGCTGTGAAATTTCACGCGTCCATGCGCCCCGCCGGTGAACTGCGAGTGTCTACATTCGATTCGGCAGCTGCTCTTAATAAGAGCGGTCTCTTAATAATAACAAAAGAAAACACATTTAAGAGTGATTGGGCTTATCAGATAGCCTACACTCTCCGACACTGGTTGACTAGGGCCAGACAGACATGTTCTTTTGGCAGACATGCGTCGGCTGGACTAGTATTGGCCACCACGGACATAGGAAATCGAATTGACCCCCCAAATAAATCGTCATAACCCCCGAAGACCAATCATTGAGTAGATGGTCAGAATTCCGCGTGGTTCGCGCAATCAACGTGGGCAGTGTTTGTTTGAAAAATGCGTCCCGCCGCGTTTTGTTTCAAGACAACGACGTTGCAGCAAAAGTTTCAAGTTTCATCTCTTGACTTGCCGTAGTTGCTTTTCGAAGTGTTTTGCCGAAAACGCATTCGTAGCTAATTGAAGGGAGTTTTTCTATGCTAAACTGGAATCCAGGAAGAATAGAAATAGAATCCGCTAGCGTCAACAGACTTCTGTCATATTCGCTAACATTGGCAGCATTGTCCTGCCGGCGAATTTAGCCTGCTAGCTGAAAGGCTCTAGCTAGCTAAAACTAGTAAAGTTAGTTAGCACTAGCTAGCACTAGCTAATTTGAACACAGACCTCTAGCTGTCGCGGGTCTAGTAAAGTTTTATCATCAGCGTCGAATGAGCTAAAGTTAGCTATATTATCAACAACATAACGTTAGCGCACCATGGCAGAGGGATCGTACGGAGGTTGCAATATGATTTCGAGGGTTAGAAAAGTGACTAGTAATGTGAACAATGGCAGTGCGACCATAAATGTGCGGAGAAAAGTTCGGCAAAACCAAAGACGGACTTCTCACAATCGGGTAAAGGAAACAGAATTTGGTCTCATGCCATGTTTCGTGTTTGTGTTGTTCAGGTGAAGTTCAGGTGATGACTAGCCACTGCACTTCATCTATATAACGTTATATACATTAAATAGATTATTATACTCTAGCACAAGTAAACTGCTCAGAATTGCAAACATTAGCTAAGGTAGCCTATGTGATGGAAGTTAAATTGCTGGACATTGCAGGTTGTTCTTGAGAGAGTCCTGGGAATCACCACCTCCAATGGTAGTGGCTTGACCTGCGACCCCAACTCGGGTTTAGTTGCCTATCCAGCAGGGTAAGTGTAGACTGAGCTTTATTGAGTGCAAACACTGATTATGGTCTTAGTAGGCTATGCTGAGAATTCGCTTCTGTGACTTTTGTGTTTTTCAGTTGTGTAATTGTGATCCTTCACCCAAAGAAAAACAAACAGATCCACGTCCTCAATACATCAAGGTATACTGTGTGTGCGTGCCTGCGCATGTCGTCTCTGTTAGGATTCAGTGAATGTCTGGTTGAGTTATTGGAGTACAATTTGATTCTAATGTAACAAGGAGTGCCATCAAGTCAGTTCTGTGTTTGTGTTTCCCAGAAAAACCTTCACTGCCTTGGCCTTCTCTCAGGATGGAAAATATTTAGTCACTGGTGAGGTAAGTGCTTGGAAATGTTCGTGAGTCAAAATAAGATTTGTTTGGCATATGTGCACTTTGCTGTATGTGTATATGTTAAGACAGCCTATCATGACCATGTTGATTGATGATGTGCGTATACAGTTGGAGGGTGAATGTTGTATGAATGGTCATGTAGTGGAATTGTAATGTGAATTTTGTAGATTAGGTCCTGGTGAAGGTCTGTTGCTCCTTGAAGTCAGAAGTACTAATGAAACATTATTGTGCCTGGCTGAGTTTTTATAATCCAGTCATCTATTTTTGGGGTGCAATATACGCTGCTACAGGAACTGGCCTTACAAATGTAGGCGGCTATCCCTAATGACAACAATGTTTTCACTCTGGATCTCATGATGACATGAGATTGGCCTAAATTTCTAGCTAGAAGTGAATCTATTTTTAGATTGTTTTGGCAACAGAGATATACAACTCTCTTCAGTGTGCTATGCTAAGCACTTCTCATTTCCTAGTGTGGGCAAAGCAGTTGTATTGGAATTTGCTTAATGTTTTTTTCAAGTTAGTGCACTGATGTTTTAGTATTGACTTTGTCTTTTGAAGGTTGTCTCCCCCCCAGCTCCAGTAGTATCAGATTATTTGACATGGTATCCAGCTTCATTCCCATGTCTCCCTGCTGATTCACTTGTGCTTCTATCTCTATCTTTGTCTCTGGGCAGAGTGGCCATATGCCCTTTGTGCGAGTGTGGGACGTGGCAGAGAGGACACAGGTGGCAGAGGTCCAGTGCCACAAGTATGGAGTGGCCTGTGTGGCCTTTTCCACCAACAGTAGCTACATAGTGTCTGTGGGCTATCAGCACGACATGACGGTCAACGTCTGGGAGTGGAGGGTGAGTAGTGGAGACCCAGGATGTCAACTACAGACTTGAACTACCTAGAGCTGCAGAATACAGTATAATTTTTTCCTCAATTAATACATTTGTCTTGTTCTAAAAGGGCTATGAAAAATATGCTACTTGGCTTTCAGTGCATTTTACACACATCTAGGATAACAGTTCAAATGCTTTTCTTTCTTGACGGCAGTTTTGCTCAAAGCAGCAGTAACTCTTTGAGATGACAAGTCCACCAGCCAAATAACACATTTTTGAGTTTTGGTCTGTGTTTGTTTTGAGTGCAGAAAGGAACTCTAATTGCTTCGAACAAGGTGTCAAGCAGAGTTCAGTCAGTGTCCTTCTCTGAGGACAACAGCTACTTCGTCACGGCAGGAAACAGACATATCAAGTTCTGGTACCTGGACGCGTCCAAGGAAAGACGGGTAAGGAACAGCTGCCTCGGAGAAGACGCTGATGATGAATACTACTCTATTGATGTAGTGTCGACAGTGTTGCATCGTCTCTGAATGACATTGACACTGTTGTTGTGGCAATCCTCCTGACTCCTCCCCCAGGTCAACAGCACGGTGCCCTTGATTGGTCGGTCAGGGTTGCTGGGAGAGCAGAGGAACAGCATGTTCTGTGGATTGGCGTGTGGGAGGGGCAAAATGGCTAGCAGCACCTACTGCATCACCAGCTCAGGCCTGCTGTGCCAGTTTAACAGCAGCAGGACGCTGGACTCCTGGGTTGACCTCAAGGTCAGGATCTCTCTAAGGATCTCTCTTAAAGTGGCTCAGGTGTGCTTCTGATTGATGGATCTGCCATGCCTGGTAATCTAATCAATGGGTGCTTTTCTCATCTCTTCACAGACCACATCTGCCCGATGTCTGTCTGTGAGCGAGGCCTACATCTTTTGTGGATGTGCAGATGGTACCATCAGGGTCTTCAACCCCCTTAACCTCCATTATATTAATACTCTACACCGACCCCACTGTCTTGGGGTAGACATCACCCAGGGTGTCCAGCCAGGGTGAGTACAGAATACACACACACAGTCATAGTCATATATGAAACCGCATGCTCCATTGCCTTAAGCAAGATTAGAGCACAAGCAAAAGGGATATTGTAAGAACATCTGAATGTATAACATTAACACTGCCCCTGTATAGACTGTCTCGCTCTCCTTTACCTCTCCAGGCACCTGTTTGCTGCCAACCCAGAGGCGGAGTACCCCGATACCCTGGCACTGACCTTTGACCCCATTACAAGTCACCTGACCTGTGTGTATAACGACCACAGCGTGTATGTGTGGGATGTGCGTGACATCCGGAATGTGGGGAAAGTCTACTCTGCCCTCTACCACAGCGGCTGTGTCTGGAGTGTAGAGGTGGGTGGTGGTTTTGCATCACGGCCACATCCGCACACTAATCGAGAGAGCCGAGCCTTTATTCTGTCCCTATTCTTTTTCGCCTGCGTGTTGTTTTTATATCAGACCTACCCTGATATGGGGGAGGAGCCATTGCTGGCCAGTCTGCCCCCGGGAGCCTTCCTCACCTGCTCCTCAGACAACACCATCCGGCTGTGGCACAGCGACCCCCTGCAGAGCCAGGGTCAGACCAGCGCCTTGGGTCCCAGCTGCCTCCGCAACCTCTACAGCCACGTACGTGCCCAAGCCGGCTTGTGCACCACATGCCTCTTCTAGAACACACCTAGGATCTATAGTACTAGCGGTCCACTAGAGCGTGTTCTGTATTTAGTGTCTCTGATCGTCTTTCTCCCTCTGTGTGATTGACGGAGACAGGACCTGATGAGGATTGTGTACGTCGGGGAGGACACCCAGCATCTGCAGGTGGAGGCCGAGCGAGGTGACGGGGGCTGCATGGACGGCAAGTCCGGCATCAGGGTCCTGGGCATCAGTCCTGATGGACAACACCTCGCCGCGGGAGACCGCAGTGGCAACCTACGGTGAGAACCAGACAGCGCTCACAGCATGCGTGCAGAGTTCCCCGTTCGCACTGCAGAAAGGTGGCTAGTGCATGCACATCAAAACGAATCAACCAGGTGCAGGATACAAGAGCAGAGTATGAAACAGGAAATAAACACCCGCACACAGGAATGCGCTCCCTCAGGGTTTTGATCATCATGCCTGACGGAAGACTTTTTTCCCCCCTTTTTTGTGTGTCAAAATGTTGCACAAGAATAAAACCACAAGGGAGCTTATTCCAGTGTGCGGGTGCTTAATTCCTGTTCTTCCCTGTCACACTGCCCTGATATGTACACGCAGAATGCTGACTAGCTCAGGCCGTCCAGACCTATCGATAACGTGCTCTCCTCTGTCCACAGTATCTTTGGTCTGCAGTTCATGGATGAGCTCCTGAAGATCGAGGCCCATGACTCCGAGGTGCTATGTCTGGAGTTCTCCCCAGTAGAGACCGGTGAGAGGACTTGGCCTGTTTTAGGATTAGGGCTGCAAAGGGGCAGAACATTTCCGGTAAATGTCCGGAAACTTTCCAGAAATTTTCCATGGGAATTTAAGCTTGGGAATTTTGAGCTTTTTTGTAGCCTATAACAGCTGTTTTCAACTATTTCTTTTTAAAAATGTTATATACAAAATCCTGTTTTCATCCAATTTGGTATTCAATTGACCCTGACCTAGTGTCCAATTACCCCCTACTAACAGTTGAGGATTCGTCACACAACCCGGCCGGTCAGCAACTCTTGACTATCTCAGATCGCAACCGTAATTCCAACACCAGACAGGGTTGCTGTTGTGTGATGAACTCTCAAACCGAGATTAAACTAACGACCTACAGAGAACGGTGGCCCAATGGGCCGCTTCCTCTGGGATCCGGCCATGCTCGGATCTGGCGAGACGACTAGTTTCCGGTGGGCAGCTGCACTGGAACACAATGCATTAGACCACTACACCACCGCAGGCCCCTATAACAGGGAACTTAAATGTAGCATAAATGTAACATAAAATGCTATTTTAGATCTTGCAGCATGATCTTGGTTAAAACAACCTGATTTAATGCAAATTCAATTGAATTTTAACCCTGTACTGTGCATTCATCCATCTCATGTGTAGTGCATTCTTCCACCCCATGCACAGCTAATTCCTAGCATCCTGCACACGGAGAGGGCTGTAGAATCCATTAAAGGTCTACTCACAAATGGATTAAGCAAAATGTCATTTTAAAAATTTGTATTGGAAATGTTTGCCTGCATTTCTGCTTATAACAAAAAAATGTTTATATAAATGCTTTTTTCAGTGTGACTTTAATTCCCTTAAATTCCTGTTAATTCCCATGGAAAGTTTCCAACTTTGAATATTCCCAGAATTTTCCAACCCTACTTAGGATACCTTCCATCAACCAGTAACCATAGTCTTGAAGTGGCAGTCTCGAGGGTTTTCATATAAATAATTCTCCATTTCCATAGCGTGGTACCAGGTCAACTTGACTCATCTTATTTTCTGCTCTTTCCCACCAAAATAATATCCTCTTAAATGTAACTGGTCGTCATAGCAACGCCGTGTGACCTCATATAGAGGGGTTTTCCCTTTCAACATGCAACCAATGAGGAATTGCCTGGCTCCACTACTGAGAGTAATGGAGATCGCAAAATGGAATAAATAGCACACGTAAATACAATCAAACATAAAACTGCTTTCCTAGATCAATCAATCTTGTAATAACATATTTTTTGCTGGAAAAAATATTTGTTCCATGACAGATTAAGCCTAAACATCTGCAAATTCCATGCTTTTATGCCAAATCATTTCCTTGTTTGAGTGGTACTTAGTGTGGGTGCGGGAGTCTACCAAATGAATAAATACCACACATACTGTATGAACACAACTGTTTTTTCTAGATCAATCTTGTATTGATTGGCTACTATATTTCGGGAGGCGTGGCACCTTGAGCTTCACTGAAGCAAGCTAGTATCAACAAGAGACCTTTCTCTGACCAATCAGCATTCTGCAATGACATGACCTCGCTACATACAGCTCGCTTAGAACCTCGACAGAGCAAGTCCTAAAAAGTGGCTTTAGAGTCTCGCCTCTAAGCGCCTTTTGCACAGTGGAAAGCCCAAAAAAGCAAGTAGAGTTGCGTAGGTACTTTTTAGGGCTGGGTTAAAAAAAAATCAAATGATTAAGAATCGATTCATGAATCCCAAAATCGATCTTTTATTTAATGAATAAATGAAGGAATGAATAGTTCATTAATTCATACAATGATTCATTCATTCATTCATTTTTGGAAATCAGTATCGATACCCAGCTGTAGCAGGCCTGTTGATTTGTTGCATAACTTGTCAGTCATGTAATTAAGGTTACAGCTAAAAAAAAAAAAAGGTTTCAGTAACACTAACCGAATTGATATTGAATCAAATCGTGTTAATCGATTCTGAACCTTGTGAATCTGAATAGAATCGATTCTTGAAATTCAAATCGATACTCAGCCCTAGTACTTTTTGGTCCGGTGGAAATGGGCCATCCATGTCCATTTGGCCTCTCTATTGCTGATTCAGGCTTATTCCCCATTCATGAAAGCCTTTCCATTTGCGGCATTGCCAAGTTTTGTGAAGTGGGTGTCTGTGGTGACATTCCCACGCTTTATTCAGTAGCAACACACAGGTGACGTGATTGGTGGTTCAAGAACTCCTGCAATTACTGCTTGTTGCCAAAAGGTGGGGCCAAAGACAGCCACTTTAACATTTATACAGCAAGAACGAAGTCTCTTGATGGAAACTGGCGACTGTTTTCTCTGTAGAAAAAAAGTAGGTGCAAGCCCGACTCAATAAAACAGTCTTGTCGGGTGCACGGTCTAGTAAACGTTCAGATAAAATGAAGTATCAGCACTCACCTGTAATCCAAACTTAAGGACGATTTAATAGAAGCTCATGGCACTGTTTTCTCTGTCCCAGGCCTCCGCCTGCTGGCGTCTGCGAGCAGAGACCGCCTCATTCACGTCTTCAACATGGAGCGCAACTACAGCCTGGAGCAGACCGTCTACGACCACTCGGCCTCCATCACCGCCATCAAGTTCACAGGTCTGTGGTGGGGACAACCCTCTGAGGGTTTGAGATCCTCTGAGAGTTTGTGTCGATTAGCTTCCTCGGAAATGTCTTGTGTCACCGCGAGTCTCATGGTGTAGCTTTGCAGGTGTGAGCCCAGACGTGCGTATGGTGAGCTGCGGCGCAGACAAGAGCATCTACTTCCGCACAGCTGAAAAGGTAGCTCACTGGTTGACAGGGCCTTGTCTGTATGTTACACCTGACAGCTGTATGTGAGGAGGTCTGAATTGGATGATTTTGTGTATCCATCCTTGTCCAGACTACTGAGGGCCTCAACTTCTCCCGGACCCACCATGTGGTGGAGAAGACCACCCTGTATGACATGGACCTGGACGCCACATGTGCACACACTGCCATTGCCTGCCAGGACAGGAATATCAGGTACCGTGGCCAGACACACACACACAAGCCATTTCCAAACAGTGATAACAGGTCCGACTGTGCGGAACATCTTATTAGGATGGACCTTAAAGCAGCATCATTCCTCCCACTATAGAGTCTATAATGTGAAGAGTGGGAAAATGAAAAAGTGCTTCAAGGGCTCCACCAGTGATGAAGGCACACTTCTTAAGGTAAGGTCGGGAATAGTACCCTGCACATTGACAACCGTGCTTGTCAACTCAAAGCTTTTCTACTGTGCATATGCTTATTCTTGAGCTGTTTCTCTTTTGGGAACAGGTTCAGATAGACCCGTCTGGCATGTACCTAGCCACAAGTTGCTCTGACAAGAACATCTGCATTTTTGACTACGAGTCGGGGGAGTGTGTGGCCACCTTATTTGGACACTCAGGTATGCGCCGGCCTCGTATCCCTAATTTATACTTCATAACACAAGACAAGCTATGGCTCGTGGCTGCCATGGAAACCAAACTAAACACAATGCCCAGGCACTATGTTTAGTTTGGTTTCCGTGGCAGCCATGGGCCATAGCTTGTCTTATGGTGTATAAATTGCACTCCCTGTCTTATCACGGTTACAAATATTTCCTCTGAGCCCCTGCTATCTCCTCTAATCCCCATAGAGATCGTAACTGGTATGAAATTCAGCCAGGACTGCAGGCACCTCATCACGGTATCTGGTGACAGGTAAACACAGTTAACGGAAATCTTTCTTTGCTAGACCTTCTTTAGCTACACAGTGTTCACTAGGCTGTAAGATAATGTTACAGTGCTGTGTTTGTCCCCTTCCAGCTGTGTGTTTGTGTGGAGGCTGGACTCCCAGATGACCAAATCTATGAGGAAGAAGCTGGACGAGAGGAGGCAGAGAGCAGGGCTGAGAATCTCAGCCGTACCCCCCACCAAACAGCAACATATCAGGTAGTCTACGCTACCACATGCCTCATTCCTTCATTGCAGTTTTATAGACTGCGCCTCAGTCATCTGCCAACAGCGCTGCCTCTGTATTTCTGAGGGATTTTCTCTGTCACTTTTAAGACACTATCCCTCATGACCCCATAGCATGCTAATTGGTTCCTGTTATCTAACTTCCCATGGGGGGGTTGTAGGCTAATTGGCGGTTTTCAGCTGGATAGGTACTGCTTGTTAGAATTTGTGTGTTTGTATGTGTGTGTGTGTGCTTACGCGCCTAGGAGAGAGACCTTCATCACGGTACCTGTCAGCCAGCTGCCCCCGATGTTGGAGGCAGAAGGGGAGATGGCCAAGATGGAGGAGGAGGAGCCCCAGACCCCTGCCAGATTGGACATCACATACGGTCAGAGGACCGGTTGAACTGGGGGAGCTTGAATCTGGGGTTTGGATTTCGGGCAGTTTTCAGAAATATTTATCCCTGCTCTGCGATGTGCGTCCTCCAGACTTCCCAGATCCTGATCCCATGGTGCTGCAGTCCAACGGAAAACTGCCCGTCTGGGCCCGCAAACTGGTACGGCGGAAACCGAGCCTAGACGAGACTCGAGAATAGACTGTATGGGTCCGGCTGACAAAATGCAGTTCCCTTCTTACCGGTTGTATCTTGTGTGCCTGTCTCTCAGGGTAGCGCGCTCGGCACCACAGCCCCAACGGCTGAGGCAAAGCTGGGGCCCCAGCAGCCACGGGGTCGCTGGGCAAAGCGGTCAGACCCCCAGGTCCTCCGGTCCGTCCTGGAGGCCAGGAGCCAGCAGCTCCCGTCCCTGTCTCCCAGCCCCAGCAGGCCGGAGGACCAGGAAGAGCAGGAGCATGAGGAGGAGGAGGAGGAGGATCCCCACTTCCACCCTCAGAGTCTGGACAACATTCTGGGAGAAGGGGAAGAGGAAGAGGTGGACATGGAGGAAGAGGACAAGGTGATTGATACACTAGTTTTTATTTTATTTCCAAATAAATATACGTTAACACTGAGTTATCTATTTCTAGTGGATATTGCGGTCATGTTTATGCTATCTGAGGGGATATCTCCTTTAACTTTGGCCTGTTCCTGTGTTGTGTACAGCGGTCAAGTGCGACATTCGGGTCCAGTCTGGAGAGACCTAACTTCCTCCCTCTGCCAGAGAGTGAGGAGCCGTTTGCTCCGGGGCTGAACTCACCAGAGAGGAGCGATTACATCCTCTACCCTGCCAACAGCACTGCCCTGTCCATAGGCGGAGAGGGGTACGGTCCTTGTTTGTGTATGTGTGGCAAAGCGAGAGATATCTTGTCTTCTGTATATTCTGATGATGTGTATGTGCGTGCAGTGAATTCGACGTGCGGGCGCTGGGGGAGGTCAAGCCGCACCAGGCCCAGCAACAGGAGCAAGGATGGGCAGAGGAGGAGCTGAGTCCAGACAGCGCCTGCTGTGTGGGCTCTGCTGGGAGCCAGGACCAGCCCCAGGATGGTGAGAATGGCTCCTCCATAAGTGCTGACAAATAGACCGGTTGCTGCACTACTCATATACAGTAGCATGTCCGTGGCGTGTCACAGACCGCCATTTGCCTATACAAGAGTTCACTGTCCACCGCTACTCAGCTGTGGGTCGACTTAAAGGTGTAGTGTGCGGTTTGTGGTTCTCTGTTAGACTTAGGAAAATAATTGAACGATTTTTAAAAATGCAACCGACAAAATCCCCGTCCCTCCCTTCAGGGCTGCCTCCAAAGCCATTCCTCCAAAATGGGGGGAAAACAAATGTTTCAAAAATGATTGGATTTACAGTCCTGCGACTTCCACAGATTATGGATTTATTTCATTTTAGTGACAGAGCACTTTATTTATTTATTGCTGTCAGGATATAATGAGAATTTCAAAAAAATCTTAACAAAAAGTGCTTCTGAGCCAAACCGCATATTGCACCTTTAAGGTGTGGCAGTCAAAATCGACCCAGCCGAACCCATTTTGTTATCTCTGTCTGTTAAGTGCATCATATGGTCCTGCCTTCTCCGCAGACACGGACTCCCTCAGTCAGATCAGCTCCAATGGCAGCTCTGGGGTGGAGGAAGAGGAGGAGGAAGATCAGGAGACACTACTGCGTCACTTTGCTACTCTGGCCAACAATCAGGCCAGTGAAGGTAAGACTTCTGTAGTGGCCCAAGAGCTAATATGTCTCTATGTCTCTCCGGTTCATTCAACCCCGACTTCGTCAATATATACACATGGTGTAAAAGCTGTGTTCCTTTCATAGAAGTGTAAATTGTCTCCTCTTTTTCCATGGTACTGTACATACACTCTGACTCTGGTGTGTTATTTTGCTCTCTGGCCCCTACAGAGAAGTTTGACACGGACATCCGGAGCCTGCAGCCGCCCACAGAGAGCCTCTTCCTCAACCCTCGACTCAGCATTTCTACCCGCTTTCTATCTCGCTTCCAGAGCCGCTTCCGGTCAGTCGCACCTGCCCTCTGGTCACCCCAGATCTCCACTAATATCAACACATTCCTTTTTCCCCCCCAGCAGGCTACTTTTTTCTTTTTTCTTTTTCTCTCCATGTCAGAGATGCACAGAACGTTTTGTTAGGAGAGAATGCTTTCCTTCTTGCAGTTTCTGTTGAATGATTAGATTAGAAAACTTCAGGCTGTAACATTTTCTTTGACTTCACATAAAATAAACAAGTACCACATCAATAATACGGATATTGACACAAATATCATCACCATGCTTCCTCACACCCTGTCTGTGGAGATGATTTTATCTAGTCTGTCGTTCTCCTATTTCCTGTGTGATGTTCCAGGATGGGTCCTGGCCAAGCCTCACGCCCAGCAGCCCTACCCCCCAGGATCTCTGAGGAGTCCAGCAGCCTGCCCCCCAGCACCTCCCTGAGCACTGCTGAGGTACTGATCCTTGCTAACAAAACACACAGGCCCTGTTTAAATTCTCTAAATCCTTCCTTCCTCCCTCCCTCCCTCACTCCCTCACTCACTCAAGTCACTTACTTACTTACTTTTACAGAGGGGTTGAGTATTCAGCCGTAGTGTAAAATCACTTCCTGACCGGTTGCTGATGTTTTCAGGTGGACTCAAAGCAGCGTCCCGAGAGCTCTGCCACAGATTCCTCTCAACTGGAAAATCAAACCAGTGGTGAGTACTGTACTGTCACTCAAAGCTGTCAGGCGTAGGGATGGGTATCGGGAACTGGTATTTTCAGGTACCGGTACATCATGGGGTCAGTACCAGAATATTGATAAGCTCATGTACAAACGATGCTGCTATCAGTATTTAACACGTTCGTTTCATAAATTCATGGAGCCACATTTGTTTCATAAATCTGCCTACAGCTGGCATCTGTCCCCTAATCATGACCAAGCTGCTGGTGACGGGTGATGTTTCATTGTTATTGTTTGTTTCTCGAAGAAGTAGGCATAGTGACGGACAGAAAAAACAGTACTTCATCAAATCTACTGACGGTGCTAAATTTAAAATAAAAAAAAATGTATGTAAAAAGTTAGTTGTGTCCAAAGGGGGCAACACCAGCAACCTCACAAAACACAAATTTCACATTCGGTAAATGTGAAGCAGTGCAATGTGTTTGACTGCTTTAGTGAAGCGGCTAATGCTAATGCTGATAGAAGCAGATGAGCCAGGCTAAAGATGCAGGTAACACTCATTAGCATTATTATAAATAAGTCTGTACAGTGTTTCCCCAATTATTGCCTTGGAGCCCCCCCCAAAAAAAAAACACAACAACAACTGTTAACTGTTGTTACTGTAGGGCAAGAGTGCCCACACTTTTTGGGCTTGTGAGCTACTTTTAAAATGACCAGCACAACAAAATCTACCACCCAAACCCCGCCCCGGCAGCGGCCCCCACCTCACTGTCCTGGAACCTCCGCCCTTCTGTCACTTGGCAAGGTTTTAATTCATGTGTCATTAGTCATATCTTAAAAATAATCCCATTGCTGAAAACCCATTTAAAAAAAATAACAACATACAATAATAATAATATACGGCTACTGTTTCAAAATCAATTATTATTAACTTACTTAAAGGACCATACCGGTCTAAATATGATGTGATCTCCTAAAACTACTCACCCAGTGTTTATCACATTACTGCAATCCATTTTCCGAAGTAAAGTTCACACTAAAAGATATTTGCATTTTCATGTTTTACTTACATTTCAAAAGTTGAACGTGATGGCTTCATAACATATTTTTAAATTGTTCCCTTGTTGTGCTGACCAACTTGTCCCTGTTAGTTTCAAATAATTTTCAGTAGTTATTATTTTCGTTTTAACCCTCTTTGCACAGCCTACGCCAAAGGTCTGTCTTCTTCCTGTTTACATGGCAGCCGTTGCTAGGAGCGCTGGGTAGAGAATCTAGTGTAGGTGGATTAGAGAATATAGCGCAGGAGTTCAACGAATTTGAACCAAAATAATATAACATGAAAACTACTGAAAATTATTTGAAACTAACTGGGACGAGTTTGTCAGCGCAACGAGGGAACAATTTAAAAAATATGTTTTACAGCCATCATGTTCAACTTTTGAAATGTAAGTAAAACACGAAAATGCAAACATCTTTTAACATGAGCTTTACTTCGGAAAATGGATTGCGGTAATGTGATATACGTTGGGTGACTAGTTTAAGGAGATCAAATCCTATGACAGGTATGGTCCCTTAAATAACTCACACAGCACAATACACTCTGATGACTTGCACTGAATGGATCAGCCAGGGTTGCATAATCCTGACTTTTTTTTAGTTTCTGGTTGATTTTGCTAAGCTAATATCAGCTACACATACAAGCCTAAACAATGATGAAATCAGCCCACGCATGATTTAATCATTAAAATGCTCAGCTAAACTGCAGTTCACACTTGTAATCTACAAATTAGCAGGAGGAAAACGTTGCTCATTTGGACAACGAGAGGTGACGTGACTGCTGGCCCTTCAACACGTCATCAAGTCGCCTTTTTGATGGCTTTTCTTTTGAATGGCACGAGATCTACCAGTATAGCTTCTGCAACCTACTAGTCGATCGCAATTGATGTTTTGGGCACCCCTGCTGTAGGGAGATGACCACAGCCCTAACCCCAGTACCCCAGTTTTTTTCAGTTAAAAAGAGAAACATAGCTGAGCTTGTCAATGTGTAAAAAGTAGCCAAAACCAGCAATGGCTGAACAAGTATCACACAGGATCCCTATATTACAGTGACAGTCCACTATGTAAATGAAGGCCAACTGAGACAGAAACATCATCCCAGGCAGTGTCCCAAAGTGGTAGAGTAGTATCCATAAGTATCGGTGTCAATAAGCAATATCGGTATCGACACCGGTATCGATAAAATCCTAACGATACCCATCCTTAGTCGGGGGGAAATGTCTGAAGTGTATGCGATGATATATCATTTTTTATATTACCCTCTCTCTAGGTACAGTTATAATTCTAGATTTTGTATTCAGGATCAACAAAATGTCAGACCTTATTTTCTCAGAAGGTTTTACTGTCTCTTCCCCTCCCGATACAAACGGGGAAATTTGTCAGCGGGACGTATCACCTCCCTGACTCATACTGACAGTAGGGCCTGTAGGCCTAGACTCATTTGGCATGTGTGACGGTGTGGTCTGACATGGCTCTCACCACCGGCTGATCCAGACAGAGCTGTCAGGTGTCATTGTCCGGCGGCGCTAAAGAGATGCGGCGCCACAGTCCCGGCCCAGAAGATCCCCAAACCCCACCCTCGGCCTCTCTGCAGCCGCAAAACCATAGCTGTAATCCACTGGAGAGACTCCCTGGGAGGTCTGTGTGCGTGTGTGCGTGCGTGCAAGTGTCAAACCATTAACATGGCCATGGGATCCACAATGCGATGATTTGGTGTGATGCACTCCTCTTAGGGAAGCTAGTGTCTATTCTTTCTATTCTCAAATTCTCAAATCTCAAATTACACTGGACTTGCATTGGGTTTTCCTTAATCTCCGGTGGTAAATGTGTTGATTTTTCACTTCAGGTGTTGGTTGAATTTGGGACCACAGGTGTGTTTTGGTTTCTATAGCTTACACCCTCTTGAAGCCAATCCTGATTTTTTTGTTCTTTATAATCCACCAGACATTACAGGCAAGGCTCTGTCATCACAGTGCAGCTCTCAGAACAATGATTCCCAGACTGACCCTGCCAGCTCTGGCCAGATAGGCTCCCTCCCGGGCCTGGACAAGGAGCTCCTGACCCGGCCATCCCGCCAGAGCTACATGGGCACCACAGCCAGCTCCCGGGCCAAGATGTCCCAGAGCAACTCTGTGGGCGAGGGCCTGAATATCTCTCCCACAGACGAGCAGCCTAGCAAGCCTATCGAAGGCCAGGCGTCGTCCGTCCAGGATCTGAACTCAGACCAGGACTGCAAAGAGAACCTCCCTCCCTCAGCACACCCACCCGTGGCTCTCTCCTCCACCTCTACCCCCTCCATCTTGCCTTCATCACTGGGGTGTACTCCTCCTCCTTCTCCTGCTCCTGGCAATCACAGCGCAAGAGCTGCTCTCCACCTGGACTTGGCCGCACCCGAATGCCCCACCCTCCTCGCCTCCGTGTCGCCCATGTCCCACAAGGCACGGCAGCGTACAGTGGACTCACCTCGCCGCCCAGCCCTGGTGACGCCCACAGAGATGCGCTCGCTGGGCAAGGAAGGCAAGAAGTGCATCAGCAGCATTGAAGAGAGCCTGACGCCCAGGGGAACTGCGCGACCGCACAGCCTGGACCATGCCACAGTTGTGCTGACCGAGACACGGAGGGAGGCGGGAGGGCCGCAGACACAACTGCAGCGGTCCAGTCCCTCCTCCCCTCTGCCTGGGGATGGCGCCCCTCCGTCAGAAGGCTTAGGGGAACAATCGGACGCCTCCAGCGCAGGTTAGACCGTTCATCTGCTCGTCGCCACTCGGGGGAATGTAGACATCGAACACAGGGAACATCTCTGTTTACCATGCTGTGCCGTATGTTCTGTTCCTCACAGATTGTTCAGATGAGACTGTCAACCTCCAGGTGTGTAACCAGGTTGTCGAAGAGTTGAGGAGCACCATGAGGAGAGCAGCCAACTTTTACAACAGGGTAAGCTTGATAATTCAGGAGTGTGCAGAACCTTATCCAAGCCCAAGTTGCTTTTATGTCTTATAAATCATGCCGAGCTCTGCTGTAAGTTCTGGACCTGTCCCTGTCTTTCTGTAGGTGTGCTCCATGTCAGACAGCTCGGAGCAGCAGTCGCAGATGTCGGCCATTCTGAAGGAGGCCTTCGCAGAGGCCCGGCGGGAACTGGACTCAGTGTGCCCAGAGGACGGCCGGTCAGCATGCAAGGCAGGCGGCTCTCCTGTTGATCAGTCACCTGGGCGCCAGCTGAGGGATGACAGGACCGTGGCCCTGTTAGAAAAGTACTCGGATATGTTGTTACGAATCGCAGAGAAAAAGATGGACTGCCACTGAGGACCGCCTAATGGAAAGTTCTGCTTCTAACCGTTGTTTACATTTTAAACAGGCTTTCATTCCACCATGAATTCCACACTATAGTGACCTTTTTATGAACAGCACCTTTGTCCAAACACTTTTGAGTGAACCTTTCTTTTTGGGGGGGCACAGACTGAAATTCATTTAAACACTGACTTAAGTGCAATGCCAGTTTTAGCTTTTATCTGATTTAAGTTCATGTATATTTTATTGAATGTTTCTTTTGATCGTTTTCCTAATGTTTTTGTTTTATTTTGGTTAACTATTTGTCATGTGTAACTCCTGTTTGTAATGGTGGTGTCATTCTTAGACTGTTCAATCGCTCATTGTGCTTGAAGTTGCACTCACTAGTGTATGTAAAGTCTGCGCACTTGTTTTTAAAACAGGAAGTTGCAATTATCAAACCAGATAAAGGTTCTTCATTTTGACATTTAGGTCAGATGTCAGTCAGCCATAACTAAAAAGTGGCCCTAAATATCAGTCAGTGTTTCAAATTAGTTTGATTATGATCAAACTAATGATTATTAGAATATACCACACTATTCTAGCTGTGGTATTTGATACTGAAGAGTTTTCTCTCAATCAAGTTTTGTCTGCTTAATTTGTTTTCAATCAGGATGTCAGACACACTATTTTTTTGGAGCTTTTTTCCAATTATATCCCTGACCCTGATGTACTGTTTATATGTGCATTTTAGTGTAGCATTTTAATGTAAATATGTAAATTTTTGCTTTATGCTTTTCCATTAAAATAAAGTTTTACATATGATGCAGTGTTTATTTTTCTGTTTTCTTTACTTCTAAACGTGATTTATTTCGATTATATATTCAATGCAATTTTAGGCGTGTCTCCGAGCCGTGGTAGCCTTGTTTCGCCAGACCCGATTCGCAAAAATGCTAGATAACAGAGATGACTGATCTGCGGAGTGAAATAGAATGTGAGCTCGCGAGATCAGACTGGCGATGCCAGGCTAGAGCCGTATACATGTGTTTCCAATGACGATTATGACGATCGCAGACGACTAGGAAAAGAAAGTAATGCGTGATTGGCTGAGAAACTTGTTGTTCCACTGTCTGTCATTTCAATGCTGACAGCGAGACTCGACTAGAAATTGACAATGGAAAAGTTACAGATTGTGTCCTACCGGAATTCCATTTAATAGTTGGCAATGGCCGCGATTGTTGTGGAATTTAGGGAGTCGTCTAAAGCAGCAGAGAAGATAAACCTCATCATGGAGTCATGGAAGCGTCACATCATGCGGCAATTGAAACACCGGGATAAGTCTCAGAAAACAATGTTTCAAGATCTGATACGATCATGTATGTAACACACTTGTTTGTTAATGAGGTGTAAATAATCGCTATGTCTATGATTAAGCCATCGATCAGACGGGAACGGAATCGAAACCTGCAAAGCTATAGTAGTTATAATAGCTTACTTTTTCTGCCATGTTCTGTATTGTGCTTGGGATATCATGAAACTAAGGCGTTAACTGTAGGCTATTAGCGGTAATAATAAAGGGGTTGATCACAAGTCAGTTGTCATGAGGCTTCAATCAGGACACTTGTGTGGCGACATGACACAAAGGTGAAAATGAAACCCTTCATTATCTCTTACTATGTGTGGCCCACTGGCCTGATGTTTGTGTGCCTAGTCTTATGTGCTACTATTAAATGTTAGCCATGTGTGTTATTTGTCTCTGTATTATGCAGATATCAACCTGCTGGAGAGGTCCAATCAACGAGTGCTTATTACCAAAGGCATTCTGGGTGTTCCAAGGTAATTATGATGGATAATGTTCCAATAATCAAATTGTACCACACACCAACTTGCATTGATGTAAATGTATGTGAAATGTTCAGTAGAGTACTACTGCTGCTGCTACTACTACTACTACTACGACTACATGTATGTGTTATAGGTACTCATCTGCTTCCTCCGCCAAGGATTCCTTGACATCCCTGGCCTCCAAGAATGATGCTCTGAGAAAAACAACAGGAGAGGTGGGACTACTAGAAAAATGGACCTATATTATAACACATATCAAATGCAAGACAGTTGGCTTGACGTAATTATTCTGTATACAGTATTTAGGACATATGGAATAAGGACAAATGTATTAATGAGCTGATAACTAAATGGTGTGTTTGATACAGTGATACACTGTTAGGACATTTCATCTTATGAAATTCTGTTTTTTATTCTGTTTTGAAGATTTCATGCAAAAACTGAATTAAGGAATTAGATTAATGTGTCAGTTGACACTTCTCCAGGGCATCAGTTCTGCTCTTCTGTGTCTAGTTGGCTTACCAGGTGGTGGAGCTTCAGCAGGAGATTAAAATCAAGGAATCTGTACTGGATGAGCAACATGCCAGGTGAGGCCTATTCCCTAGAAAGTTGTGAAACATGGCCTCTTTCATGTTTTTATTACTATGAATGGTTCTGTGTGGGCTGTGTCTCTTAATGTAACACCAGTAGATGAGTGTTGATTTAACATGGGTCTTTTGTCTGGGTCAGAATGTGTGAGATGAAGCGTCGTCTGCTGGGTGTGGAGAGCAATTATGGGGACCTGCAGGCCCGAGTGGCTGAGGTGAAGGAGGGGAACCGCGTTTTGAAGCGAGAGTATGACTCTCTCCTGGAGCGACACGGCAGCATGGAGAAGACCTTTCGGGAGGAGAAGGTGCAGGGCTCGGTGCTGCTGGAGGACATGATAAAAGAGAAGCAGCTCGCTGCCGTTCAGATGAATAGCCGCAATGAGAGAAGAGTGAGGTGAGCTGCTGAAGGTCCAATGTCAACACGTACTGTATTGTTGAATCCTTCCTTCCTCCATTCTATGGAAAACCACAGATCCAATACGATAGGATTGGTTAAATGCTGTGCAGATGAACACATGCTTTCACCTATCCAGTCATGTTAGATTAGACATTATCTCGAGGAATGTGGAAGAAATTATGCATTTTAGAGTATTTAAAGAGGGCTTTAATGGTGCAACGGATTCAGCATGCAGCCCTACTGCTCTCATCTCAATGAGTACAACTGATTATGAATGTAATTATTGCATAAGATAATGCAAGAGGAATTTCAAATCCTTACAAAGTATTTGAATGGAATTCTGCAGATAAGATTTTGCAATGTCTATTAACTATTAATTTATTTTTTATGTAATTTATTTCAATATTCTTCATCACAGAGCTAGGGAGGCGAACCTTCAAAAAGAACTGGAGACCGCTGTGAAGATGAAAGTAAACATTGATGTGTAAGTGCCTTTTGACCAAACTCCCCCTGCTCTTCACTTTGGACTGAAAGTAGTAAAGAGAATCTTAGAGATAGTGGATGACTGGGAATTCAGAATGGGTCAGTGAGAAGAGAAAGAGAACTCACCTCAGAGTTGATGCCGAGGTAATTAGTCTACACTTCCCATAAGATGTTGTTCATTTGACCTACTAGGGGTGTGCCAGAATACAGATATGTTATTTGGAAAGGCACAGATAATGCCTTGGAAACAGATAATTTTTCTATCCGAAGTTACTCGTTATTATTAGGAAGGAAAAAAAACCTTGTGCGTCACCCGCATTAGCCTATTGTTGATGTTGATGAGTGAATCACAGGAGACGCCGCGCTAATCTGAGACCACTGGCAATACCTACAGTGAGGCGGTAATAGAGGACACATTTTCACTCACCCATTGTCAGATCAAGTTGGAAGGTCAAGTAGTAAGTTTCTTAATTCAGCTAATGTTAGCTGGTCATTCCATTTTGGTAGGCATGGATTTGCAAGCGCGTTCCACCGGCAGACTTTATATCCATTACAGTAACGTTATGGGGAAAAAACATGGCTTAAGCCATAATGTAACGTTAGTGTCAACTAGACAATAACTACAAAAAAAGGCTACACTCAGTCTGAGACGAAATGTGGCTTTGGGATGTTTACTACATATGTGGTACTGCTGCCTGCATTGTCATAGTACAGCTGCTAAGTTTTAAAACAGCGTGGCACATTTAGCAGCATACTTCATTCATGTCCAAACTCCGTTTTGCTCGCTTCATGTTGTCCTGACTCTGAGAGCTAATGTTGCTAGTCATGTGACAGCTGGCATCTGAAATGGTAGCACAGCTCCATCTACTTTTGTATTTGATAGTTGTTTTCCATCACTTCCCAGTTAAGTTATCCTGATATCAGACAGAAAGCAATTTGTTGCACTCCATTGAGAACTTCAATTTAGAATCAACAAACTTTTAGTGGGTGGACTCGAATGTGGAAATATATTTCAGAACTAATTATATGCCAATATTAAATCAATGTGTTGCTTTGAATGCTAAAAAATTGCATTGCCAATGAATATGAAGTTATTAGAAAATATGATTTAATTCAACTCCCGGTATAACCCACGCCTACTTCCGGGTTCTATCCGAATACAAATATGAATACAAATAATTATGTTGATTATACAGATACAGATAATGACGTCTCGATGCATTCCTATCTACAGTGCACTCCTGCGGGTTAGCGTAGAGCTAATTGACGTCAATTAGAAACGCAACATAATGCAGTAGTGACATAATATAATAAGCTTGTTAACATAGCAGTAATATATTCAAAGGATGCTAAAGGCTTCTACTCTGCTGGTTGACTTCCAGAGGTTGTGTGAGTGCTCCTTCCTCCAGAGATGCTTCTCCTAAAAGTGAGGTGGTGGAGAAGCTTGAGAGATGCCAAACTCGACTGTTCAGGTAGATGTTAAGCACACTTTTTTAGGTAGAGATTGAACACAGAAATGTTTTCAAGAGTATTACACAGGAATTATTTTAGAAGCATTTCTCTAACTTGAAAGTGCACTCAAGCTCCAAATCACTTAAGTTACTAACTATAGAGATCTTAAAACCTTTTTTTCAGGTCAGCCTCAGCAACATCGCCCCGAATACTTGATTCCCTCAAAGAGTTGTTTGAGTGAGTTACTTTACCTACAGCACGTCTTTATCATAGCCACAGGCTCCTGTTCCACTATGACTAGTCACACAGAGGGGCGAAACCTTGACACAGACACAGTTGTTTTCAGTTCTGCTACTTCAGGCTCATAGACTTAACATTCTTATAGATTTAACCCAACTGTAAATTAATCTGCGCATATCTTTCGGCTCATTTCATTCTTGAATATATATATATATTTTGTTCATTTTCACTTTTCTTTTCTTTTTTTTTTTTTACTTTACTTTACTTTGTTACTCTACTTATATATTTATATATTATATATATATATATTTTTTTTTTATATATATAAAAGCTCACTTTTGAATATTCAAAATTGGAAACTTTCCATGGGAATTAACAGGAATAAATTGGGAATTTTGGGATTATGTATACCAATTGTATTTATCTTGTAAACAGACATACATATAAACATTTTGTTTTGTCATAAGCAGACATGCAGGCAAACCTTCCTAATACAAATTTTAAAAATGTCATTTTTTGCATATCTATTTGTGAGTAGAACTTTAATGGATTCTACAGCCCTCTCCGTGTGCAGGATGCTAGGAATTAGCTGTGCATGGGGTGGAAGAATGCACTGCACATGTGGAGGAATGCACAGTGCAGAGTGGAAATTCAACTGAATTTGCATTAAATCAGGTTGTTTTAACCAAGATCATGCTGCAAGATCTAGAATTGCAGCATGATCCCCCCCCCCCCCCCCCCCAACTAGGCTACATTTAAGTTCCCTGTTACAGGGATCTGCGGTGGTATAGCAGTCTAATGCATTGTGTTCCAGTGCAGCTATCTACCGGGAACCGGTGGTCTCGCCAGATCCGAGTATGGTCGGATGCCAGAGGGAGCGGCCTATTGGACCGCCGCTCCCTGTGGGTGGTTAGTTTAATCTCGGCTTGAGAATTCGTCACACAACAGCAACCCTGTCTGTTGTTGAAATTACTGTAGAGAGCTGAGATAGTCAAGGAGTTGTCTCTCCCTTTCGTATTGCTGATCGTCCGGGTTGTGTGACGAATTGTCAACAGTTAGTAGGGGGTAATTGGACACTAGGTCAGGGTCAGTTGGCTATCAAATTGGATGAAAACAGGATAAAATCCTAAAATAAGTATAGAAAATCAAATTCATCAAATCAAAATTGTTGAAAAAAAGCTGCTATAGGCTACAAAAAAGGTCAAAATTTCCAAAATTCCAAAGCTTAACTTCCCATGGTAAATTTCCAGAAAGTTTCTGGAAATATACCAGAAATGTTCCGCCCCTTTGCAACCCTCTGAGGTAGCAATAACATTTCACAGCACATCATATTTGTATGAATAGAGAAAGTGACCAATAGAGACTTTGACTTTACTGCTTAATGCGACCTGAAACCACAGTCCCTTTCACAATTTGATACAGAGCATTTGGATAGAGTGCAGTCACAAAGAACATTCTGAGGATCTATGTCTGACCTTCCACATACAGTGCATGATCCCATGACTCAGATGACCCTTTGTCACAATAATTATGAATTGTGTACTTTTCATGCAAACTCAGTCACACATATTGCGACATTTCAAATTGGTTTCTGTGTGTGTGCGCGCGCGTGTGTGTGTGTGTGTGTGTGCGTGCGTGCGTGCATGCGTGTGTGTCTGTGTCACAAAGCCCCTAGTGTGATATGAATATGTCCGAAGAAAATCTGTCAGACGTTAAAGCATCAAGTATTGTCTACAGCCCAAACTATGTTTTTTTCAGTCATTGCAAACTGTGTTCACACAGTACATGAGCTTGTTAAATATTTTGCTCCAGGCTTTGTTAGAATCTCTGGTCACAGACAGATGAGACCATGTCACATCAGTGTAAACTCCAGTCAACCATAAATGTTGCCCTTTGTCCCTGTGGAGCTTTAAGCTGAATCATACATTGTTGTGGCTGTTTGTGTTCTTATACAGGAAGAAGAGGCGAGGGAAATCAGTGTGCAGTCTGGAGGAGGACCTCTATCATGCACCAGTAGGGATCTGTCTGGCTGCCAGGGTTCCTGCTAACGCACTGCATGTGTTGGTAAGCCACCATACTGGTGTAAACTGTCCATAGACTGTGGTGGACATTTAGACAGTGTGTCAGCTTCATCTTGTCGTGTGAACAGTTTGTCAACAATAGGATAAGTATGGAGTGGTTACATCCCTTGGCTTGTTTAGAACTCAAATTTTACATAGCTAAGCAACCATTTTGTGTCTACCACTAATCGCTGGTATTGCTTTCACAGAGAAGAGCACCTAGCCATTATTACCTTCACTCCATCAAGTGACTGACTTTATTGTCCCAAGGCCACATTAGGAGTGACGGACATCAGGAAATATTCAGAACCAACTCATTGGTATTTTCATGTAAATAGTGCCTCTTTAGCATGGTGCGCAGTGGAAGGAAGATCCTGGTCAGTGCTTTGGCTGTCCCCTGGGGGACAAAGTGCTGTCTGTGTCCCCCAAACAGAGGTCCTCTGTGACACAGAGCTGCTCTGTCACTGGGAGGCACTCACCAGGCAGGGCCATTTTCATTTGAATGGCCCACACACACCACAGAGGAACTAGCATGATCCGCTGAAGGTGCTCTCTCTGCCTACCACTTCCTTATTTGGAGGAATGTCATATAGTCTGATTTGCATGACTTTGTGGTACCGCATTTAGATGTGACGCAGCTTCAAGTCACCGCTGCTCTTAGGAAATGGTGCATTTTATTTCTGCTTTTGGCTCATATCCCTTTTTTTGTGCATGGTATTTCAGGCTGTAGTCATTGGGATAAGACTACACTAGTTGCTTTTTTGATCAATCTCAATATAAAAAATATCAAAATACTCTCAAAGGCCAAAACATATTCTCAGCACGAGTACACAAATTAGCTATTAAATTGCTGTTCCATATCTGAACCAATGATTAACCTTTGTTTTCCATTTTGTTAATGATTTGGTGGTTCTCTCACTGTGCAGGATGCACATGAGCTGGGTATTAATGCCGTGCGATTCAGCTCCAACACCAACCTGCTGGCCACAGGGGGCACAGACCGAGTCATCAAGCTGTGGGACATCAAAGCAGGTAGAGGACTGCACCTGCACCTTCCCACACACCAAACCCCAGCCTCACTGTCTGTGTACTGGCCGTGTGAGACTGATACCCAGCAGATGTTAGCCTATCCAGCTCTGTTAGACCTTAATAAGTGTCCATGAAATAATGAATAGTAAGAAAGAAAAATGTATGCATGTGAATGCTGAACAGAGAAATCGCACGTATGTATGCATTCACTCAGACATCTTTGTCAGTTAGACGGTTGGAAAGCATGGATGTTGCTCGGTGCCAAGGATCAGCTCGCTCACGTGTCCTCTGTTTCCATTGTCCCAGGCATGCTCCACAACATAGGAACACTAGATGGCAGTAATGAAGGAATAACAAGCATCGACTTTGACCGAACGGTATGATGGGGTTGGCATCGCTAAAGTCTCCTCTCTCCTCTGCCATTGTGTGGTGCTCCTTAACGATGATCTACTCCCATGGATGTGTTTTGTGGAGGAACATATGACATAATATGTGGTTAAGGACTTACACGGAGACAGCTAGCAACAGTGAATATAATATGATTGTTTTCTGCCTCCACACACAACTTCTGATGAGAGAATGGTGATAGAGGTGCTTCAAGCGTTCCATGAGAATGCTTCAAGTGACCCTGTATTATGTTCTGTCCTTGCGATTAGGGTACCAGGATCTTAGCTGCATCATATGACAAATCTGCCCTGTTCTGGAAACTGGACGATCGCGTTCCCAAGGTAACCACCATGAGATTTCAGATGAAGCCGATAGTGTCATCATTATACAACTTGGCATGTGCCATGGATGGAGAGAACGCTACTGTCTCATCTGGGCAAAATGACTAGATTGCTTTTCTGTGTTGCTTGACTTGTGTGGGAAGAAAATTCTTTCAGCCTGTCATTGTGGCAATTAAAAATTTACTATGGGCCTTGTTAAAGATCTTTGAATCCCACACTTATTACTGTGTAGAAGCATAAGAAGGAGCATGTGGAGAGCATGTTCTTATGTACTGTAGCAGGATGACCTTGGCTAAGCCTTGGCTGTGTCTTAGCTCACTCTGACAGGCCACTCACGCAAAGTCACAGCGGCCAAGTTCAAATGCAGCCTGCGCCAGGTGGTGACAGGAAGTGCTGACAGGACAGTGAAGATCTGGGATCTCCACCGTGCAGCATGTGAGTGACTGTCGCCTCAGGAAGTCCAATCAACCGCCTGTACTACAGACATGTGCTATAACATCCGATTCGTGGTCAGATCTGAAGAATGTTCCATTCATGTTTAGATATGTTACCTTTACTCACTCTTTTCTCGAATCGCTACCACAAGTTAATATAGTGGTGGATTTTAGTACTTAATGTACAAATGTTTATGTTTCCATTTCATATAGGCATACAGACTATTGAAGTCATCTCCTACTGCAGTGACGTGGTGTGCTCTGAGTACTTCATCGTCAGCGGACATTATGACCACAAGATACGCTTTTGGGACAGTAGGTAAGGACATTTTTAATGGGTTTCTTATCAGTTTTCATGCCAGACAAAAGAAAATTAAGTCACAAAACCTGTGAGTGTGTGTCTGTGTGCATATATGTATGTGTGTGTGTGTGTGTGTGTGTGTGTGTGTGTGTGTGTGTGTGTGTGTGTGTGTGTGTGTGAGTCATGCATGTGTGTGCTGAGATAAAGGAAGTGTTGTAAGCCCTTGCCTAGAGCAGTGGTTCCCAAAGTAGGAGTCGTGAGACGGGGATGCGGTCCTGAGATGATGATGTGGGGGGGTGCGTGAGATCATAAAAACTATTCAAAACAGCCTATTTCCAGGAGTTGTGAAATACAATTAAAAAACGATTAAAAATAGCCTATTTTAATAATAATATTAAATATTTATATTTAAAATAATACAACAGCTGCTGCTATTGTAAAATAAAACGGTAGATTGTGTTCTTTTCTTGTTGTTATGCCTGTGTCTGTATAGCCTAGGCCTATCAGTTCATTCGCATGTAGTGTATAGTCACCCTACATTATTTTCGGGGCTGCGTGCTGAAAAGTTTGGGAACCGCTGGCCTAGAGGACTCCTCAACATCCCTTTTGAGTATGTTACAAAAAACATGAAAAGGTAGAACATATTACATTTCCAAGTCAAGGAGGACAAAATACTAACGTTTCACTTATTTATTTGGCTCACATCACAAAAAAGAGCTTTCTGCAGAGTACTTTTCCCATTTGAGATGCGTCATTGAAATCAGAATAATGACACATGATGTGCCAGAGGAGTCCACTTCCCCCCTGTGGAGTGTCAAGCCAACATCACAACTTACCCTGACCAGCCCGCGGTGTGTGTGTGTGTATGCGTGTGTGTGTGTGTGTGTGCGTGCGTGCGTGTGTGTGTGTGCGTGTGCATGTGCATGTAAATGGTTCATGCTTAGTTACCTTATTCTGCTGTCATACAATACATCCAAGCTCATTGTGACAGGTAACAAAGAATTTGTCAGCAATTTCTACCTGTTTAGTTTTCTCTGATTACTGTGTAGATAATATCTGTTCATTCTCTGTTGGAAATGATGGCTATTATGTAGCCCCAGCAGAGCCCCTGACACGTCTCATTTTCTCCCCAATAGCAGTCCTCACTGGCAAAGCTGACAACTCCCATGTTCTCCTGTCGCCTAGCAACAGTCAGCCCACATAATAGTCTCCCTCCTCCACATTGGCCATGTTTTGGGATTATGTCTGTTATGACATAGTGAAATTTGCTGCTGCATACATCTTCATTTATTGACTTGTAAGCCTCATGTCAAAAGAAAACCCACCACAGCAGTTTGGTTTTGATTTAATCAGATTTGATCTCTGTTTTCCTCCTGTTTATATAAATCACAAAACGAGTGTATGAGGAATGTAGAGACACACAGGCTCGTCTCAGCTCCAGCTGGCGTTGGGATCAATAACCACACACTCCCCCCTTTCCTCACGCGCGCACACACACAGGACGGCAAGTTGCACACAGGAGGTCCCTGTGCAAGGGAAGGTGACATCCCTGGACATCTGTCAAGACCACACACAGCTACTCAGCTGCTCCAGGGACGACTGCCTGCAGGTGGTGGACCTGAGGATGACCAACTCCAGGATAGGCTTCAGGTAGGGAGATTGAAGCTCCCGGGCTGGCCTGACCGTAGTCGCCTGGTCCTCTGTGCTCGCTGAATAAAGCTCCCGGTGGAAACCAGGCCTCAGGTCATGATGTACCTTCCGTGGGTCGACTCCACAGCCTCAGACCATCAAGGTCAAGGGTTTAGTTCTATGCTTGAAACAGACCTTTGGTTAAAACAAGGCCCAGTCTGAGGGCTCTAGGCCTGCTACATCAAGGCCTGTTCATAGTGAACGTGGATGTGTATTCTTGGAGCTGGATGCAGATGAATGAAAAGTACCTCACTAGTCTACTCTCTATCTCTCTCATTTTAGTGCCGAGGGCTTCAAATGTGGCTGTGACAGCACAAAGGCTGTATTCAGGTGAGTAGACATACAGTACAAGATATAGGTACTTGATGTTCTATTAAAGGAGTAGTAAAGAGAAAATGCATGTTTAGCCCTGTTTTAAGGTTACTTATGATCATATACAATGGTTCAGATCAAAACGTTGACAAAACTAGCACTTTTGAGATAGTCTGATAATTGCTCTACCACCGTTTTGGTCATACAATGGATGTGGGTTGGCATCTTGAAAAATCTTTCAAAAACATGTTATATTTCAACATGTTTCAGATTTCAAAGACAAGAAACTCACCGAGGTGTTAGTTGGCGTTCTGACATATAATTCGCCACAAAGTAAGATTCTAGTTCATCTGGAAAGGGTTTTTTAAATATTTAGCATTATTTAGTCGCAGCACATACAGTACGTGTGTAAACTTCCGCAAACTAGGTAGCCTAGCAACATAAACAATAACAATAGCTAACGTAAGTAGTTCCGCTTCCTGAATCCCCTCTGCAGATTGATCTACACATCTACAACGGGCGCGTCAATACAAGTCAATGAATTTCATAAAATGATCAATAAAACCCTACAGGATTCATACTTTGCGGCGAATTTGATGTCAGAACACCAACGGACACCAATTACCCCCTCGGTGAGCTTCTTGTCTTTGAAATCGAGAGTTTAACATGTTTTTGAATGATTTTTCAAGGTGCCCATCCACATCCATTGTATGACCAAAACGGTGGTAGAGCAATTATTAGACTTTCTCAAAAGTGCTAGTTTTGTCAATGTTTTGATCTGAACCATTGTATATGATCATAAGTAACCTTAAAACAGGGCTAAACATGCATTTTCCCTTTACTACTCCTTTAACCTCGACTCCCATTGGATCTACACTACTATCCCACAGGGCCTTTCTCAGAACACATAATTATATCTGGAGGGATTGAGTCACAATCCACGACTCAATGCTAAATGAGTATTGACTCAAAGCTAAATGAACTCTCCTGTTTTGCTG
Source organism: Borostomias antarcticus (assembly GCF_949987555.1). Taxonomy (NCBI): domain Eukaryota; kingdom Metazoa; phylum Chordata; class Actinopteri; order Stomiiformes; family Stomiidae; genus Borostomias; species Borostomias antarcticus. The sequence goes on from NC_140234.1 coordinate 20,373,328, forward strand.
AGGTCCTTCCTGGTTCCAGGTGACATGGTAGCTGTGACATGACATGGAGCATAGCAGGCGTCTCTCTAATGGTGTCTTTCAATAGCATGGTATGGGGTCGGTACCATGCTATTTAAAGTCACCATTAGAGAGACGGGTCAACTTGATTGAACTTGATTTGACTTGACTTGCTTTACTTTTTTTCACTGCACTTTCCACTGCAAAATAGTATTCCCCTAAATGTAGTTGGTCGTCATAGGAACGCCGCATGACATCATAGAGGGATTTCCTGTTCTCCGTGCTACGCTAGATGAGTTTCCATTCCTCCTTGCTACTTGACAGCAGTAGGGAAAGGGAATAAATATCACATATAAACACAAACAAACACAAAACTGCTTTCCGAGATCAATCAGTCTAAGATATTTGCTGGATTTTTTTTTCCATGGACAGATTGAGTCTAAACATCTAAACACCTAAACTTTCATGCCAAATCACTTCCTTGTTTCACTGCTGCTCCCAAACAGAATAAATACTACACATATGAACACAAAACTGCTTTTCCTAGACCAATCTAGTATTAACTAAAATATCAGCTGAATTTTTTATTTTTTTTCCATGGACAGAAATACGAGGATGAGGAGTTCTATTTTGGGAGGCTTGGCACCGTGAGCTTCACTGAAGCAGGCTAGTAGTCAGCGAGAGACAATTCTCTCTGACCAATCAGCGTTCTGCAGTGTTTGCACGACCTCGCAACAGCTCGCTCGCCCCTCGACAGAGTAGGTCCTAAAAAATAAATGCTTCACCTTGCCTCCGCACCTTTTGCGCGGTGGGAATTTCCAAAAAGCAAGTAGAGTAGAATCGAGAAGGTACTTTTGGTGCGGTGGAAATGGGGCATAGTTAGTGTTTAGGTGGCCAGGACCCCAGGGCTGAAGACAGATGGCAAGATATGTTTAATTTGGTGTATGAGTTTCCATCATATCCTGGGGAACTGCACAATAGTCTCACCTACAGTATAGGGTCTTTCTCTGAGACACAGCCGGCTGAAATTGCAGTAAATGTATCCAGATGTAGGAACAGGGTTATGGCTATAATGTCATCAATCTTAACTAATTTGCCTCTGTCCCAGCATTAGATAACACCTCTCATGTTTAATATAATTGCTACCACAGCCAAATCTGATTTACCCAATTGATGAATGGATCTGGTCCCAGTTAAAATCTATGGCCCATATTTTTGCATAACACAATACTTTCTGCCCGTCCGAGGCAGCACACAACGAATATTGAAGTCAGCAAGTACTTCAATCTGTAATTTGTACTAACAATTTCCAGTGGGACTCTGCTTGTGCTGTGTCTGGTAATGGCAATGCTGCTGCTTTTTGATGAATAAAAAAAAGCTGTGATGGTATTCCTGCTGACCTTGCCAAAGAGCACTGCATGTTATTTACCAGTGCGTTCTCTTTTGTGCAGCTTGGCTGTCAGCTTTTGTTGATGATGATTCTGTGAAAAGTGAGGGTGACAGCATTGCCATTCTGTAATGGTGATTGTACTCTAGTAGGCTCCTGGTCTGGTATGGAATCATGACAGATGTCAGTCAGAGCCTCTCAAAAGAAGAATTTTGGATTTTGAAAGATAATTAAGAATGCTGTGTTGTTTTTCGATAGAAGAGACAGTTTGTGCTGTTAGGTTTTCCTTTCCTGTTTTAAAGGTCAAGGGAGTATAGCTAGCAGCATTTTGTTGACAAATCCCCCTTTTGCACAGTGTCCCTTACACTTTTTCCACTGTCCTAGTACAAAGGCAACATAGTCTTTGATTGGAGGGAGGGCTATTTCTCTGTAATGTGTGTTGATTTACTAGCTGAGGAATACATTTTTGCTGTTTCCATGACAACAGGCGGACCCAGATGCCTTGTGGTGGTTTCGAGGGCCAGGGCTGGTGTTGTAACTTGAGAGAGCACGAAGTGAATGTGAGCTTAATGGGACAGCCTCATCCCCTGGACACTTCCCTGGAGCTTAGAATGGTGGTTTATAAGGCACCTCCCACTGTGTCCACCCTTAGGCCTGATATTCAGCCTGTTCACAACACAGGATATGAGGCGCTGGTAGATGCGCCACTAACAGTATGACCTACAACATCACCATTTAGATCTGGGGGACTATAATCTAAATGATACAATAGGTAGTTCTGGTCCTTGATTCTGATTGCTTGGAAACCATTGTAAAATACTCTATATCCACACACCGGTTGTAAAATACTCTATAGAGAGCCAAAACTTAAAACTACGATCTCTCCTGGTTGGGTTCACACCCGCCCTATGTTTTGCTTTGGAGAAAAGGTTGAAATAATTCTAAATCTAAATCAACACAAAACTTAACCACAACATTATTGCTATTTTACAGCAAACTACGCATCCGGGTACACTGCCGCGTTTTGAGCACTTCACTAGAGAGTGCAGCTGACCAGAGCGCAATGTTGATCAGCTTCGTAAACATGAGTCAATTGCTCATGAATTAGAGCACATTACTAGATTCTGTAGGTCGAGAGGAATCCAGTGATGTCCACCTCTTGAAATTTGGTCGAATTTACTGACCGCTAGATCTGTAAAACTGTTCTGATCGTGTAAGTAACCCTGCTTCACGTCGCGCCTAACAACACCCCCTAGCTGTTCTAAAATCATAGTAAACCACGGCCTCTTGTGGTTTATTGCTTAAATGACCTCTTATATCTGCGGTGTTCAGGAGTTAGGCAAGTATCCTATTGGGTATAGCAACAACAACGGTATGGAAATTGCCTGGGGCATTTCAGAACACAATCGGAATCTACTGTTGTATTTCAGCCTTAACCTAACCCACTGTTTGGCATCCTTTATGTCCAGTCCTGATGGGAGCTACCTGGCTGCCGGCTCAGCGAATGGGGCAGTCTACATCTGGAACGTCAAGACAGGCAATCTGGAGACACGCCTACCTGACATGCACAGGTACGGCACTGAACTGGATCGCACTCCTTCAGCTTCCCCTCCCTTGTGGAGTAGGCCTACAACTCATGCGAGGACACTCGCCTGGACCTTTACCTCTGCAAGAATATTAAAGTTTCCTGAATTTAATCATTGTTTAATTCACCACAGCTTGACCCAGCTGTAATTGTAAAAGGGGCATGTAAAAGTGGCATTATGTGCATTTTACAGCGAATAAAGCTGTCTGCCTGTCTTCTGAATCTAACCTAACACCTCAGAATTCCTACTTCCTACACAGGGCCAACCCAGCTTCAATTAGACTTCCTCTCAGTCAGTTCGTAGAGGCTATCGGGATACTGGGGAAACGTTACAGGCCATTATCTTAAGTTTACATTAGGAGGGAAATAACAGTTTGTGACTGTCCTGTAATCTGATATGAAACAGTTTGAGTGATGCTGTTAAGGATTGATTGCTCTGCTTGGCTTTGCTTTGTCCATCTGTTCTGGACATCTTGAGATTCTTGGAAAGAGCTGGTCAAATCTGTCCTGCAGTCGGTGGGTTTGAATAGCCTTTGAAATGAATGAGATTTAGTGACTCTCTCTTCTCTCTCTCTCTCTCTCTCTCTCTCTGCAGCTCCCCCATCAATGCAGTGTCCTGGTCAGTGTCTGGGAAGTATGTGGTGAGCGTAGACAAGACTCGCCGGGCAGTCCTCTGGAGCGACATCTGAGCAGACCGTGGTTGGCTAAGGCTGCGGATTACTTTTGGAGGTCACGTTGTCATGGTAGCACCCCCCCCCTTCCCTTCAGTGAAATGAGGAATAATAAAAAGCTTATTATCCCAAGAGTGGGAACATCAAGCACTCCTCAGAGAACAAATGTGACGATCCTCTCTCTCTCTACAAGTCTGACAGAACAGAAGGCAATGGCTTCAAGCCCCATGTCTGACACTCGTGGGTTTTCCACTGTCAGCAACTTAAATAAGGAGCCTGTGCGTGAACCACAAGATATACATAATATGTGTAAAAAGTGTGTGGTGATATCCGTATCTTAAGTGTATACCACCATTTGCCTTACACATCAGGCTTCATTCACTATTATAGGTGGAGTTCACTACTGGAGGAAGTTCTTCCAATTATGATTGTTAAAAGGTTGAAATGGATTGTGCTAAACCATTTTGAAAAAGGGACATACATGAATACTGTCTGGTCTCAGGACACTAACTTTTTTTTTTCTTTGATCAGTAAGAAGGGATATGTTCCTGTCCTTAAGTGGCTTATGATTACTCATACAAGTAGTCATTAGGCTTTATGGTGTTTACAGTGAACCATAGTGTACATTTGACTGAGGAACTGTCAGTTTGGAAGGGAATAGACTGTTTTGCCTTTCCATTTTAGATATTGGAGAGGTACAGTAAGCCATGGACTCTCGCTCTCCCTCTGACTCTTACAGTCTCAATCATGTTGCCCTCAGTGTGTCTTGCTATGCACAGTGTAGCTGTGTTAATCAGCGTCAGCATTTGCCATCTCAGCTTTGAAGAGATGTGAGTTAGGTCCTCACTCAGAATCAAAGGACCTGTTTGACTGTAAAGCTTAGATCTGCTAGGTATTATTTCCCTAATGCCATTGTGCTGCTGATGACCATATTGTATGGAGGCTCTATAACCTTTCTTTTGTTAAGTACAAAATTCCCTCAAGTTCCTCTCACCATAATGCACCGTGGTGAGAGGAAATGGCTGTGTCCACAGTGAGTGTGTTTATACTGTATGTTAATTTCCTCATTAGTCATACATTATCTTTAACTGTGACCAGCAGCTCTATAGCTTGCTCTGTCAGTCGGTTAGTTGGTCGGTCGGTCCATAAAAATGTGGTCTGGCTGCACATGCACGTATGTGGCCGCAGATATTGCTAATTCATGCTTGTTATGGTAGTAACTTTATAACAGAATTGTCACTAAAGGATCGTCTCGTGTGCATAAGATTAATGTTTGATATTTCATGGGTGTATTAAGGGCTAACTTCAACAAGGCACTGTGTGTGTGTGTGTGTGTGTGTGTGTGTGTGTGTGTGTGTGTGTGTGTGTGGTGAGTCAGTTGGGTAAATAAGTTGAAACACATCTGCTAATTTTCCACAGCCAGCCTGATAAAGGGGAGTATTATTTTTTATACTGTTCCAGTGAATCTGGCATATTTTAATACTATGCAATAAATGCCATAAAAATACTGGGGCTATCTATTTGTTTTTGAGAATACATCTGAGGACATCCAGTTGGATTCAATTTATTTTTTATTTCAGTTGACAAGCATTAATCAATCTGTATCTGTAATTTTACATCCTTTTTCTTACAACAAATAAAACAAAATACAATTTTCTTCACTCCGATACAACCTGTTTTTCTTGACATTTTTAATTAATTATTGGAAAATCAATTGTATTATGATTTATGGATGCAGGCTCACCTTCAAGTAGTGATAGTGTTACAGCAGGGTCTTACTGTTTGCGGGTGCAAAGACACATATTGGCTGGCCTCTGCCAGCTTGGCAGCTAAAGGCCTTTCTCCTCTTTTAATGCATTTCTTATCTTATTAGTTTGTCTGTCAGGAAAGAGAGACCTTCTCTGAGCGAAATGATCTCCAACTCCTCAAATCACACGCTCTCACAGATTGAGTGTGCAATAGTGAGAGGGAGGGAGAGAAAGGGGAGGGGGGGCAGGAAGGGAGGGAGGCGAGGAGGGAGGGAGGGGAGGAGGGAGACAGAGACGTGGTGAGGCGCTGTGGCAGTGTGCGCTTCCGAGCGGAAAGCGGGGGGAAGACTACTACTGAGAATAATCTCTCTGATTTTTCACTCCCACTGAGATCTGGATATTCTGTTCACCGTTTTAGCACTTAGGCTGTGACCAGGGGAGAGACAGCCCAGAAATAACCAGACCAGAAGGGGGTGGTGTATGGATCACCTGCTTCTTATTACAAGGGGTTTTTGCAAGCATCGTTGGAGATACTCTTTTAAGTCCATTCATCTGGAGAGGGCTCAGACGGCACAGAGTAGTCCAACAGAAAGGATACCCCTTCTATTCACCCACCCAGCCTCCACAGCCAGAACGTTTGCATCAGTAAATTTTCTCTCATCCCCTCCCTCTCCTCCTCTCTCTCTCTCTCTCTCGACCTCCCTTTCCCTCGCCTCTCTGCACAACAGTGTTACAGTCTGTGTACAGTGAGTGAACGGGGACTCTACCGCACAACAATCCTCACAATGGGTGATAAAGGCACACGGTAAGCAACATTTATCATCAGGATTGAGATTGTGAATTAGACAGTGGTTGCTGAATAGGGTCGTGAGGATAGTTGACAGCACTGCTGTATTTTTTCTCTAAACCATGGCTTCTCTATTCGTCTGCATGTTTTAGGTGAGAAATTTGCCATGGGATACCCCATGCTGTGTCCCTTTGTTACTTCAAGCCTTGTGAGTGTGTGTGTGTGTGTGTGTGTGTGGGTGGGTGGGTGTGTGTGTGTGTGCGCATGTGTTGGCGTGTATTCATGTGTGTGTGTGTGTGTGTGTGTAGCGCGCAGACATGCATGGGCATTGCTTGTGCAATGTTGTATGTTGCTGAGCGTGTTCAATGTGTGTCAGTTTTCTGTGCATCATTTCCCCACAAACACAGAGCCAAAGGTTGTAATGTGTAATGTGTAACATCATGCCAGACACTCTCCCAGTCCAACCAAGGCAGTCAGTCTAGTAGATACTCTCATACAGCTGTTTGGGTAGCAGGGCCTTTATCCTCTTATGAGCACTTTCTTAAAAATGCAGCTGAGATGTGTAGCAAAACAACAATCTAAAGTGTTTCTAGTAAATGTGAGCTAACTGAATAGGCCATTTTATGTCACACTTAAGCTGTGAATTTGGGCATGTGAAATGACATCTCCAGGGTAACAGACGGCTTCAGCAGAGCGAAAGACCAGTGTGCTTTCTGTCTCTGCTCACGGGGCTCAAACAGGTCCATGTATCTATGACGACTGAATCCTGTCAAGAGCCTACAGGTATGGGGATTCCCATGGCCGTATGTGATTCTAAAAACGCCTCTGAGACCCTGTTGGTGAACAAGTACCCACCCCAGCCCTGTCATTGTAAAATACCTCATCTCCTCTATGGCAAAAATCACTGGTTTTCATCAGCTTAGCTGTTTATCTTTGGTGAGAATGATACGTGCAAATGTGAAATTGTCCCTTTGGCGATACCTTTATGTTTTTATCTGGGTGGTCTGAAGTCTTGATGTTTAGATCACATGGAAGCCAGCAGGAACCTCAGCCCATACAACAGCCTCTGCCTCTCCACACGCCCTAACGCTCACCTCTCATCACGTCAGCCCTCCTGTTCCCTCTGTGTGCCGAGGCTAGTCCCTAATCTCCATGTCATGTTGGATGCTAACATAGGAGCCGCAGTGCTAACCAAGTCAAACCATCAGCTTATCTTCTTGTCACACAACTCCAAGGTGTTACTTCATACACCAGAAATGTTGCCCGGTCATACTGTAGTGAATAATGATCATAACATTGGTTCCTTTTTCTTTCTGCAACCTGAAGTTCAAAATGTATCATGTGCTGGAATGGTGTTGTTCAGAGACAGAGTGGAGTAGATTAGATTCTTCCCGCCTGTGTCTTAGCTTCGGTCTCCTGAGCTCTGAGGTGCAGATCTCTTCTGAACATTATCTCGTCTCTCAGCAGTCATCATCCACATCACGGTCCACACATCTGGACAGGTTTGGCTATGTGGGGAGGAACAACAACATGATAAGCATGAGGTATACTTTCCTGTGATTCCTGATGCCAAAACATGGTAGCAGCCAACATCCAAGGCCCTGTTTTTCCATTATATTTCTATTTCATCATAGTCATCTGACACAAAGCTGTGAGCCTCGCCCTAAAGCTGAGAGACTCCCACAGGAAAGGGCTGGGATTCGCTGATCAAAGGCTCCATTTACAGCGGGATGAGAATGTGCAGTTTATGACGAAGATGACATCTCTGGAGTTTCTCAGCTACATACTGGTGCTCACTCCAAAATAATTGTTGATTACTAAAACAATTTTGATCCCCGGCAAATCATGTAGCGACACAGTAGTACATGAACTAAAGAAATACACACCATTTGCCATTTGTGTTTCCCATAGTTACACCATTACAGTACTGTTTTTATTTAATTAAGCGTATAGGGCTTGGGACTGGCCATGCACCAGAGGATATACAGTAAATGAGAACAAAACACAAGTAGCTGAGGTACAGATGACTGTTTTGATGTTAATACTTCATGGGCTGAAAAGTGCACTTACCCAAAAACTAAGCAGAGGTAAAGACACGGTAATTCAAAGATGCCCGTACATTTACTTGTTTTGATATTAGACATAACGTCAGACACGATAACAGACATACAGGTATCAGCTTGGAAACCTACCTTTGGTGTACTGCAGACCATAGTTGTAGCAGGATGGAAACATCATAGTTTCTCTGTCCAAAGTGACAGACCAAGTGAATATTTATTATTGAACCCTGACCCACGGCTGTGCCGAGGTCATTGGCCCTGCCATATGCCACCAGATCTGACAGTAGTTATATGACCCCTCTATTACTTTGATCCCACCATCACAGCCATTCAGGGGATGACACATAGCCTTGGGACTCCTGCATCAGTATGTGTGTCTTCCACAGAGGAGTGTCACTACACTGTAACCTACCTCACTCAAGGAACAATAATGGAGTGGTAGAGAGCTCTCAGTCTTTCACTACTGAGCAGTCAGTTATATTTAGTCTGTTTGCAATTTATGTCGAGTTATATTCCGTCAAAACAATGATTAGCTTCATCTTCTTCATCTTGGCTGTTTGGAAATAGTCTTAGATAATGAACGTAATAGTGTGTGACATTTAAAGTCTTTCCAAGTTGAGGTTAATTTGAAACATACAATTATGCGATGAGGAAAATCTCTTAAATTGAGTAATTGTGTTTATGTATGTAAGTGTGTGTGCAGGTGTGTGTGTGTGTGTGTCTGTGTGTGTGTGTGTGTGTACGTATCCAAAAATCTGTGAATGGGCTTGTATGTTTGTACTTACTGTACTGTACATGCTTGCATGTGAGTGTTTGTGTGTCCTGGGTAGGGATAGAGAGTTATCTGAGCTTAAATGGCTCAACTGCTCCTTGACAAGGGCTTTTGTATTCATTTATTGATTTCGGCTGAAAGCATCTGACATAACTGCTTGGGAAATCCATGCCCGGGCAGGATAGTCTCCAGCCACTGTCAATAAATTGGCCTTCTTCCCCTGTGCATCCCCTGTGCCTCTTCGAAGTCTTTATGGAGAGCATACTGGCGGATTACTCATTCATACTCATTCGTACAGGCCTACTTCATACAGCAACTTTCAGCTCCAAGGTTGACAAATGTTTAGTATGCTACTGTCTTAACTATGTTTGTGTATCTGCTGCTTGTTGCTTGCTCTCAAATTCATTTCACTCAGTTTGTATTTCATCTCATTTAGTATTTCTATAGATTGTGTAGTGTTCCTCACTCAACCACAATTACAGATACGATAGCTGTACATGGATCACGACGGTATGGTGTGCTCGTGAGTAGTGGTTTTAGTGCAGTGATTCTCTTTTCCATCATGGTGAGATATTGACATGCTTTTGGTAAAAAGTAAAAGCTTGTTTTCATCACCCTGATGAAGGCAGCTACCTCTGCCGTGGTTTGTGTGTTAAACAGGCAGAGACAGTCATCCGCCTCCTCCACTTCCCCCCACCCCCCCCCCCACCCCCTTTCTCATCCACTTAACCACCTCCCACCCTGCGCTCTGCTCTGCAGGACCCCGCTCTTTCATATGAGTATTTGCTGTCTGTCGGCAAGAGAGGATTTATGATGTGTAGAAAGCAGATCAGACTCCCAGATATGATCCCAGATATGAATCGAACTCTTACAGGAAGCACAGCTGGGGGGTGGGACTAACATCGTTGTTTTTTTTTTTTTTTCTCTGCCCTTAGGATGTTATCCATAATTACTTAATGTTGTTGATGATGGTCACATGCTATTTCCATTGATTGAAAAAGCCATACCCCAGAGATTCCACCCGCATGGAAGCTCATACTGTATCTATGGGCTTCTAGTTTCCAGTGAGTGTGAGTCATTAAAACAGTTTGAATCATAATATTTTTGAGAATCAGCATGAATGACCCTCATACAGCAAGGGTAAGCATAGTTTGTAAAGTAATTACCTCCACCCCAGCGACAGTGCAGGGCAGGAGGTAATATTTTCAGTGGCGTGTGTAAGTCTGTACGTCTGTCCGTCCGTCCTTACTGTATGTATGTCTGTCAGCAGGATTACACAAAAACTATTGAACCAATTTTCATGAAACTGTGGAATGGTGAGAGGGTGTAGCATGGGCAAACATAGAACCCATTACATTTTGGAATTTGGAGTGGATCCGAATCACGGGCAGGTCCACGAGCTGCCCAAACACGGCTGGGCCAGCCATTCACGCCATTGATTGAAATTAGGATTACGCAAAAACTACCAGACCTTCATGAAACTTGGTGGAAGGGTGTAGCATGGGCCATTTTAGAACCCATTCAATTTTGGCATGCACAGAGCCAAGAAATGCATTCAGGGGTAGATGTCTGTGCTTTCTGAGCACCATTTCTAGTTACCTCCGTGACAGTTCAGGGCGAGAGATAATGTTTTCGGTGGCGTGCCTGTGTGCATGCATATGTAAGTGGACTGCACTTATATAGCGCTTTTCCACCTTAGCGGCACTCAAAGCGCTTTACAATGGCCTCTCATTCACACACCAATGGCGGCAGCCATGCAAGGTGCTAACCTGCTCATTGGGAGCAATTTGGGGTTAGGTGTCTTGCTCAAGGACACTTCGACATGTGGACAGTTGGAGCTGGGATTCGAATCGCTGACCCTTCGATCATTGAATGACCTGCTCTACCAACTGAGCTACAGCCGCGTTTGTCTGTTAGCAGGATTACGCAAAAACTACTGGTGGAAGGATGTAGCATGGTCCAACGTAGAACTCATTCAAATTTGGAGCAGATCCGAGGTACGGGTTGGGTCTGTGGGATGCCCAAACACGGCCAGCCATTCACCTCCATTCATTTTTTAAACCAGGATTACGCAAACTACTGTACCTGACCCATTTTCATGAAACTCGGTGGAGGGGTGTACTGTAGCATGGGCCAATTTACGTCTTAAATTATGGAGCAGATCCGAATCACAGGTCGGATCCACGGGCCGCCCAAGCACAGCCGGACTGCCCATTCACAGCCGGACTGCCCATTCACTTCCATTCATTTTTTGGACTATGATTACACAAAAACTACTAAACTGATTTTTATGAAACTCGGTGAAGGGGTGTATCATGAACCCATTCAATTTTGGAGCAGATCCGAATCACGGGCCAGTTCCACGAATGAAAACAAAACTTAACAAAGCCCAGCACCCTGTGTGGGGGTGCTAGAGACACAGGGTTTGGACTGGGGTGTGCGGGGTGGAGTGCACCACATTGCCCCCCACCGGCTGTGAGCCGAGGGGGGCGCCACAGAGCCGGCCAAATACTGCCAACCATTCACATCCAGTTATTTTTACCTCCACCCCAGTGAATCACGAGCTGCCCAAACATGACTGGGATGGCCATTCACCTCCATTCATTTTTTGGACTAGGATTACACAAAAACTACCAGACTACCAGGTGTAAAGCTTGTTTTATGCTTCTGTGTCAACGCGTGTGTGCATTCTGTGCGTCACCTTGCGTGCGCTAGTCGTTCATGATACAGCGGCCGATTGCGCAGACCGTGTAATTATACACATTCAACACTAGATGGCACTATCACTTTCCTGCTTGCATATGACGTAGAACAGCGCAAAATACACTGGGGCCGTTTTCGAAACCGCATACTATACTAGTAGTATGTACTCAGGGGAGGATCATCAAATGATATGCCCCTGGGCACAAATGTCTGACATGCCCCACCCCCCACCATTCTGCGACGGCCGGCCAAACAAAGGTCAAGTTATTATAGGCCTAACAAACAAAAACTACGCAATTTAGACACACACCTGTCTCGCCCTCTTTTTTTTTATTATTAGATTTTTAAGATTATTAGTGAGGGAGCGTGCCTTACCTCCCAAGCATTGGTAGCGGATTGAGGGTGGATAATTGGACTTGGACTTCCTCCGGTTATGAAAAGCAGAAACTCCCCTCTCGATTAACACAGCCCGAGCCTCCTCAGTTATGTCCTTAAACAAGGCTGGGTCAGTTACTGTGTACATCCACTGGCATTGCTCCGTTTGTTTGCGGGAGCGGCTGACATTATCCTCAGGTGTGCCCTCAGTAACAGCATTAACGTTACTGGCCTGTGAGATGCTGCTGCCAGACCCGGTAACGTCAGGTGGTTGAGGTGGTGAAGAAGGTGGAGAAGTTAACTCCCCCATAGGTGCTGGGCAGCTGCTTGTGTCGGGGTGAGGGTCCTGAGGTGGTGCCACCATGGCCGTGGGTGGCGGTGCTGCTAGCATCGGTGCTAGGGGTGAGCTGCTGCCACCGTCTACAGTAGGCCGCCTAGCTTCTCGCTGATTTTTTATGAAAAATGTTGACCTTTTTCATCACTATCGCCTCTCTTTCTTCCTGTTCTCTTTTTCTTTTTTGCCCGCTGGCACCACTCGTTTTACTTTTGTCACTCAAGGGCAAGCGCGAGGCAGCAGTAGGCTAACATTAGGCCCTATGGGCAAAACTAACAGGTGCTGGGAGAGGGGGGAGGCCAGGGCACGTGCCCTTTTTGCCCGTATTATAATCTGCGCATGTATGTACTGATTTTGCCGAAATTCAGTATGCAGTATTCGAACAAAAAGAAAATCTGCAGTATGCGAAAAGTACCCAGATGCTGTACTGATTCGGGGAAAATTGCCAGTATGCATCAGAGCAGACTTTGTGCCATACTGTTTCCCACAATGCAGAGCGCAGGAAACGTCATCGGCTACCGCTGTATTTTGATGCGAAATCACCTCAGCCAGTCGGATAGCCCCCGATACCTCCCGCTATAGCCCCCGATACCTCCCGCTTCTGCTCCGATACTGTACGCCACGGAAGTAAACAATCACCGGCGAAAACGGCTGCGTTGTTTCATGCGAAATGCGATTCCGTTTTCATAAGGTCCTCTTAAATATTTAGATAAAGCACGATCTGATGGATTTATGATCATGTTAAAACAATACATCGCGATATTTGGACCTTTACAAACATGTCTGGTGCTAATTCGATTAGATTTACTAAAAGTAAGCTGAATCGTCCAAACAGTCTACTTCGAAAGATAATAGGCTACATTGACATTTATTAGGGGAGAGCCGGGTCAAAAGTCGAATTTTTTGGTTTGATCCCATTTACTCCGAAATTATTAGATAGAGATTCCACATTTTATGACACACAACTTGCACATGTCCTTCACTATTATCAACTGTAATGATCATGCTAGGATATAAGAGTTTAACATAAATAGGGCGAGAACAGACCGAGTGCAATTCGACTTTTGTCCCTGCCGAGCGGGACGTCTCATAGGAGAGGGGCAAAAGTCACACTGCTGCAAAGTGTGTCCTCTGTTTTCTGGGCATGTAATTCTCTTTACTTTCAACAAATGTATTATTAGACATAATATCATGTTTGTATCAAAGTAATCAATGTTATAGGTTCAGAATCCTTAGAAATAACGCAGGGTTAACAGCAATGTTTGGCTAAAGAGGCCGCGTGTCGTTTTCCTCACCCTAACTCTTGGCATGCTGTCAATGAAAGAAAATACATTGTAAATAAACATGGTTTTAGGCTATTGTGTTTATGTGGGCCTATAGGTTAAGCTATTTGTGTTTATAATGTAACGTCATTGTAAATGAAAGTAGCCTAGCTAATAATCCAAGACTGGAACGAGGGGGTTTGACAAAAGTTATGAGGCAAAATAATTTGTCTTGACTGCATTTAAGATTTATCTTTCACATTAAAACTGCATAAAAAGTTGGCCAATAGCATTAGAAAGATCTCTTTGAGAGCTTTCATTTGACCTGTTCATTCTGCCCAAATGTCACTCGCGCACCCCTCTGGTTCTTAGCCATCACAATGCGACTTCTGTCCCTCTACGGGATGGGACTTTTGTCCCGCCACGGTCTCCTGTCATTTCTCCATGGCTTGCAGGGACGACTTGCTCGCACAAAACTTGAAACCTATGCTATCATGTAGCCAGTAGATGTGCTAAGAAAATTGCATATGTTTGCAAACTAAAACAAGTGAACACAATTTTACAGTCGGAAAATGGTTATGAGACCATTATTTTATTTACATGGGGAAAAAGTGGTTTTCCGTCGATATCTCTGTCAAATATGCTACGATTGTGCCCAAAATGTGAATGGAGTACACGGCATGCACAGGCATGTATAACCACATGATTGCAGGTCCAGTCATTCTGGAGAAAAAGCGAACGCGACTTTCGTCCCGTGCGACCTTTGACCCGGCTCTCCCCAACCTTTTAAAACTTGTGCCCCCGGGACGCAGTATTCAGTCGAAGTGCGCATGCGCAATGTTGTGCTTAAACAACACAGTAGTAGATAACTATTCCGGCGTCTATGGATATCATGCGTTTTTTAGCTCAATGATATTTTTTTTTCTGAGTTTAAAGTCAGAAATTCTGACTTTTTTCTCAGAAGTTATTTCTGACTTTTTTCTCAGAAATTCAGTTTTTGTCTCAGAAATTCTGACTTTAATCTCAGAAGTTATTTCAGACTTTTTTCTCAGAAATTCTTACTTTAAAGTCAGAAATTCTGACTTTAATCTCCGAAATTCTGACTTTAATGTCAGAAGTTATTTCTGACTTTTTCTCAGAAATTCTTACTTTAAAGTCAGAAATGCTGACTTTAAACTCAGAAGCTTAAAAAAATAATAAACTCAGTTGTTGGCCCTAATGCTCTTCTGTTGAAAACCGAAGCAAAACATCACGGAGGAAGCCAGAAAAAGAAAAAGACAATCTGATAACTTTACGACAGTACGACAGTGAACTTACTCGCAGAGTCTGTGGGGGCGCAGTTCCGGGAAAACCGGAGAAAACGCTATGTATCGCTTTAAAGGCGAGATTGAACAGTCTTCACAGTTGGGTGCATGGAGATTGCCCGGATGTCATTACACTGCCCCCGACCTGCTCTGACCGGAGGGGGCGGAGTCACACCATCACGCAACTATCCACGCCACGGACCTCACAACACAGCCTCTGAGGTGGCTAGAGACCTACAGCCTTCACTGGTGAAGGCAGGTGGGTAGCCCGGCACGGCCTACACTGTCCATGACCGGCTCTGACCCAAGGGGGCGGAGTCTCGCCACCACGCCAATATCCACGCCACTGACCTCACATCTCAGCCCCTGAGTGAGCTACAGACACACGGTCTTGACTGTTGGGTGCGCAAAGATTGCCCGGATGTCAATGTACTGCCCTCGACCTGCTCTGACTGGAGGGGGCGGAGTCTCGCCATCACGCCACAATCCACGCCACTGACCTCACAACACAGCCTCTGAGGTGGCTAGAGACACACGGTCTTCACTGGTGAAGGCAGGTGAGTAGTCCAGCACGGTCTACACTGTCCAAGACTGGCTATGACCCAAGGGGGCGGAGTCTCGCCACCACGCCACTATCCACGCCACAAACACCACAACTAAGACCCTGAGTGAGCTACAGACACACGGTCTTCACTGGTGGGTACAGGGAGATTTCCCGGACGTCACTGCACTGCCAGCTACCTGCTCTGACCCGAGGGGGCAGAGTCTCGCCACCACGCCACTACCACGCCTCGGACCTCACAACACAGCCTCTGAGGTGGCTAGAGACACACGGTCTTCACTGGTGAAGGCAGGTGGGGAGCCCGGTGCGGCCTACACTGTCCACAACCGGCTCTGACCCAAGGGGGCGGAGTCTCGCCACCACGCCACTACCACGCCTCGGACCTCACAACACAGCCTGAGGTGGCTAGAGACACACAGTCTTCACTGGTGAAGGCAGGTAGGTAGCCCGTTGTGGCCTTCACTGTCCATGACTGGCTCTGACCCGAGGGGGCGGAGTCTCGCCACCACGCCACTATCCACGCCACAGACACCACAACTAAGACCCTGAGTGAGCTACAGACACACAGTCTTCACAGTTGGGTGCATGAAGATTGCCCGGATGTCACTGCACTGCCGCCGACCTGCTCTGACCGGAAGGGGCGGAGTCTCGCCAACATGCCACTATCCACGCCACGGACCTCACAACACAGCCTCTGAGGTGGCTAGAGACACACGGTCTTCACTGGTGAAGGCAGGTGGGTAGCCCGGCACGGCCTACAGTGTCCACGACTGGCTCTGACTCAAGGGGGTGGAGTCTCGTCACCACGGCACTATCCACGCCACTGTCCCCACATCTCAGCCCCTGAGTGAGCTACAGACACACGGTCTTCACTGTTGGGTGCATGGAGATTGCCTGGATGTCAGTGCACTGCCCCCGACCTGCTCTGACCGGAGTGGGCGGAGTCTCGCCATCACGCCACTATCCACGCCACAGACCTCACAACACAGCCTCTGAGGCGGCTAGAGACACACGGTCTTCACTGGTGAAAGCAGGTGGGTAGCCCGGCACGGCCACCAGTGTCCACGACTGGCTCTGACTCAAGGGGGCGGAGTCTCGCCACCACGCCACGGACACCACAACTCAGCCCTTGAGTGGGCTAGAGACACATGATCTTCACGGGTGGGTGCATGAAGATTGCCAAGAGGTCACTGTACTGTCCCCGATGGGTTGTGACCCAAGGGGGCGGAGTCTTTCCACCACGCCACTATCCACACCGTGGACCACAGAACTCAGACCATGTGGTCTAGAGACACACGCTCTTCACCGTCTGGTGCATAGAGATTGCCCAGTGGTCACTGTACTGTCCCGACAGGCTTCCAAGCTTTTAAGCTATACATTCCATCATCTATTCCATCTTTCAGCTTTGACAGTATTACTCTATTGCTCATCTTTCAAGCTAAAGGCTCAGTTCAAGGCTTAAACTATTCAGGTTGAAAAGTTTAAAATTATTTAAGTTCTTAGCTTCTTTAGGTAATGCAGTTCCAATTCTGCCAGTTTCACATTTCAGCTAAGCTTCCAGGTTTTCCAGCCTACAAGCTTTTTATCAATAAATTCCATCATTTATTCCATGTTCCAGCTTTGACAGTATTACAGTTTATCTTCCAGCTTTTGTAGCAATTTATTTCAGCTTTTAGCTTATTTAGGCAATGCAGTTCAGATTCCAACTCTCCCAGTTTTATATTTCAGCTAAGCCTCCAGGTTCTTCAGCTTCCAATCTTTTTAAACATTCCATCATTACAGTATAACAGTTTATCTTCCAGCTTTTGTAGCAATGTATTTAAGTTCTTAGCTGTTTCATGTAATGCACTTCAGCTTCCAATTCTGCCAGTGTCACAGTTCAAATAAGCTTCAAGGTTTTTCAGCTTCCAGGCTTTTCAGCTTTCAGGATTTTCAGCCGTTCAGGTGTGATGCATTTGACATTTCAGATTTTTCACATTCATGCATTTTCAGCAATGCTTTTGCTATTCCGTTCAGCTGCTCAGCATTCACACGCATTTTCTGCAGGAAATGCAATTTTCTAGTTATTAGGTGGGCTAGCTTGCAGAAGCTAGCCCAACTTATGATATTCCCACTATTTCTTTCTTTCTTTATTATTATTATTCTCCCCGCTTTTTTGAACCTCTACTAGTTCTTCATACTTTGTGCTAGAAACCTCATTCAAACTTTAAAATGTTCATGACGTTCAGCTCTTGAACGGATCCATTCAGATTTTTGATATTTGTTATAGTTTTTTAGAAATTTAACTTTTAAAACTATTTTTTGTCCTATTGAAACTGCTTGAAATGCTTTTGGAATGTTCAGAAATTTTATGTTTTTAGAGTGGTGGCAGCAGTTGCTTTGAAAATATTCACACATTTTGTAAACTGCTGGCACTCCTACAGTTTTGAAAGCTCACACACATATTATACATCAAAACATTCACACAACTGTGCTGATTCGTACAATGTAAGTATCTAAGCAGTGTGACTTATAGTTTTCGCTGTATGACGATTTGTTCGGCAACTGCGCTCCTCATTGAAACGTATGGCAACACACTCTAGCTTTTGAGCTGCTAATTTTGCATTTTTACTCTTTTTCTAACTTGTCGCTATGCCTACAGTTTTAACAGCTCATACACATATTATATATCGAAACGTTCCCATAACTGTGCTGATTCGTACAATATAAGTATCTAAGCCGTGTGACTTGTAGTTTTCGCTGTATGACGATTTGTTCGGCAACTGCGCTCCCCATTGAAACGTATGGGCCCACACTCTACCTTTTGAGCTGCTAATTTTGCATTTTTACCCTTTTTCTAACACGTCGCCATGCCTACAGTTTTTAAGCTACATGGACATATCATATCCTAAAATGTTCAGCATTTTCTCAGGATTCCTACGGTATCAATATCTAGGCTGTGACATTTATACTTTTTGAGAGAGAGCTGTCTGAAGCCAACATGCCTTTCCATTGAAGTGAATGAGAGGATGCTCACAGTGTCAGTTGGGATTTGAATTTGGGGACACGTGCATGCTCTCTGTACAGGCACCCTTTTATGACTATTGTGGTAGCATTCATATTCATTCATTCCTTCCTTCCATCCATCCTTTCTTCCCTTCCTTCCTTCCATCCATCCTTCCTTCCATCCTTCCTTCCTTCTTTCCTTCCTTTCTTCCTTTCCTTCCTTTCCTTCCTTCCTTCTTTCCTTCCTTCCTTCCTTCCATCCTTCCTTCCTTCCATCCATCCTTCTTTCCTTCCTTCCATCTTTCCTTCCTTCCTTCCTTCCTTCCTTCCTTCCATCCTTCCTTCCTTCCATCCTTCCTTCCTTCCATCCTTCCTTCCATCCTTCCTTCCTTCTTTCCTTCCTTCCTTCCTTCCTTCCTTCTTTCTCTTTCTTTCTTTCTTTCTTTCTTTCATCCATCCATCCATCCATCCATCCATCCATCCATCCTTCTTTCTTTCTTTCTTTTTTTCTTTCTTTCTTTCTTTCTTTCATCCATCCTTCTTTCTTACTTTCTTTCTTTCTTTCATCCATCCATCCTTCTTTCTTTATTTCTTTCTTCCATCCATCCTGCTTTCTTTCATTCCTTCCTTCCTTCCTTGCATCCTTCCTTCCTTCCTTGCATCCTTCCTTCCATCCATCCTTCCATCCTTCCTTCCTTCCTTGCTTCCTTCCTTCCATCCTTCCATCCATCCATCCTTCCTTCCTTCCTTCCTTCCTTCCTTCCTTCCTTCCTTCCTTCCTTCCTTTCATCCTTCCTTCCATCCATCCTTCCATCCTTCCTTCCATCCTTCTTTCTTTCTTTCTTTCTTTCTTTCTCTTCGTGGTGGCGTGGTGGTCTCGCCACCACGCCACAGACCCCACAACTCAGCCCCTGATTGAGCTAGAGACACACAGTCTTCACCAGTGGGTGCAAGGAGACTGCCCGGACGTCTTCATGGTGGAGTCAGGTAGGTGGCCCGGAGAGGGGTACACTGTCCCTGACTGGCTCTGACCTGAGGGGGTGGAGTCTCATCACCACGCCACTATCCATGCCACGGGCCCCACAACTCAACCCCTGAGTGGGCTAGAGACACAGTCTTCATTGGTGGATGCATTGAAATTGCCCAGAGGTCACTGTACTGTCCCCGACTAGCTGTGACCCAAGGGGGTGGGGCCTAACCAGCACGCCACTATCCACGCCACGGGCCCCACAACTCAGCCCCTGAGTGGGCTAGAGACACGGTTTTCACCGGTTGAGTCAGGTAGGTGGCCCGGAGAGGGCTACACTGTCCCTGACTGGCTCTGACCTGAGGGGGCGGAGTCTCACCCCCACGCCACTATCCACGCCACGGCCCCACAACTCAGCCCGAGTGGGCTAGAGACACATGGTCTTCACCGGTGCGGGCGGATAGGTGGCCCGGAGAGGGGTACACTGTCCTCGACCAGCTCTGACCTGAGGGGGCGGAGTCTCACCACCACGCCACGGGCCCCACAACTCAGCCCCTGATTGGGCTAGAGACACATGGTCTTCACCGGTGCGGGCGGGTATGTGGCCCGGAGAGGGGTACACTGTCCTCGACCAGATCTGACCTGAGGGGGCGGAGTCTCACCACCATGCCACTGTCCACGCCACAGACCCCACAACTCAGCCCCTGAGTGGGCTAGAGACGCACGGTCTTCGCCGGTGGGTGCATGGAGATTGCCTGGTCCGTAGTATTTCTAGCAGTAGCTGTTACATACAGCTGCAGCAGCTAGCCCACCTCACATTTTCTCCAGGAAATGTACTTTCTAGTTATTATTATTCTCCCCGCTTTTTTGAACCTCTACTAGTTCTTCATACTTTGTGCTAGAAACCTCATTCAAACTTTAAAATGTTCATGACGTTCAGCTCTTGAACGGATCCATTCAGATTTTTGATATTTGTTATAGTTTTTTAGAAATGTAACTTTTAAAACTATTTTTTGTCCCATTGAAACTGCTTGAAACTGCTTTTGGAATGTTCAGAAACTTTATGTTTTTAGAGTGGTGGCAGCAGTTGCTTTGAAAATATTCACACATTTTGTAAACTGCTGGCACTCCTACAGTTTTGAAAGCTCACACACATATTATACATCAAAACATTCACACAACTGTGCTGATTCGTACAATGTAAGTATCTAAGCAGTGTGACTTATAGTTTTCGCTGTATGACGATTTGTTCGGCAACTGCGCTCCTCATTGAAACGTATGGCAACACACTCTAGCTTTTGAGCTGCTAATTTTGCATTTTTACTCTTTTTCTAACTTGTCGCTATGCCTACAGTTTTAACAGCTCATACACATATTATATATCGAAACGTTCCCATAACTGTGCTGATTCGTACAATGTAAGTATCTAAGCCGTGTGACTTATAGTTTTCGCTGTATGACGATTTGTTCGGCAACTGCGCTCTCCATTGAAATGTATGCTGCCCTACAAAGGCAAAAGACCTTAACTCGCCAGAGTGCAGAACTGAGAAAAATGACTTTAAAGTTTTTTTGTTGTCCAGCCAAATCTATTGTAGGTAGGATATTGAAAATTTGGCAATTATTAGTTTTTCTATGAAGTAATTTATCTACATAAAAATATTAAGTTCAAACTTGACCTTTGACCCTTATTTGGAAGTTACTGTACTCTGCCTTTGCATTGCCTGTAAATAATATGGAGTCATGCCAAGGCAAAAGGCAGTAACTTCCATTTGATCAATCAATTGGTTTATGGTCACTATACAAAATCAGTATATGATAATAATGATACCATCTGCATACAATCTACTGATCATGGCACAATTAGGCTTGATGATATATATATAATATAATGTAAATGAGTATGAATTAATGTGTATTTGAAGGCATTACAAACTCGCACATCATTAGGCCCTATTTATTACATTATGATTATGACAGGGGTGCCCACACTGTCGTGGAGATCTACTCACTGGATGAATTATAATTATATATATAATTATTTAACCTATAGGTGGTTAAATACTTTGTGAAAAACCATTCCAGATAATGGCTGTGACCACAGCATTATGAAGATCGAAAGAAAAAAAACAGATATCAATTCATAGCGAACGTGATTGGATGTTGTTGTTTTTTTACTTTACAAACGTCAACATCCGTTCGGTCAACAAACACGTTCTTGCATGTGGAGGATAACTTTTTGCAAACAATGTTAGACAATGTTGAATGCAAGGGTTACAACCAACGCAAGGATAGTGGACTCAGACTCGCGTTTTGTATTGAATTGGATTATGTCAGTAGGATAACCTGTCTGCATGTCAAGAAAGAATAATGGATTTAACGTTTTGAATGCAGCGTACTCAAAACAGCTGTGGATATAATTTGTCGGCGTTTGCAATAGATTTGATCAGGTTAAAGAAAAGGTAGGCAATGTTTATCTTTATAGGCCTAATTGTGAATCATTAGTGCTGAACATATTGCGTGCGTGCGTGTGTATGATTAGGCTAGGAGTTGTGTCTCACTCGCACTCGCGCCTGTCCTAGAAAGTGTCTCACACTGTTGGGCTATCACAGTCCGCCAAGTTTGTTTCGCTGTCGAGCTGTCAAAGGCTGACAGGAAAAAATAATAATTAATTGCTTATGATTTACGATAACTTATAGCTGGCAAGCATTGCTTCTTTCCAATGCGTTGTTTGCATTGTTCTGATCGCATATGGGAGCAGTGTTGATTCTCAAGTTATAACTAAGGTGTGTGTCAGAAATGCTTCAGTGACAGATAGACTATTATACAAATATAGAACCGTAACTTGAGCGCAGTAAACAGTAGGCTAACTCCACGTTGATGCACAGCAAAACAAAGGCAGAGCCTACCGTATCTCAAATCGAACGTTGAAGAGTGCCGAGAAGCCATGGCAAAGAACCGTAACTGAAGTTACGTTCTTCTGCCTTGGCTTCTGTAGCGCTTTTGGAAGTTAAGGTAAAGTCAACCCACTATTTTCTCGAAAAAACAACACAATTGACTCAAGATACTTGTACACATGATAAAGTATATGCTTAATGTCCCAAAAATGACAAAAACTCATTTTCGACAAAAAATAAGTTACGGTCTTCTGGCTTTGTAGGGCAGTATGGGCCCACACACTCTACCTTTTGAGCTGCTAATTTTGTATTTTTACCCTTTATCTAACTCGTCGCCATGCCTACAGTTTTTAAGCTACACGGACATATCATATCCTAAAATGTTCAGCATTTTCTCAGGATTCCTACGGTGTCAATATCTAGGCTGTGACATTTATACTTTTTGAGAGAGAGCTGTCTGAATCGGACATGCCTTTCCATTGAGGTGAATGAGAGGATGCTCACAGTGTCAGTTGGGATTTGAATTTGGGGACACGTGCAGGCTCTCTGTACAGGCACCCTTTTATGACTATTGTGGTAGCATTCATATTCATTCATTCATTCCTTCCTTCCTTCCTTCCATCCATCTTTCCTTCCTTTCCTTCCTTCCTTCCTTCCTTCCTTCCTTCCTTCCATCCATCCTTCCTTTCTTCCCTTCCTTCCTTCCATCCATCCTTCCTTCCTTCCTTCCATCCTTCCTTCCTTCCTTCTTTCCTTCCTTCCTTCCTTTCTTCCTTTCCTTTCCTTTCCTTTCCTTTCCTTTCCTTTCCTTTCCTTTCCTTTCCTTTCCTTCCATCCATCCTTCCATCCTTCCTTCCATCCATCTTTCCTTCCTTCCTTCCATCCTTCCTTCCATCCATCCTACCTTCCTTTCCTTCCTTCCATCCATCCTTCCATCTTTCCTTCCTTCCTTTCTTTCTTTCCTTCCTTCCTTCCTTCCTTCCTTCCATCCTTCCTTCTTTCCTTCTTTCCTTCTTTCCTTCCTTCTTTTTCTTTCTTTCTTTATTTCATCCATCCATCCATCCATCCATCCATCCATCCATCCATCCATCCTTCTTTCTATCTTTCTTTCTTTCTTTCTTTCATCCATCCATCCATCCATCCATCCATCTTTCTTTCTTTCTTTCTTTCTTCCATCCATCCATCCATCCATCCATCCATCCATCCTTCTTTCTCTCTTTCTTTCTTTCTTTCTTCCATCCATCCTTCTTTCTTTCATCCATCCATCCATCCATCCATCTTTCTTTCTTTCTTTCTTTCTTTCATCCATCCATCCATCTTTCTTACTTTGTTTCTTTCTTTCATCCATCCATCCTTCCTTCCCTCCTTCCTTCCTTCCTTGCATCCTTCCTTCCTTCCTTCCATCCTTCCATCCTTCCTTCCATCCATCCTTCCATCCTTCCTTCCATCCTTGCTTCCTTCCTTCCATCCATCCTTCCTTCCTTCCTTCCTTCCATCCTTCCTTCCCTCCATCCTTCCTTCCATCCTTCCTTCCTTCCTTCCTTCCTTCCTTCCTTCCTTCCTTCCTTCCTTCCTTCCATCCTTCCTTCCATCCTTCCTTGTTTCTTTCTCTCTTTCTTTCTTTCTTTCTTTCTTTCTTTCTTTCTTTCTTTCTTTCTTTCTTTCTTTCTTTCTTTCTTTCTTTCTTTCTTTCTTTTTTTCTTTCTCTTCGTGGTGGCGTGGTGGTCTCGCCACCACGCCACAGTCCCCACAACTCAGCCCCTGATTGAGCTAGAGACACACAGTCTTCACCAGTGGGTGCAAGGAGACTGCCCGGAGGTCTTCATGGTGGAGTCAGGTAGGTGGCCCGGAGAGGGGTACACTGTCCCCGACTGGCTCTGACCTGAGGGGTCGGAGTCTCACCACCACGCCACTATCCACGCCACAGGCCCCACAACTCAACCCCTGAGTGGGCTAGAGACACAGTCTTCATTGGTGGATGCATTGAAATTGCCCAGAGGTCACTGTACTGTCCCTGACTAGCTGTGACCCAAGGGGGCGGGGCCTAACCAGCACGCCACTATCCACGCCACGGGCCCCACAACTCAGCCCCTGAGTGGGCTAGAGACACACAGTCTGCACCGGTTGAGTCAGGTAGGTGGCCCGGAGAGGGCTACACTGTCCCTGACTGGCTCTGACCTGAGGGGGCGGAGTCTCACCCCCACGCCACTATCCACGCCACGGCCCCACAACTCAGCCCCTGAGTGGGCTAGAGACACATGGTCTTCACCGGTGCGGGCGGATAGGTGGCCCGGAGAGGGGTACACTGTCCTCGACCAGCTCTGACCTGAGGGGGCGGAGTCTCACCACCACGCCACGGGCCCCACAACTCAGCCCCTGATTGGGCTAGAGACACATGGTCTTCACCGGTGCGGGCGGGTATGTGGCCCGGAGAGGGGTACACTGTCCTCGACCAGATCTGACCTGAGGGGGCGGAGTCTCACCACCATGCCACTGTCCACGCCACAGACCCCACAACTCAGCCCCTGAGTGGGCTAGAGACGCACGGTCTTCGCCGGTGGGTGCATGGAGATTGCCTGGTCCGTAGTATTTCTAGCAGTAGCTGTTACATACAGCTGCAGCAGCTAGCCCACCTCACATTTTCTCCAGGAAATGTACTTTCTAGTTTATGCTTAGCTGTTTGGCGCTGTATGTGACTTACTTCACAACAGAGACAAATAAATGCAAGTTATAGTTTTTCAACTGAGGCTTACGGGGCAAACAATACACTTGTTTCGTTTATGTGTTAGTTACCTGGCTGGTTAGCTGTCATCACTCGGGCACTCTGGATGGGGAAAGGGCAGTTGAGGAGTAGCGCGCCTCCGTTTGTGTCCGCTTTTCGCGTTTACCGTTGACAAAGGAAGAGAGGGAGGGGAGGGGCACGGGTGTGCCGCGGGCATGTGTGTGTGTGTGTGTGTTTGTGTGTGTGTGTGCGGGGGGGGGGGGGGGGGGGGGCTGGCAAAATGACAATGCATTTTGGGGCATTATTATTACACGCTTTTAATCGAGAATCGATCGATGTCACCATGGGCCACATACAGTAGGCCTACACTGTTAAAGAAAAGAAAAAAAGTAACTTTCAAAAGGGCACTTGCCTTGTCCAGAGGGCAAAGGGCAGGTGCTCTAGCACCACCTCGTGTCTATCTGTGCACGTCCCTGGGCATCGGTGTGCTTATCGGTGTCATATTTATTCAGTTTGAGTAATTTACGATCGAGCTAGCTAACCACCTTTAGCTCAATTGGCTCAGTTGCTGGTTAGTGATGAGAGGGAGAGTCCCAGCCCAGTTGATAACCCTCTGTTGCGGGTTGGGGGAATGCAACGGTCGGCTGGGATCCTGCCTCTCATAGCTAACCACCAACTGGTCAGTGGACTGTACCAGGCAGCCTACGTTATATCTGAATCAAATAACGTTATCATACAAGCTTGGGAACTAGCTGGCTAGCATAATTTAAGCATAACAAACCAACGGCTAACTCCCCCAAAAGAACCCCTCCACTGCACAAGCTTCTCACCATCCCCAATAATAATAATGAACACAAGCTACTGAGTGCAACGTTAGCCCTGCTAACGGAGATAATTAATTTGGAGGGGAGTGTTGCAGCTGGTGCTAAACGAGGCAAATGAAGAACATTTTGTGGATTATTATCACTCCACAGTTTGGATTATACAGAAAGGTGGGGATCGAGCCTGCTGGATGACCAACTCCAATGCCTGGCTAGCTCAATATTGTTGTAAACTTAACATGAATCGTATGCGAGCCAGAGCCCGTCACTTTAACTGGATGACTCGAGTAGCATGCTACATTTATCTCGCATACTAAACATGTTTTTGTGGAGTAGTATGTACTAAATAGCATGTAGCAGGCGAGTTGCAGTATGTACTAGTATGTAGCTTCTTTAGCCAGATTTAAAATTAAGTTTTGTTTCATTAGATTAGATTTCCCAAAATAATATGGCCCATCAAATCTGTCACAGATGTTTTTCCACTTGTTGGCCAACTGATTCACATCAGCATTCATTACCTCAGCAATTTCCCTCCATGAATTCAAAGACACGTTTCTTTTTTTTACTGTATAGTATTTTGAGTCTGCATCATACAGGTGCTGGTACTTGCGAACCTGCTCCGCTAGCATCTCCTCGAACTGAACCATTTTGCTGGGCTTGCTTGTTTACAAGAAAACGGACGTTTTCTGGATGTGCGCGACGCGTCTCTGTGGCCTCTCTGCAGCCTCTGCAAACGACGCAGACGGCCTCTGCATCTGTGCGCTGTCCGTTTACGCAGAAGTATAAAACAGGCTTAACATGGGCCAGTTTAGAACCCATTAAATTTTGATGTGCACAGAGCCACGAAATACACTCAGGGGCAGAGGTCTGTTTTCTCTGAGCACCATTTTAAAAATTATGTTCTCAACATCTTTAGATACAATAAGTAGGCCTACACATTGTTTTGTAGACACTGCTCTAGATACCCCAGACTTCTGATAAAGAACAGGCAATGGAAGATACAGTACCATTCTAGATGTATTCAGCAGTTGTGATAGTATCCATGTTTATAGATAGAGACTACTGTGGCTACCCTGTTATGGTAGGACACTGTATTAACCAGCATCCACAGGATTCAAGCTTTGGGTGAACGGTGACTGAACCCCGAGATTCAAGCTTTGGGTGAACGGTGAATGAACCCACGGGATTCAAGCTTTGGGTGAACGGTGAATGAACCCATCTGGTTGTCCATGAGATCTTTCTAGTACTTCAGTTATTGTGAAGCATTCAGCAGTTGTTCCCACAGCCTTAATTGAGAAGGCTTTGTTCAGGGGGAAGTTGTGAGGGTCTGCTCTGCAGCCTAATGGAGTTCCGGGAGGCATGGCAGCTAATTTATGACAACATTAAGAGTCAAGAGATAGGTAATGGAGGTAATTGCATCTGACGCCATTACGAACAGACAGAATGCTACATAGAAAGCAGCAGGGCTGAGTGTAGTCTGTGAGGGAGAGAGGCTGCAGGGGGAATCTCTCTCCAGTCACACTGTTCTGAGGCTCAGATACAACTGTTTGTTGTATCATCCTCCCATAAAGGCCTGCTGATTCCAGGCGTACAGTTTTTATGTTAACAGGAGGAGGTCAATGAATAGCACTGCCTAACGGGTCATCAGGCACTGCAATACTATATGCTGACTAGGGGTTGTACTACAAATATGACACAGGATGAAAACTAAACAAGCCCCCCCCCCATTTCTCCTTTTTCCAGGGTATTCAAGAAAGCGAGTCCCAATGGAAAGGTGAGTTGTTCTCTGGCTGGCCTGTACTGTGTGTACAGTAGGCTATATGCCACACAAGCCCTGTCTGATGAGATGCATTAGCCTTGCAGCCTGGCAGGAGACTGTGGGCAGAATATGAAAGAGCTGCCTGCCTGTGACTCAGCTCCAGCATGGTCAGCTCAATCTGGAGCAGAGCGATCTCTCCTCCGGGGGCCACTGGGGTCCCTGCGGTCAAACACTGAGCACATGTCTATCCAGGGAAACTGGGCACAGACAGAGAAACATGAATAATCTGTCATAAACCGTCAGAGAAAAGTCCTTGTGGTAATCAGCATAATCAGTGTGCAGAACAGAAAACTGAATACTGAGAAGTCTTTATTTGCTTTACCTTCTCTTCCTTCCCCTTTTCTGTTTGGTCAGTATAGATTGAATATTAATTTTGTGATTTTTGATCTCTTTTTACCAGGAAGTCTTTTACCAACTGCACTATGTTTCTCCTTAGCTCACAGTATATCTGGGGAAGAGGGACTTTGTGGACCATGTAGACCTTGTTGAGCCTGTGGGTAAGACAGCATTGACCATGACCTTTCGACTGCAAACAACTTCTTCAGTAATCTGTCTACTCTTCACTGTGCACTGGGCCGTAGTATGATATTGCTTACCATAGTTAAACCAAATGTGTTGTGTTGTTCGTTTCCCAATATAAAATCCCTCTCTCATCTCTCACCCTCTCCAGATGGTGTGGTTTTGATAGATCCAGAGTACCTGAAGGAGAGAAAAGGTGATGAAATGTATAACTCGAACTGAAGCACTAATCCTGTTAATCTTGAATTAAAGGTGCAGTGTGTGACCTTTGGTGAGGTTACAGATTGCAACCAACTGAATACAATTACATGGGGCAATATGGCTACATCCCTATGTAGATATAAAGGGCTCATTCTATGGTAAAAATAATGATTCTTATTTTCATTGGATTATACACTTATTAAAACATACTTTTCAGAATCATATTTCATTGCCAGGTAGGTTTTTACATATGTACTAGGAATTTGTTCTGATCAGTTGGTGCATAACACTGATGGATAGACAACAATAGACAGGATGCAAGGACTAGACAGAACAGTACAAAGACAAGGCAGTGCAAAATATATAGTAAATGGCAAATACAAAGTGGTGTGCAATGTGTGTATATACAGTATATGTGCAATGTGTTAATGTGCGATATGTTCCAGCACACATTCAACCTCTCTCTGAGGCTGAAGAGGTCACATCTGTGGAAGACCTCCTGCTTTGTGCCGGTGCCCCAAAAAGCACGCCGCAGTGTTCTCAATGACTACAGGCCAGTGGCAATGACATCACATGTCATGAAGGGAGACTGGTTCTGCACCGCCGTAGGCCCATGGTGAGGGACTTCCTGGACCCACTGCAGTTTGCGTACCAGGCCCGAATCTGCATAGATGATGCCTTCATCTACCTGCTCCACATAGCTTATGCACACTGGGAGAGGCCAGGAAGCACAGTGAGAGTACATTCAACACCATCCTGCCCCTCTGGTTAGCAGAAAAGCTCCCAGCCATGCAGGTAGACCACAAGATGGTGGCCTGGATCACGGACTACCTCACTGGTGGGCCACATTATGACTGACTGCAGGGCTGCCTGTCTCAGGTGGTGATAAGCAATACTAGAACCGTCCTGTCACCTTTCCCTCTACAACTGTGGAGCGTGCCATCTCCAGAAGTTCTCAGATGACTCCTCTATTGTGGGCTGCATCAGTGAATATGCAGAAGAGGAGTACAGGGATGTGGTCGGGAGATTCGTCAGATGGTCTGAGGAGAACCAGCTACAACTCAACATCAGTAAAACCGAGGAGCTGGTGGTGGACCTCAGAAGGAACAAGAGGCCCCCAACCCCTATTACCATCCAGGGGGAGGAAATTGAGATGGTGGACTCATACAAGTTCCTGGGAGTGCACCTGAACAACAAACTGGACTGGATGGACAACACTGAGGCCCTCTATAGGAAAGAACAGAGCAGACGGTTCTTCCTTAGGAGGCTTAGACCCTTTGAGCAGGCTTACGTGGATGTTCTACCAGTCTGTGGTAGCCAGCACACTGTTCTTTGCCGTGGCCTGCTGAGGAGGCAACATTAGGTCTAGGGAGACAAACAAACTGAACAAGCTGGTTAGGAAGGCCAGCTCTGTCATGGGGCAACAACTGGACAGCCTAGAGACTGTGGTGGAGAGGAGGATGAGGGACAAACTGAAGTCCTTCCTGGACAACCCCTTTCATCCCCTCTATGATGAGCTGTGGCAGATGGGGGGCACCTTTAGCCACAGCCTCATCCCACCTTGGTGCAAAACAGAACGGTTCAGGCACTCCTTTGTGCCAGCGGCCATCAGACTCTATAACAGTGCCTGAGTGTTGTGGATGTGTGTGTATGTGTGTGTGTGTGTGTGTGTGTATATATGTATTTGTATTTATGTATCCTATATTTATGCATACTCTATTTACAGCATACAGTGTATTTCCTGTAATTTAATTTAATCTATTATGTATAATATTTATTCTGCTGTATTTTTTTTCCTACTGCTGCTGTACCTTTCCACTGCTGAAACCCCCAAATTCCCCTATGGGAGTTATTATTAAAGTATCTATCTAATATTATATTCCATTTTTGCCAAGTGTACATGAAATTCTGCCACAAAATTCTACACAATGTACCTTTAATGAATAGTGCTTAGTATTTGACTGCACACAATATTTGGAAAAAAAGATTTTTCTATAATTATAAGGGAAGAAGCCTTTAGCCTAATATCTTTCAAAAGTTGAATTCCCGTTGTCCTCTGTCCTCAGTGTTTGTAACTCTGACATGCGCCTTCCGTTATGGCCGTGAGGACTTGGATGTCCTGGGCTTAACGTTTCGGAAGGATCTCTTTGTGGCAAACATCCAGGCCTTCCCACCTGTGCCTGAAGATAAGAAGAGTCTAACTCGTCTCCAGGAGCGACTGATAAAGAAGCTTGGAGAGCATGCTTACCCTTTCACCTTTGAGGTCATTTTTCTGACCATTCATCACAGTGCTAATTAACATTTCTTAAGGACTTGTGTACATGTAATACATTTTGAAATTGTTTCTGAAGAATTTCTTTTTCTCTTTTAACAGATTCCACTCAATCTTCCCTGCTCAGTCACCCTGCAGCCAGGACCAGAGGACACAGGAAAGGTCTGTTTGGAACATCAAGGGTTAATTTCAGCAGACCCACTCAACCAACGATCCAACATTCAACCAAATCTAAATTAAAATCACTACTCTTCTATTCTATTAATTTTGTCTTTAAGGCCTGCGGAGTTGACTTTGAAGTAAAAGCTTTCTGCGCAGAGAATGTTGAAGAAAAAATCCACAAAAGGTAAAGTTTTTTAAAACAGTTTTAAGTGTGTGTGTGGGGGGTGTTGGGCTTAGACAACTGTGAAGTCTGGGGTAAAAATCAGTAAACACACCATTAAGCCCGTGATATTTTGTGGCGCGTTAATTTTGCGTACATGCACAGTCAACCGCAGCCGACGCTCCAAAGGAACACAGGTGGACACGTACACATAGTTAAAAGCAACAATACCACTAGCTTTAGACCATCGTACTGATTATAAAGGCTAGCATACAGTATGTTCAGTAAGTACCAATAACTGTATGTCTTTATTTATACTGTATACATACTGTACATACTCTTAATGTGATTGATCAGCCCAGCGCTATTATATACATATGTATATTAAATGGAACCATGACATCCAGTTGGTAAATATTTGAAGTCAAACAGCAATCTATTTACAGTAGTATGCTTTAAATCTATCTTTCAGTCTATTGTGAAATTTGTGTGAAAACGGTGGCACATTGCCGATTGCTCCCTGACATCTCCTTGCAAACTGTTCAGGAACTCGGTGCGTCTGGTGATCAGGAAGGTTCAGTATGCGCCAGAGAAGCCTGGCCCTCAGCCCATGGCAGAGACCACCAGGCAGTTCCTCATGTCTGACAAGCCCCTGCATCTGGAGACCTCACTGGATAAAGAGGTGACAGAGCACAACCTGACATCCACAGCATTTAGGAACTTATATTATTCATGGATATTGAATGTTAACATTGTGAATGAGAATGATATTTCAATTGCCTCTGTAGGTTTTGAGTTTATTTTTGTAACTTTCAGATCTACTACCACGGGGAGCCAATCAGTGTTAATGTACATGTCACAAACAACACAAATAAGACGGTGAAAAAGATGAAGATTTCAGGTGCAGTACTGCAACTTCATAGTCTAATCCCAAGTGTATTTCCAAAGAGAAGGTATTAAGTATTGTTATATCTATTTACAGTGCGTCAGTATGCGGATATTTGCCTGTTCAACACAGCACAGTACAAGTGCCCTGTCGCAACAGAGGAGTCAGAGTATGTTAATTTACCTCAATCATTCAACTGACAGCAACAAATTGCTTATGCGATATTACAGCTGAATATAATCATACCTTATAGGGATTCTGTGGATTTTGATAAACTACCACTATACTCATGACCTTAAGAGAAGATATGGGGTCTGCTTTTACCAACTTTTAGTCATGTGGATTCAGAGCACAGCAATGCAGCACACTATCGCAACATTGATGTTACTTCTCAGTGCTGTAGTAAACATAATATCAACTATTCTTTTTTTCAGTGACATTGTGGCTCCAAGTGCAACATTTTGTAAAGTTTTCACCCTTACCCCCTTCCTTGCCAACAACCGGGAGAAACGTGGTCTGGCATTGGATGGAAAATTGAAGCACGAAGACACAAACTTGGCGTCAAGTACATTGTGAGTGCAGTGTATTACAATATTGAATAACTATGATATTGGACTATGACAACACAGCTGTCTAATCTGGTACTTGTACGTCAGTCTTAATGTAAAAGTTTCAGAGATATTAATTATTTCGTAACCCTTCTTTTTACAGTCCCCTAATTACTATATGTATTTATCTGGTAAAGTATATGATAAATATATGGCAATTTGTACTTTATTATCGGGTAATTACCACTGGTACAGTATTAAATAGGTAAATACAGAGCAACTTTAGCTGCAGGTATATTACTAAGTATTTACCTGGTAAATATATAGTAAATAGTAGTATATTATTTGGTAATTACCACTGGTAGATAAATACAGAGGAACTACAGCTGAAATACTAAGAAAAACCTCTCCTATTACCCATCAACTCAACTAAGCACCTGTAGTTGTGACTGGTTTAGGTTGGTAGGGAAAGGAGAATAAGAGCCTGATAATACCATGGAAACAAAATGGCTTCCTTTTACAGTAAGATTACTTACCAAGTAAATTGTCATGTTTTACTTGGTAACTGCAGAATACTGTACTGTATATACTGTATGGCAAGTTTGTGTTGATTGCTTGGAGAGGAGAATCATCTATTACAAGGTACATGGTAAGAGCCTGGTAATACCATTGAAGCAAAAAAGTCTTCCTTCAGTAAATTAAAATACACAACATATATTTTCAGTAACAGTATAGTTAAAATAACAGTATAGTTTCAGTGTTCTGACAATTTACTTCTGATAGATTTACTTCTGTGTAAATTGTCATCTTTTACTTAGTAACAATGCAGAATATATATGGTACAAGTTTGTGCAGATTGCTTGGAAAGGGATGATCAGTGTGACTGATTTGAACTCATCTGCGTTGTGTATTTTTATTGTCCAGGGGTGGATTTGAACCTGGGTCTCCCGTGACGCAGCCAGACATTATTTATACTAGTGGAGTGAGTTTAGTAATAATTGCGTACTTCCTAGAAAATTAGACGGACAAATCTTAGAAACACCTCCTCTATTATGCATCAATGCACTGTAGTTATCCAAGGTTTATGTAGGTAACAGCCCAAGTTTAATTGCGTACTATTATTAGTACAGTGCAGGACAGTGCAAAATACAAATATAGTGCAACATTAGCAGTGCATT
Source organism: Borostomias antarcticus (assembly GCF_949987555.1). NCBI lineage: Eukaryota > Metazoa > Chordata > Actinopteri > Stomiiformes > Stomiidae > Borostomias > Borostomias antarcticus. The sequence goes on from NC_140234.1 coordinate 20,407,009, forward strand.
TGGCCTACAAAAGAGTGCAGTACTCAGTATAGTTCTGAAATTGCAGGGGGCAGGGGAGAGAGTCAGAGGGGAGCCTTGTTGATAGGGCTGATGGCAGAGGGGAAAAAGCTGTTCCTGTGTCGAACAGTTTTAGTCTTTGACGACCGCAGCCTCCTGCCAGAGGGGAGCGGTGGGAACAGGCCATAGCTCGGGTAGGATGGGTCGGCCATGATCTTCCTGGCCCGTCTCAGCTAGCCTGGTATGACCATCCCGTTCTCGCGAGCTCACATTCTGTTTCACTAACGCAGAAAGGTCTGGCCTTCGCCTCCTCCAGAGCGCTTATGCCAGAATCCAGACCATACCGGGCCAATCAGGGACTGCGTTTTAACTGCTGTCCCGCCCCACAGTGGAAAGCAGCCCCTGATTGGTTCGTGTCCCTGCTGCTCGCTAAACAAACATGGCGGCTCTAGAAGCAACAAGTGGTAACGTTAACGTTAGAAGAATAAACGCAGCTATAAGTGCAGTTATTGCAGAAATAGACTTAATCACAACACTTAAAAAATAACAAGACTATGCACTAGCGGAGTTTGTCGGTGGAAAATACGTTTTTGCCATTCTTTTGACTGGATTTGGCAAAAGTGTGCTGAACGCTGATTGGCTGAAGGTATTTGTCTGTCAAGGCAAGTACCCCCGCCCACGTAATCGCTCTCTATGGGGCGAAGGCCAGACCAATATTGCGGAGCGAAGCAGTGAGCTCGCTAGATTGGGATGGTCATACCAGGCTACGTCTCAGCGCCCTGTAGTCGTGCAGGGCCTGGAGGGAGGGCAGGGCACAGCCGATCACCCTTTTCCGCTGAGCGTATCACCCGCTGCAAATTAGTCTTGTCCTTGACTGTAGTGGCGGGGAACCAGCTGTGGTTCCTCTCTATTTCCATACTTATTACCAGTGGTAATTACCCAATAATATACTAAAATACCATATATTTACCAGGTAAATACTTATACTTCAAAATGTTTTGAAATATAAGTTGATAAACAAATATACCAGGGGGCAGTCCAGAAAGCAGATTTAGTAAAAACTCTGAGGTTGCTTACCCTGAGATTCAATTCAATCAACTTTTTGCATCAGAATATTGTGTAGATCAAGCAAGACTAGTCTTTTTATAAACTACTTAATTAACTAGATCTCACACACAAAACAAAGACTAGAGAAATGAAGACAAGTTAAATTGACTTTACTTGAATAATTAGGTTCTTACATTTAATACTACTACTAAAATTAAGTAGTTTATACCAAGACTAGTCTTGCTTGATCTACATAATAATATTGATGCAAAAATATTGCCTTAATTTTAAAAGTAGGTCAAGCACAATATTTTCATCAGTGTAGGGACTGTAAAAGGAAGGGTTACCAATTATTTTGCGTCTGTTTTCTGAGCAGGTTACGGGAGGGGGCCAACAAGGAGATCCTTGGCATCATTGTGTCATACAAAGTCAAAGTGAAGCTGGTCGTGTCTCGAGGCGGGTATGCACCAACTATTCATCTGGGTTTTTGTGTGATACATGAATGTACAATGATAATGTCTCATATTACTCATTTCGCTTTGCTTGCGATCTTAGCAATACATTATGCACTTGATTTTAAATGTGGGTAGTTATTTTTTAAATAATGTTTTTATTAGTATGAAGTATTTGTATGAAACGGTAATAATTGTTAAGTGGAAATTGACAATGTTTAATTGATTTCAGACTCTTAGGGGATTTTGCCTCCAGGTAACCTCTGATATTTCTGTAATTGCATTTTACACATTCGATTGACTCATACGATTGAAAACAAACCCTAGTAATTGAATGATTTCCTTTCTTAATTGATTCTTTTATGTGGTTTATATGATCCTCACCTACATGTAGTTTTATTCTCTTTTTCAGCGATGTCTCTGTGGAGCTCCCCTTCACATTGATGCATCCTAAACCAATTGAAGATTCAATCTACAGAGATGGTATTATCAATGCTACATATGTTTCCCAACTCTACGTTTGAAAACAATATTCCAACTAACAATACTGCCAAAAAAATGTAATTCCAGTCAAAAGTGGTGAACATCAATGTTTTTATACTTAATTTCCCTTTGTTCCAGCTCCAGACGAAGCACCGATAGACACAAACCTCATAGAATTTGACACAAAGTAAGCAGCAGCCTGCCTCTGGTCTTGCTGATCTACCGTAGCATGGAGGGCCTGCCTGCTGCATGGCTCCTCAATAATACATGGCTCACTTCCTGCTGTTTCATTTCCTCCCCATAACAGCCCCATCTCCGTGCATGCACATTAACAAGTAGATGAGCACAATTATGAATAATTGATTCAATGTCGTTTCATGTAATTTGCTCTTCTTCTCGCAAGCACACACCTATTATCATTTCTATCCTGATTTACGGTGCCATCAATAAACATGACAGAAAGAACGGGTAGCAGGTTTTTCCCTCTCTCAGGCTACAAAAGCATTAACGCTGATGGCTCTAATTATCATGTGCTGACATAACAGTTTTTGAGTGTATGTGCTGGCAAGTTCAAATCAGTAAATTATTGTACACATGAGGTAAAATACTGCATTCGCAACACCTGATGGAACACCGTACGATGATCGGATCAGTGTCCATTGTCGTTCGTAGGGGCAAAGACAACTGATTTCAAAGCTGAATAACTACAGTGACTGAATTCTTTCCTGCAGTGATGATGACATCATCTTTGAAGACTTTGCACGGCAGAGGCTCATTGGTGCAAAAGACGACAAAGATGAGGAGGAGGATGAGGGCACAGACTCACCCAAGTTGAATGACAGATAAAGCAGAGTTGTCTGTTTTCCTGTGTTGTATCGCTGTGGTCTTGGGAAGGTAACTGAGCCCTTTAGGTAAACCTGAGTCCGGGTGACCCTTTAAACACTCACAGTGGTGCCGTTGTTGTGTTCTTGTTCACATTTGTCTTCTCCATACAATGAGGAAGTAAAACTCTAGAAAAATGCAGCCTAGGTGGTACATTGTGAGGGTGGATGTTGAGTATGGAGCAGCTCTGAACAATTGCCTGCTGATTAAAGCAGTTGTTCTAGCATTTCATCATGGCTCAAACAAACTCCAGTGGTAGCATGCCTATAATGTCACTTTGTTATACATGTTTTTTCATTAGGAGTAAGCAAGAGTAACTTTGTATGACAATTCTATTTAATACACTGCAATTACAGTTCTGGCTATGTGTAAGGAAATGGATTTGCAATGACTAGATCTACTGACTAATTCAACCACATTACAGTAATTTGACTCTTGGGAAAAGGGATGGGCAATGCAAAACTGTAATCATGTATAGTTCTTCTATGCATTGAAAATGAATAACCATTTTCCCATAACCAAATTTTCAGAGTACAAACAATTCAGATTGTTGTTCAGAAATTATTTGTCAAAGTATTATGACAATTTGCACGGGGATAACTACAGAAACGTCCACACTGTAGAGTTGTGTTCTCATTGGGGACAAAGAGAGGAAAACTATGGCAACGTTTTACTTTGTGATGTGTAGCATTCCTGACATGTGAGGAGATGACCTCTAGTGAGATATTGTGGCTCCCACCTCCCTTGAACCTACAGCCTATCATGACTATCATGGAGCTGAGATGGAGGTGGTGCAATGAAGATCTATATCTATTCATACAAATGGATGGCCTTGTTTGCATGAAACATGACAATACTTTATATGTTTTGTGAAAAAGACGCATAATAAGCCTTTTTAGGTCAAACATTAATTTTGACTATACAGAAATTGAGACACATAAAACATTGGCCATGTACCAGTGCAGTGATTTTACAACATTTGTTTTGTGTGTGCAGGGTCCCATGCTCAGCTCTTAGCTAACTGGAGAATACTTTAAGGGACTAGATCATCATGGAGCTATCGCTGGTCTAGAGAGGCTCTAGCTGCCGTGGTTTGATTTCTGCCACAGCAATGATCAGTGATACTTTCTGAATAATACATGTTCCCTTATAAGAAAGATATATCAAATACTTAAATAATGAACTTATGACTCACCTTCTCTGTTCAAATACAAATTACCAGGCTTTTTAGTCTACATGCAGTGATTGGTACTGTATAATGAAATGCAATGCAGAGGTATTGGACATTTGGAACATGTTAATATGTACAGTATCATACTCAAAGTAGGAAAGATTCTAGTTTTGTCCAGCTCTCTGATATTTGATCATATGATGCTTATCAATGTCTATTGTTTCTTTACTGGTACAAACGTTCCTTGAACAGAAAGATCAAAAACACCTCTGAATCCTTACAGTAAAGTAGTTATAATTATTATTATTATTATTATTATTATTATTTATACGAATGATTAGAATTATATAATAGTCAACTATTTTGAAGGGTTGAAGAAAACCTGTATGTTCAACTCTATCTTTAATAAAATAATATTTGTGGCTACCTGGTATACTTTAAGTTCCTGTTTTTCTTGTAGTGTGGCAGTTGTTCAGAGTGTACGTGAGGCGGCACGTAGCTCAGGAGGTAGAGCGGCCGGCTGGGGACCGGAATGTCCCCGATTCGATCCCAGCTCCCGGAGTGTGCTGAAGTGTCCTTGAGCAAGACACTGAACCCCAAAATCTCACGTGCGGCACGGTGTCGTAGTAGGCTAGGAAATACTCTCGCCTCACACCAAGAAGGTTTCTGGGCCTTTCTGTGCAGGGTTTGCATTACCTTCCCATGTTCGCAAGGGTTTCCTCCCTAAGAACCCAATATGAAAAACATGTAGAAGAACAAAGGCTCTTCAGTCCAGTCCCTTACCAGGATTTGGACTAGCACTTGGACGTGGTCCCAGGGCGCCCCTGTCTGCCCCTGGAGGAGGACGGCTGGGATGGGTTAAATGCAAGGAAGAATTTCCACTGGCGACCGCAGATGCTTGCGTTGTGTGTGGTTGTCGGCACTCATTTTGTGTGTTTTGTGTGTTGATCACTGTGTGGCGAATAAAAGATCCTTGAGGTCCTGAATAAATAAAAAAAAGACTATGCTTTCGATCATTTGAATTCCCTCCATGATTACCACAATTGCCAAACAAAAGTAGCCAATCCTTGGTGACCAATTATGTCCAGACACACTTTGAAACACAGACTAATTAACAGAGCTTTTGCATGTTAAAATGTCTTCTGGACAGTTCTTGGTCAGGGACTGCTAATGCACTCTACGCCCATTTGTTTAGTTTGTACCCATCATATTAGTATGATGTATTAGATGATGAAGTATGTTTTCAAGAATACATTGTTCTAGATTGTTCAAATGCCAGGATATAATTAAGAACATCAGTTTAATTAAGTCATATCTTCATTGACCATTTATATACAATTATGGTTTTCTATATGCATTGATTAGTAATTATATTTACAAGTGACTGGTGCACATAATACCACTTAAATCACCATTGTTAATGAACATAATCAAAATCAACTTTAAATTGATTTAAAAAGATAATGAAGATACTGCGTGCTATTCCAGGACAGGTAACAAGCCGGAATCTGCCAGCAACCCTGAATCATGTTTCCTTCCCTCTGAAAAAGGGGGAGGAGGTTGAGATGGTAGACTCATACAAGTTCCTAGGAGTGCACCTGAACAACAAACTGGGCTGGACTGACAACACTGAGGAGGATGAAGGACAAACTGAAGTCTATCCTAGACAACCCGTCATCCACTCCATGGCGAGCTGTGGCAGATGGGGAGCACTTTCAGCCACAGGCTCATCCCACCCAGGTGCAATACGGAGTGGTTCAGACATTCCTTTATGCCAGCAGCCATCAGACTGTATAACTGCCTGAGCGTTCCGTGTGTCATGGAGGTGTGTATGTATGTATGTATGTATGTATGTATGTATGTATGTATGTATGTATGTATGTATGTATGTATGTATGTATGTATGTATGTATGTATGTATACATGTGTATTACTAGATATACCTAGACAGCCTAGATGTATGTATGTATACTATATATGTATACTCCTTGACTTATATACTTGTATAGTGAGATATATTTATATAGAATCAATGTATGCAAGTACATATATATCGTGTATATATATATGTACTCCTAGCCTAGACTTACAGTATGTACTTATATTATATATACTGTATAGTTATATATATATTTTTACAGACTGAATGTATGCAGTATCTTATTCTATTATATACTACACAGTTACTTTACATATGGATGTACATAGTCCCTGATATCCCTTTTTATGCTGCTACCCCCCCCCCCCCCCCCTTTATCTAGTGTCTTTTTTGTTACTCTGTATATAGTGTTTCTGTCCAGCCTTTCTGTAATTTTCAATGCTGAAACGTCAAATTTCCCCCTGGGGGTATCAATAAAGTCTTATCTTATCTTACACAGCATTTTGATCAGTGTAACAATGTATCAATTGTATAAGGCCTACATCTAACATATTTAAACAAATGAACTTTAATTTCCTTTGTTCAGATACCATAAATGACTGGATTTAAACTCCCAGGAACAAGAAGATACAACAAACTTGTTAAAACACGTACATCTGAAGGAATAGTATTGACCCTGTAGCCAATAAATGCAGTCATAGCACTTAGATAAGCGACACCGAAACCCATTATATGAGTGGTGTAGGTGTCAATGGCCTCCTAAGGGTGATCGAAACAAAGCCACAAAAACCACTATGTAAGAATACACTATGAAAAAACAGTCGGTAGTTGGTATGCAGAAGCGCACAGACTGGCTATTCTCCGTCTGTAGGCTACACTCGCGGCTCACATTCTCTACGCTACGATCGGCTTCCATCATATTCTATACCCTCAAAATCTGATAAATATTCAGCCATATTGCACACAATATTCCAGGCACCAACAAGCCGATCGTAGCGTAGAGAATGTGAGCCGCGAGTGTAGCCTACAGACGGGGAATAGCCAGTCTGCGCGCTGTGCGCATGCGTGCTGGAGCAAGTGGGGAAGCTATATTTCGTTTCTAAAGATGTTTCTAAAGATCATATTACAGAGGCATGTGAACACCACAACAAGCCCTCGCTCTATGTTAGCACAACTAGTGATTCATAAAAACAGATTGATGAAAACAACCGTTTCGCGGCAGAAAATTGATTTTTTAGAAGCTGCATTCTCAGTGCCCCGTCCGGCACCATTACATGGATATACTTGGCTCACGCTGGATTAAAATATTCTACAGGCCTCCGAATTACACCAAAGTTATCTCGGTGAGTCAAACGTCTTATAATATGCCGTAAATAAGGTCCAGGTTGTCAAAAACGAACATTCTCCTTTAAGTTTTGTTATTTTCCATGAATGGCATAAATTATTCATTATAGTATTTTATTAGGATATATTCATTTAGTATTTTTATGTAGGCCAATAGGCCCACTAGGCCGGTTCCACTCTGATCTAAAGTTTGCCTATACCCTTGACCAGGACCTGGACTAAGCACTTGGACTTGGGCACTCCTTGCTGTCCCTGGAGGCAGACACTGTGCTGAGGCAGACACTGTGCTGATTTTTTTTTTCTATAACACGCATTTCAGAAAAATCAGTACTAACAACTGCATCAGTGCTTTCCATAAGTGTCGGCTGAGCGGCTGCCAAACAGCTGACTACTCATTCGAGTCCAGTCGGCTATTTTATTATATTAATTTTTTATTATAATAAAATAGTTTTGATTAATAAGTTGTGATTCGCTGCTGTGAACACTTTACCTGTGACTTAGCTGGGGGAGAGAGAAACTAGGGCTTGGGGAGAGGCTGGGGAGAGAGACTAGGGCTGGTGAGAGAGACTAGGGCCGCGTGAGAGAGACTAGGGCCGCGTGAGAGAGACTAGGGCCGCGTGAGAGAGACTAGGGCCACGTGAGAGAGACTAGGGCCCCGCGAGAGAGACTAGGGCCGCGTGAGAGAGACTAGGGCCGCGTGAGAGAGACTAGGACTGGGGGAGAGAGACTAGGGCTGGGGGAGAGAGGCCAGAATGACCAGCTGCAGTGATCCGGCTTGCCTGCCCGTCTCTCGGCTCACACCCGCCGCGGCTACTCCAACCAGCCACAACCTCCAGCCCGCCAGGCTCCCGACCTGAGCTTCTATGCGCAACCTCCCTTCCCAGCTCTCTGAATAAACGCCCTGCTGGGCAAAGAGTTTTTCTGCCTTCCGTGTCGTGCGCTTGAGCCCCGAAGCTAGCTACCCTAACAGAAAACAACACTACCTCTGCGCTTGTTTTATTCCAGATCACAGGAACATAGTGGTCGATGATCAGCCCAGACAGGAATGAAGGTCACGTGGGAAAAGACAAAAGACACAACCCATGCATTATCAATTTTTGTTAGATGCACTGACATGAAAAGTAGACACTACCATTGCTTAAAAATATGTAAACTGTATAAACTTGTGATCATGATCATGATGCTGAGCCCAGTTTCTTAAGTTTCTTGTCATACTGAATGACACTGATGAAGTGAAAAAGTCGGGATAAAAGTTATTCAAGTTGTAAATTTATTTTTTTGATACAGTATGTTGCCCATTTTTCTATATAGTATTGCAAACACTAACACAATTATGCCATGGGTGTTCATTTATGTTTTTAGGATAAATTTCCACATTTCAATATCACTTTTGTCATTAATTTTTTTACCGGGACAGTTATACAAAATTACATTTTGACACTTTGGAGCTCAATAGCTCCCTTAATTTAATACTTTGCAACGCAAATATTTCTGGGTCAAAATAAGGGTAAGAGTTGAGTGATTTAATATTATATTTATACATAGATATCTTTGTGTTTTACCCATGTATTTATCCTATATCTAGGCATACTGTATAGATATATTTTTCTTGTACATATATTTTTTCCTTGTAATTTAATTGTATCTATTATATTATCTATGTATATTCCCTATCTATTCTGCTGTACTTTTTACACTGCTGAACTCCCAAATTTCCCCCACGAGGATTATTTAAGTATCTTATCTCTGTCATATGCCTGTGTGAGAGGTAAAGTATGAATATGTGAGAGATGAATTATGGCCTACAGTATACAGACCTTCAGTTTGCTTGAGTTTATTCCACCATCTAGTGTAAATATCATTACATTACAACCACATTATTACCTTCAGGTCAAGCATAACTGTGGCTGTATCCAATAGTTTATATATGTCCAATAGTTAATAGATATACAATAACACACTACAATACCTCTGCAGATATATATATATTTTTGGCTGAGCCTAACAGCTAGCACCATGAGACCATCCTGATCTTGCGAGCTCACATTCTGTTTCTCTACACAGATAAAACCATCCGCCTCATCAGGGTAATCTACACCACCATTGTTCACTAAGCTACTCCTTTCTCAGGCTGTATATTCACTGTATTCCCAGTTGTTTAAAGTAAATACTGTAGATTGCATATCAAGATCTCTTTAGTGTCTGAAATACAAACTGCATTCTCATTTTGTGTGCCAAACACATGAAGGCTACTATACCATGTACATTTAGTCTATTTATTAGCTTTTAATTTGTGTTACAATCGTTGTGTTAAACACAGACCTTATTTTGCTTATGATTACATTTATTGTCAACGGGGTCGCAATACAATTCTGAAAGTTCTAACCAGTATCATATCCTTCCCCATGGAGTTTAAATCTTAGACTACAAAGTGTGCATTGTTACTGTACAGTACACTGATTGAACAATGAGTTTACCTGAGCTCGGCTGAACATTTAGAATACTTTATGAGCTTGTTCATAAGAGTCTTACAGTTGTAAACATATAAAATACCTAAAATCATAATTTTCTGATGCTACAGGTGGTAAAATATCTAAATTGTAAAATGTTTACATAAATACAAAAAATAATTAGTGATCATAGTAAGTGTAATCCTCTGATTACTCCTAGTTGGAGATGATAATTAGTCCCAAAGGTGAGGCCACTATCTCTTGAACGTCCACTCTAACTTTCAGATGCCCTCTGGGTCTCACTATGTGTCTTGCTGCAAATGAGTGCATGGAAATAGCTACTGCTAATGCAACTCAGGATTCCTGTGAGGGTCATTACTGCTCCAATTAAACAATAACAATGACCACAGTAAACAGTTTTTATTTTATATTAAACATGATGTGTTTTAAATGTATGTACAATAGGGATGTGCATAGTGACTATTTTCTCTGCCGACTAGATGGTGGTTTTGAAACCGACTATACGACTAGTCTAAATGCTTATTTATGCTCGCTATCCGTCCATTTCAAACATTATAACAGTCACTGCCCACATACTTCCATGCGTCCTTTATGTTTGGTTAAGTAAGTTGAATACATCCACTAGAGGGCACTCCTCCCAGCTGTTCAGCTACATTTGTTTATCACTGTGCCCAGGCAAAGTGACATCACAGTAGATGTCTGAAGTTCCTCACCAACTCGCACAGCCTGTTCTATTAATACATCCATGGCCTGTCCTCAAAAACTTCCGCCATTTAAATTTGCTGTGTCTGGAAGTGTCTTGCTTAAACTGCGGCTACACTGCCCCCACGACTTCCGGTGGTAAGGCCATCGTACTACTCTGTTACGCCCGTATCCGTAAGCTTTCAGAATCCGTGCAAAATACGGACGAAATGGTCGTAGAGTACGGACAGAGTGTCCGTCTGCGTTCTTTACCGCTCAGTGATAGCCCATTTCTAATTACACAGGGTAGGCTACTCAAGTAACTCACTCTTTGTCTTGTTTGTCAATTTAAACGGGGGGTTTGGAGACAATTGCTCACTAACAGCACAAGGTCATTACCCCTTTGTTGGAATGTATAAACTATTTTGCTAATTTAATGGCCTGCTTCTGAGTTCTCAGCAATTAGGTTGTGAAAGCGATAGGATGGCTCTTGTATTGTTATGCATTCAAGAATGCACTCATATGCATTCTTATTGTTGCACAGGTTTTCGACGAGTCTTGCACAAATGAAATTATTAGGCTACATTTACACAAAATGTATGGTAATGTGAGCACACATTAGTGGCAATGTTCCCCCCTGATCATTGAATAGCATAAGTTAAAGCAGTTAAGAGGAGTTTTATGCCTCCGCCAGGTGATAGCCTGGCCGGAGGCATTATGGTTTCGGGTTGTCCGTCCGTCCGTCCGTCCGTACGATGTTTGTTAATGCAATATCTCGGGAACATATTGACGGAATTTCTTCCCCTTTGGTACAAATGTTCACTGGCACTCAAGGATGAACTGCTTAGACCGTGGGGGTCACTGTGACCTCCCAAAAGGCGTTTTTGGCCTAATGAACACGATATCTCAGGAATGGCTTGACAGAATGTGTTCATATTTGGCCAAAATGTCAAATTGGACTGAATGAAGAACTGATTCGATTTTGGTGGTCAAAGGTCAAAGTTCAATGTCACTGTGACCTCACAAAATGTGTTTTTGGCCTGATGAACACAATATCTCAAGAAAGGCTTAACGGAATTTGTTCATATTTGGGTAAAATGTCCAGTTGGACTCAAGGATTAACTGATTACATTGTGGGGGTCAAAGGTCAAGGGTCACTGACCTCACAAAAGGTGTTTTTGGCCTGCTGAACACGATATCTCAAGAAAGTCTTGACCAGAATTTGTACATATTTGGCCAAAATGTCCAGTTGGACTTAATTAGATTAATTGGATTAGATTTTGGTATTCAAATGTCAAAGGTCAACTGAATATTAACTTCAACTTGCATTGTTGGGCGGAGGCATTTAGCCGCTACGCGGTTTTTCTAGTTCAGTTTGTGTTGATTTAGCGTTACCTGTGGACAAAAGTGGTAGTATTTTCACAGAAAGACACCTGCATTTCCCATGAGCACCACCACTTCCTGTCTTAAAGATATCTTGCCTAGTTTGGCATTCGTTTTGGAAGCCAGCAAAAAGACGCTACTTGTCAGGATGACTAGCGATGAGTAAATAAATAGTTTCATCCTTTCTGGATGACCCGACCAGCCGAGCGGATATCTACTGTATAGAAGTAACAGCCAATCATCTTACAGATGGCAACATTTGCTAATGTACAGTAGGTAATGGAGAGGCATCAGTATTAAAATGACAGTCAAAAACTTCTCGTAGTTGCTTACAATTACTATAGTCCTAATATTAAAACTACATTTTTCAACAATGGTGCACAAAAAAACACAAAGAATAATGTAAAAAAACAGTGTAAATAAAAACTAAATAAAAATAAAAGGCCTACTGTACAAAAAAATAGCCAAACCATTTTTGGTTTGTTGGGCCTAGGGAGAAAAATGTTTTTATAGGCTAGCCTGCTGCAAAATGCTTTGATTTGAGCTGACCTCTACACAATTTATAGGGGTCCTATTATGCAAATTTTCAACAATTTAATCTACATCTTTGGGGTCCCCAAGACATGTCTTTGAGTATTTTTTCTTAAAATACCACTCAGAATAAGGATTCTAGCATGCCTCTATACCCCTCTGTTGACCACGAGATCAGATTGAGCGGATAGAGGCCTTTTTCATATGCAAATGAGTTCAGCTAAAGGCCAATTTATGCTTTGTCGTACGACACTTTTGAAAGTGTCGACAGACAGAAATTACCTCACTGTCTTTTTTGTGTCGTACAGGGGTGTCTTGCACCTACCAAACTTTCTAATGTCGCAGACGCTGTCACTTTTGTCGCACAGCTATTATTGGATAGCTAGATAGAAGGCATGTTCGTTGCCATGGATCAATCAGCCACACGTCTGCAAGTTACCATGGAGGTGATCAGACACTTTGCTGAAGTATAAGTGCTAAATGTCGGTTGAATTTTTTTTCTGTCGACAGACTGAGTATAAGTTAAGCTTAAGAGCAAGTCGGCAGGCTCGAGAACGAGGGCTGTTGATGGCGCTATGCTATCTAAAATATAACTGGCTAGCCTGGACCATCCACACTCAATGCCACTGTGACAGATTTCTTTGTTCTCTCTCTCTGACTGAATGATAGTGCCCATGTTATTATCTCCAAGGTTGCATGCTGTTACCTCTAGCTATATTCACTAGCTAGACACCACCAGGTTATAAGACACCATTCGACTACAAACAATGAAAGCTAGATTCTGTAGGCCGAGGGAAATCCAATAATGTCCACTTCTTAACATTTTATAATTTTTAATGACCGCTAGATTAACTAGAAGCCTACCAATTTCATTCCACTAACGTTTCTCTAACTCTAGCGTATATGATGAGACGAGCATCCGGGTTGAGGCAAAAGGGGAGTTTGTTTGTGTTAGCTAGCTAGCGTTAGTACTATATGTAAAGAAACACAGCATAATTACTTACAGTTTCTGCATGATTTCCACAGACAGTTGGTATTGCTTGATCATCAGAAAGAGTTTATCTGAAAATCCTGAATTGTATTGACCCAGGTTGGAAAAGCAATCAGATAAAAAAATGGCCAGCACACACTGCCAGTGTTTTGCCAATTTCAGTGGGAATGCTGCCATCAAAATAAAATGTATCCACTCAGCTCTTCTGTCCATTGAGTTTGGGAGACGATGTAGCGATCTGTGTTGCTTAGTACACCCAAGAACAGAGCATTTTCCTTGCAAAGACACTATGCTAGCTAGCGGGACCTGCAAATAATGTCAGACTTTATAGCCAGGTAAACAAATGCAGGTGATTGGAGGTATTCGAATAGGGGCGGGATTATTATAATGAGTCCCCGACTGTGATGTAATTTGACACGGGTAAATCACAGTGCATTGATTCACACAATCACGTCCCATTGATTAGTCACTGGGTAGGGGAGAGAAGGATGTCCCTGGCTCAAGCCTGGAAGGCCTACAGATCTTTATCAGGCATTGCTTGAGATCAGCAACATTCCAGTCAGTGAGATGTCTTCACTGTCACAATATGGTCTGTATAATATTTGTCATGTCCATAATCTGGTACAAGGGTTAGGCTTTTCAGGCCACACATGTAAAAGCAACAACAGACGGGATTTAAGATGATTAGACAATAAGGCCGAAGTTGAAAAGACTTCACTGGCACAGAAGTCTCAGGCACACAGAGGTAGCGATTTGCAAGCTGGTTTCAGTCCGGGGAAGTGTTTGGCCTTACCGCGCCACCAAAGAAACAGTTCAGCCCAGTATCGCTCAAACTCATCTTCAGTTGACTCATCCTCTAATCCAGGGGTAATTAAGTAAAGTTCCAAGAGGTCCAGTTTGACAAAATTGCCTCAAGCCAGGGTCCGGTGGTGATGCGTGCGTTTTTTATGCCCTCAACACATTCGTTTCTTTGCATATATCTATCAAATTATGGTATTTGCTGTATATTACTGTGCAATATGCATGTGACGTTAAAATATTGTTCACTTCAGTTGTATGGTCCCCAACATACTTAAAAATCAAATAAAGTAGGTTACATTTCAACAATATTTCAACCTGTTTATTGACACTTCACATTTAGGAGGGATTTCACATTTAGGAGGGATTATAAATAAAAAGTACTGTAGGCTATAAACTTGAGTAAAATGAGGTCTACATTTAAAAGCAAAGTAGCTTTTGAAAAATGTGCATCTGAAAATAAAGTGCTTAAATTTAGAAAAATAAAACAAAAAATCTAGCTTGAGTTTCCCTTTTGTGTTAACAATCTCAACAAATTTTAAGAATTGAACTGCTTTAAATTCGCACTCAAATGGACGTTTGAGATCATCCAATGCCGCGTTCCAGATAAGATTTTGAGCCCGTAAGTTACAACTTCAAGTCACGACTCACGACTTCATAGCGTTCCAGGCAAACTGTCTGAATGCGTGGCATTCTGGATAAATGTAAACAAGCCGATATGGTAAATGCTTGAGATTTGGCACAATGTCAGAGCTGGCAAGCTAAACATTGTATGCCTAATTTCGCTATGCTAAGAAATTGTATGTTACATTTTATTTATTGACATCGACTTTTCGCCGTTTGCATGGTCACGTTCAGGTTTACCTTAATGTTAGCTAGCTAGCACTAGCTATCTCTTGTCAACATATTTGGGCATCATTACATACACATAGCAGATTGTAGTGCATAATCGTTTGTAATATTTTGATTACAACATACAAATTTACTTTACGTTGCACTAAAGTTATCTTTGTCGCCATACCATGCGCCATACCCATGGGGGCTGCCATCTTGCTTAGAGGGCTGTGTGACGTCAGAGAGCGCAACTGGGAGTACATCGATCTGGTACGAGTTCACGGGTGGGAAGTTACGGGTTTGACTGCCATTCCAGTGCATTTTCACGTGTAGAAGGTCGGAAAAACACGAGTTACGGGTTTCCTGGAACGCGCCATTACTTCCGTAGTTTGACGTATTTCCGACGCAAACAAGCTATGAGGGTAGGACATATGTTTAGAGGAATTTGATTGGAACATTGACAAGTGGACGGGTTTTAAGAACTTTAGACAGATTCGATAGAAGGATAGCGTTGGTTGACGGGTGGATGTCGTGAGATTATTGGCCTAAAATCTAAGGTACCTGTCGTCATTGCATGTGACCTACCGTTTTCCAGGAAGTAAGAAATTATATACTTTGATATAAGATTACAACAAAAGTAGAATTTTGTAATTTTTTGGCATACATCGTTGAATAGGTGAACACTATGACCAATTATGTGAACCAAAATGAGACGGAATGCTTTTTTCATTTCAGTGCGACTTTAAAGGAATAGTAAAGGGAAAATGCATGTTTAGCCCTGTTTTAGGGTTACTGTGATCATATACAATGATTCAGATCAAAACGTTGACAAAGCTAGTATTTTCGAGAAAGTTGATAATTGCTCTACCACCGTTTTGGTCATACAATGGATGTGGATGGGGATCTAGAAAAATTATTCAAAAACATGTTAAACTCTCGATTTCAAAGACAAGGTGTTAGTTGGCGTTATGGCATATAATTCACCATAAAGTAGGATTCTAGTTCATCTGGAAAGGCTTTTTAAAAGTATTTAGCATCAAACTATTTAGTCGCAGCACATACATGTGTAAACGTCGGCTTTAACTGATTCCGATATTGCGCAATGCCCTGATCTCGCGGTAGGCGACGTTTGTGGATTCCGGCTCAACTTCCTTATTTGAAAAGCTAGCCGCAACAATAAGACAGGCTCGTGCGAAGCATTTGTTTGGGATCTCAACAATGACACGCTATTGTGCCGTTGCCAATTGTGGCAAAATACGTTCATCTGTAACTTGTCATAGACATCCCTATAACGATCCCGCAAGATTGAAGTTGTGGCTAGAATCTCTTTACTTGGACGTAAACACACCCGTGGATATTCTTCGGGTCTTAGATCACCGTGTGTGCGCTTTGCATTTTGAGGACAAATGTTATTAGCCTAGGCTATTCTCGAAGAAATCTCCCAAAAGGGTCTTCCTCAAACGTGATGCTCTTCCGACTTTACATAGAGGAACGACAGAAGACGAACGAGTGGAAGAACTTGAGGTAAGTTCTTATTGCCAGCTGTGGGTGTGTGTGCGCCCGTGTGTGTGTTGAAGCATAATAATAATAATAATCCCTTTGCTAAGACTAACTTTAGAAAAATAGAATTGTATGAATTTTGTGTGAATTCATTGTGTGAATTTTGGGGTCAGACTGCCAGCTTCTCACTTGGCTCAAACAAGAACATGACTTTTCCTTGGTGTCTGATTGTGAGTTCTAGCCCCGGGTGATGCAGAATAAACATGCTAATGCCTACTCAGGTTTTGTACCGTTTGAATTTCAGACACATGATTTTAAAGATTTTTTAAAGCTACATGAGGTAACTCGGCACTCTGGTCGTGATGAAATTGTCACTGCATTTTAAGAATCACACTTCCCACAATCCCCCACTCACTCGCTGTAATGATGGGGGAAAATGATAAAAACGCTCGTGGCGGAGACTGGATTGGAAGATTGTAGCTACTTTCTGGAAGGATGGCTTCAATGCAGGTAAATACCGGTCTTCTTTCTTTTATGTGCATGTAGATTTCGTTTCGCGGGGTGAAGTGTTTGTTGTCTTCCTGATATTGTGACATGCAAAACGTGTCAGTCCATTTCCACCACAAGATTTAACGCCATTGTACTAGCCAGTATACCAAAAATCTAAAATGGTAAATTCACAGGGTCTCATGCAGTCTCATGTCACGAAAATGATTTTTGGGGTCTTGCTAAGGCCAATTCATAAACCAATAGCAAGTAAAGGTGAATATTGAATTATAAAAAGTTCTCATTGAGTATTAACTGAAGTTTTAAAGAGGCCCTCATGTATTTGTCATTTGTGTCCTTCCTCTTCCTCCTCAAAACGCTCGGCCCCGATCCAGTGGTGCACAGCAGCTGTAATTCAATGTTATGATCCCTGAGGTACATTTGATTATGTAATATTTTCGATGAACAGCATGGCTATTAGCTGCTAGCTTCGGTGCCTTTTTCACTATGTGGTCTGTGTGCAAGTTCCAGGACAGGTTCTCAGAGATGTGGACGCAAAGAAACTTGTAGGGGAACCATGCTGCTAAAATTAAACCACTGACATGTATATTAATAAATGTGGTCTTTTGTCTTACATATCTCATTTTCTGGAGAAGCATGGGGACTTTATCCATTCCTGGGCAGAGCTGTCGTATGCTATGGAGTGTCTCTAACTGCTCTGCCTTCAGCTGCAAAGCGCTGCAGAGGCAGGTGGTGTGACAGCCCAGTGGATCAGTGAAACTGAGCTGGCCTGTTGAAATGCCTGCCTGTGACACACACACACAAAGACAGTCAGCCTCAGGCTGCACACACACAAACACACAACTCACAATTAATGCACACTTGCACCTTTATGTCTTATAGTTTTTGTATTGTTTCCCTATTTCCTTAGCTGGGACGATCATGCAACACGGGAATATTTTGGCTCGAAAACACAACACATGGGCATTTACAGTGGCGGAGCTGTCTTTCATTGCTTTTTGCTAGTCTCACACAAAAGGTTTTAGCAAGTAGGCTACACACACACACACACACACACAAACTATTTCCTAGTAAAAGTGTATACCCATTCAGTCTATACCCATTCATACATTGCAAGCAAACCTGAGTTTGGTATACAGTTTTGGATTGCCACAGATATGGACAGCAAGTAGCCTACTTGCTAAAACCTTTTTGGGAAAAGATACCACTTGAAATGAATGAAATCCAAGTTTATTCATCTGATAGTATGACACACACAAACCCATCCAGGAAGCGGCAACACTGAGAGGAACACACACGCATGCAGGAGGGGTCACCTCTGTGTTCTGAGAAAGGGCAATAGTGGACATCAAGTTGATACTGGCCAAGCCTTCACAAATTGTCAAGAGCCGTTTCCTTGCCCATGCCATATTGGAATGCGACACTATTGTCTTATGGTTTGGGGAAAGGCTCTGTCATCAAAGTGCTGGGTAGAAACGGCAAAATCAGCCACTGGCGATGTGGATTCACCGTTCCAGCAAGTCGTCGACCAAGCCACTACCATCCTCTCAGCCTGTTATGGTGTAAAGGAGAGCACGGACCTGTCACACTCAAGGCTACTTGTCTGGGGAAAAAGAATGGGAAAGGGCATATGTCTGATGTCTGTCATGATGATGATCATCTGAAACAGTCTGGTAGTTTTTGCATAATCCTGCTGACAAACAGACTAATGAACACACCGAAAATATGACTCCCCCTGGGACTTCATCCTTGGGCGAAGGTAATGAGTCACCATCCACGCAGTGGCACTAGAATATATTAAATGTGTTCTGTTCAGAATTTTAATTGAGTGTTGTATTGGTCCTCGGTACATACTGTAATGATTGCTTTAATGGACATTTCATTCTGAATGTAATTTTACTTAATGAGTGTATTTCTTATCTTCTCTGTAATACAGGTAACTATCAGACTAGACTGTCAATGATCTACTATTTTTCTGCTACTTATTAGTATGTTTCTGTAACCTATTGTTTACCAAAATGTCTTCTACAGGCCTCCAAATTACACCAAAGTTATCTCGGTGAGTCATACGTCTTATAATATGCCGTAAATAAGGTCCAGGTTGTCAAAAACGAGCATTCTCCTTTAAGGCCTAAGATTTAATGTCTACTCTGCATTGCCTTTGTGAGTTCAGTAAGTTGTCTGATCTACCTTACATGTTACCAGGTTAACAGGACTTAAGAGTAATTTCATAGTTTCTTTTGAAATATGTATCTCAGCAAATAAAAACAAACTCAATAGATGCAACATATTGACAAATATATTTTTCTCTCTGTTTTTATGTAATTATTTGTTTTAATGGAGAATTCATCCCAGTTCACATTGTTTAAACTCTCTGTTTATGGTGAAATGGGAAGTATCAGGTACTTCTACTTCAGCATAATATTTATTTTGTATTTGTCAATAATAATTGCCAATACACTAATCATAGAACTGATTGTAACTGAAAGGAGGCTGCATGAACCTATGTATTTTCTACTCAGCAGTTTGTTTGCAAATGAACTGTATGGAAGCACAGGGATTTTCCCATGGCTGTTACACAATATGTTGTCAGATGCTCATGACATTTCTAAAATGCATTGTGCCATGCAGATTTTCTGTCTGCACACATACGGGACTATTGAATTCACCAATCTGGCTGTTATGGCCTATGACAGATATGTGTCCATTTGTTATCCCTTGCGATACATTGAAATCATGTCTCCATTCAATGTATATATGTTAATAGCATTCATTTGGATTTATTCCTTTGGTACCTTCTCTGTTACTCTCTCACTGACTCCGTTTCCATTTTTGTGAAAATGTAATCAATGCTAACTATTCACTTGTCAAGTTGGCTTGTGGAAATACACGTGAATAATATTTATGGAATTTTCATGATGTTTATAATAGTAGGCCTTCCGGTGGTTCTCATTCTTTATTCATATGTGAAAATTCTGGAAATTTGTGTAAGCTCTTTAAAAGAGTCGAGACAGAAAGCTCTTAACACTTGCACCCCTCACATTGTTTCCTTGTTGAATTTTACAAGTGGGGCTTTTTTTTTAGATATTTCAAAGCAGATTTAACCTGACTCATGTTCCTGTGACATTACGGATCATTCTGTCGGTTTACTTCTTAATGATCTGCCCTATTTTGAATCCAGTAATTTATGGGCTAAGCACAGCAAATATTATGATATCTTTGAAAAAATTCTATAAGAAATCTGGCATCATTTCATGACTTTCTACTGATAGAGCAGTGCTAAAAAACGTACTGACAGCACATAAAAATGTATTGTTATTATAATTATTATTACTATTATTATTGTTATATTATTATTAATAAAGGAGTGCAAAGAAGGAAGCAGGAAGAAGGATTTTATTAAAATGTTTGCTGCCATTCACAATTCAGCAAGGCCCAGGTAGAAGTTGGTTAAGGCCTTACTACTTGATAAAAGACATATGCAAACATTATAATGCAATTATAGATTTGGTGTGGTGATATCACCTGATTGTCACCTGATAGATAAGTATGTTAGTCTCTCAATAATTGAACCAGACATTCAATGAAACCACTCAGAGAACACAGGCATTGATCTTACCTGTCACTTTTTTTCTGGGCTTTCTTTAGCATCTGCTCATGAGATTATTCTAATAGTACTTTTGACTTTCAAGTGGATCCAAGATAATCTCTCCTAAAACTGTTTGTTTTTAATATGATTAACAATTTGTATGAACCTAATGGATATTGACAACAATAATGTTACAGTATGTACTACATCAAAGGTGTCACTTGAAACATTTTTCTTGCTAATACATTGTTCCCCAAATCAAAATAAATATTCTGTTCAACAACTTTAACATTGGCATGGGATTTATCATGCCAATTTTATTTGAGTCTGAAAGAGGAGAAAAGGTATTAATATGAGTTTACAGCCTGAAAAAGACCGTCATTCTGAATATTTCTTGGAATATAAGGAAGTTAGGAAGGAAGCTAGGAAGGAAGGAAGAAAGGAAGGAAGGAAGGAATATTATGCTACTGTACCACAATAGTCATAAAAGGGTGCCTGTACAGAGAGCCTGCGTGTGTCCCCAAATTCAAATCCCAACTGACCCTGAGCATCCTCTCCTTCACTTCAATGGAAAGGCATGCCGGCTTCAGACAGCTCTCTCTCAAAAAGTATAAAGGTCATAGCCTAGATATTGACACCGTAAGAATCCTGAGAAAATGCAGAACATTTTAGGCTATGATATGTCCGTGTAGCTTAAAAACTGTAGGCATGGCGACGAGTTAGAAAAAGTTAGTTATGCAAAATTAGCAGCTCAAAAGTTAGTGTGGGCCCATACGTTTCAATGGAGAGTGCAGTTGCCGAACAAATCGTCATACAGCTAAAACTATAAGTCACACGGCTTAGATACTTACATTGTACGAATCAGCACAGTTGTGTGAACTTTTTAATGTATAATATGTGACTGCCATCAGAGGTTTGGTCCTGATGTCTGCCAAGGTCATTTTTCAGTTTTTTACAGATTATAAAAGTGTAAATTGTAAGATTTCAGATAATGTGTCATGCATTGGAATCTGCAAATATTTGAAGATATGCTTCCGTGAATGTTGGCACACCTGAATTCACTAAGCAGAGAAAACAGGCTTCAAAGATTCAGAGCTGTTCACACTTCTCACAGCCAGGTAATGGGTGGGAACAGTAGCTGGTTAACCCCGCCCCAAACAACTCCCCCAACCACTCCCCCACTGGACTAGCTGTCATTATCTGTCAGTGGTAGTTTGATGGGCTTTTCAATGACAATGTTGGCTAGTAAG
Organism: Borostomias antarcticus; assembly: GCF_949987555.1. Classification (NCBI taxonomy): domain Eukaryota; kingdom Metazoa; phylum Chordata; class Actinopteri; order Stomiiformes; family Stomiidae; genus Borostomias; species Borostomias antarcticus. The sequence goes on from NC_140234.1 coordinate 20,428,799, forward strand.
CTTACTAAACAGTAATACATTAAATTAATTAAAGGCAGCTTTCATAATTCTACTACTAAATCTATGAATATGAATACAAGATGAAGTTTCAAGTTATTTTTATTGTGACATAGGTTATATACTGTAGGTTACATGATGCAAACATAAGTTGTAAAGGTACGAACAATAGCAACAATATGCATAGCGAACAGGTACATTGGAATTCTTGTCTTCGCTTGTCCTCAGCATCAGTGCTGATCAGTTTCTCATTCCAGTCCTAGGTACGCAGTTAGACATTTAACGGCAATTTACTGACAAACTAGCATTCTATCAGTATCATGTTCGTCTACTTATCCCATCTGATCATGGATGGCTGTGACTGTCCATGATACAGGCAGTGCAATTACATAACATATCAAGTATACAGTAGTATACAGTAGTGCAGAGTCAGTTGTCTATTTCATAGACAAGGTGTTCAATTGCTCAAGTGTTGTCAGGTGTTGGTTCAAGTGTACAGTAATGCAGAGTCAGTTGTCTATTTTATAGACAAGGTGCAAAGTGTCAAGTGTTCAATTGTTGGTCCAGGGGGTGGCATGTGTGCCATTATGTACAGTATAGTACAACCAGAGTACTATACACGGACAGTCTTCTTATTCTTCTGTGCTGCTGGTTGGCAGGGGGCTTCTTCTGTGCTGCTGGTTGGCAGGGGGCAAGTTATGTCTTGAGCCTCATAACAGAATTCTCTTATATTCTCAGACAGATACTGCTGTCTGGCCATGTCCAGTCCGGGTGGGGCTTGTACCTGAAGACCATTTTTGGGGGGCTGGGCATCAGCGTTGCGCAGCAGCTACAACCTGACTGGTGTTGCATCAGTGTTCTCTGTCCTCAACCACACCAGGCATCCCAGCATCAAAGCTGCAAAAGAACAGAAGGGAGATATTGCATTAAAATATTGCCCACAAATAAAATACAACCATACCATGTCCATAAAATGGAATAGCTAATACATGACAATGATAATTACCTGAAGTGCTGGTAACTCTTAATGTTTGGGAGCTTTTTTAAGTAGCTACTCAGATGCTGGTTGTAGCTTCCAACAAGTACTGTGCCATCCTCCAGTCCGACAAGCTATGGGGTGTTGACTCTCTTCACAGGAGCGCTGTCTCTCACCACCCCAGCGATGTCAGTCAAAGTGTCCACTCTGGTCTTCCTGTAGCGCTGTTTGATCAGGCCAAAGCACCAGTCGGGGGAAAACTTGGTGTGGCCTGCAATCAGGAAGTGCACGTCCAGCTTCAGGTGAAGCTTGTGCATGGTCCGCCAAGCACAGTACCACAGCACTAGTTGTTCTTGTTTTGTCCACTGCAGTTGTCATAATGAAGGTCCACGTGTGTTTCTCCAACTCCATAGTTGTTGAAGAAATGATGGACGTAGTTGATGACTGCATTGCTGCCCTTGCTTGAGGCCATCCCTTTGTCGATCAGGTAGTTCACTTGCTTTGGCATCCCTTCACAGCAGACGCCAAAAAGGCCACACTTGCACTACGAGGAGTCAAAAAGTACATGGGTCCTCGCTGATGAGGGTCAGAAGGGAAGTGGACCTAAGAGAAAAGGCGATAAAAGACAAGATGCATTGAAAATCAACATCACAGAGGCGTGTGTGTGTGAGAGAGGGGGGGGGGTAAACCAAATAAACAGTGGTGTCATAGGATGAACTTATTCTCACCTGTTGTGCAAAATCAAAGCTGTAGTGCATTGTGATCTCCTTGCTTGCACATGGTAGTTGTTCTTCTGGCACTGCCAGCACAGATCCGTCTTGGGTTTGGTTCTTGTTATTTGAGGGAGCAGTGTTTTCCACAGCCTCCTGAAGCTCTCCAGACTAACAACACGGTGCCCTGCAAACAAAATATTAAAAGATATTATCAGTACGAGATACAGGTGTACATATTACATATTACATATACATACATATTATAACACTAGTATCTATTACTTTTACATACCAAGCTTCCCCACTGCATCTTTGTAGATATGCCACACTGAGGCTTTGGTGACATTTGATGGCAGCAACTTTGCCTTCAAATCTTTGTGACCAGGGTACCGTCCAGGGGCCTCATTTATCATTGAGGTACGCCTTCTTTTACACGGTCTTTTCCGCGATTTCAGGCGTACGCCCTCTCCCCCCCCCCATAGCGCGATCTATCAAGCAAAAAGGGCGGATATTTAGTTGCCTTTCTACGCGCTTTTGTACGACACCTCTCAACTTGGCGTACCGATTTAGACGGGTTTTTACACCCTTTTTGAACACAGGGTAGGGGCTAGACTGGAGGCAGGCGCTGCGCATGACGGCTGGCTTGTTGGTGTGTGCATAGCCAAGATACATATTCTTTTTATTTTTTACTTTAATCTTTATTAGCATTTTCCATCCATACAACGACAATACAATAAATCATAAAAACTAACAATAACAGCTTATGGGTACTTCCATCCATGCAGCTTTTTTCTCTTACTCAAATATTACAATTTCAATGTTAGTGGTATCATCACACTTCCTTCTATAATCCATCCATTTTTCCCATCTCCCTTCAAACTTTCCTTCCTGCATCCTCAATGCATGCGTGAACTCCATAACATAAATCTCCTTTACAACACCCAGCCACTGCTCCTTGGTTGGGGGTTCCACCTTATACCAGGGGCGGCTGTAGCTCAGTTGGTAGAGCGGGTCGTTCAGTGGTCGAAGGGTCAGTGGTTTGAATCCCAGCTCCGACTGTCCACATGTCGAAGTGTCCTTGAGCAAGACACCTAACCCCAAATTGCTCCCAATGAGCAGGTTAGCACCTTGCATGGCAGCTACTGTGAATGGGTGAATGAGAGGCCATTGTAAAGCGCTTTGAGTGCCGCTAAGGTGGAAAAGCGCTATATAAGTGCAGTCCATTTACCAAGCCCTCATTATTGTCTTTTTACTAGCAACCAATAGTACTTTCACTAGGTATCTGTCCCCTCCTTGTACATCATCCTGTGTTATGTTTGCCAAGATATATATTCAAAGCTGATAAGAATGAGAACCAGTCAAGACCCCACCACAAAATGAGGACCCAAGCCCTCAGCCCCCTCCCAGTCATGAGGGTTACCAGCAGGGCCAAAGGGCCCGCACTGAGGTCATGCGCCAGCTATGAAGACACAAACAAGTAAGGTTAACATTGTTACCATTTTATTGTCTGTTGGTGGGTGACTGTGTGAGGTGTGTGAGTGAATGTGTGAGGTCCGTGAGTGTGGTAGTGAGTGACTGTGTGAGGTCCGTGACAGCATGTGTGAGGGAATGAAGTGCAGTGAGGATGTCCTGTTGGCTCTGGTGGTGTAGTGTGGAGACCTCCACCAACTGCTGCACAACTGCCCCAATCCCTTCTGCCATGTCCCTCTGGGCCTCTAGGGTCATGAGCCTCCAGCATAGCGTCTGAGAGGAAGCCCAGCCCTCAGGGACCCTTGAGGTAGGGACGCTGGCAGCCGGAGGCGTTGGCGGTGGAGACGGAGGCACTGGAGGTCGTGGCGCTGGAGGTGGAGGCTACAACCTGCGGGGGCACGACCGTCAGGTCAAGGACCACTGCAGACTCCCCCTCCTCTGAGTCCCACCCCACGTCAGAGTCTGGAGAAACAATTTCAGTCATATTCTTTGAGTTTGTCTGTAAACTTTATTATGCATTAAACATTTCATTGTGTAGCCATATTCATTTGATATGTTTTTCTGTTGGCAGCCAAATAAATGCATGTGTGAGATTTACCGGGTGATTTAGATGAGTCTTAATTTCCCAGAGGGGAAAACGTTTAATGTGGTCTAACATTATGAAGTGATCATCTGTGTTATCGTTCCCTGTTTTTGGTCCTAAATCAATCATAGCCTACCACAGAATGTTTGGAATGTTTGCTTTCCTCACAGCCACATAATACAGAATGTCCGTGTAGCCTACGCCAAATACAGGATGCACGAAACGTACAGTAGGCTACCTAAACTGTAGGAGCAATTAGACAAAGGTAGGCTAGTACAAATACCTTCCAAAGATGATTTTTTTTCCTCGCGTGGACCTCACCAACAAGCACATGCACCTCCGTCTCCGAAAAGTTTCTCTTCTTTCCGCGTTTTTCCATAAACATAATTGTCTTGCCTTTGTTCCTCGCTACAGTACATTATGTCAGTTCCTTCCAGGTAACCACGTTGTGCACTGTCATAGTTTTGACCATATATGGTTGAATTTGGGCGTGGAGAGGGCGGAACACGAGGCGTGTGTACGTCCGCTGTCTTCTACGACACCGTGGGATTTATCATTGAGAAATCGGCGCAGCAGCGTGTACGGCATGTTTGATAAATCCGAAAAGCGTGTAAATATTCTCGTCATATGCGGCAGTCCTCTCTTTTCTCGTTTTTGTCGTACGCCCTCTTTTACACCTGAATTTGATAAATGAGGCCCCAGGCATGACAATGGAGTTGTCCTCTGCGTAGTTTTTGATGAATGACAACTCTTTGATGGTCTTCATGTTTGGCATATCTCTGGCATGGAACTGCACCATGCTCTCTGTAGTGTCGGTAGAAGATGTTTGCTGACTTTGAAACAAAAAGCAAAGGTCTCAGAGTGTGGTCCTGTGGTTCCTTTGTTTTGTCAACACAGCTACAGCTAAGCTGGCTAGCAAACATTATCAACATTACATATTTCGTAATATGTAAAAAAAAAGAAAAAAAAAAAAAAAAAAAAGGACAACTAAAAATACAAATAAAACATTTTTCCCTCTAGTGCATTTTGCGTACTGCCGAAATCAGGACGAAACCTCCAGACTGGGTCACATAAGTGTATGAGCTGTTAACTGTTATGTATATGTATTATCTATGTTGGGTTTAAAGTATTGAAGAAACCTGTGTAATTGGTATGTGCCCGCAGGTTAATGGTCTGCTCATCCTATAAGTGCTCAGTTGTGCTGTAACTGGTCTGCTGGCAGATGTGGGTTGTCTTGTACCACATTGAAAATTTGTGGTAAATTATTTTCTGTTATTTATAACAGACACAGCACAGTATCTAGGGAGATCAATGGATTTATTTCAGCTCAATTCATCTTTTTCCCCCCATTGCTCCATCCACTTGTTTATGGCATCAGGACCAAAGAGATCAGAAACGGTATTAGAAAAATCATCAGACGACGGGTTTTTATATGGTCACATGATGTTTGATGCATTTGAAACCCACGCCAGCAGGTCTGGTGTCAAGTATTGATTAGAATTGTAAATCCAAACATGACCCAACCCAGGCCCATTGATGACAGGCCTTGGCTATGCCCACCTCCCTTGTTCTCTGTAAAGCACATTGTGTTGCCTCTGGGTATGAAATGCGCTATACAAATAAAGCTTTGATTGATTGATTGATTGGCTGTGAGCTTGATCAATGCTTCAGTGTGATCAATGTTGTGTAGAGATTGTAGAGGGCTTCATGAGACGTTTGCAGTGTGTGTATACTGTTAACTACAGTAGGCCTACACACATTGTGTGAACAACTCAAGATTGTAACTCCACATTATGATAGTTGTACAGTACATTGAGTGTAGGGCTTGTAGGGAACTGGGCTGTTTGCAGTGTGTGTGTGTGTGTGTGTGTGTGTGTGTGTGTGTGTGTGTGTATACTGCTAAAGACAGTAGGCCTCACACATTGCATGAATAACTCAAGATTGTAACTTAACATTGTGTAGTTGTACTGTACATTGAGCGTGAGTTCTATAATTAGTTAGCATTTGAAGCTGTGGAGTTTCTATTGGATCAGGACATGTTAGCTCTAATTAGAGTAGAGGCCAATGCATGTCAATAACGTGAATCATACAGAAGCATACAGTAGACTAATCTTTAGTCTGAGCTGAACTGAATAAGAAGCTAGCCTGACTTGAAATATCTCAGCTGACATACGGTACCTAAAACATTCCAAAAAGCCAATACTGTAAGAAGTTGTCATTCTTTTTTAGTTGTAATATACATACGGCTTCTTGCAGCATGGTATGCAATCATACTACAGTATCAGTTAACATTGATTAGAAAAAACGTATTACAAGCAGTCCATTTTATTTGACATATTGCCATAAATTGTGAGTGTTGTTGAATAGCGTGTGATTCTTTTTGGCATTTCTATAATAAAATCTTAACATTTGAAGAATTCTGCAAAACCCTTTATTTCTGAGTGTTTAATGTAGGACAGAGGCTTTGAAAATTGTGGATCACAGATGGAGACATGATGTGAGGTACAGTAAGAACAAAAAATGATATGTTGATTTTTGAATTGACAATGGATGCAACAATGCATATAGCTTTAGTGGGGCAGATAGGCAAACCAATTGTGCATTTTATAATATATATATAATATAATAGTAAAGCATGAAAGTTTCAGAATATAATCTTACCCCAAGGTTTAATTTCAGACTTGGAGGCAATTTTAATATGACCTCTCGTCAGAGGTCAGTGACCTCAGCATTGCATTTTTTACCTCATCACTCTCCATTATAATCATGTACAGTCATTAGAAGTATACTCCCGCGTCTGAAGGCATACAGTGTTGGCGGCAGCGGCAGTAAAAAACATATTACAACCCGCAACCATGAGGGGCAGTAAAGCACTGCTACAGTGAGGCTACAGTACTACAGTAGGCTTGTCTGACAAGGCAGAGACAGTAGTCAACATAAAATTGGTTATTTAAAGGGCTATAATTTTACCAACTGATCAGACTTCATTCATTAGGCTATTTAGATTCAAACCCGGAAACTCAGAAATCCCAAATTTTCAACCCCTATTTTCAACGATGCAGTCAGAGTAACAACACTACGACATACAATCAATAAATAGCGCTAAACCAGCTAAGACTAATTCGTTTCAACCCGTATTTACCAACCCATGATAGACTTATTCGATTCAAAGCACACACTACTACGACTGCCCAATGGCTCAATTGATAGTGTTGCAGACTTGTAATTCAAGGGGCGCGGGTTCCCTGCTGTTGGAAGGACATGGAAAGGATTCTATGTCTTCAAGAAGGAAAGATTTTGTTGTTGGCAACTCCGCTTCGCGTCGTGCCTAACGCCCCCTAGCTGTTATAAAATCACTATAACACACGGCCTCTCGTGGTTTATTGCTTAATTATACAATGGGTAGTTCCGACCTCACAATCTGATTGGTTAAGACCCGTTGTATATTCACAATATACCACGGGCAAAGCCTCTTTACCGTTCTATGTGAAATATTACTGCGCCAATTATTACTGCCTGTAAAAACATTAGCACTAGTTCCATTGCATAACCGTCCCTTACAAAAAAGTCCTGCACAATTCCTGCAGGAATTTCCCTGCAGGACTCCTGCAGGAAAATCTTTTTTTTTGTTCAATTTTATGGTGTCCATCAGGATTTGTGATTTTTTTGTAGTTTAAATAAATAATTTATTATTATTATTATTTCCACCTTTATGTAGCCAGCAGGGATTGATTTGTGCATCCGCGACTGCCGTAGTTGGGGGACGGAGCTTAGATGCTTCAACTTCCTGCTTTCAAATGTTTGTTAGCTATAAATGGCGCCAGCCCTGCAGTCACGGAAAGCTACCTTTTTGTGTCCCTCAGCGTGATTCCGAGAGGCTGTGATCCGTTTACCCCGGTCCTGCTGCATAGCCCCCCGTGTATAGTGTTCACTCATGGACAATAAGCGGTAGGGAGCCAGATGAGAGGTCCCCCTGTTAGCATCCTGTCCTGTCCTATGTGCCCCATGTATTGAGCCCGCTGTAGGGGCCTGGTGCTATGAGCGGAGATGCACGTTGCCACTGCTGTTTCGTTTCCTTATTGTTTTGGTTACTTATTCTGTACACTGGGAGTTCACTGTTGTGGTGACTCCCAAGTTGAGATTATTGTATTTTCTCCCAGACTTTAGTAGTAGGCCAAGTTGGTGCTTGTGTTGTGCCAAACATAACCTGTGTTCTTTTGTCTCTCTACCTTTCTCTCTGTACGAGTCCTGTAGGCTGGAGCGTGGCTGTCCCTGCGGTGGGGGGTTGGTGACGGAGTCCTCACCGGCGCTTCACGATCACCCTTCACGGTCACCCTTCACGAGTGTGTCTGGTAAACCCTCACTCTTCAGTTTCCCTTATTGGTTTTCTTCACTTAGGTTTGCTGTGCCTTGCTGTGTGTGTGTGTGTGCTGTGTATGTGTGTGGGTGTCACTGGGGCATGGTGGGTGCTCTGTCGCCTCGTTACTCCCCTCACTGGCCATGGCGACGTCCCAGCCTCTGTAGTCTCTTCCGTTAACCGGCAGAACATCAATTTTTGTATGTAGCACATCTATCCATAGTATCCATAGTTCTTACAGAGAACACTAATGTCTTGCATACCTATATTTTTCTACTGTTTTTAAGCTGCATAATTAAAGTGTTGTTTTGCTCAAACAAACCAATAAATATTGTAGTCCTGGGGGAAACTGTTGTCTCATGCCCGTTCTTGACCATCACTACTATCCGTGAATGAACCTGAGGATATAGCTTACCTGTCAATCAGAGCCAAATAGGGACTATAGCTTTTTCTACCCGGCTACATTCACAGAGACTGCCAATGCAGCAAGGTTGAAGATGTGACTGTGCACGATTATCTATTATGTTTATTCAGATTTACCTTTTTTTTCATAGGACATGGACAGGTCAGGGGAGGATACGCTTGGGGAGGAAGCTCTTTATTGTATGACCGGCCTCTTCTTTGGGAGATCAGCTGTGAGCTTTGGCCTGGTTCCCTCCATCTTCTGTAAACCCCTTTCGATTTTGTCTTTGTTGTCTAAAAAGGTATGCTTACATAAATTTAGCATATGGGTTGTAGTGTGCTGGGCTGTAGCAGTAATGTTAATTTGGGGAGTACATTTGCCTTCTGAGACCAACCACCTAATGCATCAGGTTAAGACATGAGTGCATATGTGAAATGTGGAGTAGCTGATGAAATGCACTGAAGTAAAGAAACAGCATCAGGATTAAATAGGCTAAATAGTTACCATCCAGCTTGATGATTACAGCGGGAGAACTCTCATCCTCCCACTCCACATCCACCTTGTCTCCCTCCGCATAGGTGCTCTGAAGAATTTTTTGTGTGTACAACATCCAAGGGCGAGCCCTCACACCACTCAATAAGTGCCCACATTGTCTGCCGGGGATAGAGACAGATACTAAATTATATTTAGCCTATATTAGCTAACGTTATCCCACAATTTATGTTCACAAGCCTCACTGTCACAATCAAAACACGAATGGATGGACCTAATTTGCTGTCAACCCATGCCCTACATTTCCTTTCAATGTCCAGTAGGAGAGTGCATGCCCATAATACCTGTTGCAGAGGATGAGACCAGATAAGACAGATCGTTATGTTGGACTTCACTGCTGAAGAGAGGAAGAAAAACCATTAGATTAGTGAGCTAATTTGGTAAATCATAGTCTAACGTTACACAGTAGGCTAGCATAACGTTAGATACCATTGAAACCACCCAAAACATAAAAAACGTTATGCTCATTTTATACCGAGATAGTCTATACCAGCTAAGTTGACGTTAACAAAGTAACCGCGTTAGCTAGCCGAATGAATACAATGTAACGTTAACGGGCAACATACCGGGTGGTACTGAAGGTTCAGGTTTGCGCAGAAATCCGGGCTGTATCTTTAGGCTAGTAACGTTACTTTATAAAATGTCATATAATTAGCTAACAATAATAATTTATTTTTGTGACAACTATAGCTAGCTAACTAGCTATCTTACCTGATCTTTGCCAACGAACTTGTCTTCGAAAAGACGGTTGGAAATGCGTCTCTCGCTTTCAAGTGCAAGCTTGAAGCTTCTGAAGTTGCCGTTGGTCTCTGTCCTCGAAAGGTAGCTTGTGCGTCTTCTTTCATGTTCAGTGTTTCAACGGATTGCAGTCCAGTGTTGCCGTCAACGACCGACGACGAAGCAAGGTAGTATTCCGTAATGTTGAATTAAGACGAAAAAGTGGCAAAGTAGTGGGTAATGTTAGCTAACATACTTGGACAATTGTGTAATGTGACGTGCTGCTGTATTCCTGGAGGAATATTATAATTCTGCTAGGGATGCACCGATTGGAAAATTCTGGGCCGTTGCCGATGCTTAAAATAACAATCCGGTCGATGCCGATGGCCGATGTTTATTTTATTAAATTTTTATTCCCCCTTTTGTGCCAGGGAAACAAAGAAATGAAGTGTTTCATTTCACTTTAATTTGAAAGCAAACTACACGTGCGTTCTCCGAATCATCGGCCACTAACATCGGCCACTACCATCGGTGAATGTCATTTTATTTGCCGATAGGCCGATGGCAGTCAACAAGGCCAACATTGGCCAATGCCGTTGTTCGGCCGATGCATCGGTGCATCCCTAAATTCTGCAGGTTTTGTTGGAACTGTTAGATTCCTGTAGGAATATTACAATCCTGCAGGATTTCCACCTGCATGACTCCTGTAGAATATTATAATCCTGCAGGATTTGAAGAATTTCTGTAGGATCTGTTAGATTCCTGTAGGAATATTATAATCCTGCAGGATTTGAAAGACTCCTACAGGAAATCCTTAAAATCTATATTTTATTTAATGAATGAATGAATACACGAAGGAATGAATAGTTCATTAATTCATTCAATGATTCATTCATTTTTGGAAATCAGTATCGATACCCAGCCGTAGTAGGCCTGTTGATGTGTTGCATAACTTGGCAGTAATGTAATTAAGGTTACAGCTAAATAAAATTAAAAAAACAGGTTTTAGTAACACTAACCGAATCGATATTGAATCGAATCAAATCGTGATAATCGATTCTGAACCTTGTGAATCGGAATCGAATCGATTCTTGAAATTTGAATCGATTCCCAGCCCTAGTAAATATGTAGCCAATATAATAAATATGTAAAGTGTGTGGTGTGTGTAATGTGCAAATGTGTGCAAGGATGAGGAAAGGAAAAGGTGTGTTGGTGTTGACGGGCCGCTCCTACCAGGTGACATGGAGAGGGTCGACCTCGGAACCGCATAGTCTGACTACGGGGGTTCCACAAGGGTCTGTCCTGGGTCCTCTCCTGTTTTCCCTCTACACTACATCTCTGGGCTCTGTCATTCGCTCGCATGGCTTCTCCTATCACTGCTATGCCGATGACACCCAACTGGTTCTGTCATTTCCCCCTTCTGATACAGAAGTGGAGACACGCATAGCTGGGTGCTTGGCTGACATTTCGGAGTGGATGACGACACATCACCTCAAGCTCAATCTGGACAAGACTGAGCTGCTGTTCCTCCCGGGGAAGGGCTGTCCGCACCGGGACCTGGCCATCACCATTGAAGACACAGTGGTGACCCCGACTCGGACTGCGAGGAATCTGGGTGTGACCCTGGATGACCAACAGTCATTTTCCTCACATGTCACATCCGTCACACGTTCCTGCAGATTCATGCTCTACAACATCAGGAGGATTCGCCCTTTCCTCACTAATGAAACGGCGCAGGTACTCATCCAGGCCCTGGTCATCTCCCGCCTGGACTACTGCAACTCCCTCCTCGCGGGGGCACCGGCGTCAGCCATTAAACCTCTGGAACTTGTCCAGAAAGCTGCTGCTCGCCTGGTGTTCAACCACCCCAAATTCTCCCACACAACTTCCCTCCTCCGTTCCCTACACTGGCTCCCAGTAGCGGCTCGCATCCAGTTTAAAACTGTGGCGCTAACCTACAGGGCAATGAAAGGAACAGCCCCCTCCTACCTCCAGGCCATGGTCAAACCCTACATCCCCTCCCGACCACTACGCTCTGCTACCTCAGGGCGACTGGTTGCCCCGTCACTCCGAGGCTCCTGCGGTCGATCGACACGGTCACGGCTCTTCTCTGTCCTGGCCCCACAGTGGTGGAATGAGCTGCCCACTGATGTCAGGACAGCAGAGTCGCTGCCCATCTTTCGTCGCAGGCTCAAAACTCATCTCTTCAAGAAGTACTACAACAATCCTCCCACCTAAGCACTTATTATATTATATTGCACTGTACTTTAGATTGTGATTCTTGCACTTTGCCTTCAGCACTAGATTATGCTCTTAGTCACTTGTTTGTTTTAGAAAGAAGATGCACTTGTGAGTTCTGGCAAGTAGTAGTACATTGGCTCTTCCTACGTTAAATGCAATTATTGTTAGTCGCTTTGGATAAAAGCGTCTGCTAAATGACTGTAATGTAATGTAATGTGTGTAGTATGGTCTGTCACATTACGTATAGCCAGAAAAAAAAAGGTGTACAGTGTCGGGCTTGCAACCCATTATATGACATTTGGACATAAAATATTATGGAATATACAGTTAGTTATAAAAACAATAAAAATGATGTAAAAAAAAAAACACATTCTGTGGCAGGCAGACAGGGAAAAAACTCTAAAAAATGATTTACAAAAACGGCATCCTATCAGGCGTCCATCCTGAAATGGGAGAGGCTGGGCTGGAGGTCATCCTCATCTGAACGGAGAGGCTGGGCTAGAGAAATCATCCTCATCTGAGTGGAGTCCACAAGCCCCCCAAACATGGCCAGCCATTCACCTCCATTTGTTTTTTGGACTTTGGGAGCAAAAGATTCTGCCCATTCATTGTCAATAGGAATTGAAACTGCCAACATGGGAAGGTCACAGAGGCTTGTGGTTTGGACTGGAATAAAGCTGTCAACCTAACGAATGCAGACATACCAAACATGTCCTGCTCAGCACACAGAGCCATGAGAAGCATTCACGGGCAGAGGTCTGTGCACTCTGAGCAGCATTTCTAGTTTATTTTTATTTATTTTACATTTATTTAGCCAGGGGAGCTTATTGAGACCAAGGTCTCATTCACAATGGTGTCCTGGTTACACAATACATCATAAGCAATATAAAACAGTACAAAAAATATAAAATCACATTGATACATTCTACACATACAAATACATTAACCAAAACATACAGACCTCGACCCCATATTCCCAAATCATATCCCTAAAAATGTCTAAGGTGACTTCTTTATTTTATGTATTTATTTATTTGTTTATTCTTTGTTTATCAAGGGAAGCTCACTGAGACCAATGTCTCATTTACACTGGTACATACATTTTACACAATTAAATATAATGACAATATTATCTAAAACATAAAATATACAGACACCGACCCCATATTCCTGAATCAAATGTTTAAAAAAAAAAAAGGGACGGCTGTAGCTCAGTTGGTAGAGTGGGTCGTTCAATGATCGAAGGGTCAGCGGTTCGAATCCCAGCTCCGACTGTCCACATGTCGAAGTGTCCTTGAGCAAGACACCTAACCTCAAATTGCTCCCAATGAGCAGGTTAGAACCTTGCATGGCAGCTGCCGCCATTGGTGTGTGAATGGGTGAATGAAAGGCCATTGTAAAGCGCTTTGAGTGCCGCTAAGGTGGAAAAGCGCTATATAAGTGCAGTCCATTTACCATTTAAAATGTCCCAAATGACTAAGGGATCCAACTTAAAAGACTCCTGAAACCTATTCCATAATCTAGGAGCACCATAACTAAAAGCAGTCTTTCCAAGTTCAGTTTTGACTAGGGACGTCAGGAGTCAACCAATCCTAAAACCTTGTCTGGTAATTGCTTGAATGCCAAGTAATAAGGGATGTTAGGAAGTTGGGTAGCTTTTGACCTTTTAAGATAGCTTTATATACATACATGAGCTAGTGCCGCTCTCCTAGCAGCCTGTTTAAAAGACATCTGATACCTATTCAATGCTCTAGGAGCAACATAACTGAATGCAATCTTTCCTAGTTCGGTTTTTACTCTAGAGACCTCAAGAGCCAACCAATCTTGAGACTTTGGTGATGACTAACATGCCATTTGATGAGGGTTATCTTTTTTTTTAGCTGTAACCTTAATTACATGACTGCCAAGTTATGCAACACATCAACAGGCCTACTACGGCTGGGTATCGATACTGATTTACAAAAATGAATGAATGAATGAATGAATCATTGAATGAATGAATGAACTATTCATTCCTTCATGTTTTCATTCATTCATTAAATAAAAGATCGATTTTGGGATTCATGAATCGATTCAGAATTGATTAATTGATTTTTTAACACTGTGGCTCAGTGGTAGAACGGGTTGTCCAATAATCGTAGGGTCGGCGGTTCGAATTCCGCCTCCTCCTGTCCACATGTCGAAGTGTCCTTTGGCAAGACACTGAACCCCAAATTGCTCCCAATGAGCAGGCAGCTGCTGTGAATGTGTGTGTGAATGAGGCCTTTTTTGGGGAGGATAAATGCGCTTTATAAGTGCAGTCCATTTACCATACAGGAGCATGTGCTGTGGTCTCCTAAGCCCCTGGCCGCGGCCAACCTACTGTCTGATACAGATTACAGTAGAGTTTATTGACCTAACCTTCCCATCCCCGCTGAGACTCGTGACCTTGGTATTTTCTAGGTGCTGGTTACGGCACTGTATGAGAGCATAAAATAGAAACTTTAATGAACTGACTGCAATACACACTCTCATGTTTTTTTAGTAAGAGTTTGAGTAGAGTATCGGCCTGCCTGATCATAGGCACTTTTGTAGAGCTGCATCAAGCTCAACTTTCTAATTAATACCAATCCCATCATTGATATAAATGTGATGGCTTTACAAATGTTACAATAAACCATAACTCTAAACATTATCTCATATGGGCAACATACAAAGGCAAAGTGCTATGTGGCTTGCATAAGATCAATAAAGATTAAAAGTTGATTATTCCAGTTGGGAGTGCTGGCCTGGCTTGTCCACTTTTCCTGACAACATACAAAGGCTCAAGGCCCTTATGTTCTCCTGGTCAGGTCGATGTTTCATAAAGGGCTGTCACTAAGAAAGTTTGCAGGATTGAGCATGTACATACATTATAGTTATGCCAAACTACCAAGTTTCCAACATTTCTAATTTGACAAAACTCTGACTGGTCAGCCCTAACAGTAATTCTACAGTATACAATGGCCTTTAGAGTTTGATGGTCTAAAAGGCCAACTTTACTCAGTTTCTTGCATTATACTGTAGTCTGAGGGGAGGTTATTACTGTCACTGTGTACTGTACGTCTCTGGCCCATTCTCAATGAGTCTAATGAGAACTGGCAACCAAAGGATACTACTTGTTTATGTTTGAGCCTGCTGGGTCTCACAAGTCTGTGGTTTATTAATTGTTCTCTCGGGACATAGAGTGGACTAATGATTGGATCCGTTATTCTAAAAACATGTTATTGTGCTCAGTTGACCAGTGCTAACACATCCTATGCTATTCATTTTAAAATCTGGAACCAGGTAATTTTCATTTTAATTAAAGTGTACAATTAAGCAATAATTATAGGGTTTGTTATGGCTTGTATTGGCACAATAGAGAAGCAGCCGCTATACAGTAGGTATATAGTCTATTAAAAAGCAAAAAAGTACTAGCCTGCCCAGTGGTGAGAACATATTGTTTGAAGTACAGTGTAGAAGCTTTGTGCAGGAAAAACCTTGTTAGTACACGGTAAAGTTAGTGTCGTGGTGATCATTGGAAGGTGGAATTTCCTGCCTTCTGAGGCTCTTCACATAAAACCGTTTTTGGTTTTTATTACCTCTGCCCTATTCTGAGTACCTAGAAGCTCTCACTGCAGCAATATTCGTGGACACCAATGAGAATTTGATCGGATTTTCAAACGGATGCTATTTGGCCTGCGCAGATAGTAGGCTGTGTGGAGAGGCTGATTTGACATTTGATTGGTCACTGACAGCAGATGTCAACTTTTGAAGTATTACCAACGAGCCCTGCACTCTAGCAAGCTGTCGGTAGCATATCTGGCACACAAGGTGCGATTTACTTGGACTTTCTTCCACGTTAACTAACTCTTACTTCACAGAGGTTTTTATTACACAAACGGCAAAGTGTACTACCTAAATTAGTTAGGGTTTAGTCACGACTGAAATAAGTTCAAATGCAGCTGGATTTGAAAGGTAGGCTACAGCGCTGTGCCTCTGCCCATGTTTTGTGCCGTTTGACTCCAGACTACCTCTGCCCGAGACAAAGTCCTGGAGAGGATGTTATGTTTTCGGTGCTGCGTGTCTGTCTGTCTGTCTGTCTGTCTGTCTGTCTGTCTGTCTGTCAGTCAGTCAGTCAGTCACCAGGATTAACACTGAGCTGGTCTTTTTGGAGTGGATCCAAATCACGGGGAGGATCCAGTTACAATAACATTATTACTTTCCCCAGTAACGAGGGTGTAACGACTTACTAATTAAATTTCAGTACAGGTTCTCGCCCCCCAAAAAGCTCACTAGTGCGTTACTTTTGTCTTAGGCCGGGAGTGTTTTGAATTACCTTAACACAGAACATCATTTTACAGCTCGGGGTGTGATTGTAGATTGAAGCACTGGGCTATTTTTCCATACTGCTCCATCTCCAGGTCCCACAAACTGTAAGAAACTTGGCAAACCTATGTCATTCCTCATGGGGAATACATTTGTCAGCTGGACCCATAGTTTCCACCCTGATAGATTTGGCTGCAGGTTGACAATTTGGCAAAACCTATAAAATGTTTCTCCTCATCAACCATAAGTTCAATCAGTCTGAAAGTTCACAAGTAGGTTTAGGGTGCATGTCTCCCTATAGGGTGTTCGCAGCTAAAAATCCAATCCAAGATGGCAGAGAAACTGATAGGCCTATTTAAGTAAAAACATGTTGACCACAAAGTTCAAGTCCTTATCCTCTTATACAATATTAAGGTCACTACCATGTTGCACCATGTTGAAGTATTTGCAAATATCTAAAAAAAACAAAAAACAAGAGCATTACAGGTATTTGAAATTTGGCGCTTTAAACCTAATTTTCTCATGAATGCTTTACCCGATTTAGTCTGCATCTGTCTGCATGTGTAGCCTACTCTTGGGCATTGTCTCCATCAAGTCTGATAAGAACAAGTTGTTTTGTAAAAAATTGCATGATTCGTGGCGTGACAATGTTTGCACTTTGTACAAAGTACTATAGTTCCCATCCAAAATGTGCACACAGTGCCCTCTAGCTCCTAAGTGGTATATAACATTGTGCCTGTGGTAAATGTGTGACACAGTGACCTCAATACAGGGTAGATGGCGCTTTAATACCATATTGAATCCAGCGAGAACCAACTACAAACCGTAGCTGGTCATTAGTTGGTCTTACTAGATTTACCTGGTGGGCAACCCTGTCAGTCTATGGCCCTGTCTGTCAGTCTACCCACCTGTCAGTCTGCCCCCTTATCTGTCAGTCTACCCCCCAGTCTGTCAGTCTACCCCTGTCTGTGACTGGATGGTATATAACATTGAGTCCGTGGTAAATGTGTGACATAATGACCTCAATACAGAGTAGATGACGCTATCATACCATACCATACTGAATCCAACGAGAACCAGCTACAAACCTTATCTGGTCATTAGTTGGATAGCAGAGAGGGAGAAAGAGATAGTGAGAGAGAGAGAGGGTCAGTCTGTTTGGTCAGTCTCCCCCAGTCTGTCAGTCTTAAGGTGGTGTTAATTTCAGTTTATAATTATAATATTGGGCAGGACAATGTCTATGTTTCTTTGTTTCCTGTTTTGGAAACTCTCATTATGGACATGGTCTCATGTGAGCTCTCAGGTGACCTCCAGAGAAGGCCACGTCTGCAGGGGCAGCTGCCACTCCATACACCGTACATCAGGAACATGGCTACGACAGCTCAGATACAGCTCTTAAAGTCTCATACACGGCATAGTTTGCTCAGTCTCTCTGTGCAGAGATCCAGAGACAATGTGAATGATTATCACTGGGGACTTCAATCTAGATTTGAACTGTATCTGCCAAACGTGTAGGGTACTTTTTGTGTTTGACTTGACTGACGATCAATTAAGATTTTTCAGCATATATATATATATATATATATATATATATAAACACACGGATTGTGCTCCCCTTTCATTGTAGGGGAGACTGAAGCTATATTTTGGGATGCCCTGAAGTTACCGTTGAGAAGACAATACACACCGGAAAACCAACAACACTTTGAATAAGAATGAAGTGAAACTTGCAGTAGTGTGCAGTACCTGTTGTAATATTGCAGCTATTTTTTATAATGACTGCCATTTTCACTTCAATTGGTGAGAGTGAAAGCCTCTAAAGTTCTTTGTGCACAAGGTCTTTGCCAGCATTCAGTCACAATGGAAAATGCCTCTGAAGAGATGGTATTTGTGCTTCATGGATTAAATGAGACACGGACCAACAAACAAATCTATTTTGCATTTGCTCTCATGTTTTACTTGTTTACTATTTTTGTGAACTTAACACTGGTTGTTACCATTGTGTTGGATGAAATGCTGCACAAACCAATGTACATATTATTATGCAATCTGTGTATTAATGGAATTTATGGTGCTTCAAGTTTTTACCCAAAGATACTTGCAGACCTTTTATCTGATGTTTATGTGATATCATATACTGGTTGCTTGACACAAATATGTCTAATTTATTTATATGCTTTCTGTGAATTCACAAGCTTAACAGTCATGGCATATGACAGGTATGTTGCAATCTGCAAACCATTAGAATATCATTCCATTATGACAACTCAAAAGGTGGTGCAATTGCTTCTTATTATATGGCTTTTCTCACTATTAGAGGCAATCATTGGGATAGTGCTAACAATCAGACTGCCCTTGTGTAGTTTTGACATTGATAAACTATACTGTACAAACTGGGCGGTTGTTAAGCTATCCTGCATTGAAACCACTTTGAATAACATATACGGGTTTGTTCTCACGTTTTGTCATTTGTCTCAAATTGTCTTCATACTAATTTCATATGTGCACATAATCAGAGCATCATTGCGATCCCAGGCAGACCGGAGAAAATTCATGCAGACCTGCCTGCCACACCTGATCACCATTATAAACTTCACCATGTCACTCACATTTGATGTCATGTATGCTCGCTATGGTAGCAGTACCAGCCTGCTGTCACTGAGGAATATAATGTCTGTTGAGTTCCTGGTTATGCCTCCTCTGATAAACCCAATTATATATGGTATTAAACTAACTGAGATTCGGAATAGAGTTGGACAGATGTTTAACCGTAAAATTGATGTGATTAACTAAATGAATCTTGACGAAAAAGAAGTTTGTTGAGCATATTAATGAGTTGATCGAATTGTGTTATGTACTTTATACTAAGGAACATTATTATTATTTTTATTATATTGAGTGCTACATGGAGTTACAGAGTCGTATTTTGCTGGAGCAAACTCACTCGTCTTAATAATCATATTATTAGGCAGGCATCATACTAATCTCCTCAAAAGTCTCTTAATGATTTACCTTAGAGGGAAAAGCAGTTCATGTAAAATATCAAAACATTAGATACAAGACTTTTTAGGTGCTTTTCCCTGATCAACATCTCTCCGAGACCAAGTTTTCATGCAACATTTTAGATAATGGTCGTATATTTTTGTTGAGATGTTTAAAACTGTTTTGTCCTCTTACAGGTAACATAATCATAACAAACCAGGGCTTGAACAAATATGTGTTTCTTATTGGCTAAATTGTGTGCATACATTTTGATAACCACACACATTTGATGTAGTTCAGGCATATTGCCTTGTTACTTTTCCAAATTAATACTCAAGTCAGACCCAAACATGAGCTATTTATCTATCCATGTGTCACTTCCTAACTGAACTGCAACAAATATTCACACAAACTGATGTGCTTCATTGTATGGTGCAGTACTCAAATTGGAGATTGCTACATAAGATAAGTACACCTCTAAAAAATACTGTATCAAGCCGTTTCTGAGTCTCACTGTCCATTGTAATGGAATTTATAATTACAATATAGTCTGTAATGGCCTTCCTTCTGCCATTTACCTGTAGGCACGTAATCTTTAGGGTTGGTTAGATTTTAGGGCACGACCTTCCTATTGCTACTACTGACCAGGAGTCACAATGATGCCTTTGTTCAACAGGCTGTCACAGGATCAGAAATGCATCTTTGTAACAAAGTATCCTGCGTCTAGGGGCCGAGACCTTACAGAGTATTTAAGGGAGCATATTTGAATTCATTCATTTGTGCATTCTTTACCGATCTACTTGCCTTGTTTCCCTGTATCTGAATTCACCCTCTGAGCTCAGACGAATGAAATCTTCAACTTCAGTCCTGAGGACGGTGTGTTTATTTGCTTGGTATTCCTACAAACTTAAGTTTTCCACAACAATTTGACTTGTTCTACAAGTCGCCAGAAGCTACACCTGGACATGGGCTGTGTGACCTGGGGCGGACCCGACTCTGCAGGGGGCTTGCTGCCGGTACCGCGTCGAACCGAAAGGTAGGAACCAAGTACACACCCTCAGAGGAGAATTTGTCTTGTTTATCCTAGGATTTTGGGGTAACCAGGCCCTTTTGACACTGTTTAGCGGTATTTGACTATCTGAGTAACCAGGCTCTTGAGTCTTTTTTTTTACTGGGGTTAGAGTCCCTGAACTAAGCACTGTTTCTTCGTGGGTAACCAGGCCCACCCTTGGGAGGTGTCCCCGGAGACTGGTGTCTCTTGATAAGGGTTTGAGTCCCGTATCACATTTGAACACTGCTTAACGGTATTTGACTTCGAGTAACCAGGCTCTGAATTTAAGCTTTGTTTGAATTACAGTTTATATAGGCCTGCAGGTTAAAGGGGGTTTACATTATATTATATACGTCTTTATGTATTTTGACCTGTATATGAACTAGCAGTTGACTGGGTGTGGGATCCAGGTTTATTCTGCCGAGTTGCGTGAATTATAGTGTTTAGATCGGAAACTATCAGATTACAGTACGCACCGGAGAGAGTAGGAGAAGGGAGGGGGCAGAGCAAGAGGGATTAGCGAGACACAGGAGCCAAGTGTTTTGTCCTGTGTAAGCATTATTGCCCTGCCTTGATCCTTTTATCTGCATAAACTGTGTTAGTTAGCCATTTATGTTCAGTTAGTCATTTATGTTTATTTTCTTTTATCATTTTCTTTTATTTGTTCTACCTCTGACTATAGCCTACCTCAGAACGCATGCTGCTAAAGCATAACTGTGATAAGAACATAAGACGAGGCACATTTCATGAGACAGTTTTGCTTGTCTATATATGTTTATTTCTTCTCCATCTATCTTTTCTGTTATCTCTATCTCTCTATGAGCTAAGTAAAAAAATAAAAAAAGATATTTCTGGGTTTGAATCAGTAAAGATGCGGGGCTGTGCGGTGTATCTGGAGCACACGTCGTATACACGTATGCTGTTGTGTGGAAACTGACTTTGGGGTTGGACACACCCACGGACAAACAACAGTTTTGCTCGAGCTTGTGTGGTGTATGGAAGGCAAGCAATGTAGGCTATAGCCTATATGTGCATACGTATTAAGTTATAAAAAAAGAAGAAGATAAAAAGGAGTCAAACCCACAGCTTACTCGTATTTCTCTCTCCTACGTTTTGAACTGTCCTCTTTGTCTGAACCAATAAAGCAAACTGTACTAGGACCAATTGGCACAATAAACTCCATAATGGGGGGAAACATTAGCCTGACACGTGAGGAGGAGACAGCTTTGGAGGGCGACGAAAATGTTTTCATGATATAGGAACATTGGGAGGATGACAAAACTCGACCATTTTACCAAACGTTTAGCTGAAAAGAGTGAGCGGAAGTGGACAGAAAAGCTGCCGTTTTATAGTCGCACACACACTTGATGCTAACCAACATCTATAATGCTGCTAATTCATGGAAGTATAACGTTTGCTGGCTACTGCTAATCTCACAGTGGTGAAACTAGAATAGTACCTGGCAACCCAGCGCGCAGTACCAACGCTGTAATACTGGCTGGTATGATCTCAACAGAGTGTCATTGTCGGGCAGTCAAAATTTCATAATGTAATAATTTCAGACAAAATATCATTTTTTATGGAAAAGCAATACTTTTACTCTGCAGCCTTCGCAAAGCCCTATAAGTGCTCCTATTTAATTCTGAATGTGGGAGTGTATTAAATAAGGGGTATCGTTGGGTCTTAAGCAAAAAGAAAATAGCTTAAATCTATTTAAATCTAGCCATACATTTATTTCAATTAGTTGGCCGCCTGGACTAGCCGTCCAGTCACAGTGTCCTATCTGATCTGTCACATCACGGCTTAAGGCAAGGCAAGGCAAGGCAAGTTTATTTATATAGCACATTTCAGCCACAGGGCAATTCAAGGTGCTTTACATGAGACATTAAAAGCATTAAAACAAAAAGCAAGACATTATAGACATTTAAAACAAAAGGCAGGACAAATTAAAAGCATTAAAACAAAAAGCAAGTCATTATAGATATTTAAACAAAAAGCAGGACAAATAGAATACAGGAATAAAAGTTACAGTGCAGTATACTGATAAACATAGCTCCTCTTAGAAAGCAGTGGCAAAAAGAAAAGTCTTCAGGCTTGTTTTAAAAGAACCAAGAGTTGCAGCAGACCTGCAGTGGCTTAACATGTTCACGTAACAGCGGCAAGGTACATCCTGCTGTAACAAGTGGACAAGCGTCAGTGCGGTGTTTGCGATGAGAAGAACATGTTGCTAAAGATGTGACTTTGCCAATATGTTCGCTAGTGGAATAAATCATATTTTTAGAACCCAAGAGAGGGTGCCAATTTCAAGTAGACATGTATACCAAGGTCCTGAGGTGACGCTCTTTCAGTTCCTGGATCTTTATGTGACACTCCTCTGCACGGGAGTTTTGATTGCTCTCTCTGTGATCCTGATTGTGTTTTGGCTATTAGATCAATGGAGAAATCGCCAACGAATCATTAAGGTTGGTAATCAAAGTTTCATTGTACTTTAATCATACAATTCAAACAAATACAGAAGCTGCTCTGTCTTTCATCCATCTTCCATCCATCCATCTTCATCCGCTTATCCGGGGTCGGGTCGCGGAGGCAGCAGCTCCAGCAGGGGGCCCCAGACATCCCTTTCCCTAGCAGCATCAACCAGCTCAGCCTGGGGAATCTTTAGCCGCTCACAGGCCAGTGCGGAGATGTAGTCCCGCCACCTAGTCCTGGGTCTACCTGGGCCTCCTCCCAGCCGGACACGCCTGGAACACCTCCCTAGGGAGGCGCCCAGGAGGATTCCTCACTAGATGCCCGAAACACTGTAATGGAATTACAGAAATATGACAGGAAACAAGGTAAAAATGATGACATGATTATATACTATTTATAGTCTAAAAGTGGACAACCATTCACCAAAAACCTTGATTTAAAGTTTGAACAAGGCAAAAAGATGAATGGTTACCAGTGTAAGAAGGGCAAAAAACCTCTTGGTCAATTTAGAGGAAAAACCCAAACTTATTTATCAACTCATGTTTCAACCATTGTAACTCTTGTAAACAAATATGATATTTTTTCAAGATAATTTCAAAGTTCATTCACTCTTGTTGTGAATAATCGCATGTAATTTCCTCTGGATCATAGCTTCCATGTTTGCGTCTCTGAATGTTTAATGTAGGTTCCAGTGTGTGCGGTTAGAGGTGCAGTCATTGCTGTTGAGATTGTCCACGTTGTCATACCACAACCACGAGAAGGAGGTGACCGGCAAGGTCAGTCTCCGATTGCTCATCAGAGGAGAGGACAGTGTGGCGGTGACCGTCAAGGTCACTCTCCGATTGCTCATCAGAGGAGAGGACAGTGTGGCGGTGACCGCTTTGCCCTTGAGATCTCTGGTTCGGCTGCATGGACCGTTCTCTCAGCTACTTTCGACAGCTATTCCACACAGGCCAGAATGCCCTGGTCCTGATTGTTCCATCTTTGACGGGTAGGTTCACCCCGCTACATCTACTTCTCTTCCATGTTTTCTGGCCTGTTCTCAGGCTGCTCCTCTGCTCCTTGGTTTGGGACGCAACGGCGTCGAAGTTCTCTCAGCTACTCTGGCAGCCGTCTGCGTGGTGAGTTGAATCTGGTACGGCCCCAGGTCGCGGATCAGGACCCAACGGCCTGGTTGGAGATGATAAGAAGAAGCCCTCTCTGGCGTCCGGAATGGTCACCTTTCCTTAGTGGGGACTTCATACGGGGAGCAGGTCGGCAATGTCTTTGAGAGACATGGGAGGAGAGACCTGTGAATCCACAGATGAGAGACAACAGAGACAAAACAGAAGAGCAAAAGGAGAGTCCTCTGGTCTGGTCTCCCTGTCTGGTCCCTCTGTTCCCCTCTTTGAGTCCTCTGGTCTGGTCTCCCTGTTCCCCTTTTTGGTCAGGCACGGTTATCAGCAGTCTGTTGAAGATACTCAGAAACATGGTTAAGTGCAAGCTCCTGCTTTGGGGGAAAATTGTGTTAGTCAGTCAGGAAAACTTAAACAGGGTGTCTGTTCAAGTGTCATTAGAGCCAGTCGGGCTCGTCAGTCTATGTAGTTTGTCAGTGGGGATCTAGCTTTTGTCCATTTACCGAATCGGACAGTAGCAGGGATCTAGGCTCTGCAGTAGCCTACAGTGACATCAGGGGCAGTGTAAGAATTACTTTAACATGCCCAGTCCCCAGTCATGATCAAGGCAATTGGATTTTGCTCTTATTCTCATCTCAACAAAACAACACCCCCTAAGGGTGAAAACAAATTCCCTGAAGTCAGGATAAAACAGAGATGGGGGAAAAAAAAATGCATCACTCAAATAAAATAACTAAAATGAACTCGCTTCATTTACAATTAACAAAACATCAATTATCAATTAATCAAAAAATCAATCAAAGCTTTATTTGTATAGCTAATTATTAAATATTGTATATCTAAAACTTCCCTCTTCTGCATTTGAGGACAGAGTATTGGGCACGCTTCGGACAAAATGGTCTCTTCCCTATGTCATACTTATCTGTCGTTCACGGTGAGTCGGTGACATGGCGTTGGCCCTGCATCCCACGAACCACAGGTCGCCCATCTGTAGGGAAGCAGGCCGGTAACCTCCATCTCCACCTCCGGTCCTGTGCCCGTCTCCTGGTTCGGCATTCACCCATCACTCCCGGAATGACAGTTGTCTGTAAAAACACTCAGAAAAACACTCAGGCCCGATGAATGTGCCTCAAACTATAAACATGAGATATTTAACATAACCATTTAAAAATATATAATTGGGTTAGGAGATGCTGTATTCAGATTAAGACACTGGCAAACATTATTTATCCTCCCACCATCATGCACAAACCTTACGTCCTCAGCTACATCTGTCTTCTCCTGTTTATTTACCTTAAAAAAATGGCTCTATCTTGGCTAGTTAAAATCTCCCTTGTGGGTTGTTCAAGGGAACTCCAGCAGGTGGCGCTCGACCCCAAGTCTAAGGCTCTAGCCAATTCTTCCTTCCTGACCTGTTCTTGTTCGGTGTAATACCTCGTAGAAAGGGGCGCGCTTAACTCGTATTGTAGAGGGGAGAGAGAAGGGACGTGGCTAATGGCGGGAGCATGAAAAGGGGGAAGAACAGCCTGATTGGGTGGTGTGAGCACGGAGCAACGAGTCGAGGGGGAAAAATCAAATTTTAAATCAGAGTTATTCTGCTGGGGAAATGGCGGAGAGACCGTCTGCTGAACCTCCTTATCCTTCCTGACCTAAAAAAACCCTCTCGTGCTACTCTCTCCCAAATCTTAAAAGCAGACCAGTCTATAGAATTAACAGGCTTTTCCCTTAACCTAGACATCTCAAACACCTCTAGCTGAGCCCGAATCTTAGCTAAAAATTTAACACTAAGTGTCAGATGGGGATGTAAGAAATCGAAAATGCTTTAGCGCATAACGAAATCTGCCAACAAAAGCTCACAATAATGCTTCAGCGCAGCAATCTCATCAGGGCTAGACAAATTGCAAGCTAGCAGTAGAATCCCTAATAAACACTACGCAGCCTAAAACCCCAAAACAGCAATGAAAGGAAACCTTATAGTTAACTCACGGCGGGAAAGAATACAATTTGGAAAGAAACAAAGACACATTAAACCGCTAAGAAACTCACCCAGCAACTGGTCCTTTGTTCTCCCTCTGGCTCGATGGCGGATCACGGGAGAGCGGAGTGGTGTTTTCCTGCATCTCCCAGGTGACCAGCTACTAGATCTAGTAGTTAGGATTTAACAGTCGAAACAGTGTACAAAATACTTACAATACTTACCTGGATAATAGGCGCGCTTAATAAACAATACAAGGCAAGAGCCTAGGCTCAAACAGTAAACAACAAAACGAACAACCCCGTGCAGGGACACAGAACACAAAAGACGAACAAAGGCCCACGTTACAACAAGCAAAAACCATATGCCTGCCTGCCCGGCTGAACCACCAGCCTCTTGGTTGGAAGCTACCCAACCACCCGGGATAAAGGGGAAAACGTTTCTCCAAGAAATGCGGATGGACTACTACCAAACCACTCCCAGTAGCTACCCTCGCTGAGAAAAACATTCAACGGTACAACCTTCGCTGAGAAAAACATTCAACGGTACAACCTTCGCTGAGAAAAACATTCAACGGTACAACCTTCGCTGAGAAAAACATTCAACGGTACAACTCCCGCGACCGGCCAAAGGGAAGCCCGTTCTGTGCCAACTTTGGCGTATTAACTCAAAACCGTTCTAAACTGCAACCGATAAACAACCTTAACTGTACATCAACTGCAGGGGAACAAATCACGAGACCAAAATCCACACTTCTTCTGAAAGGCATATACCCTAGTAACGAAACAAGGACGAAGTCAAAGAACAATACAATATAATATATCTATTGTTGAGTCACAACTCCTTAGATAGTTACTAAAACCCACCCCGGGGGTTTCTGTTTTCAACAATCTAGACCAACACAATCTGAAACGAAACCAAGGCAAATACCAAGCATAAAAGGATTCGTTTTTCAACGTACCGTGACTTTAGCCGAGTGAAACCAACGAGGCAGACTTCTCCGAACCAATGCAAATAGGCGCAAAGAGAGAAGATTTTCCAGAGCTCGCTACTGCTCCGCACGTCTGGCTTCCTTCGTTGTTCACTCCAGGTGAACCCCACAGCAGCCGATCCCGTCCCGAGTCGCCAAATTGTAATGGAATTACTGATCTAGTAAAAAGGATTTACCAAGATTCGCTCAAAAGGTTAAGTCTGGTTTATTGTGAAAACATACGAGCGCAAGGACTTTCTGAACAACACAACAAGAGTGGCTTATCCAGACAAGTGAGTTTAAGCTCGCCTAGTACCGCCTTATATGTGCTCAAAACACAGGTATGGTGCTTCCAGGATGTGATTGGCTACTCCATTGTACGTCATATGAAATGGCAGGCGTGGCCAAAAGTACAGACATGTGACATGAGAAAAAGGCGGCAATTGGGGACAAAGGATGGTTATTCTGTTGTAGACAGATTCAAAGTGTATGGCCTCCTGGAGGCCATTTTGTATATTAGCACAGCTATGTGAATATTTGGGGGAGGTGATGAATTACAAAAGGAGAGAGAGAACAAAGGTTTAAGGTGTTTGGATGTAAATTCCTCAACACCACCTCAACTGGCTCCTTTCAACGCAAAGGAGCAGCGGCTCTACTCCGAGTCTCTCCCGGATGACTGAACTTCTCACCCGATCTCTCAGGGAGACCCCAGCCACCCTCCGGAGAAAACTCATTTCAGCCGCTTGTATCCGTGATCTCGTTCTTTCGGTCATGACCCATCCTTCATGACCATAGGTGAGGGTGGGGACGAAGATAGACCGGTAGATCGAGAGCTTTGCCTTTTGGCTCAGCTCTCTTTTCGTCACAACAGTGCGGTAAAGCGACTGCAGAACCGCACCAGCTGCTCCGATTCTCCGGCCAAACTCCCTCTCCATGGTTCCCTCACTCGTGAACAAGACCCCCAGATACTTGAACTCCTTCACTTGGGGTAAGGACTCATTTCCTACTCGGAGCGGACAGGCCACCGGTTTCCTGCTGAGAACCATGGCCTCAGATTTAGAAGTGCTTATTCTCATCCCAGTCGCTTCACACTCAGTTGCGAACCTATCCAGAGAGTGCTGGAGGTCGCAGGCAGCTGATGCCATCAGGATCACATCATCTGCAAAAAGCAGCGACGTGATCCCCAGCTCACCGAACTGCAAACCCACCTCCCCACGGCTACGCCTCGATATCCTGTCCATGAAAATCACAAACAGGATTGGTGACAAAGCGCAGCCCTGGCGGAGGCCAACCCCCACCGGAAAAGAAGACGACTTACTGCCGAGGACCCGGACACAACTCTCGCTCTGGGTGTACAGGGATTGGATGGCCCCAAGTAGGGACCCCCTCACCCCATACTCCCGCATAACCCTCCACAAGACCTCTCGAGGGACCCGGTCGTAAGCCTTCTCCAAGTCCACAAAACACATGTAGACAAGTTGGGCAAACTCCCAAGCCCCCTCCAAGATCCTTGCGAGAGTGAAGAGCTGGTCGGTAGTTCCACGACCAGGACGAAATCCGCATTGTTCCTCTTCGATCTGAGGTTAGACTATCGGCCGGACCCTCCTTTCCAGCACCTTGGAGTAAACTTTCCCTGGGAGGCTGAGTAATGTGATGCCTCTATAGTTCGCACACACCCTCTGGTCCCCTTTTTTGAATATTGGGACCACCACCCCAGTCTGCCACTCCTTCGGCACTGACCCAGACTTCCACGCAATGTTACAGAGGCGTGTCAACCAAGACAGCCCCTCTACACCCAGCGCCTTCAGCATTTCTGGACGGATCTCATCAGTCCCTGGGGCTCTGCCACTGTGGAGTTGTTTGACTACCTCAGTGACCTCCTCCAAGGAAATTGACGACCCCCCATCATCTTCCGGCTCTGCCTCCATCGTAGAGGGTGGATTAGTCGGGTTCAGGAGTTCCTCAAAGTGCTCCTTCCAACGCTCAACAACCTCCTCAGTTGAGGTCAGCAGTGTCCCCTCCTTGCTGTATACAGCTTGGATGGTCCCCCGCTTTCCCTTCCTGAGGTGTCTGATGGTCTTCCAGAAACACTTTGGTGCCGACCGAAAGTCCTTCTCCATGGTTTCTCCGAACTCCTCCCACACCCGCTGCTTTGCCTTGGTCACGGCCGAAGCCGCAGCCCTCCGGGCCAGTCGATACCCTGCAACTGCTTCTGGGGTCTCCCGGGCTAACATATCCCGGAAGGCCTCCTTCTTCAGTCGGACGGCTTCCCTGACCACCGCTGTCCACCACGGTGTCCGAGGGTTACCGCCCCTTGAGGTACCTATGGCCCTCAGGCCACAGCTCCCAGCCGCAGCTTCAGCAATGGAGGCTTTGAACACCGACCACTCATGTTCGATGTCCCCAACCTCTACAGGGATGCCTGAGAAGCTCCGCCGGAGGTGGCAATTGAAATCTCCCCGGACAGGCTCTTCCGCCAGACGTTCCCAGTTCACCCTCACTACACACTTGGGTTTTCCAGGTTTGTCCAGAAGTTTCCCCCGCCATCGAAACCAGCTCACCACCAGATGGTGATCAGTGGACAGCTCTGCCCCTCTCTTTACCCGAGTGTCCAAAACGCATGGCCTCAGATCAGATGATACGATAACGAAATCGATCATCGACCTTCGGCCTAAGGTGTTCTGATGCCAGGTGTACTTGTGGGCATCCTTG
Organism: Borostomias antarcticus; assembly: GCF_949987555.1. Classification (NCBI taxonomy): domain Eukaryota; kingdom Metazoa; phylum Chordata; class Actinopteri; order Stomiiformes; family Stomiidae; genus Borostomias; species Borostomias antarcticus. The sequence continues at coordinate 20,458,411 of NC_140234.1, forward strand.
TGTTCGAAACATGGTGTTTGCTCTGTCTTTGTGAAGCCTTAATGACCTCAACATCCATCTGGTATTTCCTTTATAAATTAGGATGAAAACCTTGAAGACATTGATTGGTAAGTTCATAATGTTTTTTTCAGTGTATCCAACCATGTGTGTGTGTGTATGTGTGTGTGTGTGTGTCTATGTGTGTTTTTTTGTGCGTGCGCGTGTGCATGCATGTGTGAGATGTGTGGTATGATGCATTTTGATTGTACAAGTGTACTGAAATCATCAAAAGTCATTTTATTTTATTGTATCTCAAAAGGGCCCAGCTGGACAGTGTGACAGTCCGGGGTGACAACTTCCCTGCCCTTTTGGAAGCGCTAATGGACGATTCAGGTTCTGACTCCTATGATCCGGGGGGCTGTGGACAAGACCCGGTGTCTGAGATGAGTAGAGGCTCCGCCCCCGTGCCACCTGGCGTCGTCGCCGAGCCCTTCCCGACACACAAGGGCAAAAGTTCAAAGGGCAATTCTGAGCTGAACGTTCCTCTCTCAGCCAAGGCCGACTGGAAGCGTCTGGTGCTGCCTCGCTGTCAGAGGCTCTGTTGCAAGAGCTCAGACTCTCTGGTGAACAGGGCAGCTGTCACAGCTCCATCTGACACAGCCCCAGCTGTCACCGTTCCATTTGACACAGCCCCGTCTGTCACCGGTCCATTTGACACAGCACTGTCTGTCACAGCTCCATCTGATACAGCCCCGTCTGTCACCGGTTCATTTGACACAGCCCCATCTGTCACCTGTCCATTTGTCACAGCTCCATCTGAAACAGCACTGTCTGTCACCGGTCCATCGGTCAGACCTCCATTCTCCATGACCAGGACCAGTAGAGGAGACAGCCCCGCTAGCGCCTTATCCACCCACATGGCGTCTAGTGGTGTGCTGGCAAAGGGACAATCTGAGCCGGACACTCCACGATCGCCCGAGGCTCACTGGAGACGAGATCTGGAGCTCTCTCGGCGTCGGAGGATCTTTCGCAAGAAGTGGGAGGGAGTCTATCAAGGGGCGGCCATTTCCACCTCGGACTCTATGATTAAGAGGGCCGCTGACACAGCTCCATCTATCACAGCTCCATCGGTCAGTCCACCACTTTCCATGACCATGACCAGTAGAGGAGACAGCCCCACTAGCTACTTATCCACCCCCATGGCATCTAGTGGTGTGCTGGCAAAGGGACAATCTGAGCCGGACACTCCACGATCGCCCAAGGTCCACTGGAGACGAGGTCCTGAGCTCTCTCTGCATCATAAGCTCTTTTGCGAGAAGTTAGAAGGAGCCTATCAAAGAGCGCCTACTTCCACCTCCGACTCTCTAATGAAGAGGGCACCTGACAAAGCCCCATCTGACCCAGTCCCTTCTGTCACAGTTCCCTCTGTCACCCCACCACTCTCCATGACCAGGACCAGTAGAGGAGACAGCCCCGCTAGCGCCTTATCCACCCCCATGGCGTCTAGTGGTGTGCTGGTAAAGGGACAATCTGACCCGGACGTTCCACGATCACCCGAGCCCCACTGGAGACGAGATCTGGAGCTCTCTCGGTGTCAGAGGCTCATTCGTAAGAAGTGGGAAGAAGTCTGTCAAGGGGCGACCACTTCCACCTTGGACTCTCTGATGAAGAGGGCACCTGACACAGCCCCGTCTGTCACAGGTCCATCTGACCCAGTCCCTTCTATCACAGCTCCATCTGTCAGACCACCATTCGCGATCACCAGGACCAGTAGAGGAGACAGCCCCGCTAGCGCCTTATCCACCCCATGGTGTCTAGTGGGGTGGCGCTAAAGGGACAATCTGAGCTGGACGTTCCTCCATCTGTCAAACCACCACAGTCACCTAAAGCCGGCTGGGAGCAGGTTCTCCGTCGGAGGAAATTTTGCAATCACTGAGAAGGAGTGTTTGTAGGAATGGCCACTTCCTCTGTCACGGCTCCACCGCGCCTGCCTCGCCGGTCCGTTTCCCCCGACTCTGTCTCTGTACCTGCCTCTGGACCAGTGTCTGCCTCTGACCCTGCCCCTGCGTGTGAGCCTGACCTTGGCGCAGAAGATGAGAGGGCGCAGAGGGAACTGCGTGCCCATCAGCAACAGCGCACCCCCGACCAGCACCTGCAGTTCATCCCGGTGATTTGGCCTCTTCCGAATCTGCCACCGAGCGGTCCCACACCTGCAGCTAATCAGCCAATCAGCACGAGGTTAAGAAGCCGCTCCACACAGCAGTCTGCACCAGATCGTTGACCAACCCAGTGGGTAACATGACTCCAGCTAAATCCCTACTCCTTACTCGAGCCTGTCTCACCGTTCTTTGTTTTCATTTATCCTAGTTAACCTGCCTGACCCACGCCTGTCTGACTACCACGCTCCTGCCTGACCCACGCCTGTCGGAGATCCACGAGCCTGCCTGACCCACGCCTGTCTGAGGACCACGAACCTGCCTTACCCACGCCTGCCTGAGGACCACAAACCTGCCTGACCCACGCCTGTCTGACTACCACGCTCCTGCCTGACCCACGTCTGTCTGAGATCCACGAGCCTGCCTGACCCACGCCTGTCTGAGGACCACGCTCCTGCCTGACCCACGTCTGTCTGAGATCCACGAGCCTGCCTGACCCACGCCTGTCTGAGGACCACAAACCTGCCTGACCCACGCCTGTCTGACTACCATGCTCCTGCCCGACCCACGCCTGTCTGACTACCACGTCCCTGCCTGACCCCCACTTGCCTCTCCGACCTGATCCTGCCTGGCCCGGGCTTCACCTCCAAGCCTTTTGAGTCTGCTTTTGGGTCCTCCTCCGCTAGCCCTAACATCCTCACACAGCTCCATCTGACAAACCACTCTCCATGACCTTCTTCATCATATCCACGTATGTTGTCTTCAGAGCACCACTTGTGGCTTTACCATGCTTGGGTTCCCAGAGGACAAGGTTTGAAGTGATGAGGTCAGGGCGTTCGATATGGTCAGCTATCCTTAGTCTCCACCGATGTATCTTTGTGTTCATCAGCGGTAGACCAATGTGGAGGTCAACAATGTTCATGTGTTCCATCCACAAGATGTCCTCGCCGTACGGAGGTAGGTGTAGACTAGGGCCCTTTTCGAATCCAGCTCCTCTTCCCTCGCCCTATGCACTCCCCCTCGGTTTGCGCGTTCACGCGGAGGCCGCGCCATATTAAGTGCCATCCGAAACCAATTTGCGCCGAGTGGAAGTGGCTTATAACACCCTCAGTAGCGAGTCTGCACCGATGCAGGCTCGATTCACATGTGCAGCTGATTTTATTGTCCGAAATGGAAAATGCGCCGTACAAATGTAAGTTCCTCACAAATTATACGACCTCACAAATTATACGACATTTGCATTGTATTTCGCATCAAATTCCGTTCTCCAGTTCAGAAAACGCTACATTATGTTCATTTGATTTTAATGTAAAGTGGTGGCTGGTGGATATTTACCAGGACTGTTGTTCAGACTAAACAGCTGATCAAACTGAGAATGGAAAATGAAAAGTTGTCCACAAAAAAACGAAACGGCACTAAAGAAGCTTGGGAGTAAGTTTTTTCATAGGTTTAGTCCATGAATGGCCTGCCACTCACCACAAAACACATCTTTTTACACGTAATGTAGACACTCAACCAACAAGCAACATTTCAGTGAGATATAGGACAAGTGATTTGTCTTTAGATAAATGCATCTTCTTCCAAACATTAAGCAAAGTTTCACTTGTTCCATTGGCAGATTTCACTGATTAGGCCTACAACCAAAAACACCTTAATGTTTAAGATTCTTTGAAAGAAGATTAATTGTGTGATTGTATCCCATTACTAGGACTTGATAAATGATGTGTAGGACTACTACTTGGTAAGATGTGGAGTGATTGGAGGAGTCACACAGCACTCATTCTGACCAAAACATTTTAACCATCTTCCCGGACATATTTCTTAACAGCTTCATCATAATAGAAATGAACCTGGAGGGTCAGGCAAGTCCAAAACAGGCCTTAAAGAAATGGGTGAATTTAAAGAAGTACACAGTAAATGTGTTTCACATAACATGAATATAGCCTTCTAGATGCTGCAGATATCTCATGCCACTGTTTGTTTTAGGAGCTGAGAGCTCCACCAACTGGCTCTGGGACTGACCAGGGAGAAGAAACCCCTGCTACTTGGAGCTTCTATGATGGCATGCATGAGGCAGTGGGGTCAAAACAATCTTTGACTCCACCTGTCCTCATTGCCTCATGCATGTCGAACCCCACCATCAAGGCCAGTCCAGATCCATCTTCCCTCCTGGGCACATCCACGTCTGATCAACCATCCCTCCCAGGCACATCCACGTCTGATCAACCATCCCTCACAGGCACATCCACATCTGATCAACCATCCCTCCCAGGCACATCCACGTCTGATCAACCATCCCTCCCAGGCACATCCACGTCTGATCAACCATCCCTCCCAGGCACATCCACGTCTGATCAACCATCCCTCCCAGGCACATCCACGTCTGATCAACCATCCCTCCCAGGCACATCCACGTCAGATCAACCATCCCTCGCAGGCACATCCACGTCCGATACACCATCCCTCCCAGACACATCCAGGGCGTCCTCTCTTGAACCCCCCCCCCCTCCCCTGCCAAGAAAGACAGGGGTCCATTGATGGGGATTAATAATTTTCGTAATTTATAATAATTAATTCGTAATAATTAATAGTGATCGGTGCTGCCCAATTTTCAGTTTTCAATATTATTTTATTTTCAATAAATAAGAATTGTGGAAATCCCTGTGTATCCTTTATACAGGATCCTGGAGACAAATATGTGCAATCTCTGGTTGTCATATTAGTGGTATGGTCTGCAATCTAAACAAGCCTATACTTCAGACCACAGGTGAACACAGCTCTGGAAAGGATGAGATCACAGCAACATCCTGGTTTACTATGTATGGTTTACTATTTATAGATGTTTTTGAGTAAGTGCACTTTCTATATGCTACTTTTCCCCAAAATTGAGAATGTCAGACATTATTTGCAGAAAATGACAAGAGGACAAATTTCACGGGGTGACGAGTGGGTGTGCAGTGGTAACAGGGCACGGCCTTAATTAGAACACTAATTGGTGGCCGTCTGCACGCTAGCGGTGCGCCGGGCGCTTGGGTTGATTGGCACACAGGTGTGGTCAATTTGGGGTTTCTCCTCTCACGTATATCAGGCAGGTGCGGACAGACGAGGAGAGACGTTGATGGTGGATGACGGTGCAATCGGCGTGACCAGAGAACCAAACGAACCTACAGCTGTTGGACGTTCCTGTGTGTGTGCCTTGGGCAGATAGAAGACCACACGGGAAGACGGAACAGAGCGCCGCGGTCCGACTGCAGCGCCATTGCGCACGAGTCTTTGATGACAGTGGAGGGGTGGGGACGCGTTCCACCCTTCCTCCAGTTAAGTGCCGCTCTTCCATTGTTTGATTCACCACCCAGCAAATCGTTACTCGCCTACATTCTGCGCATAGGCGCCATCTGTTGTAGTTGGCCTACTCCACAAGTTTAATTCGCTTTTATTGCAACATCCTAACCTGCTTAGAGGATAGTAGCCACAGTCATTGAGGGGAGGAGTTATCTTCTAGTTTGATTTGATTTCTACTTCATGTTTGCCGTGTGTTCATGAAGCTTATTCTCTTTGATTTATTATTTGGAGTGTATAGTTTGGAGTGGGTTGCAGTGTATTAGTTGCCATTTGTTTAGCCCGAGGCTAAACATTAGCCTAATTAATGAGGCCCCCCCCATTGTACTCTGTCCCTATCTCCCCGTAACAGCGGCCTAAGCATTTTTATTAGTAGTCTACCAATTGTGAATAGTAACTAGCAGACACCCCACTTATAATTGCAGCACACTGTCTCTTGTTGTGGGTTGCTGCCCGTTCCCCTGACTGCCCTTGTTGTCTCAAAGATACCGCTGGTGGACCCACTGTACCTCCTGGCCCGTGTCGACAGACAGCGTAACGGGGACTGCCGCCGCAAGGACTACTGAAGGCTCTTGGCCTGAATCGGACTAGAGACTGGACCCAATAGTGGCCTAAAGACACTTTTTTTTAATTGCTTGTTTCCTTATATTAAAAGACAATAAACTGTTGAACTTGGAAGCTGCCTCTGCGCCCTGATTGGACGGATACTCCCCAGTAGAAATAGAAGGTCCGCACCCGTGACACAAACACAGGTTCATACGGCCAGCTTGTGCAGTTTTTATGGGCTTGTTTTAATAAACTGTATAGCAACTTTCAACACAAAACGAATTGCAGCCCAAAGTGCTTCATAACAGTAAAGATGAAATGAGCATAAAATCAGGACAAACAAAATCAGGCCTGCTTTGTTTTAATGCAAACAAACACAAACTAAGCCTACAAATAATTGTGCTGAAGCAGCAGCGGTGGAAATTTTTTATTGACAATAGTCCTAATAATAATAATGAATTAGGGTAACGGTGAAATGAATAGGTAAGAGTTCTTAAAATGATGTATAAATATAATTGAATGCCTTGGCCATATTGTAATTTGGATATTTCCACTTAGGACCTAGGTAGGCGATCTGATATAGGCAACCCTCGGAAGATACGAACGATGCCTCTGCCGCTGCAGTGCTGTTGACGCGAAACCATGGTAACCGTTGTGGTTTGTGTTTCCTGACCACAAAGATACGTCAGCGGAGACTGAGGATAGCCAGCCATAGGAAACGCCCTCCTGACCTCATCACTTCAAACCTTGTCCTCTGGGAACCCAAGCATGGTGAAGACACATGGTGCTCGAAAGACAACATGCGTGGACATGCTGATGAAGGACCCTGGCTACAGTGCTGATGAACTTAACTCTGGTATGCTGGACCAGGGTGTGTGGAGAAGTGTCATCTAGACCATCACCATCTACCCCATTGGCCTCAAAATTAGGTTTGTTCAGTTTGGGGTTACTTGTTATGTCTTGTGCTTGTACTGATTTCATTTGAGAATAAAGTCTCTGATCATTCTCTGCCTGTGGACTAAGAGACTTTGTGCAATAAAATGTGTAATAAAAATCGAATTAAAGCCGCAAGCAACAATGAGACAAGGTCCTATGGTTATGCCCCCTTAAAGCTCAATGAGAACTTTTTTATGGTTCAATATTCACTTTTACTTGCTATTAGTTTATTAATTGGCCTTAGCAAGACCCCAAAAATCATTTTCGGGACATGAGACTGCATGTGAATTTATTATTTTAGTATTTCGGTATACTGGTTAGTACACTGGCGGGAAATCTTGTGGTGGAAACGGAAGTGACACGTTTCGTGTGTCACAACATCAGGAAGACAAACACTTCGCCCAGCGAAACAAAATCTACATGCACATACAAGAAAGAAGACTGGTGTTTACCTGCATTGAAGCCATCCTTCCAGAAAGTAGCTACAATCTTCCAATCCAGTCTGCGCACGCACGTTTGTTATCATTTCCCCCCCATCATTACAGCGAGTGAGTGGGGGATTGTGGGAAGTGTGGTTCTTAAAACGCAGTGCCGATTTTATCACGACCAGAGGGGTTGCCAAAGTGCCGAGTTATCTCATGTAGCTTTAAGACTAACAGGGTGAGCCTGACCAGACAGACCTGGTAAATCCAGCAAGACCAGCTAATGACCAGCCATGGGTTGTAGCTGGCTCTCACCGGATTTACTTTGAATGAAGAAAAGCAATTTATAAACACTGCTGCTGGTGTTGTATAGTAGCTTTAACTGTACAGTACATCTTCAAAACATAGTGATAGTTGACACTGTCCAGGGAAATTCTCAAATTTCTACTGTATTTTTATAACATGTAAATAATGTTTTGGAGTGACCTGTACACTGAATGAATCCATCTCGGAAATAGTAGCTCTTGTTCAACAAACTTAAATGTATTTCCAACAATAGTTATGTTTGTACATCTAACTGTTGAAAGTAATGTTTGCCGTACTATAATACTGTAACTGTACTGTAACTGATGAGATCCGTCCAGAAATGCTGAAGGCGCTGGGTGTTGAGGGGCTGTCTTGGTTGACACGCCTCTTTAACATTGCGTGGAAGTCTGGGTCAGTGCCAAAGGAGTGGCAGACTGGGGTGGTGGTCCCAATATTCAAAAAAGGGGACCAGAGGGTGTGTGCCAATTATAGAGGCATCACATTACTCAGCCTCCCAGGGAAAGTGTACCAACCACTAGGGGGGGGCACATCACAGCTAAATAAATAAAACCATTTTTATTTTTTTATTTTTTACATATTGTTACATTGTCATGTATCACCTATCCAAAAACTGGTGTTCTTATTTAATATGCAATAAAACAAAAAGATCTCATCACAGAATGATTTTATAATAAGCCACATGCAGTTGAATGCAATCCACCTGTGGCCCCTCCCCCTCCCTCCTTCCCCAACTTCACTCTATCCAAATCTCTCGTTGAATCTGGCTTATAGGCTACTTTAGCTATACCTCCCCTTGTGGAGAACGATGGTGTGGTCCACAGGGAACTCATCATCACTTTAAAATAAAGCAAGAGCTTTGTTGTTAATTCACTTGTCCATCTCTATGTGTGTACGTGCATGTGTTTAGTTTGGTGGTTGCGCTGGGAGTGTTTTAGGGGGCCACCAAAAAAAATCTTGCTTAGGGCCACCAGAATCCTAGGGCCAGCCCTGGGTGAGACTCTGCCCCCTTGGGACAGAATGGGTCAGGGGCAGTGCAGAGCCCTTCAGGCAATCTCCATGCACCCACCAGACCACTCAGGGGCTGGGTTGTGGGGTCTGTAGCATGGATAGTGGCATGGTAGCGAGACCCCACCCCCTCGGGTCAGAGCAGTTCAAGGTTGAGATCCTCCAGCGTCTGATGTGGGGTTAGCCTGACCCGTCTCAACCACCCTACTGCCAAACATAAACCTCCTGTACCCGCGGGTCGGGCTACACCAGCTCCATCTCACCAGCGCCCCACCATAGACCTTGATTCCCTGCCCCTCACTGAGACCTGGCATAGCGACGTTTATATTTCTATAAACAAATTCTGCCCACCTGAATATGCCATTCAGCGAATTATCTCCCACCGCACCCCTATTACCATAATGAAACAGTCAGGTGGATCTAATATAAAAAACCTGATATCCGTTCCAGTGAATATACTATCCAGGCCTACTAGACAGGCGAGCCAGCCCTTTTCTCCGGAAGCTATTTCAATGGCGATTCTAAATGTCAGGTCCCTACCAAGCAAAACCTTTCTCATTAATGATCTTATATGTGAACGTAAATTAGACTGTATGTTCCTAACTGAAACCTGGCTAAATATAAATGGACCAGCAGCCCTCATTGAAGCCTCTCCTCCTAACTATAGCTTTTTTCAATCTATCAGAAGTGGGAAAAAAGGTGGAGGTACAGCCACCATAGCTACAGATGCCCTTAGCTGCAGGACCATCTCCTTTGATGATTTCGCCTCTTTTGAATACCACGCTATTGTCCTAAAATGCCAGCCCCCAGTTCTGGCAGTAACCGTGTATAGGCCTCCCAAACAATGCTCTGCCTTCTCTACAGAATTTTCAGAACTCCTGTCCATCATCCATACAAATTATGATAAGATTATCATCACTGGAGATTTCAACATACACGTAGACACTGAGGCGGACTCGAAAGCTAGGGACTTTATCAACCTCCTAAACTCCATGGATTTTACCCAACATATCTCTGAGCCAACCCACAACCGCGGCCACACCCTTGATCTAGTTATTACTAAGGGCCTGACTATCACTGTTTCCTCTATTAGTGACCTCGCTCTCTCCGACCATTTCTGTATCTTCTTCACTGCATTGGTTCCTAAAGTCAAAAGTAGTACTGAGCGCTTTATCAAAAAACGTTATCTTACCTCCGCAGTAGCCGATAGCTTTAGAGAAATAATGACCACAAACAGTTTATCAACTCCAGAAGTGGGGCCCTTAGGACATATTGAAGACTTGGCGACCACCTTTAACACCAGAGTAAGGGCAGCCTTGGATTCTGTAGCACCTATTAAACTGAAAAGGATCACAACCAATAATAAAGCTCCATGGCGAAATAAGGAAACATATCAACTAAAGAGAACCTGCAGAAGCTCTGAGCGTATATGGCGAAAAACCAAGCTACAGGTCCACCATAATATTCTCAAAGAACATCTCTCAGCTTTTAATAAAGCAATAAGAAATGCAAGGAAAGACCACTTCTCAAAATTGATATCTATCAATCGAAATAATTCAAGAGTGCTCTTCTCAACAATTGATAGCCTAATAAACCCTGCCGTAAAAACACCTGATAACCTGCTCTCTACCTCCAAATGTGAGGAATTTGCAGCTTACTTCAGAGATAAGATTATGAATATTAGGAGAAATATCACCCAGGAAAGGCCATGCATCCCGTTTACAGATCCTCTCCCTCCATGCAATGGACATATGAGCCTGTTTACACTGATTGACACAGAAATGCTGAGGAAAGTAGTATCCAAACTCAAAACCTCCACATGCCTGCTGGATCCCATCCCCACCGATTTTTTCAAAACAATTTTTGACTCTGTATCCTATGACATTTTATCCATTGTTAATGACTCCCTAACTACAGGTGTCTTCCCACCAATACTTAAAACTGCTCTGGTGAGACCCGTACTGAAGAAAAACAACTTAGACACTTCAGTTTTTAGCAATTTTAGACCAATCTCCAACCTTCCCTTTTTGAGTAAAATTCTGGAAAAAATAGTTTTCAAACAGATTAATGATTTCCTAGCTACAAGTTGTACCCTTGACCTTTTCCAGTCCGGCTTCCGCGCCCACCATAGCACAGAGACGGCATTAGTCAAAGTTTTAAATGACCTCAGAATTAATGCTGACTCCAAAGAGCTTTCTGTTCTCGTCCTCCTGGACCTGAGTGCAGCCTTTGATACTATAGATCATGCAATCCTCATCGAAAGACTGGAAAAGTGGGTTGGCCTCTCTGGTCCAGTCCTAAATTGGCTTAAGACCTATCTAACCGGTCAGGATTTCTTCGTCGCCCTCGGTGATTATAGCTCAGGAAAGATCCGAATGACCTGTGGGGTGCCCCAAGGATCGATCCTAGGACCTCTACTCTTCAGCCTGTACATGCTGCCCCTTGGCAGTGTCATCAGGAGGCACAACATTAGCTACCATAGCTACGCAGATGATACCCAACTCTATATTTCTGTAACACCCAGTAACTACAGCTTGGTTGACTGCCTTGTCAAGTGTACTACAGATATAAATGTATGGATGTCACATAATTTCCTCCAACTAAACAAGGACAAAACAGAAGTACTGATCATTAAAGAAAAAGCTGAAAGAGAGAAACTAGCTGCACACTTAAAAACTCTGGAAATTGACACCAATTGCCAGGCTAAAAACCTAGGTGTCATACTTGACTCAGATCTTAATTTCGAAAACCACATAAAGAATATTACAAAGACATCTTTCTACCACCTAAGGAACATTGCCAAGGTGCAACCCTTTCTCTCTCAGGCTGACACCGAAAGATTAATGCATGCTTTCATCACAAGCAGGCTGGACTACTGCAATGCTCTACTATCAGGCCTACCAAAGAAAGCAATCTCTAAGCTACAAATGATACAGAATGCTGCAGCACGAGTCCTCACTAAGAATAGACGAAAAGCACACATCACTCCAGCCTTAAAATCACTACACTGGTTACCAGTCAACTCTAGAATAGACTTTAAAATACTACTACTAGTCTATAAATCTCTCCACAATCACTCACCAGAATATATTTCAAACATGCTTGTTAAGTACATGCCCAACAGACCACTCAGATCCTCAGGTACTGAACTCTTAACAGTTCCAAAAGCCAGGACCAAGAAACACGGAGAGGCAGCTTTTAGTTTCTATGCCCCCAACCTCTGGAACACCCTACCGGAGTGCCTAAGAAGGGCCGAAACAACGGAGGTCTTCAAGCGAGACCTCAAGACATACCTTTTCGACCTAGCCTACAATCACTAGCTAGGAACTTGAGACACAGAAAGGCAGCCTCAAACCTACCTGTGAATCCTCTATATACATTGGTCCAGTAGATGCCCCACTGTCGCCCGCAGACAATAGATACCCCCGTGTCAGTTGTGGATGTTGTAGTACTTAGTTAACACACACGTACACACAGACACACACCAGTCCACACCCAGCTTAGGCCTGGACCTGGGCCCAGTTCCCTTTCCCCTCACCCTACCCCGGGTCCGTATCCTTTTCCCACCCCCAACCCTACCCCCGACCCCTGCCTCTAACTGGACCCAGGCACACCTACACTCACGCTCACACACATACAGACATACACCAGTCCTGGGCTCAGATCCCCTCCCCCTCACCCTAACCCGGGTCCGTATCCTTTTCCTACCCCCCAGCCTACCCCAACCCCTGCCTCTATCTGGGCCCAGGCATGCACACACACACAGACACACATCAGGGTTTGCCACACCTCTACCATGATGCTCTTATCCTTTCTTGCTCTAAAAATGTAGTTTGATGTAATGTACTGCTCTATATATGGCTCTGTGTGCTACTAACCCTGCTCTGCCTCCCCTCTCCCTAGTGTCTCTCTCTCTCCCTCCTATCTTCTAACCAGGTCCAGTGGATGCCCCACTGTCACCAGCAGACCACCCTGAGACCGATAGATACCCCTGTGTCTGCTGCAGATGTCGTAACAAATTAGCTAACACACACACAAGTACACACAGACACACAACAGTCCACTTCCGGCTTTAGGCCTGGGCCCAGTACCCCCTACCCCTCACCCTAACCCGGGTCCGTATCCTCTTCCTACCCCCACCCTACCCCTGACCCCTGCCTCTACCTGGACCCAGGCACACTCACACACACACTGACATACACCAGTCCTGGGCTCAGATCCCCTTCCCCTCACCCTAACCCGGGTCCGTATCCTTTTCCTACCCCCCATCCTACCCAAACCCCTGCCTCTATCTGGGTCCAGGCACATTTATGCACACACAGACATACACCAATGTTTGCCATGTCTCTCCTATGATGTTATTAGCCTCTCTTACTCTGAAAATGTAATTTAATGTTATTTATTGCTCTATAAATGTTCTTAGCCGGTAGACAAACATACTCCAGGAGCTTGCTCGATCGCCTCATTGAGAGGGGTCAGGGAATAATTTTTACAGCTCACTTATCTGGCCCCCGGGTGATTACTGTTTTTTTGCTTCCCTCTGGAATATGTAGGGGTGGGATGTCTGCCCACCTCCCTTGTTCTCTGTAAAGCGCATTGTGTTGCCTCTGGGTATGAAATGCGCTATATAAATAAAGCTTTGATTGATTGATTGAAGGTTAGTCCAGTTACTTCTGGGCAATCTCCATACACCACTGGTGAAAACCGTGTGTCTCTAGCCCACTCAGGGGCTGAGTTGTATGGTCCGTAGCATGGATAGTGGCGTGGTGACGAGACTCCGCCCCCTCGGGTCAGAGCGGTTAGGGTGTAGTGCAGTTACTTCCGGGCAATCTCCATACACCACTGGTGAAAACCGTGGGTCTCTAGCACACTCAGGGGCTGAGTGGTGGGATCCGTGGTGTGGATAGTGGCGTGATGGCGAGACTCTGCCCCCTCGGGTCAGAGCTGGTCGTGGACGCTCTCCGGGCCACCCACCTGCCCCCACCAGTGAAGACCCTGTGTCTCTAACCCACTTAAGGGCTGAGTTGTGGGGTCCGTGGCGTGTATCGAGACTCCGCCCCCTGGGTTCATATTGGGTCAGGGGCAGTGGAGCCCTCTCCGGGCTACCCACCTGCCCCAACCGGTGAAGACCATGTTTCTCTAGCCCTTTCAGGGGCTGATTTGTGGGGTCCGTGGCGTGGACAGTGGTGTGGTGGCAAGACTCTGCCCCCTCTATAAACCCTTTATACACATTATTTGACCTTTCAATTCTCTTCACTTACATAAACAGACAGTGAGTGTGTGGTCTCTGAAATAATAAAGAAATATAATGTATAACTAACAGAAATACTTACACAAATAAACTAAATAGCCTAACTCAAATACTCATTGAATTGCTGAAACTGAACAAGGAACAGTCTATCTAAGCCTGTTGCTGCCCACTGAAAAAGGAACACAGTTTATCTAAGCCTGTTGCTGCCCTCCTGTGGCCGAAAACGGTAAATGCTCTTGTGGTAGCAACATAGAACTGCAGGTTCTGGGACCACTGCCTCTTGTGGTAGCAACATAGAACTGCAGGTCAACAATGGGACAAAGGGAGTGACGACTACATGGATGTATTAATAGTTGAACCCGCCCAGAGCTGCCCCCAAGTGGGCATATCCGGTCACTACAACAACATAACACGTAGGCTAGGTTACTCATTTGAAATATCCGACCTGGCTTGAATACAATGTCCCCTGGCTAGCGTGATACAGCATGGGTTTTGTGTTATTATACAGTACAGTATGTGTTGTGTGTGATATAGGTATAGTTGTGTGTTATATACAGTATATTCAGTATGTGTTACATTGCATTACAGTTATTTAGCAGACACTTTTATCCAAAGTGACTTATTACAATAATTGCATTTAATGTAGATACTGTAGTAAACATACTACTACTCGTACTACTGGAGGAGGAGATGGGTGGGGGGAGAGAGAGAGAAATAAACTAAGTTTGATTCAAATGCAACTTCGTGATGTTGAATAAATGTAGTAATTCTGTTATGGATGTATTATTTTTGAAAAAATGTTTCTTTTACACATACATTCTCCGGTTTTCTCGGAACTGTGCCCCCACAGGCTCTGCGAGTAAGTGCACTGTCGTACTGTTGTAACATTATCAGATTGTCTTTTTTTTCTGGATTCCTCCATGTTTCGCTTTGGTTTTCTCACCTCCGCCATGATCATTGAGCTAAAAAACGCATGATATCCATAGACGCCGGAATAGTTAGCTGTACTACTGCGTTGTTTAAGCACAACGTTGCGCATGCGCACTTCGACTGAATGCTGCGTCCCGGGGGCGCGAGTTTTAAAAGGTAATAAATGTCAATGTATTATCTTTCTGAGTAGACTGTTTGGACGATTCAGCTTACTTTTAGTAAATCTAATTGGAGAGTTAGCACCAGACATGTTTGTAAAGGTCCGAATATCGCAATGTATTGCTTTAACTTAGTTAACCATAAGCCGTTAGCATTAGTTACCGTTAGCATAGCTACATACTGTACAGTATCAATATAGTTGACGTTGATATAAGGAAATGTAACATTAGGTAACTACTGTAATTTATTCAACATTGACCCACTTACCCTCTAGATATTTTCCAACGATTTCCTAAAGTAATGTCTTTCATTTGCATGATCATAGCAGCTTGATTGCTAAAAGCATAGCAAATGATAGCCGACGTCATTACATATGACTTCCCTAAAACTATCCAATCAGAGGCAGAGTAGGACGGGTCTTGCTATGGTGACGTGTTTTCCGCCGAGTGCACAGGACTCATGAACGTGCGCCCAGCGTCCCCGAGGCTCGTTCACAGCATATTTCTCAAATGGGCTCGATACAGGTATTTGTGGCTTCAAAAACAAAACCCCCCAAATTGAGTTAAAAGTTTATACTGATTAGATTGTTCTCTGATACTGAATGATACCCAGAAAAAAATTGTTTTCCTTTTCTAGCCCTTTCTATCATAATCCACAAATCATGGGAGATAAGGGTCTTGAGCCACATGCCGTCATGTGACTTGCAATACCAAGCTTTGGCCACTACGTCAAATGGCTTCATGCGCCGGTGAGCAACTTTCATTGAAATGAATAGGCAGCCATGTTCAATGCCGTCTCCAGTTTATATAACACCTCCATGGTTCCCTCACACGAAGCTCACAGGATTGCTTCATCAAGCGTGAGCAATTTGGGGTAAATTGGATAATGTATGTAAGAGTTATGAGGACTTCCTGTAAGCAGTAGGTGGCGCTATAAGTATAACTCAATGCTGACGCACAGATGTGTTCAGGATGCGACCTTCATAAACCCTGAGCAATTTGGAGTAAATCAGATAACATATGTAGGAGTTATGAGGACTTCCTGTTTCACCAGTAGGTGGCGCTGTAGGTATGACGCAATACTGACTCACAGATGTGTTCAAGATGCAACCTTCATCAAGCATGAGCAATTTGGAGTAAATCGGATAACGTATGTAGTTAAGGTACTATCAATCCAATGTGCTAGCTACTGTACATCCCAACTATGCTACTATCAAACCAATGTGCTAGCTACTGTACATCCCAACTATGCTACTATCAAACCAATGTGCTAGCTACTGTACATCCCAACTATGCTACTATCAATCCAATGTGCTAGCTACATCCCAACTATGCTACTATCAAACCAATGTGCTAGCTACTGTACATCCCAACTATGCTACTGTCAAACCAATGTGCTAGCTACTGTACATCCCAACTATGCTACTATCAAACCTTTGTGCTAGCTACTGTACATCCCAACTATGCTACCATCAAACATATGTGCTAGCTACATCCCAACTATGCTACTATCAAACCAATGTGCTAGCTACTGTACATCCCAACTATGCTACTATCAAACCAATGTGCTAGCTACTGTACATCCCAACTATGCTACTATCAAACCAATGTGCTAGCTACTGTACATCCCAACTATGCTACTATAAAACCAATGTGCTAGCTACTGTACATCCCAAATATGCAACTATCAAACCTATGTGCTAGCTACATCCCAACTATGCTACTATCAAACCAATGTGCTAGCTACTGTCCATCCCAACTATGCTACTATCAAACCAATGTGCTAGCTACTGTCCATCCCAACTATGCTATTATCAAACCAATGTACTAGCTACTGTACATCCCAACTATGCTACTATCAAACCTATGTGCTAGCTACTGTACATCCCAACTATGCTACTATCAAACCAATGTGCTAGCTACTGTACATCCCAACTATGCTACTATCAATCCAATGTGCTAGCTACTGTACATCCCAACTATGCTACTATCAAACCAATGTGCTAGCTACTGTACATCCCAACTATGCCACTATCAAACCAATGTGCTAGCTACTGTACATCCCAACTATGCTACTATCAAACCAATGTGCTAGCTACTGTACATCCCAACTATGCTACTATCAAACCAATGTGCTAGCTACTGTACATCCCAACTATGCAACTATCAAACCAATGTGCTAGCTACTGTACATCCCAACTATGCTACTATAAAACCAATGTGCTAGCTACTGTACATCCCAAATATGCTACTATCAAACCTATGTGCTAGCTACATCCCAACTATGCTACTATCAAACCAATGTGCTAGCTACTGTCCATCCCAACTATGCTACTATCAAACCAATGTGCTAGCTACTGTCCATCCCAACTATGCTACTATCAAACCAATGTGCTAACTACTGTACAACCCAACTATGCTACTATCAAATCTATGTGCTAGCTACTGTACATCCCAACTATGCTACTATCAATCCAATGTGCTAGCTACTGTACAACCCAACTATGCTACTATCAAACCAATGTGCTAGCTACTGTACATCCCAACTATGCTACTATCAATCCAATGTGCTAGCTACTGTACATCCCAACTATGCTACTATCAAACCAATGTGCTAGCTACTGTACATCCCAACTATGCAACTATCAAACCAATGTGCTAGCTACTGTACATCCCAACTATGCTACTTTAAAACCAATGTGCTAGCTACTGTACATCCCAAATATGCTACTATCAAACCTATGTGCTAGCTACATCCCAACTATGCTACTATCAAACCTATGTGCTAGCTACATCCCAACTATGCTACTATCAAACCAATGTGCTAGCTACTGTCCATCCCAACTATGCTACTATCAAACCAATGTGCTAACTACTGTACATCCCAACTATGCTACTATCAAACCTATGTGCTAGCTACTGTACATCCCAACTATGCTACTATCAAACCTATGTGCTAGCTACTGTACATCCCAACTATGCTACTATCAAACCAATGTGCTAGCTACTGTACATCCCAACTATGCTACTATCAATCCAATGTGCTAGCTACTGTACATCCCAACTATACTACTATCAAACCAATGTGCTAGCTACTGTACATCCCAACTATGCTACTATCAATCCAATGTGCTAGCTACTGTACATCCCAACTATGCTACTATCAAACCAATGTGCTAGCTACTGTACATCCCAACTATGCTACTATAAAACCAATGTGCTAGTTACTGTACATCCCAACTATGCAACTATCAAACCAATGTGCTAGCTACTGTACATCCCAAATATGCTACTATCAAACCTATGTGCTAGCTACATCCCAACTATGCTACTATCAAACCTATGAGCTAGCTACATCCCAACCATGCTACTATCAAACCAATGTGCTAGCTACCGTCCATTCCAACTATGCTACTATCAAACCAATGTGCTAACTACTGTACATCCCAACTATGCTACTATCAAACCTATGTGCTAGCTACTGTACATCCCAACTATGCTTTTATCAAACCAATGTGCTAGCTACTGTACATCCCAACTATGCTACTATCAATCCAATGTGCTAGCTACTGTACATCCCAACTATGCTACTATCAATCCAATGTGCTAGCTACTGTACATCCCAACTATGCTACTATCAAACCAATGTGCTAGCTACTGTACATCCCAACTATGCTACTATCAAACCAATGTGCTAGCTACTGTACATCCCAACTATGCTACTATCAAACCAATATGCTAGCTACTGTACATCCCAACTATGCAACTATCAAACCAATGTGCTAGCTACTGTACATCCCAACTATGCTACTATAAAACCAATGTGCTAGCTACTGTACATCCCAAATATGCTACTATCAAACCTATGTGCTAGCTACATCCCAACTATGCTACTATCAAACCTATGTGCTAGCTACATCCCAACTATGCTACTATCAAACCAATGTGCTAGCTACTGTCCATCCCAACTATGCTACTATCAAACCAATGTGCTAACTACTGTACATCCCAACTATGCTACTATCAAACCTATGTGCTAGCTACTGTACATCCCAACTATGCTACTATCAAACCTATGTGCTAGCTACTGTACATCCCAACTATGCTACTATCAAACCAATGTGCTAGCTACTGTACATCCCAACTATGCTACTATCAATCCAATGTGCTAGCTACTGTACATCCCAACTATGCTACTATCAAACCAATGTGCTAGCTACTGTACATCCCAACTATGCTACTATCAAACCAATGTGCTAGCTACTGTACATCCCAACTATGCTACTATCAATCCAATGTGCTAGCTACTGTACATCCCAACTATGCTACTATCAAACCAATGTGCTAGCTACTGTACATCCCAACTATGCTACTATAAAACCAATGTGCTAGTTACTGTACATCCCAACTATGCAACTATCAAACCAATGTGCTAGCTACTGTATATCCCAACTATGCTACTATAAAACCAATGTACTAGCTACTGTACATCCCAAATATGCTACTATCAAACCTATGAGCTAGCTACATCCCAACCATGCTACTATCAAACCAATGTGCTAGCTACCGTCCATCCCAACTATGCTACTATCAAACCAATGTGCTAACTACTGTACATCCCAACTATGCTACTATCAAACCTATGTGCTAGCTACTGTACATCCCAACTATGCTACTATCAAACCTATGTGCTAGCTACTGTACATCCCAACTATGCTTTTATCAAACCAATGTGCTAGCTACTGTACATCCCAACTATGCTACTATCAATCCAATGTGCTAGCTACTGTAAATCCCAACTATGCTACTATCAATCCAATGTGCTAGCTACTGTACATCCCAACTATGCTACTATCAAACCAATGTGCTAGCTACTGTACATCCCAACTATGCTACTATCAAACCAATGTGCTAGCTACTGTACATCCCAACTATACTACTATAAAACCAATGTGCTAGTTACTGTACATCCCAACTATGCAACTATCAAACCAATGTGCTAGCTACTGTATATCCCAACTATGCTACTATAAAACTAATGTGCTAGCTACTGTACATCCCAAATATGCTACTATCAAACCTATGTGCTAGCTACATCCCAACTATGCTACTATCAAACCTATGAGCTAGCTACATCCCAACCATGCTACTATCAAACCAATGTGCTAGCTACTGTACATCCCAACTATGCTACTATCAATCCAATGTGCTAGCTACTGTACATCCCAACTATGCTACTATCAAACCTATGTGCTAGCTACTATGCATCCTGACTATGCTACTATAAAACCAATGTGCTAGCTACTGTACATCCCAACTATGCTACTATCAAACCTATGTGCTAGCTACTGTACATCCCAACTATGCTACTATCAATCCAATGTGCTAGCTACTGTACATCCCAGCTATGCTACTATCAAACCAATGTGCTAGCTACTGTACATCCTAACTATGCTACTATCAATCCAATGTGCTAGCTACTGTACATCCCAACTATGCTACTATCAAACCAATGTGCTAGCTACTGTACATCCCATCTATGCTACTATCAATCCAATGTGCTAGCTACTGTACATCCCAACTATGCTACTATCAAACCAATGTGCTAGCTACTGTGCATCCCAACTATGCTCCTATCAATCCAATGTGCTAGCTACTGTACATCCCAACTATGCTACTGTCAAACCAATGTGTTAGCTCCTGTACATCCCATCTATGCTACTATCAAACCTATGTGCTAGCTACATCCCAACTATGCTACTATCAAACCTATGTGCTAGCTACATCCCAACTATGCTACTATCAAATCAATGTGCTAACTACTGTACATCCCAACTATGCTACTATCAAACCAATGTGCTAGCTACTGTACATCCCAACTATGCTACTATCAAACCTATGTGCTAGCTACATCCCAACTATGCTACTATCAAACCAATGTGCTAGCTACATCCCAACTATGCTACTTTCAAACCAATGTGCTAGCTACTGTACATCCCAACTATGCTACAATCAAACTTATGTGCTAGCTACATCCCAACTATGCTACTATCAAACCTATGTGCTAGCTACATCCCAACTATGCTTCTATCAAACCAATGTGCTAGCTGCTGTACATCCCAACTATGCTACTATCAAACCAATGTGCTAGCTACTGTACATCCCGACTATGCTACTATCAATCCAATGTGCTAGCTACTGTACATCCCAACTATGCTACTATCAAACCAATGTGCTAGCTACTGTACATCCCAACTATGCTACTATCAATCCAATGTGCTAGCTACTGTACATCCCAACTATGCTACTATCAAACCAATGTGCTAGCTACTGTACATCCCATCTATGCTACTATCAAACCTATGTGCTAGCTACTATACATCCCAACTATGCTACTATAAAACCAATGTGCTAGCTACTGTACATCCCAACTATGCTACTATCAAACCAATGTGCTAGCTACTGTACATCCCAGCTATGCTACTATCAAACCAATGTGCTAGCTACTGTACATCCCAACTATGCTACTATCAATCCAATGTGCTAGCTACTGTACATCCCAACTATGCTACTATTAAACCAATGTGCTAGCTACTGTACATCCCATCTATGCTACTATCAATCCAATGTGCTAGCTACTGTACATCCCAACTATGCTACTATCAAACCAATGTGCTAGCTACTGTGCATCCCAACTATGCTACTATCAATCCAATGTGCTAGCTACTGTACATCCCAACTATGCTACTGTCAAACCAATGTGTTAGCTCCTGTACATCCCAACTATGCTACTATCAAACCTATGTGCTAGCTACATCCCAACTATGCTACTATCAAACCTATGTGCTAGCTACATCCCAATTATGCTACTATCAAATCAATGTGCTAACTACTGTAAATCCCAACTATGCTACTATCAAACCAATGTGCTAGCTACTGTACATCCCAACTATGCTACTATCAAACCTATTTGCTAGCTACATCCCAACTATGCTACTATCAAACCAATGTGCTAGCTACATCCCAACTATGCTACTTTCAAACCAATGTGCTAGCTACTGTACATCCCAACTATGCTACAATCAAACTTATGTGCTAGCTACATCCCAACTATGCTACTATCAAACCTATGTGCTAGCTACATCCCAACTATGCTTCTATCAAACCAATGTGCTAGCTGCTGTACATCCCAACTATGCTACTATCAAACCAATGTGCTAGCTACTGTACATCCCGACTATGCTACTATCAATCCAATGTGCTAGCTACTGTACATCCCAACTATGCTACTATCAAACCAATGTTCTAGCTACTGTACATCCCAACTATGCTACTATCAAACCAATGTGCTAGCTACTGTACATCCCAACTATGCTACTATCAATCCAATGTGCTAGTTACTGTACATCCCAACTATGCTACTACCAATCCAATGTGCTAGCTACTGTACATCCCAACTATGCTACTATCAAACCAATGTGCTAGCTACTGTACATCCCAACTATGCTACTATCAAACCAATGTGCTAGCTACTGTCCATCCCAACTATGCTACTATCAAACCAATGTGCTAGCTACTGTACATCCCAACTATGCTACTATCAAACCTGTGCTAGCTACATCCCAACTATGCTACTATCAAACCAATGTGCTAGCTACATCCCAACTATGCTACAATCAAACCAATGTGCTAGCTACTGTACATCCCAACTATGCTACTATCAATCCAATGTGCTAGCTACTGTACATCCCAACTATTCTACTATCAAACCAATGTGCTAGCTACTGTACATCCCATCTATGCTACTATCAAACCTATATGCTAGCTACTATACATCCCAACTATGCTACTATAAAACCAATGTGCTAGCTACTGTACATCCCAACTATGCTACTATCAAACCAATGTGCTAGCTACTGTACATCCCAGCTATGCTACTATCAAACCAATGTGCTAGCTACTGTACATCCCAACTATGCTACTATCAATCCAATGTGCTAGCTACTGTACATCCCAACTATGCTACTATTAAACCAATGTGCTAGCTACTGTACATCCCATCTATGCTACTATCAATCCAATGTGCTAGCTACTGTACATCCCAACTATGCTACTATCAAACCAATGTGCTAGCTACTGTGCATCCCAACTATGCTACTATCAATCCAATGTGCTAGCTACTGTACATCCCAACTATGCTACTGTCAAACCAATGTGTTAGCTCCTGTACATCCCAACTATGCTACTATCAAACCTATGTGCTAGCTACATCCCAACTATGCTACTATCAAACCTATGTGCTAGCTACATCCCAACTATGCTACTATCAAATCAATGTGCTAACTACTGTAAATCCCAACTATGCTACTATCAAACCAATGTGCTAGCTACTGTACATCCCAACTATGCTACTATCAAACCTATTTGCCAGCTACATCCCAACTATGCTACTATCAAACCAATGTGCTAGCTACATCCCAACTATGCTACTTTCAAACCAATGTGCTAGCTACTGTACATCCCAACTATGCTACAATCAAACTTATGTGCTAGCTACATCCCAACTATGCTACTATCAAACCTATGTGCTAGCTACATCCCAACTATGCTTCTATCAAACCAATGTGCTAGCTGCTGTACATCCCAACTATGCTACTATCAAACCAATGTGCTAGCTACTGTACATCCTGACTATGCTACTATCAATCCAATGTGCTAGCTACTGTACATCCCAACTATGCTACTATCAAACCAATGTTCTAGCTACTGTACATCCCAACTATGCTACTATCAAACCAATGTGCTAGCTACTGTACATCCCAACTATGCTACTATCAATCCAATGTGCTAGTTACTGTACATCCCAACTATGCTACTACCAATCCAATGTGCTAGCTACTGTACATCCCAACTATGCTACTATCAAACCAATGTGCTAGCTACTGTACATCCCAACTATGCTACTATCAAACCAATGTGCTAGCTACTGTCCATCCCAACTATGCTACTATCAAACCAATGTGTTAGCTCCTGTACATCCCATCTATGCTACTATCAAACCTGTGCTAGCTACATCCCAACTATGCTACTATCAAACCTATGTGCTAGCTACATCCCAACTATGCTACTATCAAATCAATGTGCTAACTACTGTACATCCCAACTATGCTACTATCAAACCAATGTGCTAGCTACTGTACATCCCAACTATGCTACTATCAAACCTATGTGCTAGCTACATCCCAACTATGCTACTATCAAACCAATGTGCTAGCTACATCCCAACTATGCTACTTTCAAACCAATGTGCTAGCTACTGTACATCCCAACTATGCTACAATCAAACTTATGTGCTAGCTACATCCCAACTATGCTACTATCAAACCTATGTGCTAGCTACATCCCAACTATGCTTCTATCAAACCAATGTGCTAGCTGCTGTACATCCCAACTATGCTACTATCAAACCAATGTGCTAGCTACTGTACATCCCGACTATGCTACTATCAATCCAATGTGCTAGCTACTGTACATCCCAACTATGCTACTATCAAACCAATGTGCTAGCTACTGTACATCCCAACTATGCTACTATCAATCCAATGTGCTAGCTACTGTACATCCCAACTATGCTACTATCAAACCAATGTGCTAGCTACTGTACATCCCATCTATGCTACTATCAAACCTATGTGCTAGCTACTATACATCCCAACTATGCTACTATAAAACCAATGTGCTAGCTACTGTACATCCCAACTATGCTACTATCAAACCAATGTGCTAGCTACTGTACATCCCAGCTATGCTACTATCAAACCAATGTGCTAGCTACTGTACATCCCAACTATGCTACTATCAATCCAATGTGCTAGCTACTGTACATCCCAACTATGCTACTATTAAACCAATGTGCTAGCTACTGTACATCCCATCTATGCTACTATCAATCCAATGTGCTAGCTACTGTACATCCCAACTATGCTACTATCAAACCAATGTGCTAGCTACTGTGCATCCCAACTATGCTACTATCAATCCAATGTGCTAGCTACTGTACATCCCAACTATGCTACTGTCAAACCAATGTGTTAGCTCCTGTACATCCCAACTATGCTACTATCAAACCTATGTGCTAGCTACATCCCAACTATGCTACTATCAAACCTATGTGCTAGCTACATCCCAATTATGCTACTATCAAATCAATGTGCTAACTACTGTAAATCCCAACTATGCTACTATCAAACCAATGTGCTAGCTACTGTACATCCCAACTATGCTACTATCAAACCTATTTGCTAGCTACATCCCAACTATGCTACTATCAAACCAATGTGCTAGCTACATCCCAACTATGCTACTTTCAAACCAATGTGCTAGCTACTGTACATCCCAACTATGCTACAATCAAACTTATGTGCTAGCTACATCCCAACTATGCTACTATCAAACCTATGTGCTAGCTACATCCCAACTATGCTTCTATCAAACCAATGTGCTAGCTGCTGTACATCCCAACTATGCTACTATCAAACCAATGTGCTAGCTACTGTACATCCCGACTATGCTACTATCAATCCAATGTGCTAGCTACTGTACATCCCAACTATGCTACTATCAAACCAATGTTCTAGCTACTGTACATCCCAACTATGCTACTATCAAACCAATGTGCTAGCTACTGTACATCCCAACTATGCTACTATCAATCCAATGTGCTAGTTACTGTACATCCCAACTATGCTACTACCAATCCAATGTGCTAGCTACTGTACATCCCAACTATGCTACTATCAAACCAATGTGCTAGCTACTGTACATCCCAACTATGCTACTATCAAACCAATGTGCTAGCTACTGTCCATCCCAACTATGCTACTATCAAACCAATGTGCTAGCTACTGTACATCCCAACTATGCTACTATCAAACCTGTGCTAGCTACATCCCAACTATGCTACTATCAAACCAATGTGCTAGCTACATCCCAACTATGCTACAATCAAACCAATGTGCTAGCTACTGTACATCCCAACTATGCTACTATCAATCCAATGTGCTAGCTACTGTACATCCCAACTATTCTACTATCAAACCAATGTGCTAGCTACTGTACATCCCATCTATGCTACTATCAAACCTATATGCTAGCTACTATACATCCCAACTATGCTACTATAAAACCAATGTGCTAGCTACTGTACATCCCAACTATGCTACTATCAAACCAATGTGCTAGCTACTGTACATCCCAGCTATGCTACTATCAAACCAATGTGCTAGCTACTGTACATCCCAACTATGCTACTATCAATCCAATGTGCTAGCTACTGTACATCCCAACTATGCTACTATTAAACCAATGTGCTAGCTACTGTACATCCCATCTATGCTACTATCAATCCAATGTGCTAGCTACTGTACATCCCAACTATGCTACTATCAAACCAATGTGCTAGCTACTGTGCATCCCAACTATGCTACTATCAATCCAATGTGCTAGCTACTGTACATCCCAACTATGCTACTGTCAAACCAATGTGTTAGCTCCTGTACATCCCAACTATGCTACTATCAAACCTATGTGCTAGCTACATCCCAACTATGCTACTATCAAACCTATGTGCTAGCTACATCCCAACTATGCTACTATCAAATCAATGTGCTAACTACTGTAAATCCCAACTATGCTACTATCAAACCAATGTGCTAGCTACTGTACATCCCAACTATGCTACTATCAAACCTATTTGCCAGCTACATCCCAACTATGCTACTATCAAACCAATGTGCTAGCTACATCCCAACTATGCTACTTTCAAACCAATGTGCTAGCTACTGTACATCCCAACTATGCTACAATCAAACTTATGTGCTAGCTACATCCCAACTATGCTACTATCAAACCTATGTGCTAGCTACATCCCAACTATGCTTCTATCAAACCAATGTGCTAGCTGCTGTACATCCCAACTATGCTACTATCAAACCAATGTGCTAGCTACTGTACATCCTGACTATGCTACTATCAATCCAATGTGCTAGCTACTGTACATCCCAACTATGCTACTATCAAACCAATGTTCTAGCTACTGTACATCCCAACTATGCTACTATCAAACCAATGTGCTAGCTACTGTACATCCCAACTATGCTACTATCAATCCAATGTGCTAGTTACTGTACATCCCAACTATGCTACTACCAATCCAATGTGCTAGCTACTGTACATCCCAACTATGCTACTATCAAACCAATGTGCTAGCTACTGTACATCCCAACTATGCTACTATCAAACCAATGTGCTAGCTACTGTCCATCCCAACTATGCTACTATCAAACCAATGTGCTAGCTACTGTACATCCCAACTATGCTACTATCAAACCTGTGCTAGCTACATCCCAACTATGCTACTATCAAACCAATGTGCTAGCTACATCCCAACTATGCTACAATCAAACCAATGTGCTAGCTACTGTACATCCCAACTATGCTACTATCAAACCAATATGCTAGCTTCTGTACATCCCAACTATGCTACTATCAAACCAATGTGCTAGCTACTGTACATCCCAACTATGCTACTGTCAAACCAATGTTCTAGCTACTATACATCCCAACTATGCTACTATCAAACCAATGTGCTAGCTACTGTACATCCCAAATATGCTACTATCAAACCTATGTGCTAGCTACATCCCAACTATGCTACTATCAAACCTATGTTCTAGCTACATCCCAACTATGCTTCTATCAAACCAATGTGCTAGCTGCTGTACATCCCAACTATGCTACTATCAAACCAATGTGCTAGCTACTGTACATCCCGACTATGCTACTATCAATCCAATGTGCTAGCTACTGTACATCCCAACTATGCTACTATCAAACCAATGTGCTAGCTACTGTACATCCCAACTATGCTACTATCAATCCAATGTGCTAGTTACTGTACATCCCAACTATGCTACTATCAATCCAATGTGCTAGCTACTGTACATCCCAACTATGCTACTATCAAACCAATGTGCTAGCTACTGTACATCCCAACTATGCTACTATAAAACCAATGTGCTAGCTACTGTACATCCCAAATATGCTACTCTCAAACCTATGTGCTAGCTACATCCCAACTATGCTACTATCAAACCAATGTGCTAGCTACTGTCCATCCCAACTATGCTACTATCAAACCAATGTGCTAACTACTGTACATCCCAACTATGCTACTATCAAACCTATGTGCTAGCTACTGTACATCCCAACTATGCTACTATCAAACCTATGTGCTAGCTACTGTACATCCCAACTATGCTACTATCAAACCAATGTGCTAGCTACTGTACATCCCAACTATGCTACTATCAATCCAATGTGCTAGCTACTGTACATCCCAACTATGCTACTATCAAACCAATGTGCTAGCTACTGTACATCCCAACTATGCTACTATCAATCCAATGTGCTAGCTACTGTACATCCCAACTATGCTACTATCAAACCAATGTGCTAGCTACTGTACATCCCAACTATGCTACTATAAAACCAATGTGCTAGTTACTGTACATCCCAACTATGCAACTATCAAACCAATGTGCTAGCTACTGTATATCCCAACTATGCTACTATAAAACCAATGTGCTAGCTACTGTACATCCCAAATATGCTACTATCAAACCTATGTGCTAGCTACATCCCAACTATGCTACTATCAAACCTATGAGCTAGCTACATCCCAACCATGCTACTATCAAACCAATGTGCTAGCTACCGTCCATCCCAACTATGCTACTATCAAACCAATGTGCTAACTACTGTACATCCCAACTATGCTACTATCAAACCTATGTGCTAGCTACTGTACATCCCAACTATGCTTTTATCAAACCAATGTGCTAGCTACTGTACATCCCAACTATGCTACTATCAATCCAATGTGCTAGCTACTGTACATCCCAACTATGCTACTATCAATCCAATGTGCTAGCTACTGTACATCCCAACTATGCTACTATCAAACCAATGTGCTAGCTACTGTACATCCCAACTATGCTACTATCAAACCAATATGCTAGCTACTGTACATCCCAACTATGCAAGTATCAAACCAATGTGCTAGCTACTGTACATCCCAACTATGCTACTATAAAACCAATGTGCTAGCTACTGTACATCCCAAATATGCTACTATCAAACCTATGTGCTAGCTACATCCCAACTATGCTACTATCAAACCTATGTGCTAGCTACATCCCAACTATGCTACTATCAAACCAATGTGCTAGCTACTGTCCATCCCAACTATGCTACTATCAAACCAATGTGCTAACTACTGTACATCCCAACTATGCTACTATCAAACCAATGTGCTAGCTACTGTCCATCCCAACTATGCTACTATCAAACATATGTGCTAACTACTGTACAACCCAACTATGCTACTATCAAACCTATGTGCTAGCTACTGTACATCCCAACTATGCTACTATCAATCCAATGTGCTAGCTACTGTACATCCCAACTATGCTACTATCAAACCAATGTGCTAGCTACTGTACATCCCAACTATGCTACTATCAATCCAATGTGCTAGCTACTGTACATCCCAACTATGCTACTATCAAACCAATGTGCTAGCTACTGTACATCCCAACTATGCAACTATCAAACCAATGTGCTAGCTACTGTACATCCCAACTATGCTACTTTAAAACCAATGTGCTAGCTACTGTACATCCCAAATATGCTACTATCAATCCAATGTGCTAGCTACTGTACATCCCAACTATGCTACTATCAATCCAATGTGCTAGCTACTGTACATCCCAACTATGCTACTATTAAACCAATGTGCTAGCTACTGTACATCCCATCTATGCTACTATCAATCCAATGTGCTAGCTACTGTACATCCCAACTATGCTACTATCAAACCAATGTGCTAGCTACTGTGCATCCCAACTATGCTACTATCAATCCAATGTGCTAGCTACTGTACATCCCAACTATGCTACTGTCAAACCAATGTGTTAGCTCCTGTACATCCCAACTATGCTACTATCAAACCTATGTGCTAGCTACATCCCAACTATGCTACTATCAAACCTATGTGCTAGCTACATCCCAACTATGCTACTATCAAATCAATGTGCTAACTACTGTAAATCCCAACTATGCTACTATCAAACCAATGTGCTAGCTACTGTACATCCCAACTATGCTACTATCAAACCTATTTGCTAGCTACATCCCAACTATGCTACTATCAAACCAATGTGCTAGCTACATCCCAACTATGCTACTTTCAAACCAATGTGCTAGCTACTGTACATCCCAACTATGCTACAATCAAACTTATGTGCTAGCTACATCCCAACTATGCTACTATCAAACCTATGTGCTAGCTACATCCCAACTATGCTTCTATCAAACCAATGTGCTAGCTGCTGTACATCCCAACTATGCTACTATCAAACCAATGTGCTAGCTACTGTACATCCCGACTATGCTACTATCAATCCAATGTGCTAGCTACTGTACATCCCAACTATGCTACTATCAAACCAATGTTCTAGCTACTGTACATCCCAACTATGCTACTATCAAACCAATGTGCTAGCTACTGTACATCCCAACTATGCTACTATCAATCCAATGTGCTAGTTACTGTACATCCCAACTATGCTACTACCAATCCAATGTGCTAGCTACTGTACATCCCAACTATGCTACTATCAAACCAATGTGCTAGCTACTGTACATCCCAACTATGCTACTATCAAACCAATGTGCTAGCTACTGCCCATCCCAACTATGCTACTATCAAACCAATGTGCTAGCTACTGTACATCCCAACTATGCTACTATCAAACCTGTGCTAGCTACATCCCAACTATGCTACTATCAAACCAATGTGCTAGCTACATCCCAACTATGCTACAATCAAACCAATGTGCTAGCTACTGTACATCCCAACTATGCTACTATCAAACCAATATGCTAGCTTCTGTGTTATCCCAACTATGCTACTATCAAACCAATGTGCTAGCTACTGTACATCCCAACTATGCTACTGTCAAACCAATGTTCTAGCTACTATACATCCCAACTATGCTACTATCAAACCAATGTGCTAGCTACTGTACATCCCAAATATGCTACTATCAAACCTATGTGCTAGCTACATCCCAACTATGCTACTATCAAACCTATGTGCTAGCTACATCCCAACTATGCTTCTATCAAACCAATGTGCTAGCTGCTGTACATCCCAACTATGCTACTATCAAACCAATGTGCTAGCTACTGTACATCCCGACTATGCTACTATCAATCCAATGTGCTAGCTACTGTACATCCCAACTATGCTACTATCAAACCAATGTGCTAGCTACTGTACATCCCAACTATGCTACTATCAATCCAATGTGCTAGTTACTGTACATCCCAACTATGCTACTATTAATCCAATGTGCTAGCTACTGTACATCCCAACTATGCTACTATCAAACCAATGTGCTAGCTACTGTACATCCCAACTATGCTACTATAAAACCAATGTGCTAGCTACTGTACATCCCAAATATGCTACTATCAAACCTATGTGCTAGCTACATCCCAACTATGCTACTATCAAACCAATGTGCTAGCTACTGTCCATCCCAACTATGCTACTATCAAACCAATGTGCTAGCTACTGTCCATCCCAACTATGCTACTATCAAACCAATGTGCTAACTACTGTACAACCCAACTATGCTACTATCAAACCTATGTGCTAGCTACTGTACATCCCAACTATGCTACTATCAATCCAATGTGCTAGCTACTGTACATCCCAACTATGCTACTATCAAACCAATGTGCTAGCTACTGTACATCCCAACTATGCTACTATCAATCCAATGTGCTAGCTACTGTACATCCCAACTATGCTACTATCAAACCAATGTGCTAGCTACTGTACATCCCAACTATGCAACTATCAAACCAATGTGCTAGCTACTGTACATCCCAACTATGCTACTTTAAAACCAATGTGCTAGCTACTGTACATCCCAAATATGCTACTATCAAACCTATGTGCTAGCTACATCCCAACTATGCTACTATCAAACCTATGTGCTAGCTACATCCCAACTATGCTACTATCAAACCAATGTGCTAGCTACTGTCCATCCCAACTATGCTACTATCAAACCAATGTGCTAACTACTGTACATCCCAACTATGCTACTATCAAACCTATGTGCTAGCTACTGTACATCCCAACTATGCTACTATCAAACCTATGTGCTAGCTACTGTACATCCCAACTATGCTACTATCAAACCAATGTGCTAGCTACTGTACATCCCAACTATGCTACTATCAATCCAATGTGCTAGCTACTGTACATCCCAACTATGCTACTATCAAACCAATGTGCTAGCTACTGTACATCCCAACTATGCTACTATCAATCCAATGTGCTAGCTACTGTACATCCCAACTATGCTACTATCAAACCAATGTGCTAGCTACTGTACATCCCAACTATGCTACTATCAATCCAATGTGCTAGCTACTGTACATCCCAACTATGCTACTATCAAACCAATGTGCTAGCTACTGTACATCCCAACTATGCTACTATAAAACCAATGTGCTAGTTACTGTACATCCCAACTATGCAACTATCAAACCAATGTGCTAGCTACTGTATATCCCAACTATGCTACTATAAAACCAATGTGCTAGCTACTGTACATCCCAAATATGCTACTATCAAACCTATGTGCTAGCTTCATCCCAACTATGCTACTATCAAACCTATGAGCTAGCTACATCCCAACCATGCTACTATCAAACCAATGTGCTAGCTACCGTCCATCCCAACTATGCTACTATCAAACCAATGTGCTAACTACTGTACATCCCAACTATGCTACTATCAAACCTATGTGCTAGCTACTGTACATCCCAACTATGCTTTTATCAAACCAATGTGCTAGCTACTGTACATCCCAACTATGCTACTATCAATCCAATGTGCTAGCTACTGTACATCCCAACTATGCTACTATCAATCCAATGTGCTAGCTACTGTACATCCCAACTATGCTACTATCAAACCAATGTGCTAGCTACTGTACATCCCAACTATGCTACTATCAAACCAATATGCTAGCTACTGTACATCCCAACTATGCAAGTATCAAACCAATGTGCTAGCTACTGTACATCCCAACTATGCTACTATAAAACCAATGTGCTAGCTACTGTACATCCCAAATATGCTACTATCAAACCTATGTGCTAGCTACATCCCAACTATGCTACTATCAAACCTATGTGCTAGCTACATCCCAACTATGCTACTATCAAACCAATGTTCTAGCTACTGTCCATCCCAACTATGCTACTATCAAACCAATGTGCTAACTACTGTACATCCCAACTATGCTACTATCAAACCAATGTGCTAGCTACTGTCCATCCCAACTATGCTACTATCAAACCAATGTGCTAACTACTGTACAACCCAACTATGCTACTATCAAACCTATGTGCTAGCTACTGTACATCCCAACTATGCTACTATCAATCCAATGTGCTAGCTACTGTACATCCCAACTATGCTACTATCAAACCAATGTGCTAGCTACTGTACATCCCAACTATGCTACTATCAATCCAATGTGCTAGCTACTGTACATCCCAACTATGCTACTATCAAACCAATGTGCTAGCTACTGTACATCCCAACTATGCAACTATCAAACCAATGTGCTAGCTACTGTACATCCCAACTATGCTACTTTAAAACCAATGTGCTAGCTACTGTACATCCCAACTATGCTACTATCAAACCAATGTGCTAGCTACTGTGCATCCCAACTATGCTACTATCAATCCAATGTGCTAGCTACTGTACATCCCAACTATGCTACTGTCAAACCAATGTGTTAGCTCCTGTACATCCCAACTATGCTACTATCAAACCTATGTGCTAGCTACATCCCAACTATGCTACTATCAAACCTATGTGCTAGCTACATCCCAACTATGCTACTATCAAATCAATGTGCTAACTACTGTAAATCCCAACTATGCTACTATCAAACCAATGTGCTAGCTACTGTACATCCCAACTATGCTACTATCAAACCTATTTGCTAGCTACATCCCAACTATGCTACTATCAAACCAATGTGCTAGCTACATCCCAACTATGCTACTTTCAAACCAATGTGCTAGCTACTGTACATCCCAACTATGCTACAATCAAACTTATGTGCTAGCTACATCCCAACTATGCTACTATCAAACCTATGTGCTAGCTACATACCAACTATGCTTCTATCAAACCAATGTGCTAGCTGCTGTACATCCCAACTATGCTACTATCAAACCAATGTGCTAGCTACTGTACATCCCGACTATGCTACAATCAAACTTATGTGCTAGCTACATCCCAACTATGCTACTATCAAACCTATGTGCTAGCTACATCCCAACTATGCTTCTATCAAACCAATGTGCTAGCTGCTGTACATCCCAACTATGCTACTATCAAACCAATGTGCTAGCTACTGTACATCCCGACTATGCTACTATCAATCCAATGTGCTAGCTACTGTACATCCCAACTATGCTACTATCAAACCAATGTGCTAGCTACTGTACATCCCAACTATGCTACTATCAATCCAATGTGCTAGCTACTGTACATCCCAACTATGCTACTATCAAACCAATGTGCTAGCTACTGTACATCCCATCTATGCTACTATCAAACCTATGTGCTAGCTACTATACATCCCAACTATGCTACTATAAAACCAATGTGCTAGCTACTGTACATCCCAACTATGCTACCATCAAACCAATGTGCTAGCTACTGTACATCCCAGCTATGCTACTATCAAACCAATGTGCTAGCTACTGTACATCCCAACTATGCTACTATCAATCCAATGTGCTAGCTACTGTACATCCCAACTATGCTACTATTAAACCAATGTGCTAGCTACTGTACATCCCATCTATGCTACTATCAATCCAATGTGCTAGCTACTGTACATCCCAACTATGCTACTATCAAACCAATGTGCTAGCTACTGTGCATCCCAACTATGCTACTATCAATCCAATGTGCTAGCTACTTTACATCCCAACTATGCTACTGTCAAACCAATGTGTTAGCTCCTGTACATCCCAACTATGCTACTATCAAACCTATGTGCTAGCTACATCCCAACTATGCTACTATCAAACCTATGTGCTAGCTACATCCCAACTATGCTACTATCAAATCAATGTGCTAACTACTGTAAATCCCAACTATGCTACTATCAAACCAATGTGCTAGCTACTGTACATCCAAACTATGCTACTATCAAACCTATTTGCTAGCTACATCCCAACTATGCTACTATCAAACCAATGTGCTAGCTACATCCCAACTATGCTACTTTCAAACCAATGTGCTAGCTACTGTACATCCCAACTATGCTACAATCAAACTTATGTGCTAGCTACATCCCAACTATGCTACTATCAAACCTATGTGCTAGCTACATCCCAACTATGCTTCTATCAAACCAATGTGCTAGCTGCTGTACATCCCAACTATGCTACTATCAAACCAATGTGCTAGCTACTGTACATCCCGACTATGCTACTATCAATCCAATGTGCTAGCTACTGTACATCCCAACTATGCTACTATCAAACCAATGTTCTAGCTACTGTACATCCCAACTATGCTACTATCAAACCAATGTGCTAGCTACTGTACATCCCAACTATGCTACTATCAATCCAATGTGCTAGTTACTGTACATCCCAACTATGCTACTACCAATCCAATGTGCTAGCTACTGTACATCCCAACTATGCTACTATCAAACCAATGTGCTAGCTACTGTACATCCCAACTATGCTACTATCAAACCAATGTGCTAGCTACTGTCCATCCCAACTATGCTACTATCAAACCAATGTGCTAGCTACTGTACATCCCAACTATGCTACTATCAAACCTGTGCTAGCTACATCCCAACTATGCTACTATCAAACCAATGTGCTAGCTACATCCCAACTATGCTACAATCAAACCAATGTGCTAGCTACTGTACATCCCAACTATGCTACTATCAAACCAATATGCTAGCTTCTGTACATCCCAACTATGCTACTATCAAACCAATGTGCTAGCTACTGTACATCCCAACTATGCTACTGTCAAACCAATGTTCTAGCTACTATACATCCCAACTATGCTACTATCAAACCAATGTGCTAGCTACTGTCCATCCCAACTATGCTACTATCAAACCAATGTGCTAGCTACTGTCCATCCCAACTATGCTACTATCAAACCAATGTGCTAACTACTGTACAACCCAACTATGCTACTATCAAACCTATGTGCTAGCTACTGTACATCCCAACTATGCTACTATCAATCCAATGTGCTAGCTACTGTACATCCCAACTATGCTACTATCAAACCAATGTGCTAGCTACTGTACATCCCAACTATGCTACTATCAATCCAATGTGCTAGCTACTGTACATCCCAACTATGCTACTATCAAACCAATGTGCTAGCTACTGTACATCCCAACTATGCAACTATCAAACCAATGTGCTAGCTACTGTACATCCCAACTATGCTACTTTAAAACCAATGTGCTAGCTACTGTACATCCCAAATATGCTACTATCAAACCTATGTGCTAGCTACATCCCAACTATGCTACTATCAAACCTATGTGCTAGCTACATCCCAACTATGCTACTATCAAACCAATGTGCTAGCTACTGTCCATCCCAACTATGCTACTATCAAACCAATGTGCTAACTACTGTACATCCCAACTATGCTACTATCAAACCTATGTGCTAGCTACTGTACATCCCAACTATGCTACTATCAAACCTATGTGCTAGCTACTGTACATCCCAACTATGCTACTATCAAACCAATGTGCTAGCTACTGTACATCCCAACTATGCTACTATCAATCCAATGTGCTAGCTACTGTACATCCCAACTATGCTACTATCAAACCAATGTGCTAGCTACTGTACATCCCAACTATGCTACTATCAATCCAATGTGCTAGCTACTGTACATCCCAACTATGCTACTATCAAACCAATGTGCTAGCTACTGTACATCCCAACTAGGCTACTATCAATCCAATGTGCTAGCTACTGTACATCCCAACTATGCTACTATCAAACCAATGTGCTAGCTACTGTACATCCCAACTATGCTACTATAAAACCAATGTGCTAGTTACTGTACATCCCAACTATGCAACTATCAAACCAATGTGCTAGCTACTGTATATCCCAACTATGCTACTATAAAACCAATGTGCTAGCTACTGTACATCCCAAATATGCTACTATCAAACCTATGTGCTAGCTTCATCCCAACTATGCTACTATCAAACCTATGAGCTAGCTACATCCCAACCATGCTACTATCAAACCAATGTGCTAGCTACCGTCCATCCCAACTATGCTACTATCAAACCAATGTGCTAACTACTGTACATCCCAACTATGCTACTATCAAACCTATGTGCTAGCTACTGTACATCCCAACTATGCTTTTATCAAACCAATGTGCTAGCTACTGTACATCCCAACTATGCTACTATCAATCCAATGTGCTAGCTACTGTACATCCCAACTATGCTACTATCAATCCAATGTGCTAGCTACTGTACATCCCAACTTGGCTACTATCAAACCAATGTGCTAGCTACTGTACATCCCAACTATGCTACTATCAAACCAATATGCTAGCTACTGTACATCCCAACTATGCAAGTATCAAACCAATGTGCTAGCTACTGTACATCCCAACTATGCTACTATAAAACCAATGTGCTAGCTACTGTACATCCCAAATATGCTACTATCAAACCTATGTGCTAGCTACATCCCAACTATGCTACTATCAAACCTATGTGCTAGCTACATCCCAACTATGCTACTATCAAACCAATGTTCTAGCTACTGTCCATCCCAACTATGCTACTATCAAACCAATGTGCTAACTACTGTACATCCCAACTATGCTACTATCAAACCAATGTGCTAGCTACTGTCCATCCCAACTATGCTACTATCAAACCAATGTGCTAACTACTGTACAACCCAACTATGCTACTATCAAACCTATGTGCTAGCTACTGTACATCCCAACTATGCTACTATCAATCCAATGTGCTAGCTACTGTACATCCCAACTATGCTACTATCAAACCAATGTGCTAGCTACTGTACATCCCAACTATGCTACTATCAATCCAATGTGCTAGCTACTGTACATCCCAACTATGCTACTATCAAACCAATGTGCTAGCTACTGTACATCCCAACTATGCAACTATCAAACCAATGTGCTAGCTACTGTACATCCCAACTATGCTACTTTAAAACCAATGTGCTAGCTACTGTACATCCCAACTATGCTACTATCAAACCAATGTGCTAGCTACTGTGCATCCCAACTATGCTACTATCAATCCAATGTGCTAGCTACTGTACATCCCAACTATGCTACTGTCAAACCAATGTGTTAGCTCCTGTACATCCCAACTATGCTACTATCAAACCTATGTGCTAGCTACATCCCAACTATGCTACTATCAAACCTATGTGCTAGCTACATCCCAACTATGCTACTATCAAATCAATGTGCTAACTACTGTAAATCCCAACTATGCTACTATCAAACCAATGTGCTAGCTACTGTACATCCCAACTATGCTACTATCAAACCTATTTGCTAGCTACATCCCAACTATGCTACTATCAAACCAATGTGCTAGCTACATCCCAACTATGCTACTTTCAAACCAATGTGCTAGCTACTGTACATCCCAACTATGCTACAATCAAACTTATGTGCTAGCTACATCCCAACTATGCTACTATCAAACCTATGTGCTAGCTACATACCAACTATGCTTCTATCAAACCAATGTGCTAGCTGCTGTACATCCCAACTATGCTACTATCAAACCAATGTGCTAGCTACTGTACATCCCGACTATGCTACTATCAAACCTATGTGCTAGCTACATCCCAACTATGCTACTATCAAACCAATGTGCTAGCTACATCCCAACTATGCTACTTTCAAACCAATGTGCTAGCTACTGTACATCCCAACTATGCTACAATCAAACTTATGTGCTAGCTACATCCCAACTATGCTACTATCAAACCTATGTGCTAGCTACATCCCAACTATGCTTCTATCAAACCAATGTGCTAGCTGCTGTACATCCCAACTATGCTACTATCAAACCAATGTGCTAGCTACTGTACATCCCGACTATGCTACTATCAATCCAATGTGCTAGCTACTGTACATCCCAACTATGCTACTATCAAACCAATGTGCTAGCTACTGTACATCCCAACTATGCTACTATCAATCCAATGTGCTAGCTACTGTACATCCCAACTATGCTACTATCAAACCAATGTGCTAGCTACTGTACATCCCATCTATGCTACTATCAAACCTATGTGCTAGCTACTATACATCCCAACTATGCTACTATAAAACCAATGTGCTAGCTACTGTACATCCCAACTATGCTACCATCAAACCAATGTGCTAGCTACTGTACATCCCAGCTATGCTACTATCAAACCAATGTGCTAGCTACTGTACATCCCAACTATGCTACTATCAATCCAATGTGCTAGCTACTGTACATCCCAACTATGCTACTATTAAACCAATGTGCTAGCTACTGTACATCCCATCTATGCTACTATCAATCCAATGTGCTAGCTACTGTACATCCCAACTATGCTACTATCAAACCAATGTGCTAGCTACTGTGCATCCCAACTATGCTACTATCAATCCAATGTGCTAGCTACTGTACATCCCAACTATGCTACTGTCAAACCAATGTGTTAGCTCCTGTACATCCCAACTATGCTACTATCAAACCTATGTGCTAGCTACATCCCAACTATGCTACTATCAAACCTATGTGCTAGCTACATCCCAACTATGCTACTATCAAATCAATGTGCTAACTACTGTAAATCCCAACTATGCTACTATCAAACCAATGTGCTAGCTACTGTACATCCCAACTATGCTACTATCAAACCTATTTGCTAGCTACATCCCAACTATGCTACTATCAAACCAATGTGCTAGCTACATCCCAACTATGCTACTTTCAAACCAATGTGCTAGCTACTGTACATCCCAACTATGCTACAATCAAACTTATGTGCTAGCTACATCCCAACTATGCTACTATCAAACCTATGTGCTAGCTACATCCCAACTATGCTTCTATCAAACCAATGTGCTAGCTGCTGTACATCCCAACTATGCTACTATCAAACCAATGTGCTAGCTACTGTACATCCCGACTATGCTACTATCAATCCAATGTGCTAGCTACTGTACATCCCAACTATGCTACTATCAAACCAATGTTCTAGCTACTGTACATCCCAACTATGCTACTATCAAACCAATGTGCTAGCTACTGTACATCCCAACTATGCTACTATCAATCCAATGTGCTAGTTACTGTACATCCCAACTATGCTACTACCAATCCAATGTGCTAGCTACTGTACATCCCAACTATGCTACTATCAAACCAATGTGCTAGCTACTGTACATCCCAACTATGCTACTATCAAACCAATGTGCTAGCTACTGTCCATCCCAACTATGCTACTATCAAACCAATGTGCTAGCTACTGTACATCCCAACTATGCTACTATCAAACCTGTGCTAGCTACATCCCAACTATGCTACTATCAAACCAATGTGCTAGCTACATCCCAACTATGCTACAATCAAACCAATGTGCTAGCTACTGTACATCCCAACTATGCTACTATCAAACCAATATGCTAGCTTCTGTACATCCCAACTATGCTACTATCAAACCAATGTGCTAGCTACTGTACATCCCAACTATGCTACTGTCAAACCAATGTTCTAGCTACTATACATCCCAACTATGCTACTATCAAACCAATGTGCTAGCTACTGTACATCCCAAATATGCTACTATCAAACCTATGTGCTAGCTACATCCCAACTATGCTACTATCAAACCTATGAGCTAGCTACATCCCAACTATGCTACTATCAAACCAATGTGCTAGCTACTGTCCATCCCAACTATGCTACTATCAAACCTATGTGCTAGCTACATCCCAACTATGCTTCTATCAAACCAATGTGCTAGCTGCTGTACATCCCAACTATGCTACTATCAAACCAATGTGCTAGCTACTGTACATCCCGACTATGCTACTATCAATCCAATGTGCTAGCTACTGTACATCCCAACTATGCTACTATCAAACCAATGTGCTAGCTACTGTACATCCCAACTATGCTACTATCAATCCAATGTGCTAGTTACTGTACATCCCAACTATGCTACTATCAATCCAATGTGCTAGCTACTGTACATCCCAACTATGCTACTATCAAACCAATGTGCTAGCTACTGTACATCCCAACTATGCTACTATCAAACCAATGTGCTAGCTACTGTACATCCCAACTATGCTACTATCAAACTAATGTGCTAGCTACTGTACATCCCAACTATGCTACTATCAAACCTATGTGCTAGCTACATCCCAACTATGCTACTATCAAACCAATGTGCTAGCTACTGTCCATCCCAACTATGCTACAATCAAACCAATGTGCTAGCTACTGTACATCCCAACTATGCTACTATCAAACAAATATGCTAGCTTCTGTACATCCGAACTATGCTACTATCAAACCAATGTGCTAGCTACTGTACATCCCAACTATGCTACTGTCAAACAAATGTTCTAGCTACTATACATCCCAACTATGCTACTATCAATCCAATGTGCTAGCTACTGTACATCCCAACTATGCTACTATTAAACCAATGTGCTAGCTACTGTACATCCCATCTATGCTACTATCAATCCAATGTGCTAGCTACTGTACATCCCAACTATGCTACTATCAAACCAATGTGCTAGCTACTGTGCATCCCAACTATGCTACTATCAATCCAATGTGCTAGCTACTGTCCATCCCAACTATGCTACTATCAAACCTATGTGCTAGCTACATCCCAACTATGCTTCTATCAAACCAATGTGCTAGCTGCTGTACATCCCAACTATGCTACTATCAAACCAATGTGCTAGCTACTGTACATCCCGACTATGCTACTATCAATCCAATGTGCTAGCTACTGTACATCCCAACTATGCTACTATCAAACCAATGTGCTAGCTACTGTACATCCCAACTATGCTACTATCAAACCAATGTGCTAGCTACTGTACATCCCAACTATGCTACTATCAAACTAATGTGCTAGCTACTGTACATCCCAACTATGCTACTATCAAACCTATGTGCTAGCTACATCCCAACTATGCTACTATCAAACCAATGTGCTAGCTACTGTCCATCCCAACTATGCTACAATCAAACCAATGTGCTAGCTACTGTACATCCCAACTATGCTACTATCAAACAAATATGCTAGCTTCTGTACATCCGAACTATGCTACTATCAAACCAATGTGCTAGCTACTGTACATCCCAACTATGCTACTGTCAAACAAATGTTCTAGCTACTATACATCCCAACTATGCTACTATCAATCCAATGTGCTAGCTACTGTACATCCCAACTATGCTACTATTAAACCAATGTGCTAGCTACTGTACATCCCATCTATGCTACTATCAATCCAATGTGCTAGCTACTGTACATCCCAACTATGCTACTATCAAACCAATGTGCTAGCTACTGTGCATCCCAACTATGCTACTATCAATCCAATGTGCTAGCTACTGTACATCCCAACTATGCTACTGTCAAACCAATGTGTTAGCTCCTGTACATCCCAACTATGCTACTATCAAACCTATGTGCTAGCTACATCCCAACTATGCTACTATCAAACCTATGTGCTAGCTACATCCCAACTATGCTACTATCAAATCAATGTGCTAACTACTGTAAATCCCAACTATGCTACTATCAAACCAATGTGCTAGCTACTGTACATCCCAACTATGCTACTATCAAACCTATTTGCTAGCTACATCCCAACTATGCTACTATCAAACCAATGTGCTAGCTACATCCCAACTATGCTACTTTCAAACCAATGTGCTAGCTACTGTACATCCCAACTATGCTACAATCAAACTTATGTGCTAGCTACATCCCAACTATGCTACTATCAAACCTATGTGCTAGCTACATACCAACTATGCTTCTATCAAACCAATGTGCTAGCTGCTGTACATCCCAACTATGCTACTATCAAACCAATGTGCTAGCTACTGTACATCCCGACTATGCTACTATCAATCCAATGTGCTAGCTACTGTACATCCCAACTATGCTACTATCAAACCAATGTTCTAGCTACTGTACATCCCAACTATGCTACTATCAAACCAATGTGCTAGCTACTGTACATCCCAACTATGCTACTATCAATCCAATGTGCTAGTTACTGTACATCCCAACTATGCTACTACCAATCCAATGTGCTAGCTACTGTACATCCCAACTATGCTACTATCAAACCAATGTGCTAGCTACTGTACATCCCAACTATGCTACTATCAAACCAATGTGCTAGCTACTGTCCATCCCAACTATGCTACTATCAAACCAATGTGCTAGCTACTGTACATCCCAACTATGCTACTATCAAACCTGTGCTAGCTACATCCCAACTATGCTATTATCAAACCAATGTGCTAGCTACATCCCAACTATGCTACAATCAAACCAATGTGCTAGCTCCTGTACATCCCAACTATGCTACTACCAATCCAATGTGCTAGCTACTGTACATCCCAACTATGCTACTATCAAACCAATGTGCTAGCTACTGTCCATCCCAACTATGCTACTATCAAACCAATGTGCTAGCTACTGTACATCCCAACTATGCTACTATCAAACCTGTGCTAGCTACATCCCAACTATGCTACTATCAAACCAATGTGCTAGCTACATCCCAACTATGCTACAATCAAACCAATGTGCTAGCTACTGTACATCCCAACTATGCTACTATCAAACCAATATGCTAGCTTCTGTACATCCCAACTATGCTACTATCAAACCAATGTGCTAGCTACTGTACATCCCAACTATGCTACTGTCAAACCAATGTTCTAGCTACTATACATCCCAACTATGCTACTATCAAACCAATGTGCTAGCTACTGTACATCCCAAATATGCTACTATCAAACCTATGTGCTAGCTACATCCCAACTATGCTACTATCAAACCTATGAGCTAGCTACATCCCAACTATGCTACTATCAAACCAATGTGCTAGCTACTGTCCATCCCAACTATGCTACTATCAAACCTATGTGCTAGCTACATCCCAACTATGCTTCTATCAAACCAATGTGCTAGCTGCTGTACATCCCAACTATGCTACTATCAAACCAATGTGCTAGCTACTGTACATCCCGACTATGCTACTATCAATCCAATGTGCTAGCTACTGTACATCCCAACTATGCTACTATCAAACCAATGTGCTAGCTACTGTACATCCCAACTATGCTACTATCAATCCAATGTGCTAGTTACTGTACATCCCAACTATGCTACTATCAATCCAATGTGCTAGCTACTGTACATCCCAACTATGCTACTATCAAACCAATGTGCTAGCTACTGTACATCCCAACTATGCTACTATCAAACCAATGTGCTAGCTACTGTACATCCCAACTATGCTACTATCAAACTAATGTGCT
Organism: Borostomias antarcticus; assembly: GCF_949987555.1. NCBI lineage: Eukaryota > Metazoa > Chordata > Actinopteri > Stomiiformes > Stomiidae > Borostomias > Borostomias antarcticus. Next base: position 20,503,285 of record NC_140234.1, read on the forward strand.
AGCTACTGTACATCCCAACTATGCTACTATCAAACCTATGTGCTAGCTACATCCCAACTATGCTACTATCAAACCAATGTGCTAGCTACTGTCCATCCCAACTATGCTACAATCAAACCAATGTGCTAGCTACTGTACATCCCAACTATGCTACTATCAAACAAATATGCTAGCTTCTGTACATCCGAATTATGCTACTATCAATCCAATGTGCTAGCTACTGTACATCCCAACTATGCTACTATTAAACCAATGTGCTAGCTACTGTACATCCCATCTATGCTACTATAGATCCAATGTGCTAGCTACTGTACATCCCAACTATGCTACTATCAAACCAATGTGCTAGCTACTGTGCATCCCAACTATGCTACTATCAATCCAATGTGCTAGCTACTGTACATCCCAACTATGCTACTGTCAAACCAATGTGTTAGCTCCTGTACATCCCAACTATGCTACTATCAAACCTATGTGCTAGCTACATCCCAACTATGCTACTATCAAACCTATGTGCTAGCTACATCCCAACTATGCTACTATCAAATCAATGTGCTAACTACTGTAAATCCCAACTATGCTACTATCAAACCAATGTGCTAGCTACTGTACATCCCAACTATGCTACTATCAAACCTATTTGCTAGCTACATCCCAACTATGCTACTATCAAACCAATGTGCTAGCTACATCCCAACTATGCTACTTTCAAACCAATGTGCTAGCTACTGTACATCCCAACTATGCTACAATCAAACTTATGTGCTAGCTACATCCCAACTATGCTACTATCAAACCTATGTGCTAGCTACATACCAACTATGCTTCTATCAAACCAATGTGCTAGCTGCTGTACATCCCAACTATGCTACTATCAAACCAATGTGCTAGCTACTGTACATCCCAACTATGCTACTATCAAACCAATGTTCTAGCTACTGTACATCCCAACTATGCTACTATCAAACCAATGTGCTAGCTACTGTACATCCCAACTATGCTACTATCAATCCAATGTGCTAGTTACTGTACATCCCAACTATGCTACTATCAAACCAATGTGCTAGCTACTGTACATCCCAACTATGCTACTATCAAACCAATGTTCTAGCTACTGTACATCCCAACTATGCTACTATCAAACCAATGTGCTAGCTACTGTACATCCCAACTATGCTACTATCAATCCAATGTGCTAGTTACTGTACATCCCAACTATGCTACTACCAATCCAATGTGCTAGCTACTGTACATCCCAACTATGCTACTATCAAACCAATGTGCTAGCTACTGTACATCCCAACTATGCTTCTATCAAACCAATGTGCTAGCTACTGTCCATCCCAACTATGCTACTATCAAACCAATGTGCTAGCTACTGTACATCCCAACTATGCTACTATCAATCCAATGTGCTAGTTACTGTACATCCCAACTATGCTACTACCAATCCAATGTGCTAGCTACTGTACATCCCAACTATGCTACTATCAAACCAATGTGCTAGCTACTGTACATCCCAACTATGCTTCTATCAAACCAATGTGCTAGCTACTGTCCATCCCAACTATGCTACTATCAAACCAATGTGCTAGCTACTGTACATCCCAACTATGCTACTATCAAACCTGTGCTAGCTACATCCCAACTATGCTATTATCAAACCAATGTGCTAGCTACATCCCAACTATGCTACAATCAAACCAATGTGCTAGCTCCTGTACATCCCAACTATGCTACTATCAAACCAATATGCTAGCTTCTGTACATCCCAACTATGCTACTATCAAACCAATGTGCTAGCTACTGTACATCCCAACTATGCTACTGTCAAACCAATGTTCTAGCTACTATACATCCCAACTATGCTACTATCAAACCAATGTGCTAGCTACTGTACATCCCAAATATGCTACTATCAAACCTATGTGCTAGCTACATCCCAACTATGCTACTATCAAACCTATGAGCTAGCTACATCCCAACTATGCTACTATCAAACCAATGTGCTAGCTACTGTCCATCCCAACTATGCTACTATCAAACCTATGTGCTAGCTACATCCCAACTATGCTTCTATCAAACCAATGTGCTAGCTGCTGTACATCCCAACTATGCTACTATCAAACCAATGTGCTAGCTACTGTACATCCCGACTATGCTACTATCAATCCAATGTGCTAGCTACTGTACATCCCAACTATGCTACTATCAAACCAATGTGCTAGCTACTGTACATCCCAACTATGCTACTATCAATCCAATGTGCTAGTTACTGTACATCCCAACTATGCTACCATCAATCCAATGTGCTAGCTACTGTACATCCCAACTATGCTACTATCAAACCAATGTGCTAGCTACTGTACATCCCAACTATGCTACTATCAAACCAATGTGCTAGCTACTGTACATCCCAACTATGCTACTATCAAACTAATGTGCTAGCTACTGTACATCCCAACTATGCTACTATCAAACCTATGTGCTAGCTACATCCCAACTATGCTACTATCAAACCAATGTGCTAGCTACTGTCCATCCCAACTATGCTACAATCAAACCAATGTGCTAGCTACTGTACATCCCAACTATGCTACTATCAAACAAATATGCTAGCTTCTGTACATCCGAACTATGCTACTATCAAACCAATGTGCTAGCTACTGTACATCCCAACTATGCTACTGTCAAACAAATGTTCTAGCTACTATACATCCCAACTATGCTACTATCAAACCAATGTGCTAGCTACCGTACATCCCAAATATGCTACTATCAAACCTATGTGCTAGCTACATCCCAACTATGCTACTATCAAACCTATGAGCTAGCTACATCCCAACTATGCTACTATCAAACCAATGTGCTAGCTACTGTCCATCCCAACTATGCTACTATCAAACCTATGTGCTAGCTACATCCCAACTATGCTACTATCAAACCTATGAGCTAGCTACATCCCAACCATGCTACTATCAAACCAATGTGCTATCTACCGTCCATCCCAACTATGCTACTATCAAACCAATGTGCTAACTACTGTACATCCCAACTATGCTACTATCAAACCTATGTGCTAGCTACTGTACATCCCAACTATGCTACTATCAAACCTATGTGCTAGCTACTGTACATCCCAACTATGCTACTATCAAACCAATGTGCTAGCTACTGTACATCCCAACTATGCTACTATCAATCCAATGTGCTAGCTACTATACATCCCAACTATGCTACTATCAAACCAATGTGCTAGCTACTGTACATCCCAACTATGCTACTATCAATCCAATGTGCTAGCTACTGTACATCCCAACTATGCTACTATCAAACCAATGTGCTAGCTACTGTACATCCCAACTATGCTACTATCAAACCAATGTGCTAGCTACTGTACATCCCAACTATGCTACTATCAATCCAATGTGCTAGTTACTGTACATCCCAACTATGCTACTACCAATTCAATGTGCTAGCTACTGTACATCCCAATTATGCTACTATCAAACCAATGTGCTAGCTACTGTACATCCCAACTATGCTACTATCAAACCAATGTGCTAGCTACTGTCCATCCCAACTATGCTACTATCAAACCAATGTGCTAGCTACTGTACATCCCAACTATGCTACTATCAAACCTGTGCTAGCTACATCCCAACTATGCTACTATCAAACCAATGTGCTAGCTACATCCCAACTATGCTACAATCAAACCAATGTGCTAGCTACTGTACATCCCAACTATGCTACTATCAAACCAATATGCTAGCTTCTGTACATCCCAACTATGCTACTATCAAACCAATGTGCTAGCTACTGTACATCCCAACTATGCTACTGTCAAACCAATGTTCTAGCTACTATACATCCCAACTATGCTACTATCAAACCAATGTGCTAGCTACTGTACATCCCAAATATGCTACTATCAAACCTATGTGCTAGCTACATCCCAACTATGCTACTATCAAACCTATGAGCTAGCTACATCCCAACTATGCTACTATCAAACCAATGTGCTAGCTACTGTCCATCCCAACTATGCTACTATCAAACCTATGTGCTAGCTACATCCCAACTATGCTACTATCAAACCAATGTGCTAGCTACTGTCCATCCCAACTATGCTACAATCAAACCAATGTGCTAGCTACTGTACATCCCAACTATGCTACTATCAAACAAATATGCTAGCTTCTGTACATCCGAACTATGCTACTATCAAACCAATGTGCTAGCTACTGTACATCCCAACTATGCTACTGTCAAACAAATGTTCTAGCTACTATACATCCCAACTATGCTACTATCAAACCAATGTGCTAGCTACCGTACATCCCAAATATGCTACTATCAAACCTATGTGCTAGCTACATCCCAACTATGCTACTATCAAACCTATGAGCTAGCTACATCCCAACTATGCTACTATCAAACCAATGTGCTAGCTACTGTCCATCCCAACTATGCTACTATCAAACCTATGTGCTAGCTACATCCCAACTATGCTACTATCAAACCTATGAGCTAGCTACATCCCAACCATGCTACTATCAAACCAATGTGCTATCTACCGTCCATCCCAACTATGCTACTATCAAACCAATGTGCTAACTACTGTACATCCCAACTATGCTACTATCAAACCTATGTGCTAGCTACTGTACATCCCAACTATGCTACTATCAAACCTATGTGCTAGCTACTGTACATCCCAACTATGCTACTATCAAACCAATGTGCTAGCTACTGTACATCCCAACTATGCTACTATCAATCCAATGTGCTAGCTACTATACATCCCAACTATGCTACTATCAAACCAATGTGCTAGCTACTGTACATCCCAACTATGCTACTATCAATCCAATGTGCTAGCTACTGTACATCCCAACTATGCTACTATCAAACCAATGTGCTAGCTACTGTACATCCCAACTATGCTACTATCAAACCAATGTGCTAGCTACTGTACATCCCAACTATGCTACTATCAATCCAATGTGCTAGTTACTGTACATCCCAACTATGCTACTACCAATTCAATGTGCTAGCTACTGTACATCCCAATTATGCTACTATCAAACCAATGTGCTAGCTACTGTACATCCCAACTATGCTACTATCAAACCAATGTGCTAGCTACTGTCCATCCCAACTATGCTACTATCAAACCAATGTGCTAGCTACTGTACATCCCAACTATGCTACTATCAAACCTGTGCTAGCTACATCCCAACTATGCTACTATCAAACCAATGTGCTAGCTACATCCCAACTATGCTACAATCAAACCAATGTGCTAGCTACTGTACATCCCAACTATGCTACTATCAAACCAATATGCTAGCTTCTGTACATCCCAACTATGCTACTATCAAACCAATGTGCTAGCTACTGTACATCCCAACTATGCTACTGTCAAACCAATGTTCTAGCTACTATACATCCCAACTATGCTACTATCAAACCAATGTGCTAGCTACTGTACATCCCAAATATGCTACTATCAAACCTATGTGCTAGCTACATCCCAACTATGCTACTATCAAACCTATGAGCTAGCTACATCCCAACTATGCTACTATCAAACCAATGTGCTAGCTACTGTCCATCCCAACTATGCTACTATCAAACCTATGTGCTAGCTACATCCCAACTATGCTTCTATCAAACCAATGTGCTAGCTGCTGTACATCCCAACTATGCTACTATCAAACCAATGTGCTAGCTACTGTACATCCCGACTATACTACTATCAATCCAATGTGCTAGCTACTGTACATCCCAACTATGCTACTATCAATCCAATGTGCTAGCTACTATACATCCCAACTATGCTACTATCAAACCAATGTGCTAGCTACTGTACATCCCAACTATGCTACTATCAAACCAATGTGCTAGCTACTGTACATCCCGACTATACTACTATCAAACCAATGTGCTAGCTACTGTACATCCCAACTATGCTACTATCAATCCAATGTGCTAGCTACTATACATCCCAACTATGCTACTATCAAACCAATGTGCTAGCTACTGTACATCCCAACTATGCTACTATCAATCCAATGTGCTAGCTACTGTACATCCCAACTATGCTACTATCAAACCAATGTGCTAGCTACTGTACATCCCAACTATGCTACTATCAAACCAATGTGCTAGCTACTGTACATCCCAACTATGCTACTATCAATCCAATGTGCTAGTTACTGTACATCCCAACTATGCTACTACCAATTCAATGTGCTAGCTACTGTACATCCCAATTATGCTACTATCAAACCAATGTGCTAGCTACTGTACATCCCAACTATGCTACTATCAAACCAATGTGCTAGCTACTGTCCATCCCAACTATGCTACTATCAAACCAATGTGCTAGCTACTGTAGATCCCAACTATGCTACTATCAAACCTGTGCTAGCTACATCCCAACTATGCTACTATCAAACCAATGTGCTAGCTACATCCCAACTATGCTACAATCAAACCAATGTGCTAGCTACTGTACATCCCAACTATGCTACTATCAAACCAATATGCTAGCTTCTGTACATCCCAACTATGCTACTATCAAACCAATGTGCTAGCTACTGTACATCCCAACTATGCTACTGTCAAACCAATGTTCTAGCTACTATACATCCCAACTATGCTACTATCAAACCAATGTGCTAGCTACTGTACATCCCAAATATGCTACTATCAAACCTATGTGCTAGCTACATCCCAACTATGCTACTATCAAACCTATGAGCTAGCTACATCCCAACTATGCTACTATCAAACCAATGTGCTAGCTACTGTCCATCCCAACTATGCTACTATCAAACCTATGTGCTAGCTACATCCCAACTATGCTTCTATCAAACCAATGTGCTAGCTGCTGTACATCCCAACTATGCTACTATCAAACCAATGTGCTAGCTACTGTACATCCCGACTATACTACTATCAATCCAATGTGCTAGCTACTGTACATCCCAACTATGCTACTATCAAACCAATGTGCTAGCTACTGTACATCCCAACTATGCTACTATCAATCCAATGTGCTAGTTACTGTACATCCCAACTATGCTACTATCAATCCAATGTGCTAGCTACTGTACATCCCAACTATGCTACTATCAAACCAATGTGCTAGCTACTGTACATCCCAACTATGCTACTATCAAACCAATGTGCTAGCTACTGTACATCCCAACTATGCTACTATCAAACTAATGTGCTAGCTACTGTACATCCCAACTATGCTACTATCAAACCTATGTGCTAGCTACATCCCAACTATGCTACTATCAAACCAATGTGCTAGCTACTGTCCATCCCAACTATGCTACAATCAAACCAATGTGCTAGCTACTGTACATCCCAACTATGCTACTATCAAACAAATATGCTAGCTTCTGTACATCCGAACTATGCTACTATCAAACCAATGTGCTAGCTACTGTACATCCCAACTATGCTACTGTCAAACAAATGTTCTAGCTACTATACATCCCAACTATGCTACTATCAAACCAATGTGCTAGCTACCGTACATCCCAAATATGCTACTATCAAACCTATGTGCTAGCTACATCCCAACTATGCTACTATCAAACCTATGAGCTAGCTACATCCCAACTATGCTACTATCAAACCAATGTGCTAGCTACTGTCCATCCCAACTATGCTACTATCAAACCTATGTGCTAGCTACATCCCAACTATGCTACTATCAAACCTATGAGCTAGCTACATCCCAACCATGCTACTATCAAACCAATGTGCTAGCTACCGTCCATCCCAACTATGCTACTATCAAACCAATGTGCTAACTACTGTACATCCCAACTATGCTACTATCAAACCTATGTGCTAGCTACTGTACATCCCAACTATGCTACTATCAAACCTATGTGCTAGCTACTGTACATCCCAACTATGCTACTATCAAACCAATGTGCTAGCTACTGTACATCCCAACTATGCTACTATCAATCCAATGTGCTAGCTACTATACATCCCAACTATGCTACTATCAAACCAATGTGCTAGCTACTGTACATCCCAACTATGCTACTATCAATCCAATGTGCTAGCTACTGTACATCCCAACTATGCTACTATCAATCCAATGTGCTAGCTACTGTACATCCCAACTATGCTACTATCAAACCAATGTGCTAGCTACTGTACATCCCAACTATGCTACTATCAAACCAATGTCCTAGCTACTGTACATCCCAACTATGCTACTATCAAACTAATGTGCTAGCTACTGTACATCCCAACTATGCTACTATCAAACCTATGTGCTAGCTACATCCCAACTATGCTACTATCAAACCAATGTGCTAGCTACTGTCCATCCCAACTATGCTACAATCAAACCAATGTGCTAGCTACTGTACATCCCAACTATGCTACTATCAAACAAATATGCTAGCTTCTGTACATCCGAACTATGCTACTATCAAACCAATGTGCTAGCTACTGTACATCCCAACTATGCTACTGTCAAACAAATGTTCTAGCTACTTTACATCCCAACTATGCTACTATCAAACCAATGTGCTAGCTACCGTAAATCCCAAATATGCTACTATCAAACCTATGTGCTAGCTACATCCCAACTATGCTACTATCAAACCTATGAGCTAGCTACATCCCAACTATGCTACTATCAAACCAATGTGCTAGCTACTGTCCATCCCAACTATGCTACTATCAAACCTATGTGCTAGCTACATCCCAACTATGCTACTATCAAACCTATGAGCTAGCTACATCCCAACCATGCTACTATCAAACCAATGTGCTAGCTACCGTCCATCCCAACTATGCTACTATCAAACCAATGTGCTAACTACTGTACATCCCAACTATGCTACTATCAAACCTATGTGCTAGCTACTTTACATCCCAACTATGCTACTATCAAACCTATGTGCTAGCTACTGTACATCCCAACTATGCTACTATCAAACAGATGTGCTAGCTACTGTACATCCCAACTATGCTACTATCAATCCAATGTGCTAGCTACTATACATCCCAACTATGCTACTATCAAACCAATGTGCTAGCTACTGTACATCCCAACTATGCTACTATCAATCCAATGTGCTAGCTACTGTACATCCCAACTATGCTACTATCAAACCAATGTGCTAGCTACTGTACATCCCAACTATGCTACTATCAATCCAATGTGCTAGCTACTATACATCCCAACTATGCTACTATCAAACCAATGTGCTAGCTACTGTACATCCCAACTATGCTACTATCAATCCAATGTGCTAGCTACTGTACATCCCAACTATGCTACTATCAAACCAATGTGCTAGCTACTGGACATCCCAACTATGCTACTATCAAACCTATGTGCTAGCTACTATACATCCCAACTATGCTACTATAAAACCAATGTGCTAGCTACTGTACATCCCAAATATGCTACTATCAAACCTATGTGCTAGCTACATCCCAACTATGCTACTATCAAACCTATGAGCTAGCTACATCCCAACCATGCTACTATCAAACCAATGTGCTAGCTACCGTCCATCCCAACTATGCTACTATCAAACCAATGTGCTAACTACTGTACATCCCAACTATGCTACTATCAAACCTATGTGCTAGCTACTGTACATCCCAACTATGCTACTATCAAACCTATGTGCTAGCTACTGTACATCCCAACTATGCTTTTATCAAACCAATGTGCTAGCTACTGTACATCCCAACTATGCTACTATCAATCCAATGTGCTAGCTACTGTAAATCCCAACTATGCTACTATCAATCCAATGTGCTAGCTACTGTACATCCCAACTATGCTACTATCAAACCAATGTGCTAGCTACTGTACATCCCAACTATGCTACTATCAAACCAATGTGCTAGCTACTGTACATCCCAACTATGCTACTATAAAACCAATGTGCTAGTTACTGTACATCCCAACTATGCAACTATCAAACCAATGTGCTAGCTACTGTATATCCCAACTATGCTACTATAAAACTAATGTGCTAGCTACTGTACATCCCAAATATGCTACTATCAAACCTATGTGCTAGCTACATCCCAACTATGCTACTATCAAACCTATGAGCTAGCTACATCCCAACCATGCTACTATCAAACCAATGTGCTAGCTACCGTCCATCCCAACTATGCTACTATCAAACCAATGTGCTAACTACTGTACATCCCAACTATGATACTATCAAACCTATGTGCTAGCTACTGTACATCCCAACTATGCTACTATCAAACCTATGTGCTAGCTACTGTACATCCCAACTATGCTTTTATCAAACCAATGTGCTAGCTACTGTACATCCCAACTATGCTACTATCAATCCAATGTGCTAGCTACTGTAAATCCCAACTATGCTACTATCAATCCAATGTGCTAGCTACTGTACATCCCAACTATGCTACTATCAAACCAATGTGCTAGCTACTGTACATCCCAACTATGCTACTATCAAACCAATGTGCTAGCTACTGTACATCCCAACTATGCTACTATAAAACCAATGTGCTAGTTACTGTACATCCCAACTATGCAACTATCAAACCAATGTGCTAGCTACTGTATATCCCAACTATGCTACTATAAAACTAATGTGCTAGCTACTGTACATCCCAAATATGCTACTATCAAACCTATGTGCTAGCTACATCCCAACTATGCTACTATCAAACCTATGAGCTAGCTACATCCCAACCATGCTACTATCAAACCAATGTGCTAGCTACCGTCCATCCCAACTATGCTACTATCAAACCAATGTGCTAACTACTGTACATCCCAACTATGATACTATCAAACCTATGTGCTAGCTACTGTACATCCCAACTATGCTACTATCAAACCTATGTGCTAGCTACTGTACATCCCAACTATGCTTTTATCAAACCAATGTGCTAGCTACTGTACATCCCAACTATGCTACTATCAATCCAATGTGCTAGCTACTGTACATCCCAACTATGCTACTATCAAACCAATGTGCTAGCTACTGTACATCCCAACTATGCTACTATCAATCCAATGTGCTAGCTACTGTACATCCCAACTATGCTACTATCAAACCAATTTGCTAGCTACTGTACATCCCAACTATGCTACTATCAAACCTATGTGCTAGCTACTATGCATCCCGACTATGCTACTATAAAACCAATGTGCTAGCTACTGTACATCCCAACTATGCTACTATCAAACCTATGTGCTAGCTACTGTACATCCCAACTATGCTACTATCAATCCAATGTGCTAGCTACTGTACATCCCAGCTATGCTACTATCAAACCAATGTGCTAGCTACTGTACATCCTAACTATGCTACTATCAATCCAATGTGCTAGCTACTGTACATCCCAAATATGCTACTATCAAACCTATGTGCTAGCTACATCCCAACTATGCTACTATCAAACCTATGAGCTAGCTACATCCCAACCATGCTACTATCAAACCAATGTGCTAGCTACCGTCCATCCCAACTATGCTACTATCAAACCAATGTGCTAACTACTGTACATCCCAACTATGATACTATCAAACCTATGTGCTAGCTACTGTACATCCCAACTATGCTACTATCAAACCTATGTGCTAGCTACTGTACATCCCAACTATGCTTTTATCAAACCAATGTGCTAGCTACTGTACATCCCAACTATGCTACTATCAATCCAATGTGCTAGCTACTGTACATCCCAACTATGCTACTATCAAACCAATGTGCTAGCTACTGTACATCCCAACTATGCTACTATCAATCCAATGTGCTAGCTACTGTACATCCCAACTATGCTACTATCAAACCAATTTGCTAGCTACTGTACATCCCAACTATGCTACTATCAAACCTATGTGCTAGCTACTATGCATCCCGACTATGCTACTATAAAACCAATGTGCTAGCTACTGTACATCCCAACTATGCTACTATCAAACCTATGTGCTAGCTACTGTACATCCCAACTATGCTACTATCAATCCAATGTGCTAGCTACTGTACATCCCAGCTATGCTACTATCAAACCAATGTGCTAGCTACTGTACATCCTAACTATGCTACTATCAATCCAATGTGCTAGCTACTGTACATCCCAACTATGCTACTATCACACCAATGTGCTAGCTACTGTACATCCCATCTATGCTACTATCAATCCAATGTGCTAGCTACTGTACATCCCAACTATGCTACTATCAAACCAATGTGCTAGCTACTGTGCATCCCAACTATGCTACTATCAATCCAATGTGCTAGCTACTGTACATCCCAACTATGCTACTGTCAAACCAATGTGTTAGCTCCTGTACATCCCAACTATGCTACTATCAAACCTATGTGCTAGCTACATCCCAACTATGCTACTATCAAACCTATGTGCTAGCTACATCCCAACTATGCTACTATCAAATCAATGTGCTAACTACTGTACATCCCAACTATGCTACTATCAAACCAATGTGCTACCTACTGTACATCCCAACTATGCTACTATCAAACCTATGTGCTAGCTACATCCCAACTATGCTACTTTCAAACCAATGTGCTAGCTACTGTACATCCCAACTATGCTACAATCAAACTTATGTGCTAGCTACATCCCAACTATGCTACTATCAAACCTATGTGCTAGCTACATCCCAACTATGCTTCTATCAAACCAATGTGCTAGCTGCTGTACATCCCAACTATGCTACTATCAAACCAATGTGCTAGCTACTGTACATCCCGACTATGCTACTATCAATCCAATGTGCTAGCTACTGTACATCCCAACTATGCTACTATCAAACCAATGTGCTAGCTACTGTACATCCCAACTATGCTACTATCAAACCAATGTGCTAGCTACTGTACATCCCAACTATGCTACTATCAATCCAATGTGCTAGCTACTGTACATCCCAACTATGCTACTATCAAACCAATGTGCTAGCTACTGTACATCCCATCTATGCTACTATCAAACCTATGTGCTAGCTACTATACATCCCAACTATGCTACTATAAAACCAATGTGCTAGCTACTGTACATCCCAACTATGCTACTATCAAACCAATGTGCTAGCTACTGTACATCCCAGCTATGCTACTATCAAACCAATGTGCTAGCTACATCCCAACTATGCTACTTTCAAACCAATGTGCTAACTACTGTAAATCCCAACTATGCTACTATCAAACCAATGTGCTAGCTACTGTACATCCCAACTATGCTACTATCAAACCTATTTGCTAGCTACATCCCAACTATGCTACTATCAAACCAATGTGCTAGCTACATCCCAACTATGCTACTTTCAAACCAATGTGCTAGCTACATCCCAACTATGCTACAATCAAACTTATGTGATAGCTACATCCCAACTATGCTACTATCAAACCTATGTGCTAGCTACATCCCAACTATGCTTCTATCAAACCAATGTGCTAGCTGCTGTACATCCCAACTATGCTACTATCAAACCAATGTGCTAGCTACTGTACATCCCGACTATGCTACTATCAATCCAATGTGCTAGCTACTGTACATCCCAACTATGCTACTATCAAACCAATGTTCTAGCTACTGTCCATCCCAACTATGCTACTATCAAACCAATGTGCTAGCTACTGTACATCCCAACTATGCTACTATCAATCCAATGTGCTAGTTACTGTACATCCCAACTATGCTACTACCAATCCAATGTGCTAGCTACTGTACATCCCAACTATGCTACTATCAAACCAATGTGCTAGCTACTGTACATCCCAACTATGCTACTATCAAACCAATGTGCTAGCTACTGTCCATCCCAACTATGCTACTATCAAACCAATGTGCTAGCTACTGTACATCCCAACTATGCTACTATCAAACCTATGTGCTAGCTACTGTACATCCCAACTATGCTACTATCAAACCAATGTGCTAGCTACTGTCCATCCCAACTATGCTACAATCAAACCAATGTGCTAGCTACTGTACATCCCAACTATGCTACTATCAAACCAATATGCTAGCTTCTGTACATCCCAACTATGCTACTATCAAACCAATGTGCTAGCTACTGTACATCCCAACTATGCTACTGTCAAACCAATGTTCTAGCTACTATACATCCCAACTATGCTACTATCAAACCAATGTGCTAGCTACTGTACATCCCAAATATGCTACTATCAAACCTATGTGCTAGCTACATCCCAACTATGCTACTATCAAACCTATGAGCTAGCTACATCCCAACTATGCTTCTATCAAACCAATGTGCTAGCTGCTGTACATCCCAACTATGCTACTATCAAACCAATGTGCTAGCTACTGTACATCCCGACTATGCTACTATCAATCCAATGTGCTAGCTACTGTACATCCCAACTATGCTACTATCAAACCAATGTGCTAGCTACTGTACATCCCAACTATGCTACTATCAATCCAATGTGCTAGTTACTGTACATCCCAACTATGCTACTATCAATCCAATGTGCTAGCTACTGTACATCCCAACTATGCTACTATCAAACCAATGTGCTAGCTACTGTACATCCCAACTATGCTACTATCAATCCAATGTGGTAGTTACTGTACATCCCAACTATGCTACTACCAATTTAATGTGCTAGCTACTGTACATCCCAACTATGCTACTATCAAACCAATGTGCTAGCTACATCCCAACTATGCTACTTTCAAACCAATGTGCTAGCTACTGTACATCCCAACTATGCTACAATCAAACTTATGTGCTAGCTACATCCCAACTATGCTACTATCAAACCTATGTGCTAGCTACATCCCAACTATGCTTCTATCAAACCAATGTGCTAGCTGCTGTACATCCCAACTATGCTACTATCAAACCAATGTGCTAGCTACTGTACATCCCGACTATGCTACTATCAATCCAATGTGCTAGCTACTGTACATCCCAACTATGCTACTATCAAACCAATGTTCTAGCTACTGTCCATCCCAACTATGCTACTATCAAACCAATGTGCTAGCTACTGTACATCCCAACTATGCTACTATCAATCCAATGTGCTAGTTACTGTACATCCCAACTATGCTACTACCTATCCAATGTGCTAGCTACTGTACATCCCAACTATGCTACTATCAAACCAATGTGCTAGCTACTGTACATCCCAACTATGCTACTATCAAACCAATGTGCTAGCTACTGTCCATCCCAACTATGCTACTATCAAACCAATGTGCTAGCTACTGTACATCCCAACTATGCTACTATCAAACCTATGTGCTAGCTACATCCCAACTATGCTACTATCAAACCAATGTGCTAGCTACTGTCCATCCCAACTATGCTACAATCAAACCAATGTGCTAGCTACTGTACATCCCAACTATGCTACTATCAAACCAATATGCTAGCTTCTGTACATCCCAACTATGCTACTATCAAACCAATGTGCTAGCTACTGTACATCCCAACTATGCTACTGTCAAACCAATGTTCTAGCTACTATACATCCCAACTATGCTACTATCAAACCAATGTGCTAGCTACTGTACATCCCAAATATGCTACTATCAAACATATGTGCTAGCTACATCCCAACTATGCTACTATCAAACCTATGAGCTAGCTACATCCCAACTATGCTACTATCAAACCAATGTGCTAGCTACTGTCCATCCCAACTATGCTACTATCAAACCTATGTGCTAGCTACATCCCAACTATGCTTCTATCAAACCAATGTGCTAGCTGCTGTACATCCCAACTATGCTACTATCAAACCAATGTGCTAGCTACTGTACATCCCGACTATGCTACTATCAATCCAATGTGCTAGCTACTGTACATCCCAACTATGCTACTATCAAACCAATGTGCTAGCTACTGTACATCCCAACTATGCTACTATCAATCCAATGTGCTAGTTACTGTACATCCCAACTATGCTACTATCAATCCAATGT
This sequence comes from Borostomias antarcticus, assembly GCF_949987555.1. Classification (NCBI taxonomy): domain Eukaryota; kingdom Metazoa; phylum Chordata; class Actinopteri; order Stomiiformes; family Stomiidae; genus Borostomias; species Borostomias antarcticus. Next base: position 20,519,272 of record NC_140234.1, read on the forward strand.
GCTAGCTACTGTACATCCCAACTATGCTACTATCAAACCAATGTGCTAGCTACTGTACATCCCAACTATGCTACTATCAAACCAATGTGCTAGCTACTGTCCATCCCAACTATGCTACTATCAAACCAATGTGCTAGCTACTGTACATCCCAACTATGCTACTATCAAACCTATGTGCTAGCTACATCCCAACTATGCTATCAAACCAATGTGCTAGCTACTGTCCATCCCAACTATGCTACAATCAAACCAATGTGCTAGCTACTGTACATCCCAACTATGCTACTATCAAACAAATATGCTAGCTTCTGTACATCCGAACTATGCTACTATCAAACCAATGTGCTAGCTACTGTACATCCCAACTATGCTACTGTCAAACCAATGTTCTAGCTACTATACATCCCAACTATGCTACTATCAAACCAATGTGCTAGCTACTGTACATCCCAACTATGCTACTATCAATCCAATGTGCTAGCTACTGTACATCCCAACTATGCTACTATTAAACCAATGTGCTAGCTACTGTACATCCCATCTATGCTACTATCAATCCAATGTGCTAGCTACTGTACATCCCAACTATGCTACTATCAAACCAATGTGCTAGCTACTGTGCATCCCAACTATGCTACTATCAATCCAATGTGCTAGCTACTGTACATCCCAACTATGCTACTGTCAAACCAATGTGTTAGCTCCTGTACATCCCAACTATGCTACTATCAAACCTATGTGCTAGCTACATCCCAACTATGCTACTATCAAACCTATGTGCTAGCTACATCCCAACTATGCTACTATCAAATCAATGTGCTAACTACTGTAAATCCCAACTATGCTACTATCAAACCAATGTGCTAGCTACTGTACATCCCAACTATGCTACTATCAAACCTATTTGCTAGCTACATCCCAACTATGCTACTATCAAACCAATGTGCTAGCTACATCCCAACTATGCTACTTTCAAACCAATGTGCTAGCTACTGTACATCCCAACTATGCTACAATCAAACTTATGTGCTAGCTACATCCCAACTATGCTACTATCAAACCTATGTGCTAGCTACATCCCAACTATGCTTCTATCAAACCAATGTGCTAGCTGCTGTACATCCCAACTATGCTACTATCAAACCAATGTGCTAGCTACTGTACATCCCGACTATGCTACTATCAATCCAATGTGCTAGCTACTGTACATCCCAACTATGCTACTATCAAACCAATGTTCTAGCTACTGTCCATCCCAACTATGCTACTATCAATCCAATGTGCTAGTTACTGTACATCCCAACTATGCTACTACCAATCCAATGTGCTAGCTACTGTACATCCCAACTATGCTACTATCAAACCAATGTGCTAGCTACTGTACATCCCAACTATGCTACTATCAAACCATTGTGCTAGCTACTGTCCATCCCAACTATGCTACTATCAAACCAATGTGCTAGCTACTGTACATCCCAACTATGCTACTATCAAACCTATGTGCTAGCTACATCCCAACTATGCTACTATCAAACCAATTTGCTAGCTACTGTCCATCCCAACTATGCTACAATCAAACCAATGTGCTAGCTACTGTACATCCCAACTATGCTACTATCAAACCAATATGCTAGCTTCTGTACATCCCAACTATGCTACTATCAAACCAATGTGCTAGCTACTGTACATCCCAACTATGCTACTGTCAAACCAATGTTCTAGCTACTATACATCCCAACTATGCTACTATCAAACCAATGTGCTAGCTACTGTACATCCCAAATATGCTACTATCAAACCTATGTGCTAGCTACATCCCAACTATGCTACTATCAAACCTATGAGCTAGCTACATCCCAACTATGCTACTATCAAACCAATGTGCTAGCTACTGTCCATCCCAACTATGCTACTATCAAACCTATGTGCTAGCTACATCCCAACTATGCTTCTATCAAACCAATGTGCTAGCTGCTGTACATCCCAACTATGCTACTATCAAACCAATGTGCTAGCTACTGTACATCCCGACTATGCTACTATCAATCCAATGTGCTAGCTACTGTACATCCCAACTATGCTACTATCAAACCAATGTGCTAGCTACTGTACATCCCAACTATGCTACTATCAATCCAATGTGTTAGTTACTGTACATCCCAACTATGCTACTATCAATCCAATGTGCTAGCTACTGTACATCCCAACTATGCTACTATCAAACCAATGTGCTAGCTACTGTACATCCCAACTATGCTACTATCAAACCAATGTGCTAGCTACTGTCCATCCCAACTATGCTACTATCAAACCAATGTGCTAGCTACTGTACATCCCAACTATGCTACTATCAAACCTATGTGCTAGCTACATCCCAACTATGCTACTATCAAACCAATGTGCTAGCTACTGTCCATCCCAACTATGCTACAATCAAACCAATGTGCTAGCTACTGTACATCCCAACTATGCTACTATCAAACAAATATGCTAGCTTCTGTACATCCGAACTATGCTACTATCAAACCAATGTGCTAGCTACTGTACATCCCAACTATGCTACTGTCAAACCAATGTTCTAGCTACTATGCATCCCAACTATGCTACTATCAAACCAATGTGCTAGCTACTGTACATCCCAAATATGCTACTATCAAACCTATGTGCTAGCTACATCCCAACTATGCTACTATCAAACCTATGAGCTAGCTACATCCCAACTATGCTACTATCAAACCAATGTGCTAGCTACTGTCCATCCCAACTATGCTACTATCAAACCTATGTGCTAGCTACATCCCAACTATGCTACTATCAAACCTATGAGCTAGCTACATCCCAACCATGCTACTATCAAACCAATGTGCTAGCTACCGTCCATCCCAACTATGCTACTATCAAACCAATGTGCTAACTACTGTACATCCCAACTATGCTACTATCAAACCTATGTGCTAGCTACTGTACATCCCAACTATGCTACTATCAAACCTATGTGCTAGCTACTGTACATCCCAACTATGCTACTATCAAACCAATGTGCTAGCTACTGTACATCCCAACTATGCTACTATCAATCCAATGTGCTAGCTACTATACATCCCAACTATGCTACTATCAAACCAATGTGCTAGCTACTGTACATCCCAACTATGCTACTATCAATCCAATGTGCTAGCTACTGTACATCCCAACTATGCTACTATCAAACCAATGTGCTAGCTACTGTACATCCCAACTATGCTACTATCAATCCAATGTGCTAGCTACTATACATCCCAACTATGCTACTATCAAACCAATGTGCTAGCTACTGTACATCCCAACTATGCTACTATCAATCCAATGTGCTAGCTACTGTACATCCCAACTATGCTACTATCAAACCAATGTGCTAGCTACTGGACATCCCAACTATGCTACTATCAAACCTATGTGCTAGCTACTATACATCCCAACTATGCTACTATAAAACCAATGTGCTAGCTACTGTACATCCCAAATATGCTACTATCAAACCTATGTGCGAGCTACTATACATCCCAACTATGCTACTATCAATCCAATGTGCTAGCTACTGTACATCCCAACTATGCTACTATCAAACCTATGTGCTAGCTACATCCCAACTATGCTACTATCAAACCAATGTGCTAGCTACTGTCCATCCCAACTATGCTACAATCAAACCAATGTGCTAGCTACTGTACATCCCAACTATGCTACTATCAAACAAATATGCTAGCTTCTGTACATCCGAACTATGCTACTATCAAACCAATGTGCTAGCTACTGTACATCCCAACTATGCTACTGTCAAACCAATGTTCTAGCTACTATGCATCCCAACTATGCTACTATCAAACCAATGTGCTAGCTACTGTACATCCCAAATATGCTACTATCAAACCTATGTGCTAGCTACATCCCAACTATGCTACTATCAAACCTATGAGCTAGCTACATCCCAACTATGCTACTATCAAACCAATGTGCTAGCTACTGTCCATCCCAACTATGCTACTATCAAACCTATGTGCTAGCTACATCCCAACTATGCTACTATCAAACCTATGAGCTAGCTACATCCCAACCATGCTACTATCAAACCAATGTGCTAGCTACCGTCCATCCCAACTATGCTACTATCAAACCAATGTGCTAACTACTGTACATCCCAACTATGCTACTATCAAACCTATGTGCTAGCTACTGTACATCCCAACTATGCTACTATCAAACCTATGTGCTAGCTACTGTACATCCCAACTATGCTACTATCAAACCAATGTGCTAGCTACTGTACATCCCAACTATGCTACTATCAATCCAATGTGCTAGCTACTATACATCCCAACTATGCTACTATCAAACCAATGTGCTAGCTACTGTACATCCCAACTATGCTACTATCAATCCAATGTGCTAGCTACTGTACATCCCAACTATGCTACTATCAAACCAATGTGCTAGCTACTGTACATCCCAACTATGCTACTATCAATCCAATGTGCTAGCTACTATACATCCCAACTATGCTACTATCAAACCAATGTGCTAGCTACTGTACATCCCAACTATGCTACTATCAATCCAATGTGCTAGCTACTGTACATCCCAACTATGCTACTATCAAACCAATGTGCTAGCTACTGGACATCCCAACTATGCTACTATCAAACCTATGTGCTAGCTACTATACATCCCAACTATGCTACTATAAAACCAATGTGCTAGCTACTGTACATCCCAAATATGCTACTATCAAACCTATGTGCGAGCTACTATACATCCCAACTATGCTACTATCAATCCAATGTGCTAGCTACTGTACATCCCAGCTATGCTACTATCAAACCAATGTGCTAGCTACTGTACATCCCAACTATGCTACTATAAAACCAATGTGCTAGCTACTGTACATCCCAAATATGCTACTATCAAACCTATGTGCTAGCTACATCCCAACTATGCTACTATCAAACCTATGTGCTAGCTACATCCCAACTATGCTACTATCAAACCAATGTGCTAGCTACTGTCCATCCCAACTATGCTACTATCAAACCAATGTGCTAACTACTGTACATCCCAACTATGCTACTATCAAACCTATGTGCTAGCTACTGTACATCCCAACTATGCTACTATCAATCCAATGTGCTAGCTACTGTACATCCCAACTATGCTACTATCAATCCAATGTGCTAGCTACTGTACATCCCAACTATGCTACTATCAATCCAATGTGCTACTGTACATCCCAGCTATGCTACTATCAAACCAATGTGCTAGCTACTGCACATCCCAACTATGCTGCTATCAATCCAATGTGCTAGCTACTGTACATCCCAGCTATGCTACTATCAAACCAATGTGCTACAGATGTGGGAACATAAGAATGTAACTTGCTGCAGCATTTCACGTCGCGGTATTTGGCAGGGAAATCCCGTTGGAAATCTCGTGGGATTTCAGACGGGTGTTATTTCGTTTTAGTGATGCACTACCGCCAGGTGGCGTCTTTGAGTAGATTTAGCAGGCTGGGCTCTGTTTTTCTCCTATAGTCTACGAATGAAGCATCATTAAATTTCACATTCTTTAATTTAAATGCTCTGTTGTAAAGCACTTTGAGCTGAAGGTATCTGTATGAAAGGGGCTATACAAATAACGTTTAATTGTTATTATTACCTTGTTCTCAAACACATGTTTTATCCACCTCGATGTAATTTAATTATTATGAACACCTATAATATATCTAGGCCTACAGTAGCCTATCTATCTCGGCAACTGACGTCGGGTCAAGACGTGGAGGCTGTTTGGTCAAATGCGCAAAATAACAGTATTGTAAATATATTTGTTAGTAAAGATATGGTGAACGTGAGGGTTTTGCGTTTTGTTTCTGGAACGCATTCAACTGTTAGGCTACTCGTAAACCCCGGAAGTAAATTTGAAGACAGGGCATAATGTAGCCAAGTCTGAGCGCAGTAGGCTATATGGCTTCAGCACGATACAAAGAAAAAATAAGCTTGATCGACTTGTGGATCCATACAAAATTGAAATAGTCGCCATGAGTAAAGATCACTCATTGCCAATCATATCCGGACATTAACTATCTTGTGCATAGCGGCAGGTTTGACAGTGAGACATCAACCGATAATTGTAATAATGCGATTATTGAAATGGTCTTGTGAACGCCTTTATCTGATTTCCAAAATCGGGGTAAGGTCCATAGGACGATTGTGGGTTTTCATTTGCACATAACTATATTTTAATAAAACATTGAAGTCCGCCTGTCAATGACTTTCCCTAAAATTGTGTTCTGTTGCACCCCCTATTGTTAAATTATAAATGAAAAAAACATAGGCTACACAATATGTTGTTATTTGAATGATCTTGAATATATATATTCAAGATCATTCAAATAACAAAATATCGTGTATGTTTTAATTTATTTATACCGGCCGCCAGCTGTTCAATGAACGGCTATAGGGAATGCGCAGTTTCGCGCTGGCTACAGCCTATTATATGAACAGTTTCGCGCTATGTAGGCTATTATAAATAGGCCTAAGTATTATTCATTGGGAATAGCTTGGACTCGCTGGGGACTGGTGGAGAGACACAGAGCCTCCCCAGACGCGACATCTCCAGTTGGCTGTGTATTTGAGCTGCCGCCTCAACCGTGCGTAAGAGCAGAGCGCATCGCTACAACTAGTAGCCCATAGCCATTAAAACGGCTTATTGTTTTATTCATATATCAACTAGATAATTCGATAATAATGAGTAGCCTAGTAGGCTATAAAATGAATTCAATAGGGCAAGCCTTAAGTTGTAGCCTAGGCTACAGTAGCCTACAATCACAAGACGCATAGGCCTAGCCTATCGTAAAAAGCGTTGCGTTCTCATAGGCCTATATTAACTTAGATAATTATTAATTATGCTCAAGTCATAATGTCCGTTGAAAATAATTCCCTCTAAGCAGAATTTGAATTGTATTAAAATAGGAAATGATTCCTTCTAGGTCTATATAAAAAAAAACATTTTTCTAATGTGTAGCCTATAGGCGATGAACAAAACAATGTAGCCTGCTTAGCGAGCGAGAGGGCAGTCTACCATAAAGTGTATAACCATAATGTAGCCTAATATATCTAGACTACATGCATTGTGGTATTTCTTTATATAGCCAATTGTTTCTCAATAAACAGTTATGTCATCCTCTGAGTCCGAATGTAGGCTAATAGACCGGCAGCTCTAAATGCCTTCCCAATCAATGAGACATGGTTGTAAAAATGATGTTTTATTGATGAAAAGGGTAAAACTGAAGAGTCATTGCATTGATCGATGCAGTCCGCTACCAGCAAACACTGAAAATACAGGTCCTCCAGCGAACCTGGACTAGACTATTGTAACCCCCCCCCCCCCCAAAAAATTCTTTTATATTCAAATAAACTGGAGGAACCGGTTTCCCTGGATCGTGGGAGGGGGGTAGCCTGCGTTAGCGGGTGCTTTGCCATGACCGGCCATTGAATTTATGTGTTGCCATTCATTTAAACCACCATCTCATCTAGACTAGGCCTACTTCTGTTGCTGCATTTTTACATTTATGCTTTCATGATTTTAGAGCGCAATAAACATTTTTGCAGGATTCCAAAAAGTCCATCCATTCATCCAACTTTGTTCTGAGCGCAGCGCAGGCTGGTAGCCTACTGTCAAGGCTCACGACTGATGCACTCCCTTAACACGTCTCTTCCCAGGCCATCAAGATAATTTCAATATGAAAGACCTTGGGATTCCAGGAGTCAAGGCCGTTTCAGACGGGGAGCGACATTCCGCCTGCGTTCTGCTCGGAGCGGGGGACGCACGCGTCCTGCGCGCAGCGGGGCAAGCTGACTACAATTCAGCTCTTGTCGCGGGCGGGCGTGTGCAGCATAGTTCCATATGAGAACACTCCTCGGTCCAATTCCGTATAGTAGATCAGCCTGTGTAGCCTACTTTCAACGAATGTATTATTAGACATAATATCATAATAATATATAAAGCCTTCAACGACCTCCTGCTGCCTGCCTGATGGTCTCAGGGCTTAAGAGACCGCGCGATCATTCCTCTAGCTGCTTTGCTGCTAATGCGAGTTCGTCTCCGTTCCTGCCCAAGAAACAGAAGTTGAACTTATAGCATCAAAATAGCTACAGGAATCAACGTTGTAAAGTTATCTATCTGCTTTTTAGCCACCGACAGCTACCGTTAATATTATGGAAGCTGCTGTCGTGAGCTAACTTGCTATCACGGTCTCATCGTGCAGCTTCACAGCCTGCTATTAGCAGACAGCATTAAGTTGACAAAATCACACTTGCACATCATTAGAATTCCAACCATTTATATGGGATTTATCATTCAACTAAACATGGAACCTGAATACTACCTGATATTTCAACCTGCTGCCATCAGTGATCGGCGCGTCTGCTTGTTTGAGTCATGAATATCTTACGCAGTTACATTCCATGTGTCCCAAAACTGTTAAATCATTCCCCATGTAGTTCACTATGAGTCACACTCAATACATCCATGGTAATAGGGAGGGAGTGAGTGAACCATTTCAAACACATCTCTGGTCATCTCCGTTAGCCATCTTCCTCGTCCTGATGCCATGTTCCATATGAGAACACTCAGTTAGCCTACTGTATTAAACTTCTACTTGTCCCGACAGTTAACAGATATAGACCCGGCGACAGTTACAGAGATAGAAACTATAAATAGATAGGCTTTGTTCGTAATAATTAAATTACAACCAGACAGACAACAAGGAGTTTGAGAACGGTAGGCTCATCTAATGTGCGAGCCAGCAATGGGTCAATGAGTGGTATTACTGCGCCCCTATGGGCAGGCGAGCGGTGGTGCGGAATGACGTAAAGCGCCTGTTAGAATACCGCGGGTCAAGTTACATTCTTATGTTCCCACATCTGTAGCTACTGTACATCCCAACTATGCTACTATCAAACCAATGTGCTAACTACTGTACATCCCAACTATGCTACTATCAAACCTATGTGCTAGCTACTGTACATCCCAAGTATGCTACTATCAATCCAATGTGCTAGCTACTGTACATCCCAACTATGCTACTATCAATCCAATGTGCTAGCTACTGTACATCCCAACTATGCTACTATCAATCCAATGTGCTACTGTACATCCCAGCTATGCTACTATCAAACCAATGTGCTAGCTACTGCACATCCCAACTATGCTGCTATCAATCCAATGTGCTAGCTACTGTACATCCGAACTATGCTACTATCAAACCAATGTGCTAGCTACTGTACATCCCAACTATGCTACTGTCAAACCAATGTTCTAGCTACTATACATCCCAACTATGCTACTATCAAACCAATGTGCTAGCTACCGTACATCCCAAATATGCTACTATCAAACCTATGTGCTAGCTACATCCCAACTATGCTACTATCAAACCTATGAGCTAGCTACATCCAAACTATGCTACTATCAAACCAATGTGCTAGCTACTGTCCATCCCAACTATGCTACTATCAAACCTATGTGCTAGCTACATCCCAACTATGCTACTATCAAACCTATGAGCTAGCTACATCCCAACCATGCTACTATCAAACCAATATGCTAGCTACCGTCCATCCCAACTATGCTACTATCAAACCAATGTGCTAACTACTGTACATCCCAACTATGCTACTATCAAACCTATGTGCTAGCTACTGTACATCCCAACTATGCTACTATCAAACCTATGTGCTAGCTACTGTACATCCCAACTATGCTACTATCAAACCAATGTGCTAGCTACTGTACATCCCAACTATGCTACTATCAATCCAATGTGCTAGCTACTATACATCCCAACTATGCTACTACCAAACCAATGTGCTAGCTACTGTACATCCCAACTATGCTACTATCAATCCAATGTGCTAGCTACTGTACATCCCAACTATGCTACTATCAAACCAATGTGCTAGCTACTGTACATCCCAACTATGCTACTATCAATCCAATGTGCTAGCTACTATACATCCCAACTATGCTACTATCAAACCAATGTGCTAGCTACTGCACATCCCAACTATGCTACTATCAATCCAATGTGCTAGCTACTGTACATCCCAACTATGCTACTATCAAACCAATGTGCTAGCTACTGGACATCCCAACTATGCTACTATCAAACCTATGTGCTAGCTACTATACATCCCAACTATGCTACTATAAAACCAATGTGCTAGCTACTGTACATCCCAAATATGCTACTATCAAACCTATGTGCGAGCTACTATACATCCCAACTATGCTACTATCAATCCAATGTGCTAGCTACTGTACATCCCAGCTATGCTACTATCAAACCAATGTGCTAGCTACTGTACATCCCAACTATGCTACTATAAAACCAATGTGCTAGCTACTGTACATCCCAAATATGCTACTATCAAACCTATGTGCTAGCTACATCCCAACTATGCTACTATCAAACCAATGTGCTAGCTACTGTCCATCCCAACTATGCTACTATCAAACCAATGTGCTAGCTACTGTCCATCCCAACTATGCTACTATCAAACCAATGTGCTAACTACTGTACATCCCAACTATGCTACTATTAAACCTATGTGCTAGCTACTGTACATCCCAACTATGCTACTATCAATCCAATGTGCTAGCTACTGTACATCCCAACTATGCTACTATCAATCCAATGTGCTAGCTACTGTACATCCCAACTATGCTACTATCAATCCAATGTGCTACTGTACATCCCAGCTATGCTACTATCAAACCAATGTGCTAGCTACTGCACATCCCAACTATGCTGCTATCAATCCAATGTGCTAGCTACTGTACATCCCAGCTATGCTACTATCAAACCAATGTGCTAGCTACTGTACATCCTAACTATGCTACTATCAATCCAATGTGCTAGCTACTGTACATCCCAACTATGCTACTATCAAACCAATGTGCTAGCTACTGTGCATCCCAACTATGCTCCTATCAATCCAATGTGCTAGCTACTGTACATCCCAACTATGCTACTATCAAACCAATGTGCTAGCTACTGTGCATCCCAACTATGCTCCTATCAATCCAATGTGCTAGCTACTATACATCCCAACTATGCTACTATCAAACCAATGTGCTAGCTACTGTACATCCCAACTATGCTACTATCAATCCAATGTGCTAGCTACTGTACATCCCAACTATGCTACTATCAAACCAATGTGCTAGCTACTGGACATCCCAACTATGCTACTATCAAACCTATGTGCTAGCTACTATACATCCCAACTATGCTACTATAAAACCAATGTGCTAGCTACTGTACATCCCAAATATGCTACTATCAAACCTATGTGCGAGCTACTATACATCCCAACTATGCTACTATCAATCCAATGTGCTAGCTACTGTTCATCCCAGCTATGCTACTATCAAACCAATGTGCTAGCTACTGTACATCCCAACTATGCTACTATCAATCCAATGTGCTAGCTACTGTACATCCCAACTATGCTACTATAAAACCAATGTGCTAGCTACTGTACATCCCAAATATGCTACTATCAAACCTATGTGCTAGCTACATCCCAACTATGCTACTATCAAACCTATGTGCTAGCTACATCCCAACTATGCTACTATCAAACCAATGTGCTAGCTACTGTCCATCCCAACTATGCTACTATCAAACCAATGTGCTAACTACTGTACATCCCAACTATGCTACTATCAAACCTATGTGCTAGCTACTGTACATCCCAACTATGCTACTATCAATCCAATGTGCTAGCTACTGTACATCCCAACTATGCTACTATCAATCCAATGTGCTAGCTACTGTACATCCCAACTATGCTACTATCAATCCAATGTGCTACTGTACATCCCAGCTATGCTACTATCAAACCAATGTGCTAGCTACTGCACATCCCAACTATGCTACTATCAATCCAATGTGCTAGCTACTGTACATCCCAGCTATGCTACTATCAAACCAATGTGCTAGCTACTGTACATCCTAACTATGCTACTATCAATCCAATGTGCTAGCTACTGTACATCCCAACTATGCTACTATCAAACCAATGTGCTAGCTACTGTACATCCCATCTATGCTACTATCAATCCAATGTGCTAGCTACTATACATCCCAACTATGCTACTATCAAACCAATGTGCTAGCTACTGTGCATCCCAACTATGCTCCTATCAATCCAATGTGCTAGCTACTGTACATCCCAACTATGCTACTGTCAAACCAATGTGTTAGCTCCTGTACATCCCAACTATGCTACTATCAAACCTATGTGCTAGCTACATCCCAACTATGCTACTATCAAACCTATGAGCTAACTACATCCCAACTATGCTACTATCAAACCAATGTGCTAGCTACTGTCCATCCCAACTATGCTACTATCAAACCTATGTGCTAGCTACATCCCAACTATGCTACTATCAAACCTATGAGCTAGCTACATCCCAACCATGCTACTATCAAACCAATGTGCTAGCTACCGTCCATCCCAACTATGCTACTATCAAACCTATGTGCTAGCTACATCCCAACTATGCTACTATCAAACCAATGTGCTAGCTACTGTCCATCCCAACTATGCTACTATCAAACCAATGTGCTAACTACTGTACATCCCAACTATGCTACTATCAAACCTATGTGCTAGCTACTGTACATCCCAACTATGCTACTATCAATCCAATGTGCTAGCTACTGTACATCCCAACTATGCTACTATCAATCCAATGTGCTAGCTACTGTACATCCCAACTATGCTACTATCAATCCAATGTGCTACTGTACATCCCAGCTATGCTACTATCAAACCAATGTGCTAGCTACTGCACATCCCAACTATGCTGCTATCAATCCAATGTGCTAGCTACTGTACATCCCAGCTATGCTACTATCAAACCAATGTGCTAGCTACTGTACATCCTAACTATGCTACTATCAATCCAATGTGCTAGCTACTGTACATCCCAACTATGCTACTATCAAACCAATGTGCTAGCTACTGTACATCCCATCTATGCTACTATCAATCCAATGTGCTAGCTACTGTACATCCCAACTATGCTACTATCAAACCAATGTGCTAGCTACTGTGCATCCCAACTATGCTCCTATCAATCCAATGTGCTAGCTACTGTACATCCCAACTATGCTACTATCAAACCAATGTGCTAGCTACTGTGCATCCCAACTATGCTCCTATCAATCCAATGTGCTAGCTACTATACATCCCAACTATGCTACTATCAAACCAATGTGCTAGCTACTGTACATCCCAACTATGCTACTATCAATCCAATGTGCTAGCTACTGTACATCCCAACTATGCTACTATCAAACCAATGTGCTAGCTACTGGACATCCCAACTATGCTACTATCAAACCTATGTGCTAGCTACTATACATCCCAACTATGCTACTATAAAACCAATGTGCTAGCTACTGTACATCCCAAATATGCTACTATCAAACCTATGTGCGAGCTACTATACATCCCAACTATGCTACTATCAATCCAATGTGCTAGCTACTGTACATCCCAGCTATGCTACTATCAAACCAATGTGCTAGCTACTGTACATCCCAACTATGCTACTATCAATCCAATGTGCTAGCTACTGTACATCCCAACTATGCTACTATCAATCCAATGTGCTACTGTACATCCCAGCTATGCTACTATCAAACCAATGTGCTAGCTACTGCACATCCCAACTATGCTACTATCAATCCAATGTGCTAGCTACTGTACATCCCAGCTATGCTACTATCAAACCAATGTGCTAGCTACTGTACATCCTAACTATGCTACTATCAATCCAATGTGCTAGCTACTGTACATCCCAACTATGCTACTATCAAACCAATGTGCTAGCTACTGTACATCCCATCTATGCTACTATCAATCCAATGTGCTAGCTACTGTACATCCCAACTATGCTACTATCAAACCAATGTGCTAGCTACTGTGCATCCCAACTATGCTCCTATCAATCCAATGTGCTAGCTACTGTACATCCCAACTATGCTACTGTCAAACCAATGTGTTAGCTCCTGTACATCCCAACTATGCTACTATCAAACATATGTGCTAGCTACATCCCAACTATGCTACTATCAAACCTATGAGCTAACTACATCCCAACTATGCTACTATCAAACCAATGTGCTAGCTACTGTCCATCCCAACTATGCTACTATCAAACCTATGTGCTAGCTACATCCCAACTATGCTACTATCAAACCTATGAGCTAGCTACATCCCAACCATGCTACTATCAAACCAATGTGCTAGCTACCGTCCATCCCAACTATGCTACTATCAAACCTATGTGCTAGCTACATCCCAACTATGCTACTATCAAACCAATGTGCTAGCTACTGTCCATCCCAACTATGCTACTATCAAACCAATGTGCTAACTACTGTACATCCCAACTATGCTACTATCAAACCTATGTGCTAGCTACTGTACATCCCAACTATGCTACTATCAATCCAATGTGCTAGCTACTGTACATCCCAACTATGCTACTATCAATCCAATGTGCTAGCTACTGTACATCCCAACTATGCTACTATCAATCCAATGTGCTACTGTACATCCCAGCTATGCTACTATCAAACCAATGTGCTAGCTACTGCACATCCCAACTATGCTGCTATCAATCCAATGTGCTAGCTACTGTACATCCCAGCTATGCTACTATCAAACCAATGTGCTAGCTACTGTACATCCTAACTATGCTACTATCAATCCAATGTGCTAGCTACTGTACATCCCAACTATGCTACTATCAAACCAATGTGCTAGCTACTGTACATCCCATCTATGCTACTATCAATCCAATGTGCTAGCTACTGTACATCCCAACTATGCTACTATCAAACCAATGTGCTAGCTACTGTGCATCCCAACTATGCTCCTATCAATCCAATGTGCTAGCTACTGTACATCCCAACTATGCTACTATCAAACCAATGTGCTAGCTACTGTGCATCCCAACTATGCTCCTATCAATCCAATGTGCTAGCTACTATACATCCCAACTATGCTACTATCAAACCAATGTGCTAGCTACTGTACAATCCAACTATGCTACTATCAATCCAATGTGCTAGCTACTGTACATCCCAACTATGCTACTATCAAACCAATGTGCTAGCTACTGGACATCCCAACTATGCTACTATCAAACCTATGTGCTAGCTACTATACATCCCAACTATGCTACTATAAAACCAATGTGCTAGCTACTGTACATCCCAAATATGCTACTATCAAACCTATGTGCGAGCTACTATACATCCCAACTATGCTACTATCAATCCAATGTGCTAGCTACTGTACATCCCAGCTATGCTACTATCAAACCAATGTGCTAGCTACTGTACATCCCAACTATGCTACTATCAATCCAATGTGCTAGCTACTGTACATCCCAACTATGCTACTATAAAACCAATGTGCTAGCTACTGTACATCCCAAATATGCTACTATCAAACCTATGTGCTAGCTACATCCCAACTATGCTACTATCAAACCTATGTGCTAGCTACATCCCAACTATGCTACTATCAAACCAATGTGCTAGCTACTGTCCATCCCAACTATGCTACTATCAAACCAATGTGCTAACTACTGTACATCCCAACTATGCTACTATCAAACCTATGTGCTAGCTACTGTACATCCCAACTATGCTACTATCAATCCAATGTGCTAGCTACTGTACATCCCAACTATGCTACTATCAATCCAATGTGCTAGCTACTGTACATCCCAACTATGCTACTATCAATCCAATGTGCTACTGTACATCCCAGCTATGCTACTATCAAACCAATGTGCTAGCTACTGCACATCAACTATGCTACTATCAATCCAATGTGCTAGCTACTGTACATCCCAGCTATGCTACTATCAAACCAATGTGCTAGCTACTGTACATCCTAACTATGCTCCTATCAATCCAATGTGCTAGCTACTGTACATCCCAACTATGCTACTATCAAACCAATGTGCTAGCTACTGTACATCCCATCTATGCTACTATCAATCCAATGTGCTAGCTACTGTACATCCCAACTATGCTACTATCAAACCAATGTGCTAGCTACTGTGCATCCCAACTATGCTCCTATCAATCCAATGTGCTAGCTACTGTACATCCCAACTATGCTACTGTCAAACCAATGTGTTAGCTCCTGTACATCCCAACTATGCTACTATCAAACCTATGTGCTAGCTACATCCCAACTATGCTACTATCAAACCTATGAGCTAGCTACATCCCAACTATGCTACTATCAAACCAATGTGCTAGCTACTGTCCATCCCAACTATGCTACTATCAAACCTATGTGCTAGCTACATCCCAACTATGCTACTATCAAACCTATGAGCTAGCTACATCCCAACCATGCTACTATCAAACCAATGTGCTAGCTACCGTCCATCCCAACTATGCTACTATCAAACCTATGTGCTAGCTACATCCCAACTATGCTACTATCAAACCAATGTGCTAGCTACTGTCCATCCCAACTATGCTACTATCAAACCAATGTGCTAACTACTGTACATCCCAACTATGCTACTATCAAACCTATGTGCTAGCTACTGTACATCCCAACTATGCTACTATCAATCCAATGTGCTAGCTACTGTACATCCCAACTATGCTACTATCAATCCAATGTGCTAGCTACTGTACATCCCAACTATGATACTATCAATCCAATGTGCTACTGTACATCCCAGCTATGCTACTATCAAACCAATGTGCTAGCTACTGCACATCCCAACTATGCTGCTATCAATCCAATGTGCTAGCTACTGTACATCCCAGCTATGCTACTATCAAACCAATGTGCTAGCTACTGTACATCCTAACTATGCTACTATCAATCCAATGTGCTAGCTACTGTACATCCCAACTATGCTACTATCAAACCAATGTGCTAGCTACTGTACATCCCATCTATGCTACTATCAATCCAATGTGCTAGCTACTGTACATCCCAACTATGCTACTATCAAACCAATGTGCTAGCTACTGTGCATCCCAACTATGCTCCTATCAATCCAATGTGCTAGCTACTGTACATCCCAACTATGCTACTATCAAACCAATGTGCTAGCTACTGTGCATCCCAACTATGCTCCTATCAATCCAATGTGCTAGCTACTGTACATCCCAACTATGCTACTATCAATCCAATGTGCTAGCTACTGTACATCCCAACTATGCTACTATCAAACCAATGTGCTAGCTACTGGACATCCCAACTATGCTACTATCAAACCTATGTGCTAGCTACTATACATCCCAACTATGCTACTATAAAACCAATGTGCTAGCTACTGTACATCCCAAATATGCTACTATCAATCCAATGTGCTAGCTACTGTACATCCCAACTATGCTACTGTCAAACCAATGTGTTAGCTCCTGTACATCCCAACTATGCTACTATCAAACCTATGTGCTAGCTACATCCCAACTATGCTACTATCAAACCTATGAGCTAGCTACATCCCAACTATGCTACTATCAAACCAATGTGCTAGCTACTGTCCATCCCAACTATGCTACTATCAAACCTATGTGCTAGCTACATCCCAACTATGCTACTATCAAACCTATGAGCTAGCTACATCCCAACCATGCTACTATCAAACCAATGTGCTAGCTACCGTCCATCCCAACTATGCTACTATCAAACCTATGTGCTAGCTACATCCCAACTATGCTACTATCAAACCAATGTGCTAGCTACTGTCCATCCCAACTATGCTACTATCAAACCAATGTGCTAACTACTGTACATCCCAACTATGCTACTATCAAACCTATGTGCTAGCTACTGTACATCCCAACTATGCTACTATCAATCCAATGTGCTAGCTACTGTACATCCCAACTATGCTACTATCAATCCAATGTGCTAGCTACTGTACATCCCAACTATGATACTATCAATCCAATGTGCTACTGTACATCCCAGCTATGCTACTATCAAACCAATGTGCTAGCTACTGCACATCCCAACTATGCTGCTATCAATCCAATGTGCTAGCTACTGTACATCCCAGCTATGCTACTATCAAACCAATGTGCTAGCTACTGTACATCCTAACTATGCTACTATCAATCCAATGTGCTAGCTACTGTACATCCCAACTATGCTACTATCAAACCAATGTGCTAGCTACTGTACATCCCATCTATGCTACTATCAATCCAATGTGCTAGCTACTGTACATCCCAACTATGCTACTATCAAACCAATGTGCTAGCTACTGTGCATCCCAACTATGCTCCTATCAATCCAATGTGCTAGCTACTGTACATCCCAACTATGCTACTATCAAACCAATGTGCTAGCTACTGTGCATCCCAACTATGCTCCTATCAATCCAATGTGCTAGCTACTGTACATCCCAACTATGCTACTATCAATCCAATGTGCTAGCTACTGTACATCCCAACTATGCTACTATCAAACCAATGTGCTAGCTACTGGACATCCCAACTATGCTACTATCAAACCTATGTGCTAGCTACTATACATCCCAACTATGCTACTATAAAACCAATGTGCTAGCTACTGTACATCCCAAATATGCTACTATCAAACCTATGTGCTAGCTACTATACATCCCAACTATGCTACTATCAATCCAATGTGCTAGCTACTGTACATCCCAGCTATGCTACTATCAAACCAATGTGCTAGCTACTGTACATCCCAACTATGCTACTATCAATCCAATGTGCTAGCTACTGTACATCCCAACTATGCTACTATAAAACCAATGTGCTAGCTACTGTACATCCCAAATATGCTACTATCAAACCTATGTGCTAGCTACATCCCAACTATGCTACTATCAAACCTATGTGCTAGCTACATCCCAACTATGCTACTATCAAACCAATGTGCTAGCTACTGTCCATCCCAACTATGCTACTATCAAACCAATGTGCTAACTACTGTACATCCCAACTATGCTACTATCAAACCTATGTGCTAGCTACTGTACATCCCAACTATGCTACTATCAATCCAATGTGCTAGCTACTGTACATCCCAACTATGCTACTATCAATCCAATGTGCTAGCTACTGTACATCCCAACTATGCTACTATCAATCCAATGTGCTACTGTACATCCCAGCTATGCTACTATCAAACCAATGTGCTCGCTACTGCACATCCCAACTATGCTACTATCAATCCAATGTGCTAGCTACTGTACATCCCAGCTATGCTACTATCAAACCAATGTGCTAGCTACTGTACATCCTAACTATGCTACTATCAATCCAATGTGCTAGCTACTGTACATCCCAACTATGCTACTATCAAACCAATGTGCTAGCTACTGTACATCCCATCTATGCTACTATCAATCCAATGTGCTAGCTACTGTACATCCCAACTATGCTACTATCAAACCAATGTGCTAGCTACTGTGCATCCCAACTATGCTCCTATCAATCCAATGTGCTAGCTACTGTACATCCCAAATATGCTACTGTCAAACCAATGTGTTAGCTCCTGTACATCCCAACTATGCTACTATCAAACCTATGTGCTAGCTACATCCCAACTATGCTACTATCAAACCTATGAGCTAGCTACATCCCAACTATGCTACTATCAAACCAATGTGCTAGCTACTGTCCATCCCAACTATGCTACTATCAATCCAATGTGCTACTGTACATCCCAGCTATGCTACTATCAAACCAATGTGCTCGCTACTGCACATCCCAACTATGCTACTATCAATCCAATGTGCTAGCTACTGTACATCCCAGCTATGCTACTATCAAACCAATGTGCTAGCTACTGTACATCCTAACTATGCTACTATCAATCCAATGTGCTAGCTACTGTACATCCCAACTATGCTACTATCAAACCAATGTGCTAGCTACTGTACATCCCATCTATGCTACTATCAATCCAATGTGCTAGCTACTGTACATCCCAACTATGCTACTATCAAACCAATGTGCTAGCTACTGTGCATCCCAACTATGCTCCTATCAATCCAATGTGCTAGCTACTGTACATCCCAAATATGCTACTGTCAAACCAATGTGTTAGCTCCTGTACATCCCAACTATGCTACTATCAAACCTATGTGCTAGCTACATCCCAACTATGCTACTATCAAACCTATGAGCTAGCTACATCCCAACTATGCTACTATCAAACCAATGTGCTAGCTACTGTCCATCCCAACTATGCTACTATCAAACCTATGTGCTAGCTACATCCCAACTATGCTACTATCAAACCTATGAGCTAGCTACATCCCAACCATGCTACTATCAAACCAATGTGCTAGCTACCGTCCATCCCAACTATGCTACTATCAAACCAATGTGCTAACTACTGTACATCCCAACTATGCTACTATCAAACCTATGTGCTAGCTACTGTACATCCCAACTATGCTACTATCAAACCTATGTGCTAGCTACTGTACATCCCAACTATGCTACTATCAAACCAATGTGCTAGCTACTGTACATCCCAACTATGCTACTATCAATCCAATGTGCTAGCTACTATACATCCCAACTATGCTACTATCAAACCAATGTGCTAGCTACTGTACATCCCAACTATGCTACTATCAATCCAATGTGCTAGCTACTGTACATCCCAACTATGCTACTATCAAACCAATGTGCTAGCTACTGTACATCCCAACTATGCTACTATCAATCCAATGTGCTAGCTACTATACATCCCAACTATGCTACTATCAAACCAATGTGCTAGCTACTGTACATCCCAACTATGCTACTATCAATCCAATGTGCTAGCTACTGTACATCCCAACTATGCTACTATCAAACCAATGTGCTAGCTACTGGACATCCCAACTATGCTACTATCAAACCTATGTGCTAGCTACTATACATCCCAACTATGCTACTATAAAACCAATGTGCTAGCTACTGTACATCCCAAATATGCTACTATCAAACCTATGTGCGAGCTACTATACATCCCAACTATGCTACTATCAATCCAATGTGCTAGCTACTGTACATCCCAGCTATGCTACTATCAAACCAATGTGCTAGCTACTGTACATCCCAACTATGCTACTATCAATCCAATGTGCTAGCTACTGTACATCCCAACTATGCTACTATAAAACCAATGTGCTAGCTACTGTACATCCCAAATATGCTACTATCAAACCTATGTGCTAGCTACATCCCAACTATGCTACTATCAAACCTATGTGCTAGCTACTGTACATCCCAACTATGCTACTATCAAACCTATGTGCTAGCTACTGTACATCCCAACTATGCTACTATCAAACCAATGTGCTAGCTACTGTACATCCCAACTATGCTACTATCAATCCAATGTGCTAGCTACTATACATCCCAACTATGCTACTATCAAACCAATGTGCTAGCTACTGTACATCCCAACTATGCTACTATCAATCCAATGTGCTAGCTACTGTACATCCCAACTATGCTACTATCAAACCAATGTGCTAGCTACTGTACATCCCAACTATGCTACTATCAATCCAATGTGCTAGCTACTATACATCCCAACTATGCTACTATCAAACCAATGTGCTAGCTACTGTACATCCCAACTATGCTACTATCAATCCAATGTGCTAGCTACTGTACATCCCAACTATGCTACTATCAAACCAATGTGCTAGCTACTGGACATCCCAACTATGCTACTATCAAACCTATGTGCTAGCTACTATACATCCCAACTATGCTACTATAAAACCAATGTGCTAGCTACTGTACATCCCAAATATGCTACTATCAAACCTATGTGCGAGCTACTATACATCCCAACTATGCTACTATCAATCCAATGTGCTAGCTACTGTACATCCCAGCTATGCTACTATCAAACCAATGTGCTAGCTACTGTACATCCCAACTATGCTACTATCAATCCAATGTGCTAGCTACTGTACATCCCAACTATGCTACTATAAAACCAATGTGCTAGCTACTGTACATCCCAAATATGCTACTATCAAACCTATGTGCTAGCTACATCCCAACTATGCTACTATCAAACCTATGTGCTAGCTACATCCCAACTATGCTACTATCAAACCAATGTGCTAGCTACTGTCCATCCCAACTATGCTACTATCAAACCAATGTGCTAACTACTGTACATCCCAACTATGCTACTATCAAACCTATGTGCTAGCTACTGTACATCCCAACTATGCTACTATCAATCCAATGTGCTAGCTACTGTACATCCCAACTATGCTACTATCAATCCAATGTGCTAGCTACTGTACATCCCAACTATGCTACTATCAATCCAATGTGCTACTGTACATCCCAGCTATGCTACTATCAAACCAATGTGCTCGCTACTGCACATCCCAACTATGCTACTATCAATCCAATGTGCTAGCTACTGTACATCCCAGCTATGCTACTATCAAACCAATGTGCTAGCTACTGTACATCCTAACTATGCTACTATCAATCCAATGTGCTAGCTACTGTACATCCCAACTATGCTACTATCAAACCAATGTGCTAGCTACTGTACATCCCATCTATGCTACTATCAATCCAATGTGCTAGCTACTGTACATCCCAACTATGCTACTATCAAACCAATGTGCTAGCTACTGTGCATCCCAACTATGCTCCTATCAATCCAATGTGCTAGCTACTGTACATCCCAAATATGCTACTGTCAAACCAATGTGTTAGCTCCTGTACATCCCAACTATGCTACTATCAAACCTATGTGCTAGCTACATCCCAACTATGCTACTATCAAACCTATGAGCTAGCTACATCCCAACTATGCTACTATCAAACCAATGTGCTAGCTACTGTCCATCCCAACTATGCTACTATCAAACCTATGTGCTAGCTACATCCCAACTATGCTACTATCAAACCTATGAGCTAGCTACATCCCAACCATGCTACTATCAAACCAATGTGCTAGCTACCGTCCATCCCAACTATGCTACTATCAAACCAATGTGCTAACTACTGTACATCCCAACTATGCTACTATCAAACCTATGTGCTAGCTACTGTACATCCCAACTATGCTACTATCAAACCTATGTGCTAGCTACTGTACATCCCAACTATGCTACTATCAAACCAATGTGCTAGCTACTGTACATCCCAACTATGCTACTATCAATCCAATGTGCTAGCTACTATACATCCCAACTATGCTACTATCAAACCAATGTGCTAGCTACTGTACATCCCAACTATGCTACTATCAATCCAATGTGCTAGCTACTGTACATCCCAACTATGCTACTATCAAACCAATGTGCTAGCTACTGTACATCCCAACTATGCTACTATCAATCCAATGTGCTAGCTACTATACATCCCAACTATGCTACTATCAAACCAATGTGCTAGCTACTGTACATCCCAACTATGCTACTATCAATCCAATGTGCTAGCTACTGTACATCCCAACTATGCTACTATCAAACCAATGTGCTAGCTACTGGACATCCCAACTATGCTACTATCAAACCTATGTGCTAGCTACTATACATCCAAACTATGCTACTATAAAACCAATGTGCTAGCTACTGTACATCCCAAATATGCTACTATCAAACCTATGTGCGAGCTACTATACATCCCAACTATGCTACTATCAATCCAATGTGCTAGCTACTGTACATCCCAGCTATGCTACTATCAAACCAATGTGCTAGCTACTGTACATCCCAACTATGCTACTATCAATCCAATGTGCTAGCTACTGTACATCCCAACTATGCTACTATAAAACCAATGTGCTAGCTACTGTACATCCCAAATATGCTACTATCAAACCTATGTGCTAGCTACATCCCAACTATGCTACTATCAAACCTATGTGCTAGCTACTGTACATCCCAACTATGCTACTATCAAACCTATGTGCTAGCTACTGTACATCCCAACTATGCTACTATCAAACCAATGTGCTAGCTACTGTACATCCCAACTATGCTACTATCAATCCAATGTGCTAGCTACTATACATCCCAACTATGCTACTATCAAACCAATGTGCTAGCTACTGTACATCCCAACTATGCTACTATCAATCCAATGTGCTAGCTACTGTACATCCCAACTATGCTACTATCAAACCAATGTGCTAGCTACTGTACATCCCAACTATGCTACTATCAATCCAATGTGCTAGCTACTATACATCCCAACTATGCTACTATCAAACCAATGTGCTAGCTACTGTACATCCCAACTATGCTACTATCAATCCAATGTGCTAGCTACTGTACATCCCAACTATGCTACTATCAAACCAATGTGCTAGCTACTGGACATCCCAACTATGCTACTATCAAACCTATGTGCTAGCTACTATACATCCCAACTATGCTACTATAAAACCAATGTGCTAGCTACTGTACATCCCAAATATGCTACTATCAAACCTATGTGCGAGCTACTATACATCCCAACTATGCTACTATCAATCCAATGTGCTAGCTACTGTACATCCCAGCTATGCTACTATCAAACCAATGTGCTAGCTACTGTACATCCCAACTATGCTACTATCAATCCAATGTGCTAGCTACTGTACATCCCAACTATGCTACTATAAAACCAATGTGCTAGCTACTGTACATCCCAAATATGCTACTATCAAACCTATGTGCTAGCTACATCCCAACTATGCTACTATCAAACCTATGTGCTAGCTACATCCCAACTATGCTACTATCAAACCAATGTGCTAGCTACTGTCCATCCCAACTATGCTACTATCAAACCAATGTGCTAACTACTGTACATCCCAACTATGCTACTATCAAACCTATGTGCTAGCTACTGTACATCCCAACTATGCTACTATCAATCCAATGTGCTAGCTACTGTACATCCTAACTATGCTCCTATCAATCCAATGTGCTAGCTACTGTACATCCCAACTATGCTACTGTCAAACCAATGTGTTAGCTCCTGTACATCCCAACTATGCTACTATCAAACCTATGTGCTAGCTACATCCCAACTATGCTACTATCCAACCTATGAGCTAGCTACATCCCAACTATGCTACTATCAAACCAATGTGCTAGCTACTGTCCATCCCAACTATGCTACTATCAAACCTATGTGCTAGCTACATCCCAACTATGCTACTATCAAACCTATGAGCTAGCTACATCCCAACCATGCTACTATCAAACCAATGTGCTAGCTACCGTCCATCCCAACTATGCTACTATCAAACCAATGTGCTAACTACTGTACATCCCAACTATGCTACTATCAAACCTATGTGCTAGCTACTGTACATCCCAACTATGCTACTATCAAACCTATGTGCTAGCTACTGTACATCCCAACTATGCTACTATCAATCCAATGTGCTAGCTACTGTACATCCCAACTATGCTACTATCAATCCAATGTGCTAGCTACTATACATCCCAACTATGCTACTATCAAACCAATGTGCTAGCTACTGTACATCCCAACTATGCTACTATCAATCCAATGTGCTAGCTACTGTACATCCCAACTATGCTACTATCAAACCAATGTGCTAGCTACTGTACATCCCAACTATGCTACTATCAATCCAATGTGCTAGCTACTATACATCCCAACTATGCTACTATCAAACCAATGTGCTAGCTACTGTACATCCCAACTATGCTACTATCAATCCAATGTGCTAGCTACTGTACATCCCAACTATGCTACTATCAAACCAATGTGCTAGCTACTGGACATCCCAACTATGCTACTATCAAACCTATGTGCTAGCTACTATACATCCCAACTATGCTACTATAAAACCAATGTGCTAGCTACTGTACATCCCAAATATGCTACTATCAAACCTATGTGCGAGCTACTATACATCCCAACTATGCTACTATCAATCCAATGTGCTAGCTACTGTACATCCCAGCTATGCTACTATCAAACCAATGTGCTAGCTACTGTACATCCCAACTATGCTACTATCAATCCAATGTGCTAGCTACTGTACATCCCAACTATGCTACTATAAAACCAATGTGCTAGCTACTGTACATCCCAAATATGCTACTATCAAACCTATGTGCTAGCTACATCCCAACTATGCTACTATCAAACCTATGTGCTAGCTACATCCCAACTATGCTACTATCAAACCAATGTGCTAGCTACTGTCCATCCCAACTATGCTACTATCAAACCAATGTGCTAACTACTGTACATCCCAACTATGCTACTATCAAACCTATGTGCTAGCTACTGTACATCCCAACTATGCTACTATCAATCCAATGTGCTAGCTACTGTACATCCCAACTATGCTACTATCAATCCAATGTGCTACTGTACATCCCAGCTATGCTACTATCAAACCAATGTGCTAGCTACTGCACATCCCAACTATGCTACTATCAATCCAATGTGCTAGCTACTGTACATCCCAGCTATGCTACTATCAAATTAATGTGCTAGCTACTGTACATCCTAACTATGCTACTATCAATCCAATGTGCTAGCTACTGTACATCCCAACTATGCTACTATCAAACCAATGTGCTAGCTACTGTACATCCCATCTATGCTACTATCAATCCAATGTGCTAGCTACTGTACATCCCAACTATGCTACTATCAAACCAATGTGCTAGCTACTGTGCATCCCATCTATGCTCCTATCAATCCAATGTGCTAGCTACTGTACATCCCAACTTTGCTACTGTCAAACCAATGTGTTAGCTCCTGTACATCCCAACTATGCTACTATCAAACCTATGTGCTAGCTACATCTCAACTATGCTACTATCAAACCTATGTGCTAGCTACATCCCAACTATGCTACTATCAAATCAATGTGCTAACTACTGTACATCCCAACTATGCTACTATCAAACCAATGTGCTAGCTACTGTACATCCCAACTATGCTACTATCAAACCTATGTGCTAGCTACATCCCAACTATGCTACTATCAAACCAATGTGCTAGCTACATCCCAACTATGCTACTTTCAAACCAATGTGCTAGCTACTGTACATCCCAACTATGCTACAATCAAACTTATGTGCTAGCTACATCCCAACTATGCTACTATCAAACCTATGTGCTAGCTACATCCCAACTATGCTTCTATCAAACCAATGTGCTAGCTGCTGTACATCCCAACTATGCTACTATCAAACCAATGTGCTAGCTACTGTACATCCCGACTATGCTACTATCC
This sequence comes from Borostomias antarcticus, assembly GCF_949987555.1. Lineage (NCBI taxonomy): Eukaryota > Metazoa > Chordata > Actinopteri > Stomiiformes > Stomiidae > Borostomias > Borostomias antarcticus. Next base: position 20,546,613 of record NC_140234.1, read on the forward strand.
ATCCAATGTGCTAGCTACTGTACATCCCAACTATGCTACTATCAAACCAATGTGCTAGCTACTGTACATCCCAACTATGCTACTATCAAACCAATGTGCTAGCTACTGTACATCCTAACTATGCTACTATCAATCCAATATGCTAGTTACTGTACATCCCAACTATGCTACTGTCAAACCTATGTGCTAGCTTCTGTACATCCCAAAGATGCTACTATCAAACCTATGTGCTAGCTACTGTACATCCCAACTATGCTACTATTAAACCAATGTGCTAGCTACTGTCCATCCCAACTATGCTACTATCAAACCAATGTGCTAGCTACTGTACATCCCAACTATGCTACTATCAAACCAATGTGCTAGCTACTGTACATCCCAACTATGCTACTATCAAACCAATGTGCTAGCTACTGTACATCCCAACTATGCTACTATCAATCCAATATGCTAGTTACTGTACATCCCAACTATGCTACTGTCAAACCAATGTGCTAGCTACTGTACATCCCAACTATGCTACTATCAAACCTATGTGCTAGCTTCTGTACATCCCAAAGATGCTACTTTCAAACCTATGTGCTAGCTACTGTACATCCCAACTATGCTACTATCAAACCAATGTGCTAGCTGCTGTACATCCCAACTATGCTACTATCAAACCTATGTGCTAGCTACTGTACATCCCAACTATGCTACTATCAAACCTATGTGCTAGCTACATCCCAACTATGCTACTATCAAACCAATGTGCTAGCTACTGTCCATCCCAACTATGCAACTATCAAACCTATGTGCTAGCTACATCCAAACTATGCTACTATCAAACCAATGTGCTAGCTGCTGTACATCCCAACTATGCTACTATCAAACCTATGTGCTAGCTACTGTACATCCCAACTATGCTACTATCAAACCTATGTGCTAGCTACATCCCAACTATGCTACTATCAAACCTATGTGCTAGCTACATCCCAACTATGCTACTATCAAACCTATGTGCTTGCTACATCCCAACTATGCTACTATCAAATCAATGTGCTAGCTGCTGTACATCCCAACTATGCTACTATCAAACCTATGTGCTAGCTACTGTACATCCCAACTATGCTACTATCAAACCTATGTGCTAGCTACTGTACATCCCAACTATGCTACTATCAAACCTATGTGCTAGCTACATCCCAACTATGCTACTATCAAACCTATGTGCTAGCTACTGTACATCCCAACTATGCTACTATCAAACCAATGTGCTACCTACTGTCCATCCCAACTATGCTACTATCAAACCAATGTGCTAGCTACTGTACATCCCAACTATGCTACTGTCAAACCAATGTGCTAGCTACTGTACATCCCAAAGATGCTACTATAAATCCAATGTGCTAGCTACTGTACATCCCAACTATGCTACTATCAAACCTATGTGCTAGCTACTGTACATCCCAACTATGCTACTATCAAACCTATGTGCTAGTTAAATCCCAACTATGCTACTATCAAACCTATGTGCTAGTTACATCCCAACTATGCTACTATCAAACGTATGTGCTAGTTACATCCCAACTATGCTACTATCAAACCTATGTGCTAGCTACATCCCAACTATGCTACTATCAAACCTATGTGCTAGCTACTGTACATCCCAACTATGCTACTATCAAACCAATGTGCTAGCTACTGTCCATCCCAACTATGCTTCTATCAAACCAATGTGCTAGCTACTGTACATCCCAACTATGCTACTGTCAAACCAATGTGCTAGCTTCTGTACATCCCAAAGATGCTACTATAAATCCAATGTGCTAGCTACTGTACATCCCAACTATGCTACTATCAAACCTATGTGCTAGCTACTGTACATCCCAACTATGCTACTATCAAACCTATGTGCTAGCTACATCCCAACTATGCTACTATCAAACCAATGTGCTAGCTACTGTCCATCCCAACTATGCTACTATCAAACCTATGTGCTAGCTACATCCCAACTATGCCACTATCAAATCAATGTTCTAGCTGCTGTACATCCCAACTATGCTACTATCAAACCTATGTGCTAGCTACATCCCAACTATGCTACTATCAAACCTATGTGCTAGCTACTGTACATCCCAACTATGCTACTATCAAACCTATGTGCTAGCTACATCCCAACTATGCTACTATCAAACCTATGTGCTAGCTTCTGTACATCCCAAAGATGCTACTATAAATCCAATGTGCTAGCTACTGTACATCCCAACTATGCTACTATCAAACCTATGTGCTAGCTACTGTACATCCCAACTATGCTACTATCAAACCTATGTGCTAGCTACATCCCAACTATGCTACTATCAAACCAATGTGCTAGCTACTGTCCATCCCAACTATGCTACTATCAAACCTATGTGCTAGCTACTTCCCAACTATGCTACTATCAAACCTATGTGCTAGCTACTGTACATCCCAACTATGCTACTATCAAACCTATGTGCTAGCTACTGTACATCCCAACTATGCTACTATCAAACCAATGTGCTAGCTACTGTCCATCCCAACTATGCTACTATCAAACCAATGTGCTAGCTACTGTACATCCCAACTATGCTACTATCAAACCTATGTGCTAGTTACATCCCAACTATGCTACTATCAAACCAATGTGCTAGCTGCTGTACATCCCAACTATGCTACTATCAAACCTATGTGCTAGCTACATCCCAACTATGCTACTATCAAACCTATGTGCTAGCTACTGTACATCCCAACTATGCTACTATGAAACCAATGTGCTAGATACTGTCCATCCCAACTATGCTACTATCAAACCAATGTGCTAGCTACTGTACATCCCAACTATGCTACTATCAAACCAATGTGCTAGCTACTGTACATCCCAACTATGCTACTATCAAACCAATGTGCTAGCTACTGTACATCCCAACTATGCTACTATCAATCCAATATGCTAGGTACTGTACATCCCAACTATGCTACTGTCAAACCAATGTGCTAGCTACTGTACATCCCAACTATGCTACTATCAAACCTATGTGCTAGCTTCTGTACATCCCAAAGATGCTACTATCAAACCTATGTGCTAGCTACTGTACATCCCAACTATGCTACTATCAAACCAATGTGCTAGCTGCTGTACATCCCAACTATGCTACTATCAAACCTATGTGCTAGCTACTGTACATCCCAACTATGCTACTATCAAACCTATGTGCTAGCTGCTGTACATCCCAACTATGCTACTATCAAACCAATGTGCTAGCTACTGTCCATCCCAACTATGCAACTATCAAACCTATGTGCTAGCTACATCCCAACTATGCTACTATCAAACCAATGTGCTAGCTGCTGTACATCCCAACTATGCTACTATCAAACCTATGTGCTAGCTACTGTACATCCCAACTATGCTACTATCAAACCTATGTGCTAGCTACATCCCAACTATGCTACTATCAAACCTATGTGCTAGCTACTGTCCATCCCAACTATGCTACTATCAAACCTATGTGCTAGCTACTGTACATCCCAACTATGCTACTATCAAACCTATGTGCTAGCTACTGTACATCCCAACTATGCTACTATCAAACCTATGTGCTAGCTACATCCCAACTATGCTACTATCAAACCTATGTGCTAGCTACTGTACATCCCAACTATGCTACTATCAAACCTATGTGCTAGCTACATCCCAACTATGCTACTATCAAACCTATGTGCTAGCTACTGTCCATCCCAACTATGCTACTATCAAACCTATGTGCTAGCTACTGTACATCCCAACTATGCTACTATCAAACCTATGTGCTAGCTACTGTACATCCCAACTATGCTACTATCAAACCTATGTGCTAGCTACATCCCAACTATGCTACTATCAAACCTATGTGCTAGCTACTGTACATCCCAACTATGCTACTATCAAACCTATGTGCTAGCTACATCCCAACTATGCTACTATCAATCCTATGTGCTAGCTACTGTACATCCCAACTATGCTACTATCAAACCAATGTGCTACCTACTGTCCATCCCAACTATGCTACTATCAAACCAATGTGCTAGCTACTGTACATCCCAACTATGCTACTGTCAAACCAATGTGCTAGCTACTGTACATCCCAAAGATGCTACTATAAATCCAATGTGCTAGCTACTGTACATCCCAACTATGCTACTATCAAACCTATGTGCTAGCTACTGTACATCCCAACTATGCTACTATCAAACCTATGTGCTAGTTACATCCCAACTATGCTACTATCAAACCAATGTGCTAGCTGCTGTACATCCCAACTATGCTACTATCAAACCTATGTGCTAGCTACATCCCAACTATGCTACTATCAAATCAATGTGCTAGCTGCTGTACATCCCAACTATGCTACTATCAAACCTATGTGCTAGCTACTGTACATCCCAACTATGCTACTATCAAACCTATGTGCTAGCTACTGTACATCCCAACTATGCTACTATCAAACCTATGTGCTAGCTACATCCCAACTATGCTACTATCAAACCTATGTGCTAGCTACTGTACATCCCAACTATGCTACTATCAAACCTATGTGCTAGCTACATCCCAACTATGCTACTATCAAACCTATGTGCTAGCTACTGTACATCCCAACTATGCTACTATCAAACCAATGTGCTACCTACTGTCCATCCCAACTATGCTACTATCAAACCAATGTGCTAGCTACTGTACATCCCAACTATGCTACTGTCAAACCAATGTGCTAGCTACTGTACATCCCAAAGATGCTACTATAAATCCAATGTGCTAGCTACTGTACATCCCAACTATGCTACTATCAAACCTATGTGCTAGCTACTGTACATCCCAACTATGCTACTATCAAACCTATGTGCTAGTTACATCCCAACTATGCTACTATCAAACCAATGTGCTAGCTGCTGTACATCCCAACTATGCTACTATCAAACCTATGTGCTAGCTACATCCCAAATATGCTACTATCAAACCTATGTGCTAGCTACTGTACATCCCAACTATGCTACTATGAAACCAATGTGCTAGCTACTGTCCATCCCAACTATGCTACTATCAAACCAATGTGCTAGCTACTGTACATCCCAACTATGCTACTATCAATCCAATATGCTAGTTACTGTACATCCCAACTATGCTACTGTCAAACCTATGTGCTAGCTTCTGTACATCCCAAAGATGCTACTATCAAACCTATGTGCTAGCTACTGTACATCCCAACTATGCTACTATGAAACCAATGTGCTAGCTACTGTCCATCCCAACTATGCTACTATCAAACCAATGTGCTAGCTACTGTACATCCCAACTATGCTACTATCAAACCAATGTGCTAGCTACTGTACATCCCAACTATGCTACTATCAAACCTATGTGCTAGCTTCTGTACATCCCAAAGATGCTACTATCAAACCTATGTGCTAGCTACTGTACATCCCAACTATGCTACTATCAAACCAATGTGCTAGCTGCTGTACATCCCAACTATGCTACTATCAAACCTATGTGCTAGCTACTGTACATCCCAACTATGCTACTATCAAACCTATGTGCTAGCTGCTGTACATCCCAACTATGCTACTATCAAACCAATGTGCTAGCTACTGTCCATCCCAACTATGCAACTATCAAACCTATGTGCTAGCTACATCCCAACTATGCTACTATCAAACCAATGTGCTAGCTGCTGTACATCCCAACTATGCTACTATCAAACCTATGTGCTAGCTACTGTACATCCCAACTATGCTACTATCAAACCTATGTGCTAGCTACATCCCAACTATGCTACTATCAAACCTATGTGCTAGCTACTGTCCATCCCAACTATGCTACTATCAAACCTATGTGCTAGCTACTGTACATCCCAACTATGCTACTATCAAACCTATGTGCTAGCTACTGTACATCCCAACTATGCTACTATCAAACCTATGTGCTAGCTACATCCCAACTATGCTACTATCAAACCTATGTGCTAGCTACTGTACATCCCAACTATGCTACTATCAAACCTATGTGCTAGCTACATCCCAACTATGCTACTATCAAACCTATGTGCTAGCTACTGTCCATCCCAACTATGCTACTATCAAACCTATGTGCTAGCTACTGTACATCCCAACTATGCTACTATCAAACCTATGTGCTAGCTACTGTACATCCCAACTATGCTACTATCAAACCTATGTGCTAGCTACATCCCAACTATGCTACTATCAAACCTATGTGCTAGCTACTGTACATCCCAACTATGCTACTATCAAACCTATGTGCTAGCTACATCCCAACTATGCTACTATCAATCCTATGTGCTAGCTACTGTACATCCCAACTATGCTACTATCAAACCAATGTGCTACCTACTGTCCATCCCAACTATGCTACTATCAAACCAATGTGCTAGCTACTGTACATCCCAACTATGCTACTGTCAAACCAATGTGCTAGCTACTGTACATCCCAAAGATGCTACTATAAATCCAATGTGCTAGCTACTGTACATCCCAACTATGCTACTATCAAACCTATGTGCTAGCTACTGTACATCCCAACTATGCTACTATCAAACCTATGTGCTAGTTACATCCCAACTATGCTACTATCAAACCAATGTGCTAGCTGCTGTACATCCCAACTATGCTACTATCAAACCTATGTGCTAGCTACATCCCAACTATGCTACTATCAAATCAATGTGCTAGCTGCTGTACATCCCAACTATGCTACTATCAAACCTATGTGCTAGCTACTGTACATCCCAACTATGCTACTATCAAACCTATGTGCTAGCTACTGTACATCCCAACTATGCTACTATCAAACCTATGTGCTAGCTACATCCCAACTATGCTACTATCAAACCTATGTGCTAGCTACTGTACATCCCAACTATGCTACTATCAAACCTATGTGCTAGCTACATCCCAACTATGCTACTATCAAACCTATGTGCTAGCTACTGTACATCCCAACTATGCTACTATCAAACCAATGTGCTACCTACTGTCCATCCCAACTATGCTACTATCAAACCAATGTGCTAGCTACTGTACATCCCAACTATGCTACTGTCAAACCAATGTGCTAGCTACTGTACATCCCAAAGATGCTACTATAAATCCAATGTGCTAGCTACTGTACATCCCAACTATGCTACTATCAAACCTATGTGCTAGCTACTGTACATCCCAACTATGCTACTATCAAACCTATGTGCTAGTTACATCCCAACTATGCTACTATCAAACCAATGTGCTAGCTGCTGTACATCCCAACTATGCTACTATCAAACCTATGTGCTAGCTACATCCCAACTATGCTACTATCAAACCTATGTGCTAGCTACTGTACATCCCAACTATGCTACTATGAAACCAATGTGCTAGCTACTGTCCATCCCAACTATGCTACTATCAAACCAATGTGCTAGCTACTGTACATCCCAACTATGCTACTATCAAACCTATGTGCTAGCTACTGTCCATCCCAACTATGCTACTATCAAACCTATGTGCTAGCTACTGTACATCCCAACTATGCTACTATCAAACCTATGTGCTAGCTACTGTACATCCCAACTATGCTACTATCAAACCTATGTGCTAGCTACATCCCAACTATGCTACTATCAAACCTATGTGCTAGCTACTGTACATCCCAACTATGCTACTATCAAACCTATGTGCTAGCTACATCCCAACTATGCTACTATCAATCCTATGTGCTAGCTACTGTACATCCCAACTATGCTACTATCAAACCAATGTGCTACCTACTGTCCATCCCAACTATGCTACTATCAAACCAATGTGCTAGCTACTGTACATCCCAACTATGCTACTGTCAAACCAATGTGCTAGCTACTGTACATCCCAAAGATGCTACTATAAATCCAATGTGCTAGCTACTGTACATCCCAACTATGCTACTATCAAACCTATGTGCTAGCTACTGTACATCCCAACTATGCTACTATCAAACCTATGTGCTAGTTACATCCCAACTATGCTACTATCAAACCAATGTGCTAGCTGCTGTACATCCCAACTATGCTACTATCAAACCTATGTGCTAGCTACATCCCAACTATGCTACTATCAAATCAATGTGCTAGCTGCTGTACATCCCAACTATGCTACTATCAAACCTATGTGCTAGCTACTGTACATCCCAACTATGCTACTATCAAACCTATGTGCTAGCTACTGTACATCCCAACTATGCTACTATCAAACCTATGTGCTAGCTACATCCCAACTATGCTACTATCAAACCTATGTGCTAGCTACTGTACATCCCAACTATGCTACTATCAAACCTATGTGCTAGCTACATCCCAACTATGCTACTATCAAACCTATGTGCTAGCTACTGTACATCCCAACTATGCTACTATCAAACCAATGTGCTACCTACTGTCCATCCCAACTATGCTACTATCAAACCAATGTGCTAGCTACTGTACATCCCAACTATGCTACTGTCAAACCAATGTGCTAGCTACTGTACATCCCAAAGATGCTACTATAAATCCAATGTGCTAGCTACTGTACATCCCAACTATGCTACTATCAAACCTATGTGCTAGCTACTGTACATCCCAACTATGCTACTATCAAACCTATGTGCTAGTTACATCCCAACTATGCTACTATCAAACCAATGTGCTAGCTGCTGTACATCCCAACTATGCTACTATCAAACCTATGTGCTAGCTACATCCCAACTATGCTACTATCAAACCTATGTGCTAGCTACTGTACATCCCAACTATGCTACTATGAAACCAATGTGCTAGCTACTGTCCATCCCAACTATGCTACTATCAAACCAATGTGCTAGCTACTGTACATCCCAACTATGCTACTATCAAACCAATGTGCTAGCTACTGTACATCCCAACTATGCTACTATCAATCCAATATGCTAGTTACTGTACATCCCAACTATGCTACTGTCAAACCTATGTGCTAGCTTCTGTACATCCCAAAGATGCTACTATCAAACCTATGTGCTAGCTACTGTACATCCCAACTATGCTACTATCAAACCAATGTGCTAGCTACTGTCCATCCCAACTATGCTACTATCAAACCTATGTGCTAGCTACTGTACATCCCAACTATGCTACTATCAAACCTATGTGCTAGCTACATCCCAACTATGCTACTATCAAACCTATGTGCTAGCTACTGTACATCCCAACTATGCTACTATCAAACCTATGTGCTAGCTACATCCCAACTATGCTACTATCAAACCTATGTGCTAGCTACTGTACATCCCAACTATGCTACTATCAAACCAATGTGCTAGCTACTGTCCATCCCAACTATGCTACTATGAAACCAATGTGCTAGCTACTGTCCATCCCAACTATGCTACTATCAAACCAATGTGCTAGCTACTGTACATCCCAACTATGCTACTATCAAACCAATGTGCTAGCTACTGTACATCCCAACTATGCTACTATCAATCCAATATGCTAGTTACTGTACATCCCAACTATGCTACTGTCAAACCTATGTGCTAGCTTCTGTACATCCCAAAGATGCTACTATCAAACCTATGTGCTAGCTACTGTACATCCCAACTATGCTACTATCAAACCTATGTGCTAGCTACATCCCAACTATGCTACTATCAAACCTATGTGCTAGCTACTGTACATCCCAACTATGCTACTAACAAACCAATGTGCTACCTACTGTCCATCCCAACTATGCTACTATCAAACCAATGTGCTAGCTACTGTACATCCCAACTATGCTACTGTCAAACCAATGTGCTAGCTACTGTACATCCCAAAGATGCTACTATAAATCCAATGTGCTAGCTACTGTACATCCCAACTATGCTACTATCAAACCTATGTGCTAGCTACTGTACATCCCAACTATGCTACTATGAAACCAATGTGCTAGCTACTGTCCATCCCAACTATGCTACTATCAAACCTATGTGCTAGCTACTGTACATCCCAACTATGCTACTATGAAACCAATGTGCTAGCTACTGTCCATCCCAACTATGCTACTATCAAACCAATGTGCTAGCTACTGTACATCCCAACTATGCTACTATCAAACCAATGTGCTAGCTACTGTACATCCCAACTATGCTACTATCAATCCAATATGCTAGTTACTGTACATCCCAACTATGCTACTGTCAAACCTATGTGCTAGCTTCTGTACATCCCAAAGATGCTACTATCAAACCTATGTGCTAGCTACTGTACATCCCAACTATGCTACTATCAAACCTATGTGCTAGCTACATCCCAACTATGCTACTATCAAACCTATGTGCTAGCTACTGTACATCCCAACTATGCTACTATCAAACCAATGTGCTACCTACTGTCCATCCCAACTATGCTACTATCAAACCAATGTGCTAGCTACTGTACATCCCAACTATGCTACTGTCAAACCAATGTGCTAGCTACTGTACATCCCAAAGATGCTACTATAAATCCAATGTGCTAGCTACTGTACATCCCAACTATGCTACTATCAAACCTATGTGCTAGCTACTGTACATCCCAACTATGCTACTATCAAACCTATGTGCTAGTTACATCCCAACTATGCTACTATCAAACCAATGTGCTAGCTGCTGTACATCCCAACTATGCTACTATCAAACCTATGTGCTAGCTACATCCCAACTATGCTACTATCAAACCTATGTGCTAGCTACATCCCAACTATGCTACTATGAAACCAATGTGCTAGCTACTGTCCATCCCAACTATGCTACTATCAAACCAATGTGCTAGCTACTGTACATCCCAACTATGCTACTATCAAACCAATGTGCTAGCTACTGTACATCCCAACTATGCTACTATCAATCCAATATGCTAGTTCGTGTACATCCCAACTATGCTACTGTCAAACCTATGTGCTAGCTTCTGTACATCCCAAAGATGCTACTATCAAACCTATGTGCTAGCTACATCCCAACTATGCTACTATCAAACCTATGTGCTAGCTACTGTACATCCCAACTATGCTACTATGAAACCAATGTGCTAGCTACTGTCCATCCCAACTATGCTACTATCAAACCAATGTGCTAGCTACTGTACATCCCAACTATGCTACTATCAAACCAATGTGCTAGCTACTGTACATCCCAACTATGCTACTATCAATCCAATATGCTAGTTACTGTACATCCCAACTATGCTACTGTCAAACCTATGTGCTAGCTTCTGTACATCCCAAAGATGCTACTATCAAACCTATGTGCTAGCTACTGTACATCCCAACTATGCTACTATCAAACCAATGTGCTAGCTACTGTCCATCCCAACTATGCTACTATCAAACCAATGTGCTAGCTACTGTACATCCCAACTATGCTACTATCAAACCAATGTGCTAGCTGCTGTACATCCCAACTATGCTACTATCAAACCTATGTGCTAGCTACTGTACATCCCAACTATGCTACTATCAAACCTATGTGCTAGCTACTGTACATCCCAACTATGCTACTATCAAACCTATGTGCTAGCTACATCCCAACTATGCTACTATCAAACCTATGTGCTAGCTACTGTACATCCCAACTATGCTACTATCAAACCTATGTGCTAGCTACATCCCAACTATGCTACTATCAAACCTATGTGCTAGCTACTGTACATCCCAACTATGCTACTATCAAACCAATGTGCTAGCTACTGTCCATCCCAACTATGCTACTATGAAACCAATGTGCTAGCTACTGTCCATCCCAACTATGCTACTATCAAACCAATGTGCTAGCTACTGTACATCCCAACTATGCTACTATCAAACCAATGTGCTAGCTACTGTACATCCCAACTATGCTACTATCAATCCAATATGCTAGTTACTGTACATCCCAACTATGCTACTGTCAAACCTATGTGCTAGCTTCTGTACATCCCAAAGATGCTACTATCAAACCTATGTGCTAGCTACTGTACATCCCAACTATGCTACTATCAAACCTATGTGCTAGCTACATCCCAACTATGCTACTATCAAACCTATGTGCTAGCTACTGTACATCCCAACTATGCTACTAACAAACCAATGTGCTACCTACTGTCCATCCCAACTATGCTACTATCAAACCAATGTGCTAGCTACTGTACATCCCAACTATGCTACTGTCAAACCAATGTGCTAGCTACTGTACATCCCAAAGATGCTACTATAAATCCAATGTGCTAGCTACTGTACATCCCAACTATGCTACTATCAAACCTATGTGCTAGCTACTGTACATCCCAACTATGCTACTATGAAACCAATGTGCTAGCTACTGTCCATCCCAACTATGCTACTATCAAACCTATGTGCTAGCTACTGTACATCCCAACTATGCTACTATGAAACCAATGTGCTAGCTACTGTCCATCCCAACTATGCTACTATCAAACCAATGTGCTAGCTACTGTACATCCCAACTATGCTACTATCAAACCAATGTGCTAGCTACTGTACATCCCAACTATGCTACTATCAATCCAATATGCTAGTTACTGTACATCCCAACTATGCTACTGTCAAACCTATGTGCTAGCTTCTGTACATCCCAAAGATGCTACTATCAAACCTATGTGCTAGCTACTGTACATCCCAACTATGCTACTATCAAACCTATGTGCTAGCTACATCCCAACTATGCTACTATCAAACCTATGTGCTAGCTACTGTACATCCCAACTATGCTACTATCAAACCAATGTGCTACCTACTGTCCATCCCAACTATGCTACTATCAAACCAATGTGCTAGCTACTGTACATCCCAACTATGCTACTGTCAAACCAATGTGCTAGCTACTGTACATCCCAAAGATGCTACTATAAATCCAATGTGCTAGCTACTGTACATCCCAACTATGCTACTATCAAACCTATGTGCTAGCTACTGTACATCCCAACTATGCTACTATCAAACCTATGTGCTAGTTACATCCCAACTATGCTACTATCAAACCAATGTGCTAGCTGCTGTACATCCCAACTATGCTACTATCAAACCTATGTGCTAGCTACATCCCAACTATGCTACTATCAAACCTATGTGCTAGCTACATCCCAACTATGCTACTATGAAACCAATGTGCTAGCTACTGTCCATCCCAACTATGCTACTATCAAACCAATGTGCTAGCTACTGTACATCCCAACTATGCTACTATCAAACCAATGTGCTAGCTACTGTACATCCCAACTATGCTACTATCAATCCAATATGCTAGTTCGTGTACATCCCAACTATGCTACTGTCAAACCTATGTGCTAGCTTCTGTACATCCCAAAGATGCTACTATCAAACCTATGTGCTAGCTACTGTACATCCCAACTATGCTACTATCAAACCAATGTGCTAGCTACTGTCCATCCCAACTATGCTACTATCAAACCAATGTGCTAGCTACTGTACATCCCAACTATGCTACTATCAAACCAATGTGCTAGCTACTGTACATCCCAACTATGCTACTATCAAACCAATGTGCTAGCTACTGTACATCCCAACTATGCTACTATCAAACCTATGTGCTAGCTACTGTACATCCCAACTATGCTACTGTCAAACCTATGTGCTAGCTTCTGTACATCCCAAAGATGCTACTATCAAACCTATGTGCTAGCTACTGTACATCCCAACTATGCTACTATCAAACCTATGTGCTAGCTACATCCCAACTATGCTACTATCAAACCAATGTGCTAGCTACTGTCCATCCCAACTATGCAACTATCAAACCTATGTGCTAGCTACATCCCAACTATGCTACTATCAAACCAATGTGCTAGCTGCTGTACATCCCAACTATGCTACTATCAAACCTATGTGCTAGCTACTGTACATCCCAACTATGCTACTATCAAACCTATGTGCTAGCTACATCCCAACTATGCTACTATCAAACCTATGTGCTAGCTACTGTCCATCCCAACTATGCTACTATCAAACCTATGTGCTTGCTACATCCCAACTATGCTACTATCAAATCAATGTGCTAGCTGCTGTACATCCCAACTATGCTACTATCAAACCTATGTGCTAGCTACTGTACATCCCAACTATGCTACTATCAAACCTATGTGCTAGTTACATCCCAACTATGCTACTATCAAACCAATGTGCTAGCTGCTGTACATCCCAACTATGCTACTATCAAACCTATGTGCTAGCTACATCCTAACTATGCTACTATCAAACCTATGTGCTAGCTACATCCCAACTATGCTACTATGAAACCAATGTGCTAGCTACTGTCCATCCCAACTATGCTACTATCAAACCAATGTGCTAGCTACTGTACATCCCAACTATGCTACTATCAAACCAATGTGCTAGCTACTGTACATCCCAACTATGCTACTATCAATCCAATATGCTAGTTCGTGTACATCCCAACTATGCTACTGTCAAACCTATGTGCTAGCTTCTGTACATCCCAAAGATGCTACTATCAAACCTATGTGCTAGCTACTGTACATCCCAACTATGCTACTATCAAACCAATGTGCTAGCTACTGTCCATCCCAACTATGCTACTATCAAACCAATGTGCTAGCTACTGTACATCCCAACTATGCTACTATCAAACCAATGTGCTAGCTACTGTACATCCCAACTATGCTACTATCAAACCAATGTGCTAGCTACTGTACATCCCAACTATGCTACTATCAATCCAATATGCTAGTTACTGTACATCCCAACTATGCTACTGTCAAACCAATGTGCTAGCTACTGTACATCCCAACTATGCTACTATCAAACCTATGTGCTAGCTTCTGTACATCCCAAAGATGCTACTATCAAACCTATGTGCTAGCTACTGTACATCCCAACTATGCTACTGTCAAACCTATGTGCTAGCTTCTGTACATCCCAAAGATGCTACTATCAAACCTATGTGCTAGCTACTGTACATCCCAACTATGCTACTATCAAACCTATGTGCTAGCTACATCCCAACTATGCTACTATCAAACCAATGTGCTAGCTACTGTCCATCCCAACTATGCAACTATCAAACCTATGTGCTAGCTACATCCCAACTATGCTACTATTAAACCAATGTGCTAGCTGCTGTACATCCCAACTATGCTACTATCAAACCTATGTGCTAGCTACTGTACATCCCAACTATGCTACTATCAAACCTATGTGCTAGCTACATCCCAACTATGCTACTATCAAACCTATGTGCTAGCTACTGTCCATCCCAACTATGCTACTATCAAACCTATGTGCTTGCTACATCCCAACTATGCTACTATCAAATCAATGTGCTAGCTGCTGTACATCCCAACTATGCTACTATCAAATCTATGTGCTAGCTACTGTACATCCCAACTATGCTACTATCAAACCTATGTGCTAGCTACTGTACATCCCAACTATGCTACTATCAAACCAATGTGCTAGCTACTGTACATCCCAACTATGCTACTATCAATCCAATATGCTAGTTACTGTACATCCCAACTATGCTACTGTCAAACCAATGTGCTAGCTACTGTACATCCCAACTATGCTACTATCAAACCTATGTGCTAGCTTCTGTACATCCCAAAGATGCTACTATCAAACCTATGTGCTAGCTACTGTACATCCCAACTATGCTACTGTCAAACCTATGTGCTAGCTTCTGTACATCCCAAAGATGCTACTATCAAACCTATGTGCTAGCTACTGTACATCCCAACTATGCTACTATCAAACCTATGTGCTAGCTACATCCCAACTATGCTACTATCAAACCAATGTGCTAGCTACTGTCCATCCCAACTATGCAACTATCAAACCTATGTGCTAGCTACATCCCAACTATGCTACTATCAAACCAATGTGCTAGCTGCTGTACATCCCAACTATGCTACTATCAAACCTATGTGCTAGCTACTGTACATCCCAACTATGCTACTATCAAACCTATGTGCTAGCTACATCCCAACTATGCTACTATCAAACCTATGTGCTAGCTACTGTCCATCCCAACTATGCTACTATCAAACCTATGTGCTTGCTACATCCCAACTATGCTACTATCAAATCAATGTGCTAGCTGCTGTACATCCCAACTATGCTACTATCAAACCTATGTGCTAGCTACATCCCAACTATGCTACTATCAAACCTATGTGCTAGCTACTGTCCATCCCAACTATGCTACTATCAAACCTATGTGCTTGCTACATCCCAACTATGCTACTAACAAACCAATGTGCTACCTACTGTCCATCCCAACTATGCTACTATCAAACCAATGTGCTAGCTACTGTACATCCCAACTATGCTACTGTCAAACCAATGTGCTAGCTACTGTACATCCCAAAGATGCTACTATAAATCCAATGTGCTAGCTACTGTACATCCCAACTATGCTACTATCAAACCTATGTGCTAGCTACTGTACATCCCAACTATGCTACTATGAAACCAATGTGCTAGCTACTGTCCATCCCAACTATGCTACTATCAAACCTATGTGCTAGCTACTGTACATCCCAACTATGCTACTATGAAACCAATGTGCTAGCTACTGTCCATCCCAACTATGCTACTATCAAACCAATGTGCTAGCTACTGTACATCCCAACTATGCTACTATCAAACCAATGTGCTAGCTACTGTACATCCCAACTATGCTACTATCAATCCAATATGCTAGTTACTGTACATCCCAACTATGCTACTGTCAAACCTATGTGCTAGCTTCTGTACATCCCAAAGATGCTACTATCAAACCTATGTGCTAGCTACTGTACATCCCAACTATGCTACTATCAAACCTATGTGCTAGCTACATCCCAACTATGCTACTATCAAACCTATGTGCTAGCTACTGTACATCCCAACTATGCTACTATCAAACCAATGTGCTACCTACTGTCCATCCCAACTATGCTACTATCAAACCAATGTGCTAGCTACTGTACATCCCAACTATGCTACTGTCAAACCAATGTGCTAGCTACTGTACATCCCAAAGATGCTACTATAAATCCAATGTGCTAGCTACTGTACATCCCAACTATGCTACTATCAAACCTATGTGCTAGCTACTGTACATCCCAACTATGCTACTATCAAACCTATGTGCTAGTTACATCCCAACTATGCTACTATCAAACCAATGTGCTAGCTGCTGTACATCCCAACTATGCTACTATCAAACCTATGTGCTAGCTACATCCCAACTATGCTACTATCAAACCTATGTGCTAGCTACATCCCAACTATGCTACTATGAAACCAATGTGCTAGCTACTGTCCATCCCAACTATGCTACTATCAAACCAATGTGCTAGCTACTGTACATCCCAACTATGCTACTATCAAACCAATGTGCTAGCTACTGTACATCCCAACTATGCTACTATCAATCCAATATGCTAGTTCGTGTACATCCCAACTATGCTACTGTCAAACCTATGTGCTAGCTTCTGTACATCCCAAAGATGCTACTATCAAACCTATGTGCTAGCTACTGTACATCCCAACTATGCTACTATCAAACCAATGTGCTAGCTACTGTCCATCCCAACTATGCTACTATCAAACCAATGTGCTAGCTACTGTACATCCCAACTATGCTACTATCAAACCAATGTGCTAGCTACTGTACATCCCAACTATGCTACTATCAAACCAATGTGCTAGCTACTGTACATCCCAACTATGCTACTATCAAACCTATGTGCTAGCTACTGTACATCCCAACTATGCTACTGTCAAACCTATGTGCTAGCTTCTGTACATCCCAAAGATGCTACTATCAAACCTATGTGCTAGCTACTGTACATCCCAACTATGCTACTATCAAACCTATGTGCTAGCTACATCCCAACTATGCTACTATCAAACCAATGTGCTAGCTACTGTCCATCCCAACTATGCAACTATCAAACCTATGTGCTAGCTACATCCCAACTATGCTACTATCAAACCAATGTGCTAGCTGCTGTACATCCCAACTATGCTACTATCAAACCTATGTGCTAGCTACTGTACATCCCAACTATGCTACTATCAAACCTATGTGCTAGCTACATCCCAACTATGCTACTATCAAACCTATGTGCTAGCTACTGTCCATCCCAACTATGCTACTATCAAACCTATGTGCTTGCTACATCCCAACTATGCTACTATCAAATCAATGTGCTAGCTGCTGTACATCCCAACTATGCTACTATCAAACCTATGTGCTAGCTACTGTACATCCCAACTATGCTACTATCAAACCTATGTGCTAGTTACATCCCAACTATGCTACTATCAAACCAATGTGCTAGCTGCTGTACATCCCAACTATGCTACTATCAAACCTATGTGCTAGCTACATCCTAACTATGCTACTATCAAACCTATGTGCTAGCTACATCCCAACTATGCTACTATGAAACCAATGTGCTAGCTACTGTCCATCCCAACTATGCTACTATCAAACCAATGTGCTAGCTACTGTACATCCCAACTATGCTACTATCAAACCAATGTGCTAGCTACTGTACATCCCAACTATGCTACTATCAATCCAATATGCTAGTTCGTGTACATCCCAACTATGCTACTGTCAAACCTATGTGCTAGCTTCTGTACATCCCAAAGATGCTACTATCAAACCTATGTGCTAGCTACTGTACATCCCAACTATGCTACTATCAAACCAATGTGCTAGCTACTGTCCATCCCAACTATGCTACTATCAAACCAATGTGCTAGCTACTGTACATCCCAACTATGCTACTATCAAACCAATGTGCTAGCTACTGTACATCCCAACTATGCTACTATCAAACCAATGTGCTAGCTACTGTACATCCCAACTATGCTACTATCAATCCAATATGCTAGTTACTGTACATCCCAACTATGCTACTGTCAAACCAATGTGCTAGCTACTGTACATCCCAACTATGCTACTATCAAACCTATGTGCTAGCTTCTGTACATCCCAAAGATGCTACTATCAAACCTATGTGCTAGCTACTGTACATCCCAACTATGCTACTGTCAAACCTATGTGCTAGCTTCTGTACATCCCAAAGATGCTACTATCAAACCTATGTGCTAGCTACTGTACATCCCAACTATGCTACTATCAAACCTATGTGCTAGCTACATCCCAACTATGCTACTATCAAACCAATGTGCTAGCTACTGTCCATCCCAACTATGCAACTATCAAACCTATGTGCTAGCTACATCCCAACTATGCTACTATTAAACCAATGTGCTAGCTGCTGTACATCCCAACTATGCTACTATCAAACCTATGTGCTAGCTACTGTACATCCCAACTATGCTACTATCAAACCTATGTGCTAGCTACATCCCAACTATGCTACTATCAAACCTATGTGCTAGCTACTGTCCATCCCAACTATGCTACTATCAAACCTATGTGCTTGCTACATCCCAACTATGCTACTATCAAATCAATGTGCTAGCTGCTGTACATCCCAACTATGCTACTATCAAATCTATGTGCTAGCTACTGTACATCCCAACTATGCTACTATCAAACCTATGTGCTAGCTACTGTACATCCCAACTATGCTACTATCAAACCAATGTGCTAGCTACTGTACATCCCAACTATGCTACTATCAATCCAATATGCTAGTTACTGTACATCCCAACTATGCTACTGTCAAACCAATGTGCTAGCTACTGTACATCCCAACTATGCTACTATCAAACCTATGTGCTAGCTTCTGTACATCCCAAAGATGCTACTATCAAACCTATGTGCTAGCTACTGTACATCCCAACTATGCTACTGTCAAACCTATGTGCTAGCTTCTGTACATCCCAAAGATGCTACTATCAAACCTATGTGCTAGCTACTGTACATCCCAACTATGCTACTATCAAACCTATGTGCTAGCTACATCCCAACTATGCTACTATCAAACCAATGTGCTAGCTACTGTCCATCCCAACTATGCAACTATCAAACCTATGTGCTAGCTACATCCCAACTATGCTACTATCAAACCAATGTGCTAGCTGCTGTACATCCCAACTATGCTACTATCAAACCTATGTGCTAGCTACTGTACATCCCAACTATGCTACTATCAAACCTATGTGCTAGCTACATCCCAACTATGCTACTATCAAACCTATGTGCTAGCTACTGTCCATCCCAACTATGCTACTATCAAACCTATGTGCTTGCTACATCCCAACTATGCTACTATCAAATCAATGTGCTAGCTGCTGTACATCCCAACTATGCTACTATCAAACCTATGTGCTAGCTACTGTACATCCCAACTATGCTACTATCAAACCTATGTGCTAGTTACATCCCAACTATGCTACTATCAAACCAATGTGCTAGCTGCTGTACATCCCAACTATGCTACTATCAAACCTATGTGCTAGCTACATCCCAACTATGCTACTATCAAACCTATGTGCTAGCTACATCCCAACTATGCTACTATGAAACCAATGTGCTAGCTACTGTCCATCCCAACTATGCTACTATCAAACCAATGTGCTAGCTACTGTACATCCCAACTATGCTACTATCAAACCAATGTGCTAGCTACTGTACATCCCAACTATGCTACTATCAATCCATTATGCTAGTTCGTGTACATCCCAACTATGCTACTGTCAAACCTATGTGCTAGCTTCTGTACATCCCAAAGATGCTACTATCAAACCTATGTGCTAGCTACTGTACATCCCAACTATGCTACTATCAAACCAATGTGCTAGCTACTGTCCATCCCAACTATGCTACTATCAAACCAATGTGCTAGCTACTGTACATCCCAACTATGCTACTGTCAAACCTATGTGCTAGCTTCTGTACATCCCAAAGATGCTACTATCAAACCTATGTGCTAGCTACTGTACATCCCAACTATGCTACTATCAAACCTATGTGCTAGCTACATCCCAACTATGCTACTATCAAACCAATGTGCTAGCTACTGTCCATCCCAACTATGCAACTATCAAACCTATGTGCTAGCTACATCCCAACTATGCTACTATCATACCAATGTGCTAGCTGCTGTACATCCCAACTATGCTACTATCAAACCTATGTGCTAGCTACTGTACATCCCAACTATGCTACTATCAAACCTATGTGCTAGCTACATCCCAACTATGCTACTATCAAACCTATGTGCTAGCTACTGTCCATCCCAACTATGCTACTATCAAACCTATGTGCTTGCTACATCCCAACTATGCTACTATCAAATCAATGTGCTAGCTGCTGTACATCCCAACTATGCTACTATCAAACCTATGTCCTAGCTACTGTACATCCCAACTATGCTACTATCAAACCTATGTGCTAGTTACATCCCAACTATGCTACTATCAAACCAATGTGCTAGCTGCTGTACATCCCAACTATGCTACTATCAAACCTATGTGCTAGCTACATCCCAACTATGCTACTATCAAACCTATGTGCTAGCTACATCCCAACTATGCTACTATGAAACCAATGTGCTAGCTACTGTCCATCCCAACTATGCTACTATCAAACCAATGTGCTAGCTACTGTACATCCCAACTATGCTACTATCAAACCAATGTGCTAGCTACTGTACATCCCAACTATGCTACTATCAATCCAATATGCTAGTTCGTGTACATCCCAACTATGCTACTGTCAAACCTATGTGCTAGCTTCTGTACATCCCAAAGATGCTACTATCAAACCTATGTGCTAGCTACTGTACATCCCAACTATGCTACTATCAAACCAATGTGCTAGCTACTGTCCATCCCAACTATGCTACTATCAAACCAATGTGCTAGCTACTGTACATCCCAACTATGCTACTATCAAACCAATGTGCTAGCTACTGTACATCCCAACTATGCTACTATCAAACCAATGTGCTAGCTACTGTACATCCCAACTATGCTACTATCAATCCAATATGCTAGTTACTGTACATCCCAACTATGCTACTGTCAAACCAATGTGCTAGCTACTGTACATCCCAACTATGCTACTATCAAACCTATGTGCTAGCTTCTGTATATCCCAAAGATGCTACTATCAAACCTATGTGCTAGCTACTGTACATCCCAACTATGCTACTGTCAAACCTATGTGCTAGCTTCTGTACATCCCAAAGATGCTACTATCAAACCTATGTGCTAGCTACTGTACATCCCAACTATGCTACTATCAAACCTATGTGCTAGCTACATCCCAACTATGCTACTATCAAACCAATGTGCTAGCTACTGTCCATCCCAACTATGCAACTATCAAACCTATGTGCTAGCTACATCCCAACTATGCTACTATCAAACCAATGTGCTAGCTGCTGTACATCCCAACTATGCTACTATCAAACCTATGTGCTAGCTACTGTACATCCCAACTATGCTACTATCAAACCTATGTGCTAGCTACATCCCAACTATGCTACTATCAAACCTATGTGCTAGCTACTGTCCATCCCAACTATGCTACTATCAAACCTATGTGCTTGCTACATCCCAACTATGCTACTATCAAATCAATGTGCTAGCTGCTGTACATCCCAACTATGCTACTATCAAATCTATGTGCTAGCTACTGTACATCCCAACTATGCTACTATCAAACCTATGTGCTAGCTACTGTACATCCCAACTATGCTACTATCAAACCAATGTGCTAGCTACTGTACATCCCAACTATGCTACTATCAATCCAATATGCTAGTTACTGTACATCCCAACTATGCTACTGTCAAACCAATGTGCTAGCTACTGTACATCCCAACTATGCTACTATCAAACCTATGTGCTAGCTTCTGTACATCCCAAAGATGCTACTATCAAACCTATGTGCTAGCTACTGTACATCCCAACTATGCTACTGTCAAACCTATGTGCTAGCTTCTGTACATCCCAAAGATGCTACTATCAAACCTATGTGCTAGCTACTGTACATCCCAACTATGCTACTATCAAACCTATGTGCTAGCTACATCCCAACTATGCTACTATCAAACCAATGTGCTAGCTACTGTCCATCCCAACTATGCAACTATCAAACCTATGTGCTAGCTACATCCCAACTATGCTACTATCAAACCAATGTGCTAGCTGCTGTACATCCCAACTATGCTACTATCAAACCTATGTGCTAGCTACTGTACATCCCAACTATGCTACTATCAAACCTATGTGCTAGCTACATCCCAACTATGCTACTATCAAACCTATGTGCTAGCTACTGTCCATCCCAACTATGCTACTATCAAACCTATGTGCTTGCTACATCCCAACTATGCTACTATCAAATCAATGTGCTAGCTGCTGTACATCCCAACTATGCTACTATCAAACCTATGTGCTAGCTACTGTACATCCCAACTATGCTACTATCAAACCTATGTGCTAGTTACATCCCAACTATGCTACTATCAAACCAATGTGCTAGCTGCTGTACATCCCAACTATGCTACTATCAAACCTATGTGCTAGCTACATCCCAACTATGCTACTATCAAACCTATGTGCTAGCTACATCCCAACTATGCTACTATGAAACCAATGTGCTAGCTACTGTCCATCCCAACTATGCTACTATCAAACCAATGTGCTAGCTACTGTACATCCCAACTATGCTACTATCAAACCAATGTGCTAGCTACTGTACATCCCAACTATGCTACTATCAATCCAATATGCTAGTTCGTGTACATCCCAACTATGCTACTGTCAAACCTATGTGCTAGCTTCTGTACATCCCAAAGATGCTACTATCAAACCTATGTGCTAGCTACTGTACATCCCAACTATGCTACTATCAAACCAATGTGCTAGCTACTGTCCATCCCAACTATGCTACTATCAAACCAATGTGCTAGCTACTGTACATCCCAACTATGCTACTATCAAACCAATGTGCTAGCTACTGTACATCCCAACTATGCTACTATCAAACCAATGTGCTAGCTACTGTACATCCCAACTATGCTACTATCAATCCAATATGCTAGTTACTGTACATCCCAACTATGCTACTGTCAAACCAATGTGCTAGCTACTGTACATCCCAACTATGCTACTATCAAACCTATGTGCTAGCTTCTGTACATCCCAAAGATGCTACTATCAAACCTATGTGCTAGCTACTGTACATCCCAACTATGCTACTGTCAAACCTATGTGCTAGCTTCTGTACATCCCAAAGATGCTACTATCAAACCTATGTGCTAGCTACTGTACATCCCAACTATGCTACTATCAAACCTATGTGCTAGCTACATCCCAACTATGCTACTATCAAACCAATGTGCTAGCTACTGTCCATCCCAACTATGCAACTATCAAACCTATGTGCTAGCTACATCCCAACTATGCTACTATCAAACCAATGTGCTAGCTGCTGTACATCCCAACTATGCTACTATCAAACCTATGTGCTAGCTACTGTACATCCCAACTATGCTACTATCAAACCTATGTGCTAGCTACATCCCAACTATGCTACTATCAAACCTATGTGCTAGCTACTGTCCATCCCAACTATGCTACTATCAAACCTATGTGCTTGCTACATCCCAACTATGCTACTATCAAATCAATGTGCTAGCTGCTGTACATCCCAACTATGCTACTATCAAACCTATGTGCTAGCTACTGTACATCCCAACTATGCTACTATCAAACCTATGTGCTAGCTACTGTACATCCCAACTATGCTACTATCAAACCTATGTGCTAGCTACATCCCAACTATGCTACTATCAAACCTATGTGCTAGCTACTGTACATCCCAACTATGCTACTATGAAACCAATGTGCTAGCTACTGTCCATCCCAACTATGCTACTATCAAACCAATGTGCTAGCTACTGTACATCCCAACTATGCTACTATCAAACCAATGTGCTAGCTACTGTACATCCCAACTATGCTACTATCAATTCAATATGCTAGTTACTGTACATCCCAACTATGCTACTGTCAAACCAATGTGCTAGCTTCTGTACATCCCAAAGATGCTACTATCAAACCTATGTGCTAGCTACTGTACATCCCAACTATGCTACTATCAAACCTATGTGCTAGCTACATCCCAACTATGCTACTATCAAACTTATGTGCTAGCTACTGTACATCCCAACTATGCTACTATCAAACCAATGAGCTACCTACTGTCCAACCCAACTATGCTACTATCAAACCAATGTGCTAGCTACTGTACATCCCAACTATGCTACTGTCAAACCAATGTGCTAGCTACTGTACATCCCAAAGATGCTACTATAAATCCAATGTGCTAGCTACTGTACATCCCAACTATGCTACTATCAAACCTATGTGCTAGCTACTGTACATCCCAACTATGCTACTATCAAACCTATGTGCTAGTTACATCCCAACTATGCTACTATCAAACCAATGTGCTAGCTGCTGTACATCCCAACTATGCTACTATCAAACCTATGTGCTAGCTACATCCCAACTATGCTACTATCAAACTTATGTGCTAGCTAATGTACATCCCAACTATGCTACTATGAAACCAATGTGCTAGCTACTGTCCATCCCAACTATGCTACTATCAAACCAATGTGCTAGCTACTGTACATCCCAACTATGCTACTATCAAACCAATGTGCTAGCTACTGTACATCCTAACTATGCTACTATCAATCAAATATGCTAGTTACTGTACATCCCAACTATGCTACTGTCAAACCTATGTGCTAGCTTCTGTACATCCCAAAGATGCTACTATCAAACCTATGTGCTAGCTACTGTACATCCCAACTATGCTACTATCAAACCAATGTGCTAGCTACTGTCCATCCCAACTATGCTACTATCAAACCAATGTGCTAGCTACTGTACATCCCAACTATGCTACTATCAAACCAATGTGCTAGCTACTGTACATCCCAACTATGCTACTATCAAACCAATGTGCTAGCTACTGTACATCCCAACTATGCTACTATCAATCCAATATGCTAGTTACTGTACATCCCAACTATGCTACTGTCAAACCAATGTGCTAGCTACTGTACATCCCAACTATGCTACTATCAAACCTATGTGCTAGCTTCTGTACATCCCAAAGATGCTACTATCAAACCTATGTGCTAGCTACTGTACATCCCAACTATGCTACTATCAAACCAATGTGCTAGCTGCTGTACATCCCAACTATGCTACTATCAAACCTATGTGCTAGCTACTGTACATCCCAACTATGCTACTATCAAACCTATGTGCTAGCTACATCCCAACTATGCTACTATCAAACCAATGTGCTAGCTACTGTCCATCCCAACTATGCAACTATCAAACCTATGTGCTAGCTACATCCCAACTATGCTACTATCAAACCAATGTGCTAGCTGCTGTACATCCCAACTATGCTACTATCAAACCTATGTGCTAGCTACTGTACATCCCAACTATGCTACTATCAAACCTATGTGCTAGCTACATCCCAACTATGCTACTATCAAACCTATGTGCTAGCTACTGTCCATCCCAACTATGCTACTATCAAACCTATGTGCTTGCTACATCCCAACTATGCTACTATCAAATCAATGTGCTAGCTGCTGTACATCCCAACTATGCTACTATCAAACCTATGTGCTAGCTACTGTACATCCCAACTATGCTACTATCAAACCTATGTGCTAGCTACATCCCAACTATGCTACTATCAAACCTATGTGCTAGCTACTGTACATCCCAACTATGCTACTATCAAACCAATGTGCTACCTACTGTCCATCCCAACTATGCTACTATCAAACCAATGTGCTAGCTACTGTACATCCCAACTATGCTACTATCAATCCAATATGCTAGTTCGTGTACATCCCAACTATGCTACTGTCAAACCTATGTGCTAGCTTCTGTACATCCCAAAGATGCTACTATCAAACCTGTGTGCTAGCTACTGTACATCCCAACTATGCTACTATCAAACCAATGTGCTAGCTACTGTCCATCCCAACTATGCTACTATCAAACCAATGTGCTAGCTACTGTACATCCCAACTATGCTACTATCAAACCAATGTGCTAGCTACTGTACATCCCAACTATGCTACTATCAAACCAATGTGCTAGCTACTGTACATCCCAACTATGCTACTATCAATCCAATATGCTAGTTACTGTACATCCCAACTATGCTACTGTCAAACCAATGTGCTAGCTACTGTACATCCCAACTATGCTACTATCAAACCTATGTGCTAGCTTCTGTACATCCCAAAGATGCTACTATCAAACCTATGTGCTAGCTACTGTACATCCCAACTATGCTACTGTCAAACCTATGTGCTAGCTTCTGTACATCCCAAAGATGCTACTATCAAACCTATGTGCTAGCTACTGTACATCCCAACTATGCTACTATCAAACCTATGTGCTAGCTACATCCCAACTATGCTACTATCAAACCAATGTGCTAGCTACTGTCCATCCCAACTATGCAACTATCAAACCTATGTGCTAGCTACATCCCAACTATGCTACTATCAAACCAATGTGCTAGCTGCTGTACATCCCAACTATGCTACTATCAAACTTATGTGCTAGCTACTGTACATCCCAACTATGCTACTATCAAACCTATGTGCTAGCTACATCCCAACTATGCTACTATCAAACCTATGTGCTAGCTACTGTCCATCCCAACTATGCTACTATCAAACCTATGTGCTTGCTACATCCCAACTATGCTACTATCAAATCAATGTGCTAGCTGCTGTACATCCCAACTATGCTACTATCAAACCAATGTGCTAGCTACTGTACATCCCAACTATGCTACTGTCAAACCAATGTGCTAGCTACTGTACATCCCAACTATGCTACTATCAATCCAATATGCTAGTTACTGTACATCCCAACTATGCTACTGTCAAACCAATGTGCTAGCTTCTGTACATCCCAAAGATGCTACTATCAAACCTATGTGCTAGCTACTGTACATCCCAACTATGCTACTATCAAACCTATGTGCTAGCTACATCCCAACTATGCTACTATCAAACTTATGTGCTAGCTACTGTACATCCCAACTATGCTACTATCAAACCAATGTGCTACCTACTGTCCAACCCAACTATGCTACTATCAAACCAATGTGCTAGCTACTGTACATCCCAACTATGCTACTGTCAAACCAATGTGCTAGCTACTGTACATCCCAAAGATGCTACTATAAATCCAATGTGCTAGCTACTGTACATCCCAACTATGCTACTATCAAACCTATGTGCTAGCTACTGTACATCCCAACTATGCTACTATCAAACCTATGTGCTAGTTACATCCCAACTATGCTACTATCAAACCAATGTGCTAGCTGCTGTACATCCCAACTATGCTACTATCAAACCTATGTGCTAGCTACATCCCAACTATGCTACTATCAAACTTATGTGCTAGCTAATGTACATCCCAACTATGCTACTATGAAACCAATGTGCTAGCTACTGTCCATCCCAACTATGCTACTATCAAACCAATGTGCTAGCTACTGTACATCCCAACTATGCTACTATCAAACCAATGTGCTAGCTACTGTACATCCTAACTATGCTACTATCAATCAAATATGCTAGTTACTGTACATCCCAACTATGCTACTGTCAAACCTATGTGCTAGCTTCTGTACATCCCAAAGATGCTACTATCAAACCTATGTGCTAGCTACTGTACATCCCAACTATGCTACTATCAAACCAATGTGCTAGCTACTGTCCATCCCAACTATGCTACTATCAAACCAATGTGCTAGCTACTGTACATCCCAACTATGCTACTATCAAACCAATGTGCTAGCTACTGTACATCCCAACTATGCTACTATCAAACCAATGTGCTAGCTACTGTACATCCCAACTATGCTACTATCAATCCAATATGCTAGTTACTGTACATCCCAACTATGCTACTGTCAAACCAATGTGCTAGCTACTGTACATCCCAACTATGCTACTATCAAACCTATGTGCTAGCTTCTGTACATCCCAAAGATGCTACTATCAAACCTATGTGCTAGCTACTGTACATCCCAACTATGCTACTATCAAACCAATGTGCTAGCTGCTGTACATCCCAACTATGCTACTATCAAACCTATGTGCTAGCTACTGTACATCCCAACTATGCTACTATCAAACCTATGTGCTAGCTACATCCCAACTATGCTACTATCAAACCAATGTGCTAGCTACTGTCCATCCCAACTATGCAACTATCAAACCTATGTGCTAGCTACATCCCAACTATGCTACTATCAAACCAATGTGCTAGCTGCTGTACATCCCAACTATGCTACTATCAAACCTATGTGCTAGCTACTGTACATCCCAACTATGCTACTATCAAACCTATGTGCTAGCTACATCCCAACTATGCTACTATCAAACCTATGTGCTAGCTACTGTCCATCCCAACTATGCTACTATCAAACCTATGTGCTTGCTACATCCCAACTATGCTACTATCAAATCAATGTGCTAGCTGCTGTACATCCCAACTATGCTACTATCAAACCTATGTGCTAGCTACTGTACATCCCAACTATGCTACTATCAAACCTATGTGCTAGCTACTGTACATCCCAACTATGCTACTATCAAACCTATGTGCTAGCTACATCCCAACTATGCTACTATCAAACCTATGTGCTAGCTACTGTACATCCCAACTATGCTACTATCAAACCAATGTGCTACCTACTGTCCATCCCAACTATGCTACTATCAAACCAATGTGCTAGCTACTGTACATCCCAACTATGCTACTATCAATCCAATATGCTAGTTCGTGTACATCCCAACTATGCTACTGTCAAACCTATGTGCTAGCTTCTGTACATCCCAAAGATGCTACTATCAAACCTATGTGCTAGCTACTGTACATCCCAACTATGCTACTATCAAACCAATGTGCTAGCTACTGTCCATCCCAACTATGCTACTATCAAACCAATGTGCTAGCTACTGTACATCCCAACTATGCTACTATCAAACCAATGTGCTAGCTACTGTACATCCCAACTATGCTACTATCAAACCAATGTGCTAGCTACTGTACATCCCAACTATGCTACTATCAATCCAATATGCTAGTTACTGTACATCCCAACTATGCTACTGTCAAACCAATGTGCTAGCTACTGTACATCCCAACTATGCTACTATCAAACCTATGTGCTAGCTTCTGTACATCCCAAAGATGCTACTATCAAACCTATGTGCTAGCTACTGTACATCCCAACTATGCTACTGTCAAACCTATGTGCTAGCTTCTGTACATCCCAAAGATGCTACTATCAAACCTATGTGCTAGCTACTGTACATCCCAACTATGCTACTATCAAACCTATGTGCTAGCTACATCCCAACTATGCTACTATCAAACCAATGTGCTAGCTACTGTCCATCCCAACTATGCAACTATCAAACCTATGTGCTAGCTACATCCCAACTATGCTACTATCAAACCAATGTGCTAGCTGCTGTACATCCCAACTATGCTACTATCAAACCTATGTGCTAGCTACTGTACATCCCAACTATGCTACTATCAAACCTATGTGCTAGCTACATCCCAACTATGCTACTATCAAACCTATGTGCTAGCTACTGTCCATCCCAACTATGCTACTATCAAACCTATGTGCTTGCTACATCCCAACTATGCTACTATCAAATCAATGTGCTAGCTGCTGTACATCCCAACTATGCTACTATCAAACCTATGTGCTAGCTACTGTACATCCCAACTATGCTACTGTCAAACCAATGTGCTAGCTACTGTACATCCCAAAGATGCTACTATAAATCCAATGTGCTAGCTACTGTACATCCCAACTATGCTACTATCAAACCTATGTGCTAGCTACTGTACATCCCAACTATGCTACTATCAAACCTATGTGCTAGTTACATCCCAACTATGCTACTATCAAACCAATGTGCTAGCTGCTGTACATCCCAACTATACTACTATCAAACCTATGTGCTAGCTACATCCCAACTATGCTACTATCAAACTTATGTGCTAGCTAATGTACATCCCAACTATGCTACTATGAAACCAATGTGCTAGCTACTGTCCATCCCAACTATGCTACTATCAAACCAATGTGCTAGCTACTGTACATCCCAACTATGCTACTATCAAACCAATGTGCTAGCTACTGTACATCCTAACTATGCTACTATCAATCAAATATGCTAGTTACTGTACATCCCAACTATGCTACTGTCAAACCTATGTGCTAGCTTCTGTACATCCCAAAGATGCTACTATCAAACCTATGTGCTAGCTACTGTACATCCCAACTATGCTACTATCAAACCAATGTGCTAGCTACTGTCCATCCCAACTATGCTACTATCAAACCAATGTGCTAGCTACTGTACATCCCAACTATGCTACTATCAAACCAATGTGCTAGCTACTGTACATCCCAACTATGCTACTATCAAACCAATGTGCTAGCTACTGTACATCCCAACTATGCTACTATCAATCCAATATGCTAGTTACTGTACATCCCAACTATGCTACTGTCAAACCAATGTGCTAGCTACTGTACATCCCAACTATGCTACTATCAAACCTATGTGCTAGCTTCTGTACATCCCAAAGATGCTACTATCAAACCTATGTGCTAGCTACTGTACATCCCAACTATGCTACTATCAAACCAATGTGCTAGCTGCTGTACATCCCAACTATGCTACTATCAAACCTATGTGCTAGCTACTGTACATCCCAACTATGCTACTATCAAACCTATGTGCTAGCTACATCCCAACTATGCTACTATCAAACCAATGTGCTAGCTACTGTCCATCCCAACTATGCAACTATCAAACCTATGTGCTAGCTACATCCCAACTATGCTACTATCAAACCAATGTGCTAGCTGCTGTACATCCCAACTATGCTACTATCAAACCTATGTGCTAGCTACTGTACATCCCAACTATGCTACTATCAAACCTATGTGCTAGCTACATCCCAACTATGCTACTATCAAACCTATGTGCTAGCTACTGTCCATCCCAACTATGCTACTATCAAACCTATGTGCTTGCTACATCCCAACTATGCTACTATCAAATCAATGTGCTAGCTGCTGTACATCCCAACTATGCTACTATCAAACCTATGTGCTAGCTACTGTACATCCCAACTATGCTACTATCAAACCTATGTGCTAGCTACTGTACATCCCAACTATGCTACTATCAAACCTATGTGCTAGCTACATCCCAACTATGCTACTATCAAACCTATGTGCTAGCTACTGTACATCCCAACTATGCTACTATCAAACCAATGTGCTACCTACTGTCCATCCCAACTATGCTACTATCAAACCAATGTGCTAGCTACTGTACATCCCAACAATGCTACTGTCAAACCAATGTGCTAGCTACTGTACATCCCAAAGATGCTACTATAAATCCAATGTGCTAGCTACTGTACATCCCAACTATGCTACTATCAAACCTATGTGCTAGCTACTGTACATCCCAACTATGCTACTATCAAACCTATGTGCTAGTTACATCCCAACTATGCTACTATCAAACCTATGTGCTAGTTACATCCCAACTATGCTACTATCAAACCAATGTGCTAGCTGCTGTACATCCCAACTATGCTACTATCAAACCTATGTGCTAGCTACATCCCAACTATGCTACTATCAAACCTATGTGCTAGCTACTGTACATCCCAACTATGCTACTATCAAACCAATGTGCTAGCTACTGTCCATCCCAACTATGCTTCTATCAAACCAATGTGCTAGCTACTGTACATCCCAACTATGCTACTGTCAAACCAATGTGCTAGCTTCTGTACATCCCAAAGATGCTACTATAAATCCAATGTGCTAGCTACTGTACATCCCAACTATGCTACTATCAAACCTATGTGCTAGCTACTGTACATCCCAACTATGCTACTATCAAACCTATGTGCTAGCTACTGTACATCCCAACTATGCTACTATCAAACCAATGTGCTAGCTACTGTCCATCCCAACTATGCTACTATCAAACCTATGTGCTAGCTACATCCCAACTATGCCACTATCAAATCAATGTGCTAGCTGCTGTACATCCCAACTTTGCTACTATCAAACCAATGTGCTAGCTACTGTACATCCCAACTATGCTACTATCAAACCAATGTGCTAGCTACTGTACATCCCAACTATGCTACTATCAAACCAATGTGCTAGCTACTGTACATCCCAACTATGCTACTATCAATCCAATATGCTAGTTACTGTACATCCCAACTATGCTACTGTCAAACCAATGTGCTAGCTACTGTACATCCCAACTATGCTACTATCAAACCTATGTGCTAGCTTCTGTACATCCCAAAGATGCTACTATCAAACCTATGTGCTAGCTACTGTACATCCCAACTATGCTACTATCAAACCAATGTGCTAGCTGCTGTACATCCCAACTATGCTACTATCAAACCTATGTGCTAGCTACTGTACATCCCAACTATGCTACTATCAAACCTATGTGCTAGCTACATCCCAACTATGCTACTATCAAACCAATGTGCTAGCTACTGTCCATCCCAACTATGCAACTATCAAACCTATGTGCTAGCTACATCCCAACTATGCTACTATCAAACCAATGTGCTAGCTGCTGTACATCCCAACTATGCTACTATCAAACCTATGTGCTAGCTACTGTACATCCCAACTATGCTACTATCAAACCTATGTGCTAGCTACATCCCAACTATGCTACTATCAAACCTATGTGCTAGCTACATCCCAACTATGCTACTATCAAACCTATGTGCTAGCTTCTGTACATCCCAAAGATGCTACTATAAATCCAATGTGCTAGCTACTGTACATCCCAACTATGCTACTATCAAACCTATGTGCTAGCTACTGTACATCCCAACTATGCTACTATCAAACCTATGTGCTAGCTACATCCCAACTATGCTACTATCAAACCAATGTGCTAGCTACTGTCCATCCCAACTATGCTACTATCAAATCTATGTGCTAGCTACATCCCAACTATGGTACTATCAAATCAATGTGCTAGCTGCTGTACTTCCCAACTATGCTACTATCAAACCTATGTGCTAGCTACTGTACATCCCAACTATGCTACTATCAAACCTATGTGCTAGCTACTGTACATCCCAACTATGCTACTATCAAACCAATGTGCTAGCTACTGTCCATCCCAACTATGCTACTATCAAACCAATGTGCTAGCTACTGTACATCCCAACTATGCTACTATCAAACCTATGTGCTAGTTACATCCCAACTATGCTACTATCAAACCAATGTGCTAGCTGCTGTACATCCCAACTATGCTACTATCAAACCTATGTGCTAGCTACATCCCAACTATGCTACTATCAAACCTATGTGCTAGCTACTGTACATCCCAACTATGCTACTATGAAACCAATGTGCTAGATACTGTCCATCCCAACTATGCTACTATCAAACCAATGTGCTAGCTACTGTACATCCCAACTATGCTACTATCAAACCAATGTGCTAGCTACTGTACATCCCAACTATGCTACTATCAAACCAATGTGCTAGCTACTGTACATCCCAACTAATCTACTATCAATCCAATATGCTAGGTACTGTAAATCCCAACTATGCTACTGTCAAACCAATGTGCTAGCTACTGTACATCCCAACTATGCTACTATCAAACCTATGTGCTAGCTTCTGTACATCCCAAAGATGCTACTATCAAACCTATGTGCTAGCTACTGTACATCCCAACTATGCTACTATCAAACCAATGTGCTAGCTGCGGTACATCCCAACTATGCTACTATCAAACCTATGTGCTAGCTACTGTACATCCCAACTATGCTACTATCAAACCTATGTGCTAGCTGCTGTACATCCCAACTATGCTACTATCAAACCAATGTGCTAGCTACTGTCCATCCCAACTATGCAACTATCAAACCTATGTGCTAGCTACATCCCAACTATGCTACTATCAAACCAATGTGCTAGCTGCTGTACATCCCAACTATGCTACTATCAAACCTATGTGCTAGCTACTGTACATCCCAACTATGCTACTATCAAACCTATGTGCTAGCTACATCCCAACTATGCTACTATCAAACCTATGTGCTAGCTACTGTCCATCCCAACTATGCTACTATCAAACCTATGTGCTTGCTACATCCCAACTATGCTACTATCAAATCAATGTGCTAGCTGCTGTACATCCCAACTATGCTACTATCAAACCTATGTGCTAGCTACTGTACATCCCAACTATGCTACTATCAAACCTATGTGCTAGCTACTGTACATCCCAACTATGCTACTATCAAACCTATGTGCTAGCTACATCCCAACTATGCTACTATCAAACCTATGTGCTAGCTACTGTACATCCCAACTATGCTACTATCAAACCTATGTGCTAGCTACATCCCAACTATGCTACTATCAATCCTATGTGCTAGCTACTGTACATCCCAACTATGCTACTATCAAACCAATGTGCTACCTACTGTCCATCCCAACTATGCTACTATCAAACCAATGTGCTAGCTACTGTACATCCCAACTATGCTACTGTCAAACCAATGTGCTAGCTACTGTACATCCCAAAGATGCTACTATAAATCCAATGTGCTAGCTACTGTACATCCCAACTATGCTACTATCAAACCTATGTGCTAGCTACTGTACATCCCAACTATGCTACTATCAAACCTATGTGCTAGTTACATCCCAACTATGCTACTATCAAACCAATGTGCTAGCTGCTGTACATCCCAACTATGCTACTATCAAACCTATGTGCTAGCTACATCCCAACTATGCTACTATCAAATCAATGTGCTAGCTGCTGTACATCCCAACTATGCTACTATCAAACCTATGTGCTAGCTACTGTACATCCCAACTATGTTACTATCAAACCTATGTGCTAGCTACTGTACATCCCAACTATGCTACTATCAAACCTATGTGCTAGCTACATCCCAACTATGCTACTATCAAACCTATGTGCTAGCTACTGTACATCCCAACTATGCTACTATCAAACCTATGTGCTAGCTACATCCCAACTATGCTACTATCAAACCTATGTGCTAGCTACTGTACATCCCAACTATGCTACTATCAAACCAATGTGCTACCTACTGTCCATCCCAACTATGCTACTATCAAACCAATGTGCTAGCTACTGTACATCCCAACTATTCTACTGTCAAACCAATGTGCTAGCTACTGTACATCCCAAAGATGCTACTATAAATCCAATGTGCTAGCTACTGTACATCCCAACTATGCTACTATCAAACCTATGTGCTAGCTACTGTACATCCCAACTATGCTACTATCAAACCTATGTGCTAGTTACATCCCAACTATGCTACTATCAAACCAATGTGCTAGCTGCTGTACATCCCAACTATGCTACTATCAAACCTATGTGCTAGCTACATCCCAACTATGCTACTAT
This sequence comes from Borostomias antarcticus, assembly GCF_949987555.1. Classification (NCBI taxonomy): domain Eukaryota; kingdom Metazoa; phylum Chordata; class Actinopteri; order Stomiiformes; family Stomiidae; genus Borostomias; species Borostomias antarcticus. The sequence continues at coordinate 20,583,194 of NC_140234.1, forward strand.
CAAACCTATGTGCTAGCTACTGTACATCCCAACTATGCTACTATGAAACAAATGTGCTAGCTACTGTCCATCCCAACTATGCTACTATCAAACCAATGTGCTAGCTACTGTACATCCCAACTATGCTACTATCAAACCAATGTGCTAGCTACTGTACATCCCAACTATGCTACTATCAATCCAATATGCTAGTTACTGTACATCCCAACTATGCTACTGTCAAACCTATGTGCTAGCTTCTGTACATCCCAACTATGCAACTATCAAACCTATGTGCTAGTTACATCCCAACTATGCTACTATCAAACCTATGTGCTAGTTACATCCCAACTATGCTACTATCAAACCAATGTGCTAGCTGCTGTACATCCCAACTATGCTACTATCAAACCTATGTGCTAGCTACTGTACATCCCAACTATGCTACTATCAAACCTATGTGCTAGCTGCTGTACATCCCAACTATGCTACTATCAAACCAATGTGCTAGCTACTGTCCATCCCAACTATGCAACTATCAAACCTATGTGCTAGCTACATCCCAACTATGCTACTATCAAACCAATGTGCTAGCTGCTGTACATCCCAACTATGCTACTATCAAACCTATGTGCTAGCTACTGTACATCCCAACTATGCTACTATCAAACCTATGTGCTAGCTACATCCCAACTATGCTACTATCAAACCTATGTGCTAGCTACTGTCCATCCCAACTATGCTACTATCAAACCTATGTGCTTGCTACATCCCAACTATGCTACTATCAAATCAATGTGCTAGCTGCTGTACATCCCAACTATGCTACTATCAAACCAATGTGCTAGCTACTGTACATCCCAACTATGCTACTATCAAACCTATGTGCTAGTTACATCCCAACTATGCTTCTATCAAACCAATGTGCTAGCTGCTGTACATCCCAACTATGCTACTATCAAACCTATGTGCTAGCTACATCCCAACTATGCTACTATCAAACCTATGTGCTAGCTACTGTACATCCCAACTATGCTACTATCAAACCTATGTGCTAGTTACATCCCAACTATGCTACTATCAAACCAATGTGCTAGCTGCTGTACATCCCAACTATGCTACTATCAAACCTATGTGCTAGCTACATCCCAACTATGCTACTATCAAATCAATGTGCTAGCTGCTGTACATCCCAACTATGCTACTATCAAACCTATGTGCTAGCTACTGTACATCCCAACTATGCTACTATCAAACCTATGTGCTAGCTACTGTACATCCCAACTATGCTACTATCAAACCTATGTGCTAGCTACATCCCAACTATGCTACTATCAAACCTATGTGCTAGCTACTGTACATCCCAACTATGCTACTATCAAACCAATGTGCTACCTACTGTCCATCCCAACTATGCTACTATCAAACCAATGTGCTAGCTACTGTACATCCCAACTATGCTACTGTCAAACCAATGTGCTAGCTACTGTACATCCCAAAGATGCTACTATAAATCCAATGTGCTAGCTACTGTACATCCCAACTATGCTACTATCAAACCTATGTGCTAGCTACTGTACATCCCAACTATGCTACTATCAAACCTATGTGCTAGTTACATCCCAACTATGCTACTATCAAACCAATGTGCTAGCTGCTGTACATCCCAACTATGCTACTATCAAACCTATGTGCTAGCTACATCCCAACTATGCTACTATCAAACCTATGTGCTAGCTACTGTACATCCCAACTATGCTACTATGAAACAAATGTGCTAGCTACTGTCCATCCCAACTATGCTACTATCAAACCAATGTGCTAGCTACTGTACATCCCAACTATGCTACTATCAAACCAATGTGCTAGCTACTGTACATCCCAACTATGCTACTATCAATCCAATATGCTAGTTACTGTACATCCCAACTATGCTACTGTCAAACCTATGTGCTAGCTTCTGTACATCCCAACTATGCAACTATCAAACCTATGTGCTAGTTACATCCCAACTATGCTACTATCAAACCTATGTGCTAGTTACATCCCAACTATGCTACTATCAAACCAATGTGCTAGCTGCTGTACATCCCAACTATGCTACTATCAAACCTATGTGCTAGCTACTGTACATCCCAACTATGCTACTATCAAACCTATGTGCTAGCTGCTGTACATCCCAACTATGCTACTATCAAACCAATGTGCTAGCTACTGTCCATCCCAACTATGCAACTATCAAACCTATGTGCTAGCTACATCCCAACTATGCTACTATCAAACCAATGTGCTAGCTGCTGTACATCCCAACTATGCTACTATCAAACCTATGTGCTAGCTACTGTACATCCCAACTATGCTACTATCAAACCTATGTGCTAGCTACATCCCAACTATGCTACTATCAAACCTATGTGCTAGCTACTGTCCATCCCAACTATGCTACTATCAAACCTATGTGCTTGCTACATCCCAACTATGCTACTATCAAATCAATGTGCTAGCTGCTGTACATCCCAACTATGCTACTATCAAACCAATGTGCTAGCTACTGTACATCCCAACTATGCTACTATCAAACCTATGTGCTAGTTACATCCCAACTATGCTACTATCAAACCAATGTGCTAGCTGCTGTACATCCCAACTATGCTACTATCAAACCTATGTGCTAGCTACATCCCAACTATGCTACTATCAAACCTATGTGCTAGCTACTGTACATCCCAACTATGCTACTATCAAACCTATGTGCTAGTTACATCCCAACTATGCTACTATCAAACCAATGTGCTAGCTGCTGTACATCCCAACTATGCTACTATCAAACCTATGTGCTAGCTACATCCCAACTATGCTACTATCAAATCAATGTGCTAGCTGCTGTACATCCCAACTATGCTACTATCAAACCAATGTGCTAGCTACTGTACATCCCAACTATGCTACTATCAAACCAATGTGCTAGCTACTGTACATCCCAACTATGCTACTATCAATCCAATATGCTAGTTACTGTACATCCCAACTATGCTACTGTCAAACCTATGTGCTAGCTTCTGTACATCCCAACTATGCAACTATCAAACCTATGTGCTAGTTACATCCCAACTATGCTACTATCAAACCTATGTGCTAGTTACATCCCAACTATGCTACTATCAAACCAATGTGCTAGCTGCTGTACATCCCAACTATGCTACTATCAAACCTATGTGCTAGCTACTGTACATCCCAACTATGCTACTATCAAACCTATGTGCTAGCTGCTGTACATCCCAACTATGCTACTATCAAACCAATGTGCTAGCTACTGTCCATCCCAACTATGCAACTATCAAACCTATGTGCTAGCTACATCCCAACTATGCTACTATCAAACCAATGTGCTAGCTGCTGTACATCCCAACTATGCTACTATCAAACCTATGTGCTAGCTACTGTACATCCCAACTATGCTACTATCAAACCTATGTGCTAGCTACATCCCAACTATGCTACTATCAAACCTATGTGCTAGCTACTGTCCATCCCAACTATGCTACTATCAAACCTATGTGCTTGCTACATCCCAACTATGCTACTATCAAATCAATGTGCTAGCTGCTGTACATCCCAACTATGCTACTATCAAACCAATGTGCTAGCTACTGTACATCCCAACTATGCTACTATCAAACCTATGTGCTAGTTACATCCCAACTATGCTACTATCAAACCAATGTGCTAGCTGCTGTACATCCCAACTATGCTACTATCAAACCTATGTGCTAGCTACATCCCAACTATGCTACTATCAAACCTATGTGCTAGCTACTGTACATCCCAACTATGCTACTATCAAACCTATGTGCTAGTTACATCCCAACTATGCTACTATCAAACCAATGTGCTAGCTGCTGTACATCCCAACTATGCTACTATCAAACCTATGTGCTAGCTACATCCCAACTATGCTACTATCAAATCAATGTGCTAGCTGCTGTACATCCCAACTATGCTACTATCAAACCTATGTGCTAGCTACTGTACATCCCAACTATGCTACTATCAAACCTATGTGCTAGCTACTGTACATCCCAACTATGCTACTATCAAACCTATGTGCTAGCTACATCCCAACTATGCTACTATCAAACCTATGTGCTAGCTACTGTACATCCCAACTATGCTACTATCAAACCAATGTGCTACCTACTGTCCATCCCAACTATGCTACTATCAAACCAATGTGCTAGCTACTGTACATCCCAACTATGCTACTGTCAAACCAATGTGCTAGCTACTGTACATCCCAAAGATGCTACTATAAATCCAATGTGCTAGCTACTGTACATCCCAACTATGCTACTATCAAACCTATGTGCTAGCTACTGTACATCCCAACTATGCTACTATCAAACCTATGTGCTAGTTACATCCCAACTATGCTACTATCAAACCAATGTGCTAGCTGCTGTACATCCCAACTATGCTACTATCAAACCTATGTGCTAGCTACATCCCAACTATGCTACTATCAAACCTATGTGCTAGCTACTGTACATCCCAACTATGCTACTATGAAACAAATGTGCTAGCTACTGTCCATCCCAACTATGCTACTATCAAACCAATGTGCTAGCTACTGTACATCCCAACTATGCTACTATCAAACCAATGTGCTAGCTACTGTACATCCCAACTATGCTACTATCAATCCAATATGCTAGTTACTGTACATCCCAACTATGCTACTGTCAAACCTATGTGCTAGCTTCTGTACATCCCAACTATGCAACTATCAAACCTATGTGCTAGTTACATCCCAACTATGCTACTATCAAACCTATGTGCTAGTTACATCCCAACTATGCTACTATCAAACCAATGTGCTAGCTGCTGTACATCCCAACTATGCTACTATCAAACCTATGTGCTAGCTACTGTACATCCCAACTATGCTACTATCAAACCTATGTGCTAGTTACATCCCAACTATGCTACTATCAAACCAATGTGCTAGCTGCTGTACATCCCAACTATGCTACTATCAAACCTATGTGCTAGCTACATCCCAACTATGCTACTATCAAATCAATGTGCTAGCTGCTGTACATCCCAACTATGCTACTATCAAACCTATGTGCTAGCTACTGTACATCCCAACTATGCTACTATCAAACCTATGTGCTAGCTACATCCCAACTATGCTACTATCAAACCTATGTGCTAGCTACTGTCCATCCCAACTATGCTACTATCAAACCTATGTGCTTGCTACATCCCAACTATGCTACTATCAAATCAATGTGCTAGCTGCTGTACATCCCAACTATGCTACTATCAAACCAATGTGCTAGCTACTGTACATCCCAACTATGCTACTATCAAACCTATGTGCTAGTTACATCCCAACTATGCTACTATCAAACCAATGTGCTAGCTGCTGTACATCCCAACTATGCTACTATCAAACCTATGTGCTAGCTACATCCCAACTATGCTACTATCAAACCTATGTGCTAGCTACTGTACATCCCAACTATGCTACTATCAAACCTATGTGCTAGTTACATCCCAACTATGCTACTATCAAACCAATGTGCTAGCTGCTGTACATCCCAACTATGCTACTATCAAACCTATGTGCTAGCTACATCCCAACTATGCTACTATCAAATCAATGTGCTAGCTGCTGTACATCCCAACTATGCTACTATCAAACCTATGTGCTAGCTACTGTACATCCCAACTATGCTACTATCAAACCTATGTGCTAGCTACTGTACATCCCAACTATGCTACTATCAAACCTATGTGCTAGCTACATCCCAACTATGCTACTATCAAACCTATGTGCTAGCTACTGTACATCCCAACTATGCTACTATCAAACCAATGTGCTACCTACTGTCCATCCCAACTATGCTACTATCAAACCAATGTGCTAGCTACTGTACATCCCAACTATGCTACTGTCAAACCAATGTGCTAGCTACTGTACATCCCAAAGATGCTACTATAAATCCAATGTGCTAGCTACTGTACATCCCAACTATGCTACTATCAAACCTATGTGCTAGCTACTGTACATCCCAACTATGCTACTATCAAACCTATGTGCTAGTTACATCCCAACTATGCTACTATCAAACCAATGTGCTAGCTGCTGTACATCCCAACTATGCTACTATCAAACCTATGTGCTAGCTACATCCCAACTATGCTACTATCAAACCTATGTGCTAGCTACTGTACATCCCAACTATGCTACTATGAAACAAATGTGCTAGCTACTGTCCATCCCAACTATGCTACTATCAAACCAATGTGCTAGCTACTGTACATCCCAACTATGCTACTATCAAACCAATGTGCTAGCTACTGTACATCCCAACTATGCTACTATCAATCCAATATGCTAGTTACTGTACATCCCAACTATGCTACTGTCAAACCTATGTGCTAGCTTCTGTACATCCCAACTATGCAACTATCAAACCTATGTGCTAGTTACATCCCAACTATGCTACTATCAAACCTATGTGCTAGTTACATCCCAACTATGCTACTATCAAACCAATGTGCTAGCTGCTGTACATCCCAACTATGCTACTATCAAACCTATGTGCTAGCTACTGTACATCCCAACTATGCTACTATCAAACCTATGTGCTAGCTGCTGTACATCCCAACTATGCTACTATCAAACCAATGTGCTAGCTACTGTCCATCCCAACTATGCAACTATCAAACCTATGTGCTAGCTACATCCCAACTATGCTACTATCAAACCAATGTGCTAGCTGCTGTACATCCCAACTATGCTACTATCAAACCTATGTGCTAGCTACTGTACATCCCAACTATGCTACTATCAAACCTATGTGCTAGCTACATCCCAACTATGCTACTATCAAACCTATGTGCTAGCTACTGTCCATCCCAACTATGCTACTATCAAACCTATGTGCTTGCTACATCCCAACTATGCTACTATCAAATCAATGTGCTAGCTGCTGTACATCCCAACTATGCTACTATCAAACCAATGTGCTAGCTACTGTACATCCCAACTATGCTACTATCAAACCTATGTGCTAGTTACATCCCAACTATGCTACTATCAAACCAATGTGCTAGCTGCTGTACATCCCAACTATGCTACTATCAAACCTATGTGCTAGCTACATCCCAACTATGCTACTATCAAACCTATGTGCTAGCTACTGTACATCCCAACTATGCTACTATCAAACCTATGTGCTAGTTACATCCCAACTATGCTACTATCAAACCAATGTGCTAGCTGCTGTACATCCCAACTATGCTACTATCAAACCTATGTGCTAGCTACATCCCAACTATGCTACTATCAAATCAATGTGCTAGCTGCTGTACATCCCAACTATGCTACTATCAAACCTATGTGCTAGCTACTGTACATCCCAACTATGCTACTATCAAACCTATGTGCTAGCTACTGTACATCCCAACTATGCTACTATCAAACCTATGTGCTAGCTACATCCCAACTATGCTACTATCAAACCTATGTGCTAGCTACTGTACATCCCAACTATGCTACTATCAAACCAATGTGCTACCTACTGTCCATCCCAACTATGCTTCTATCAAACCAATGTGCTAGCTACTGTACATCCCAACTATGCTACTGTCAAACCAATGTGCTAGCTACTGTACATCCCAAAGATGCTACTATAAATCCAATGTGCTAGCTACTGTACATCCCAACTATGCTACTATCAAACCTATGTGCTAGCTACTGTACATCCCAACTATGCTACTATCAAACCTATGTGCTAGTTACATCCCAACTATGCTACTATCAAACCAATGTGCTAGCTGCTGTACATCCCAACTATGCTACTATCAAACCTATGTGCTAGCTACATCCCAACTATGCTACTATCAAACCTATGTGCTAGCTACTGTACATCCCAACTATGCTACTATGAAACAAATGTGCTAGCTACTGTCCATCCCAACTATGCTACTATCAAACCAATGTGCTAGCTACTGTACATCCCAACTATGCTACTATCAAACCAATGTGCTAGCTACTGTACATCCCAACTATGCTACTATCAATCCAATATGCTAGTTACTGTACATCCCAACTATGCTACTGTCAAACCTATGTGCTAGCTTCTGTACATCCCAACTATGCAACTATCAAACCTATGTGCTAGTTACATCCCAACTATGCTACTATCAAACCTATGTGCTAGTTACATCCCAACTATGCTACTATCAAACCAATGTGCTAGCTGCTGTACATCCCAACTATGCTACTATCAAACCTATGTGCTAGCTACTGTACATCCCAACTATGCTACTATCAAACCTATGTGCTAGCTGCTGTACATCCCAACTATGCTACTATCAAACCAATGTGCTAGCTACTGTCCATCCCAACTATGCAACTATCAAACCTATGTGCTAGCTACATCCCAACTATGCTACTATCAAACCAATGTGCTAGCTGCTGTACATCTCAACTATGCTACTATCAAACCTATGTGCTAGCTACTGTACATCCCAACTATGCTACTATCAAACCTATGTGCTAGCTACTGTACATCCCAACTATGCTACTATCAAACCTATGTGCTAGCTACATCCCAACTATGCTACTATCAAACCTATGTGCTAGCTACTGTACATCCCAACTATGCTACTATCAAACCAATGTGCTACCTACTGTCCATCCCAACTATGCTACCATCAAACCAATGTGCTAGCTACTGTACATCCCAACAATGCTACTGTCAAACCAATGTGCTAGCTACTGTACATCCCAAAGATGCTACTATAAATCCAATGTGCTAGCTACTGTACATCCCAACTATGCTACTATCAAACCTATGTGCTAGCTACTGTACATCCCAACTATGCTACTATCAAACCTATGTGCTAGTTACATCCCAACTATGCTACTATCAAACCTATGTGCTAGTTACATCCCAACTATGCTACTATCAAACCAATGTGCTAGCTGCTGTACATCCCAACTATGCTACTATCAAACCTATGTGCTAGCTACATCCCAACTATGCTACTATCAAACCTATGTGCTAGCTACTGTACATCCCAACTATGCTACTATCAAACCAATGTGCTAGCTACTGTCCATCCCAACTATGCTTCTATCAAACCAATGTGCTAGCTACTGTACATCCCAACTATGCTACTGTCAAACCAATGTGCTAGCTTCTGTACATCCCAAAGATGCTACTATAAATCCAATGTGCTAGCTACTGTACATCCCAACTATGCTACTATCAAACCTATGTGCTAGCTACTGTACATCCCAACTATGCTACTATCAAACCTATGTGCTAGCTACTGTACATCCCAACTATGCTACTATCAAACCAATGTGCTAGCTACTGTCCATCCCAACTATGCTACTATCAAACCTATGTGCTAGCTACATCCCAACTATGCCACTATCAAATCAATGTGCTAGCTGCTGTACATCCCAACTATGCTACTATCAAACCAATGTGCTAGCTACTGTACATCCCAACTATGCTACTATCAAACCAATGTGCTAGCTACTGTACATCCCAACTATGCTACTATCAAACCAATGTGCTAGCTACTGTACATCCCAACTATGCTACTATCAATCCAATATGCTAGTTACTGTACATCCCAACTATGCTACTGTCAAACCAATGTGCTAGCTACTGTACATCCCAACTATGCTACTATCAAACCTATGTGCTAGCTTATGTACATCCCAAAGATGCTACTATCAAACCTATGTGCTAGCTACTGTACATCCCAACTATGCTACTATCAAACCAATGTGCTAGCTGCTGTACATCCCAACTATGCTACTATCAAACCTATGTGCTAGCTACTGTACATCCCAACTATGCTACTATCAAACCTGTGTGCTAGCTACATCCCAACTATGCTACTATCAAACCAATGTGCTAGCTACTGTCCATCCCAACTATGCAACTATCAAACCTATGTGCTAGCTACATCCCAACTATGCTACTATCAAACCAATGTGCTAGCTGCTGTACATCCCAACTATGCTACTATCAAACCTATGTGCTAGCTACTGTACATCCCAACTATGCTACTATCAAACCTATGTGCTAGCTACATCCCAACTATGCTACTATCAAACCTATGTGCTAGCTACATCCCAACTATGCTACTATCAAACCTATGTGCTTGCTACATCCCAACTATGCTACTATCAAATCAATGTGCTAGCTGCTGTACATCCCAACTATGCTACTATCAAACCTATGTGCTAGCTACTGTACATCCCAACTATGCTACTATCAAACCTATGTGCTAGCTACTGTACATCCCAACTATGCTACTATCAAACCTATGTGCTAGCTACATCCCAACTATGCTACTATCAAACCTATGTGCTAGCTACTGTACATCCCAACTATGCTACTATCAAACCAATGTGCTACCTACTGTCCATCCCAACTATGCTACTATCAAACCAATGTGCTAGCTACTGTACATCCCAACTATGCTACTGTCAAACCAATGTGCTAGCTACTGTACATCCCAAAGATGCTACTATAAATCCAATGTGCTAGCTACTGTACATCCCAACTATGCTACTATCAAACCTATGTGCTAGCTACTGTACATCCCAACTATGCTACTATCAAACCTATGTGCTAGTTACATCCCAACTATGCTACTATCAAACCTATGTGCTAGTTACATCCCAACTATGCTACTATCAAACCAATGTGCTAGCTGCTGTACATCCCAACTATGCTACTATCAAACCTATGTGCTAGCTACATCCCAACTATGCTACTATCAAACCTATGTGCTAGCTACTGTACATCCCAACTATGCTACTATCAAACCAATGTGCTAGCTACTGTCCATCCCAACTATGCTTCTATCAAACCAATGTGCTAGCTACTGTACATCCCAACTATGCTACTGTCAAACCAATGTGCTAGCTTCTGTACATCCCAAAGATGCTACTATAAATCCAATGTGCTAGCTACTGTACATCCCAACTATGCTACTATCAAACCTATGTGCTAGCTACTGTACATCCCAACTATGCTACTATCAAACCTATGTGCTAGCTACTGTACATCCCAACTATGCTACTATCAAACCAATGTGCTAGCTACTGTCCATCCCAACTATGCTACTATCAAACCTATGTGCTAGCTACATCCCAACTATGCCACTATCAAATCAATGTGCTAGCTGCTGTACATCCCAACTATGCTACTATCAAACCTATGTGCTAGCTACTGTACATCCCAACTATGCTACTATCAAACCTATGTGCTAGCTACTGTACATCCCAACTATGCTACTATCAAACCTATGTGCTAGCTACATCCCAACTATGCTACTATCAAACCTATGTGCTAGCTTCTGTACATCCCAAAGATGCTACTATAAATCCAATGTGCTAGCTACTGTACATCCCAACTATGCTACTATCAAACCTATGTGCTAGCTACTGTACATCCCAACTATGCTACTATCAAACCTATGTGCTAGCTACATCCCAACTATGCTACTATCAAACCAATGTGCTAGCTACTGTCCATCCCAACTATGCTACTATCAAATCTATGTGCTAGCTACATCCCAACTATGGTACTATCAAATCAATGTGCTAGCTGCTGTACTTCCCAACTATGCTACTATCAAACCTATGTGCTAGCTACTGTACATCCCAACTATGCTACTATCAAACCTATGTGCTAGCTACTGTACATCCCAACTATGCTACTATCAAACCAATGTGCTAGCTACTGTCCATCCCAACTATGCTACTATCAAACCAATGTGCTAGCTACTGTACATCCCAACTATGCTACTATCAAACCTATGTGCTAGTTACATCCCAACTATGCTACTATCAAACCAATGTGCTAGCTGCTGTACATCCCAACTATGCTACTATCAAACCTATGTGCTAGCTACATCCCAACTATGCTACTATCAAACCTATGTGCTAGCTACTGTACATCCCAACTATGCTACTATGAAACCAATGTGCTAGATACTGTCCATCCCAACTATGCTACTATCAAACCAATGTGCTAGCTACTGTACATCCCAACTATGCTACTATCAAACCAATGTGCTAGCTACTGTACATCCCAACTATGCTACTATCAAACCAATGTGCTAGCTACTGTACATCCCAACTATGCTACTATCAATCCAATATGCTAGGTACTGTAAATCCCAACTATGCTACTGTCAAACCAATGTGCTAGCTACTGTACATCCCAACTATGCTACTATCAAACCTATGTGCTAGCTTCTGTACATCCCAAAGATGCTACTATCAAACCTATGTGCTAGCTACTGTACATCCCAACTATGCTACTATCAAACCAATGTGCTAGCTGCGGTACATCCCAACTATGCTACTATCAAACCTATGTGCTAGCTACTGTACATCCCAACTATGCTACTATCAAACCTATGTGCTAGCTGCTGTACATCCCAACTATGCTACTATCAAACCAATGTGCTAGCTACTGTCCATCCCAACTATGCAACTATCAAACCTATGTGCTAGCTACATCCCAACTATGCTACTATCAAACCAATGTGCTAGCTGCTGTACATCCCAACTATGCTACTATCAAACCTATGTGCTAGCTACTGTACATCCCAACTATGCTACTATCAAACCTATGTGCTAGCTACATCCCAACTATGCTACTATCAAACCTATGTGCTAGCTACTGTCCATCCCAACTATGCTACTATCAAACCTATGTGCTTGCTACATCCCAACTATGCTACTATCAAATCAATGTGCTAGCTGCTGTACATCCCAACTATGCTACTATCAAACCTATGTGCTAGCTACTGTACATCCCAACTATGCTACTATCAAACCTATGTGCTAGCTACTGTACATCCCAACTATGCTACTATCAAACCTATGTGCTAGCTACATCCCAACTATGCTACTATCAAACCTATGTGCTAGCTACTGTACATCCCAACTATGCTACTATCAAACCTATGTGCTAGCTACATCCCAACTATGCTACTATCAATCCTATGTGCTAGCTACTGTACATCCCAACTATGCTACTATCAAACCAATGTGCTACCTACTGTCCATCCCAACTATGCTACTATCAAACCAATGTGCTAGCTACTGTACATCCCAACTATGCTACTGTCAAACCAATGTGCTAGCTACTGTACATCCCAAAGATGCTACTATAAATCCAATGTGCTAGCTACTGTACATCCCAACTATGCTACTATCAAACCTATGTGCTAGCTACTGTACATCCCAACTATGCTACTATCAAACCTATGTGCTAGTTACATCCCAACTATGCTACTATCAAACCAATGTGCTAGCTGCTGTACATCCCAACTATGCTACTATCAAACCTATGTGCTAGCTACATCCCAACTATGCTACTATCAAATCAATGTGCTAGCTGCTGTACATCCCAACTATGCTACTATCAAACCTATGTGCTAGCTACTGTACATCCCAACTATGCTACTATCAAACCTATGTGCTAGCTACTGTACATCCCAACTATGCTACTATCAAACCTATGTGCTAGCTACATCCCAACTATGCTACTATCAAACCTATGTGCTAGCTACTGTACATCCCAACTATGCTACTATCAAACCTATGTGCTAGCTACATCCCAACTATGCTACTATCAAACCTATGTGCTAGCTACTGTACATCCCAACTATGCTACTATCAAACCAATGTGCTACCTACTGTCCATCCCAACTATGCTACTATCAAACCAATGTGCTAGCTACTGTACATCCCAACTATGCTACTGTCAAACCAATGTGCTAGCTACTGTACATCCCAAAGATGCTACTATAAATCCAATGTGCTAGCTACTGTACATCCCAACTATGCTACTATCAAACCTATGTGCTAGCTACTGTACATCCCAACTATGCTACTATCAAACCTATGTGCTAGTTACATCCCAACTATGCTACTATCAAACCAATGTGCTAGCTGCTGTACATCCCAACTATGCTACTATCAAACCTATGTGCTAGCTACATCCCAACTATGCTACTATCAAACCTATGTGCTAGCTACTGTACATCCCAACTATGCTACTATGAAACAAATGTGCTAGCTACTGTCCATCCCAACTATGCTACTATCAAACCAATGTGCTAGCTACTGTACATCCCAACTATGCTACTGTCAAACCAATGTGCTAGCTACTGTACATCCCAAAGATGCTACTATAAATCCAATGTGCTAGCTACTGTACATCCCAACTATGCTACTATCAATCCAATATGCTAGTTACTGTACATCCCAACTATGCTACTGTCAAACCTATGTGCTAGCTTCTGTACATCCCAACTATGCAACTATCAAACCTATGTGCTAGTTACATCCCAACTATGCTACTATCAAACCTATGTGCTAGTTACATCCCAACTATGCTACTATCAAACCAATGTGCTAGCTGCTGTACATCCCAACTATGCTACTATCAAACCTATGTGCTAGCTACTGTACATCCCAACTATGCTACTATCAAACCTATGTGCTAGCTGCTGTACATCCCAACTATGCTACTATCAAACCAATGTGCTAGCTACTGTCCATCCCAACTATGCAACTATCAAACCTATGTGCTAGCTACATCCCAACTATGCTACTATCAAACCAATGTGCTAGCTGCTGTACATCCCAACTATGCTACTATCAAACCTATGTGCTAGCTACTGTACATCCCAACTATGCTACTATCAAACCTATGTGCTAGCTACATCCCAACTATGCTACTATCAAACCTATGTGCTAGCTACTGTCCATCCCAACTATGCTACTATCAAACCTATGTGCTTGCTACATCCCAACTATGCTACTATCAAATCAATGTGCTAGCTGCTGTACATCCCAACTATGCTACTATCAAACCAATGTGCTAGCTACTGTACATCCCAACTATGCTACTATCAAACCTATGTGCTAGTTACATCCCAACTATGCTACTATCAAACCAATGTGCTAGCTGCTGTACATCCCAACTATGCTACTATCAAACCTATGTGCTAGCTACATCCCAACTATGCTACTATCAAACCTATGTGCTAGCTACTGTACATCCCAACTATGCTACTATCAAACCTATGTGCTAGTTACATCCCAACTATGCTACTATCAAACCAATGTGCTAGCTGCTGTACATCCCAACTATGCTACTATCAAACCTATGTGCTAGCTACATCCCAACTATGCTACTATCAAATCAATGTGCTAGCTGCTGTACATCCCAACTATGCTACTATCAAACCTATGTGCTAGCTACTGTACATCCCAACTATGCTACTATCAAACCTATGTGCTAGCTACTGTACATCCCAACTATGCTACTATCAAACCTATGTGCTAGCTACATCCCAACTATGCTACTATCAAACCTATGTGCTAGCTACTGTACATCCCAACTATGCTACTATCAAACCAATGTGCTACCTACTGTCCATCCCAACTATGCTACTATCAAACCAATGTGCTAGCTACTGTACATCCCAACTATGCTACTGTCAAACCAATGTGCTAGCTACTGTACATCCCAAAGATGCTACTATAAATCCAATGTGCTAGCTACTGTACATCCCAACTATGCTACTATCAAACCTATGTGCTAGCTACTGTACATCCCAACTATGCTACTATCAAACCTATGTGCTAGTTACATCCCAACTATGCTACTATCAAACCAATGTGCTAGCTGCTGTACATCCCAACTATGCTACTATCAAACCTATGTGCTAGCTACATCCCAACTATGCTACTATCAAACCTATGTGCTAGCTACTGTACATCCCAACTATGCTACTCTGAAACAAATGTGCTAGCTACTGTCCATCCCAACTATGCTACTATCAAACCAATGTGCTAGCTACTGTACATCCCAACTATGCTACTATCAAACCAATGTGCTAGCTACTGTACATCCCAACTATGCTACTATCAATCCAATATGCTAGTTACTGTACATCCCAACTATGCTACTGTCAAACCTATGTGCTAGCTTCTGTACATCCCAACTATGCAACTATCAAACCTATGTGCTAGTTACATCCCAACTATGCTACTATCAAACCTATGTGCTAGTTACATCCCAACTATGCTACTATCAAACCAATGTGCTAGCTGCTGTACATCCCAACTATGCTACTATCAAACCTATGTGCTAGCTACTGTACATCCCAACTATGCTACTATCAAACCTATGTGCTAGCTGCTGTACATCCCAACTATGCTACTATCAAACCAATGTGCTAGCTACTGTCCATCCCAACTATGCAACATTCAAACCTATGTGCTAGCTACATCCCAACTATGCTACTATCAAACCAATGTGCTAGCTGCTGTACATCCCAACTATGCTACTATCAAACCTATGTGCTAGCTACTGTACATCCCAACTATGCTACTATCAAACCTATGTGCTAGCTACATCCCAACTATGCTACTATCAAACCTATGTGCTAGCTACTGTCCATCCCAACTATGCTACTATCAAACCTATGTGCTTGCTACATCCCAACTATGCTACTATCAAATCAATGTGCTAGCTGCTGTACATCCCAACTATGCTACTATCAAACCAATGTGCTAGCTACTGTACATCCCAACTATGCTACTATCAAACCTATGTGCTAGTTACATCCCAACTATGCTACTATCAAACCAATGTGCTAGCTGCTGTACATCCCAACTATGCTACTATCAAACCTATGTGCTAGCTACATCCCAACTATGCTACTATCAAACCTATGTGCTAGCTACTGTACATCCCAACTATGCTACTATCAAACCTATGTGCTAGTTACATCCCAACTATGCTACTATCAAACCAATGTGCTAGCTGCTGTACATCCCAACTATGCTACTATCAAACCTATGTGCTAGCTACATCCCAACTATGCTACTATCAAATCAATGTGCTAGCTGCTGTACATCCCAACTATGCTACTATCAAACCTATGTGCTAGCTACTGTACATCCCAACTATGCTACTATCAAACCTATGTGCTAGCTACTGTACATCCCAACTATGCTACTATCAAACCTATGTGCTAGCTACATCCCAACTATGCTACTATCAAACCTATGTGCTAGCTACTGTACATCCCAACTATGCTACTATCAAACCTATGTGCTAGCTACATCCCAACTATGCTACTATCAAACCTATGTGCTAGCTACTGTACATCCCAACTATGCTACTATCAAACCAATGTGCTACCTACTGTCCATCCCAACTATGCTACTATCAAACCAATGTGCTAGCTACTGTACATCCCAACTATGCTACTGTCAAACCAATGTGCTAGCTACTGTACATCCCAAAGATGCTACTATAAATCCAATGTGCTAGCTACTGTACATCCCAACTATGCTACTATCAAACCTATGTGCTAGCTACTGTACATCCCAACTATGCTACTATCAAACCTATGTGCTAGTTACATCCCAACTATGCTACTATCAAACCAATGTGCTAGCTGCTGTACATCCCAACTATGCTACTATCAAACCTATGTGCTAGCTACATCCCAACTATGCTACTATCAAACCTATGTGCTAGCTACTGTACATCCCAACTATGCTACTATGAAACAAATGTGCTAGCTACTGTCCATCCCAACTATGCTACTATCAAACCAATGTGCTAGCTACTGTACATCCCAACTATGCTACTATCAAACCAATGTGCTAGCTACTGTACATCCCAACTATGCTACTATCAATCCAATATGCTAGTTACTGTACATCCCAACTATGCTACTGTCAAACCTATGTGCTAGCTTCTGTACATCCCAACTATGCAACTATCAAACCTATGTGCTAGTTACATCCCAACTATGCTACTATCAAACCTATGTGCTAGTTACATCCCAACTATGCTACTATCAAACCAATGTGCTAGCTGCTGTACATCCCAACTATGCTACTATCAAACCTATGTGCTAGCTACTGTACATCCCAACTATGCTACTATCAAACCTATGTGCTAGCTGCTGTACATCCCAACTATGCTACTATCAAACCAATGTGCTAGCTACTGTCCATCCCAACTATGCAACTATCAAACCTATGTGCTAGCTACATCCCAACTATGCTACTATCAAACCAATGTGCTAGCTGCTGTACATCCCAACTATGCTACTATCAAACCTATGTGCTAGCTACTGTACATCCCAACTATGCTACTATCAAACCTATGTGCTAGCTACATCCCAACTATGCTACTATCAAACCTATGTGCTAGCTACTGTCCATCCCAACTATGCTACTATCAAACCTATGTGCTTGCTACATCCCAACTATGCTACTATCAAATCAATGTGCTAGCTGCTGTACATCCCAACTATGCTACTATCAAACCAATGTGCTAGCTACTGTACATCCCAACTATGCTACTATCAAACCTATGTGCTAGTTACATCCCAACTATGCTACTATCAAACCAATGTGCTAGCTGCTGTACATCCCAACTATGCTACTATCAAACCTATGTGCTAGCTACATCCCAACTATGCTACTATCAAACCTATGTGCTAGCTACTGTACATCCCAACTATGCTACTATGAAACCAATGTGCTAGCTACTGTCCATCCCAACTATGCTACTATCAAACCAATGTGCTAGCTACTGTACATCCCAACTATGCTACTATCAATCCAATATGCTAGTTACTGTACATCCCAACTATGCTACTATCAATCCAATATGCTAGTTACTGTACATCCCAACTATGCTACTGTCAAACCAATGTGCTAGCTATGGTACATCCCAACTATGCTACTATCAAATCAATGTGCTAGCTGCTGTACATCTGAACTATGCTACTATCAAACCAATGTGCTAGCTACTGTACATCCCAACTATGCTACTATCAAACCTATGTGCTTGCTACTGTACATCCCAACTATGCTACTATCAAACCTATGTGCTAGCTACATCCCAACTATGCTACTATCAAACCTATGTGCTAGCTACTGTACATCCCAACTATGCTACTATCAAACCAATGTGCTAGCTACTGTCCATCCCAACTATGCTACTATCAAACCAATGTGCTAGCTACTGTACATCCCAACTATGCTACTATCAAACCTATGTGCTAGTTACATCCCAACTATGCTACTATCAAACCAATGTGCTAGCTGCTGTACATCCCAACTATGCTACTATCAAACCTATGTGCTAGCTACATCCCAACTATGCTACTATCAAACCTATGTGCTAGCTACTGTACATCCCAACTATGCTACTATGAAACAAATGTGCTAGCTACTGTACATCCCAACTATGCTACTATCAAACCAATGTGCTAGCTACTGTACATCCCAACTATGCTACTATCAATCCAATATGCTAGTAACTGTACATCCCAACTATGCTACTATCAAACCTATGTGCTAGCTACATCCCAACTATGCTACTATCAAACCTATGTGCTAGCTACTGTACATCCCAACTATGCTACTATCAAACCAATGTGCTAGCTACTGTCCATCCCAACTATGCTACTATCAAACCAATGTGCTAGCTACTGTACATCCCAACTATGCTACTATCAAACCTATGTGCTAGTTACATCCCAACTATGCTACTATCAAACCAATGTGCTAGCTGCTGTACATCCCAACTATGCTACTATCAAACCTATGTGCTAGCTACATCCCAACTATGCTACTATCAAACCTATGTGCTAGCTACTGTACATCCCAACTATGCTACTATGAAACCAATGTGCTAGCTACTGTACATCCCAACTATGCTACTATCAAACCAATGTGCTAGCTACTGTACATCCCAACTATGCTACTATCAATCCAATATGCTAGTTACTGTACATCCCAACTATGCTACTGTCAAACCAATGTGCTAGCTACTGTACATCCCAACTATGCTACTATCAAACCTATGTACTAGCTTCTGTACATCCCAAAGATGCTACTATGAAACCTATGTGCTAGCTACTGTACATCCCAACTATGCTACTATCAAACCAATGTGCTAGCTACTGTACATCCCAACTATGCTACTATCAAATCAATGTGCTAGCTGCTGTACATCTGAACTATGCTACTATCAAACCAATGTGCTAGCTACTGTACATCCCAACTATGCTACTATCAAACCTATGTGCTTGCTACTGTACATCCCAACTATGCTACTATCAAACCTATGTGCTAGCTACATCCCAACTATGCTACTATCAAACCTATGTGCTAGCTACTGTACATCCCAACTATGCTACTATCAAACCAATGTGCTAGCTACTGTCCATCCCAACTATGCTACTATCAAACCAATGTGCTAGCTACTGTACATCCCAACTATGCTACTATCAAACCTATGTGCTTGCTACTGTACATCCCAACTATGCTACTATCAAACCTATGTGCTAGCTACATCCCAACTATGCTACTATCAAACCTATGTGCTAGCTACTGTACATCCCAACTATGCTACTATCAAACCAATGTGCTAGCTACTGTCCATCCCAACTATGCTACTATCAAACCAATGTGCTAGCTACTGTACATCCCAACTATGCTACTATCAAACCTATGTGCTAGTTACATCCCAACTATGCTACTATCAAACCAATGTGCTAGCTGCTGTACATCCCAACTATGCTACTATCAAACCTATGTGCTAGCTACATCCCAACTATGCTACTATCAAACCTATGTGCTAGCTACTGTACCTCCCAACTATGCTACTATGAAACAAATGTGCTAGCTACTGTACATCCCAACTATGCTACTATCAAACCAATGTGCTAGCTACTGTACATCCCAACTATGCTACTATCAATCCAATATGCTAGTTACTGTACATCCCAACTATGCTACTATCAAACCTATGTGCTAGCTACATCCCAACTATGCTACTATCAAACCTATGTGCTAGCTACTGTACATCCCAACTATGCTACTATCAAACCAATGTGCTAGCTACTGTCCATCCCAACTATGCTACTATCAAACCAATGTGCTAGCTACTGTACATCCCAACTATGCTACTATCAAACCTATGTGCTAGTTACATCCCAACTATGCTACTATCAAACCAATGTGCTAGCTGCTGTACATCCCAACTATGCTACTATCAAACCTATGTGCTAGCTACATCCCAACTATGCTACTATCAAACATATGTGCTAGCTACTGTACATCCCAACTATGCTACTATCAAACCAATGTGCTAGCTGCTGTACATCCCAACTATGCTACTATCAAACCTATGTGCTAGCTACATCCCAACTATGCTACTATCAAACCTATGTGCTAGCTACTGTACATCCCAACTATGCTACTATCAAACCAATGTGCTAGCTACTGTACATCCCAACTATGCTACTATCAATCCAATATGCTAGTTACTGTACATCCCAACTATGCTACTGTCAAACCAATGTGCTAGCTACTGTACATCCCAACTATGCTACTATCAAACCTATGTACTAGCTTCTGTACATCCCAAAGATGCTACTATGAAACCTATGTGCTAGCTACTGTACATCCCAACTATGCTACTATCAAACCAATGTGCTAGCTACTGTACATCTGAACTATGCTACTATCAAACCAATGTGCTAGCTACTGAACATCCCAACTATGCTACTATCCAACCTATGTGCTAGCTAATGTACATCCCAACTATGCTTCTATCAAACCAATGTGCTAGCTACTGTCCATCCCAACTATGCTGCTATCAAACCAATGTGCTAGCTACTGTCCATCCCAACTATGCTACTATCAAACCTATGTGCTAGCTTCTGTACATCCCAAAGATGCTACTATAAATCCAATGTGCTAGCTACTGTACATCCCAACTATGCTACTATCAAACCTATGTGCTAGCTACTGTACATCCCAACTATGCTACTATCAAACCTATGTGCTAGCTACATCCCAACTATGCTACTATCAAACCTATGTGCTAGCTACTGTACATCCCAACTATGCTACTATCAAACCAATGTGCTAGCTACTGTCCATCCCAACTATGCTACTATCAAACCAATGTGCTAGCTACTGTACATCCCAACTATGCTACTATCAAACCTATGTGCTAGTTACATCCCAACTATGCTACTATCAAACCAATGTGCTAGCTGCTGTACATCCCAACTATGCTACTATCAAACCTATGTGCTAGCTACATCCCAACTATGCTACTATCAAACCTATGTGCTAGCTACTGTACATCCCAACTATGCTACTATGAAACCAATGTGCTAGCTACTGTCCATCCCAACTATGCTACTATCAAACCAATGTGCTAGCTACTGTACATCCCAACTATGCTACTATCAATCCAATATGCTAGTTACTGTACATCCCAACTATGCTACTATCAATCCAATATGCTAGTTACTGTACATCCCAACTATGCTACTGTCAAACCAATGTGCTAGCTACTGTACATCCCAACTATGCTACTATCAAATCAATGTGCTAGCTGCTGTACATCTGAACTATGCTACTATCAAACCAATGTGCTAGCTACTGTACATCCCAACTATGCTACCATCAAACCTATGTGCTTGCTACTGTACATCCCAACTATGCTACTATCAAACCTATGTGCTAGCTACATCCCAACTATGCTACTATCAAACCTATGTGCTAGCTACTGTACATCCCAACTATGCTACTATCAAACCAATGTGCTAGCTACTGTCCATCCCAACTATGCTACTATCAAACCAATGTGCTAGCTACTGTACATCCCAACTATGCTACTATCAAACCTATGTGCTAGTTACATCCCAACTATGCTACTATCAAACCAATGTGCTAGCTGCTGTACATCCCAACTATGCTACTATCAAACCTTTGTGCTAGCTACATCCCAACTATGCTACTATCAAACCTATGTGCTAGCTACTGTACATCCCAACTATGCTACTATGAAACCAATGTGCTAGCTACTGTCCATCCCAACTATGCTACTATCAAACCAATGTGCTAGCTACTGTACATCCCAAATATGCTACTATCAAACCTATGTGCTTGCTACTGTACATCCCAACTATGCTACTATCAAACCTATGTGCTAGCTACATCCCAACTATGCTACTATCAAACCTATGTGCTAGCTACTGTACATCCCAACTATGCTACTATCAAACCAATGTGCTAGCTACTGTCCATCCCAACTATGCTACTATCAAACCAATGTGCTAGCTACTGTACATCCCAACTATGCTACTATCAAACCTATGTGCTAGTTACATCCCAACTATGCTACTATCAAACCAATGTGCTAGCTGCTGTACATCCCAACTATGCTACTATCAAACCTATGTGCTAGCTACATCCCAACTATGCTACTATCAAACCTATGTGCTAGCTACTGTACATCCCAACTATGCTACTATGAAACAAATGTGCTAGCTACTGTACATCCCAACTATGCTACTATCAAACCAATGTGCTAGCTACTGTACATCCCAACTATGCTACTATCAATCCAATATGCAAGTTACTGTACATCCCAACTATGCTACTATCAAACCTATGTGCTAGCTACATCCCAACTATGCTACTATCAAACCTATGTGCTAGCTACTGTACATCCCAACTATGCTACTATCAAACCAATGTGCTAGCTACTGTCCATCCCAACTATGCTACTATCAAACCAATGTGCTAGCTACTGTACATCCCAACTATGCTACTATCAAACCTATGTGCTAGTTACATCCCAACTATGCTACTATCAAACCAATGTGCTAGCTGCTGTACATCCCAACTATGCTACTATCAAACCTATGTGCTAGCTACATCCCAACTATGCTACTATCAAACCTATGTGCTAGCTACTGTACATCCCAACTATGCTACTATGAAACAAATGTGCTAGCTACTGTACATCCCAACTATGCTACTATCAAACCAATGTGCTAGCTACTGTACATCCCAACTATGCTACTATCAATCCAATATGCAAGTTACTGTACATCCCAACTATGCTACTATCAAACCTATGTGCTAGCTACATCCCAACTATGCTACTATCAAACCTATGTGCTAGCTACTGTACATCCCAACTATGCTACTATCAAACCAATGTGCTAGCTACTGTCCATCCCAACTATGCTACTATCAAACCAATGTGCTAGCTACTGTACATCCCAACTATGCTACTATCAAACCTATGTGCTAGTTACATCCCAACTATGCTACTATCAAACCAATGTGCTAGCTAATGTACATCCCAACTATGCTACTATCAAACCTATGTGCTAGCTACATCCCAACTATGCTACTATCAAACCTATGTGCTAGCTACATCCCAACTATGCTACTATGAAACCAATGTGCTAGCTACTGTACATCCCAACTATGCTACTATCAAACCAATGTGCTAGCTACTGTACATCCCAACTATGCTACTATCAATCCAATATGCTAGTTACTGTACATCCCAACTATGCTACTGTCAAACCAATGTGCTATCTACTGTCCATACCAACTATGCTACTATCAAACCTATGTGCTAGCTTCTGTACATCCCAAAGATGCTACTATAAATCCAATGTGCTAGCTACTGTACATCCCAACTATGCTACTATCAAACCTATGTGCTAGCTACTGTACATCCCAACTATGCTACTATCAAACCTATGTGCTAGCTACATCCCAACTATGCTACTATCAAACCTATGTGCTAGCTACATCCCAACTATGCTACTATCAAACCTATGTGCTAGCTACTGTACATCCCAACTATGCTACTATGAAACCAATGTGCTAGCTACTGTCCATCCCAACTATGCTACTATCAAACCAATGTGCTAGCTACTGTACATCCCAACTATGCTACTATCAATCCAATATGCTAGTTACTGTACATCCCAACTATGCTACTATCAATCCAATATGCTAGTTACTGTACATCCCAACTATGCTACTATCAATCCAATATGCTAGTTACTGTACATCCCAACTATGCTACTGTCAAACCAATGTGCTAGCTACTGTACATCCCAACTATGCTACTATCAAATCAATGTGCTAGCTGCTGTACATCTGAACTATGCTACTATCAAACCAATGTGCTAGCTACTGTACATCCCAACTATGCTACCATCAAACCTATGTGCTTGCTACTGTACATCCCAACTATGCTACTATCAAACCTATGTGCTAGCTACATCCCAACTATGCTACTATCAAACCTATGTGCTAGCTACTGTACATCCCAACTATGCTACTATCAAACCAATGTGCTAGCTACTGTCCATCCCAACTATGCTACTATCAAACCAATGTGCTAGCTACTGTACATCCCAACTATGCTACTATCAAACATATGTGCTAGTTACATCCCAACTATGCTACTATCAAACCAATGTGCTAGCTGCTGTACATCCCAACTATGCTACTATCAAACCTATGTGCTAGCTACATCCCAACTATGCTACTATCAAACCTATGTGCTAGCTACTGTACATCCCAACTATGCTACTATGAAACCAATGTGCTAGCTACATCCCAACTATGCTACTATCAAACCAATGTGCTAGCTACTGTACATCCCAACTATGCTACTATCAATCCAATATGCTAGTTACTGTACATCCCAACTATGCTACTATCAATCCAATATGCTAGTTACTGTACATCCCAACTATGCTACTGTCAAACCAATGTGCTAGCTACTGTACATCCCAACTATGCTACTATCAAATCAATGTGCTAGCTGCTGTACATCTGAACTATGCTACTATCAAACCAATGTGCTAGCTACTGTACATCCCAACTATGCTACTATCAAACCTATGTGCTTGCTACTGTACATCCCAACTATGCTACTATCAAACCTATGTGCTAGCTACATCCCAACTATGCTACTATCAAACCTATGTGCTAGCTACTGTACATCCCAACTATGCTACTATCAAACCAATGTGCTAGCTACTGTCCATCCCAACTATGCTACTATCAAACCAATGTGCTAGCTACTGTACATCCCAACTATGCTACTATCAAACCTATGTGCTAGTTACATCCCAACTATGCTACTATCAAACCAATGTGCTAGCTGCTGTACATCCCAACTATGCTACTATCAAACCTATGTGCTAGCTACATCCCAACTATGCTACTATCAAACCTATGTGCTAGCTACTGTACATCCCAACTATGCTACTATGAAACAAATGTGCTAGCTACTGTACATCCCAACTATGCTACTATCAAACCAATGTGCTAGCTACTGTACATCCCAACTATGCTACTATCAATCCAATATGCTAGTTACTGTACATCCCAACTATGCTACTATCAAACCTATGTGCTAGCTACATCCCAACTATGCTACTATCAAACCTATGTGCTAGCTACTGTACATCCCAACTATGCTACTATCAAACCAATGTGCTAGCTACTGTCCATCCCAACTATGCTACTATCAAACCAATGTGCTAGCTACTGTACATCCCAACTATGCTACTATCAAACCTATGTGCTAGTTACATCCCAACTATGCTACTATCAAACCAATGTGCTAGCTGCTGTACATCCCAACTATGCTACTATCAAACCTATGTGCTAGCTACATCCCAACTATGCTACTATCAAACCTATGTGCTAGCTACTGTACATCCCAACTATGCTACTATCAAACCTATGTGCTTGCTACTGAACATCCCAACTATGCTACTATCAAACCTATGTGCTAGCTACATCCCAACTATGCTACTATCAAACCTATGTGCTAGCTACTGTACATCCCAACTATGCTACTATCAAACCAATGTGCTAGCTACTGTCCATCCCAACTATGCTACTATCAAACCAATGTGCTAGCTACTGTACATCCCAACTATGCTACTATCAAACCTATGTGCTAGTTACATCCCAACTATGCTACTATCAAACCAATGTGCTAGCTGCTGTACATCCCAACTATGCTACTATCAAACCTATGTGCTAGCTACATCCCAACTATGCTACTATCAAACCTATGTGCTAGCTACTGTACATCCCAACTATGCTACTATGAAACAAATGTGCTAGCTACTGTACATCCCAACTATGCTACTATCAAACCAATGTGCTAGCTACTGTACATCCCAACTATGCTACTATCAATCCAATATGCTAGTTACTGTACATCCCAACTATGCTACTATCAAACCTATGTGCTAGCTACATCCCAACTATGCTACTATCAAACATATGTGCTAGCTACTGTACATCCCAACTATGCTACTATCAAACCAATGTGCTAGCTACTGTCCATCCCAACTATGCTACTATCAAACCAATGTGCTAGCTACTGTACATCCCAACTATGCTACTATCAAACCTATGTGCTAGTTACATCCCAACTATGCTACTATCAAACCAATGTGCTAGCTGCTGTACATCCCAACTATGCTACTATCAAACCTATGTGCTAGCTACATCCCAACTATGCTACTATCAAACCTATGTGCTAGCTACTGTACATCCCAACTATGCTACTATGAAACCAATGTGCTAGCTACTGTACATCCCAACTATGCTACTATCAAACCAATGTGCTAGCTACTGTACATCCCAACTATGCTACTATCAATCCAATATGCTAGTTACTGTACATCCCAACTATGCTACTGTCAAACCAATGTGCTAGCTACTGTACATCCCAACTATGCTACTATCAAACCTATGTACTAGCTTCTGTACATCCCAAAGATGCTACTATGAAACCTATGTGCTAGCTACTGTACATCCCAACTATGCTACTATCAAACCAATGTGCTAGCTACTGTACATCTGAACTATGCTACTATCAAACCAATGTGCTAGCTACTGAACATCCCAACTATGCTACTATCCAACCTATGTGCTAGCTAATGTACATCCCAACTATGCTTCTATCAAACCAATGTGCTAGCTACTGTCCATCCCAACTATGCTGCTATCAAACCAATGTGCTAGCTACTGTCCATCCCAACTATGCTACTATCAAACCTATGTGCTAGCTTCTGTACATCCCAAAGATGCTACTATAAATCCAATGTGCTAGCTACTGTACATCCCAACTATGCTACTATCAAACCTATGTGCTAGCTACTGTACATCCCAACTATGCTACTATCAAACCTATGTGCTAGCTACTGTCCATCCCAACTATGCTACTATCAAACCAATGTGCTAGCTACTGTCCATCCCAACTATGCTACTATCAAATCTATGTGCTAGTTACATCCCAACTATGCTACTATCAAACCAATGTGCTAGCTGCTGTACATCCCAACTATGCTACTATCAAACCTATGTGCTAGCTACTGTACATCCCAACTATGCTACTATCAAACCTATGTGCTAGCTACTGTACATCCCAACTATGCAACTATCAAACCTATGTGCTAGCTACATCCCAACTATGCTACTATCAAACCAATGTGCTAGCTTCTGTCCATCCCAACTATGCTACTATCAAACCAATGTGCTAGCTACTGTACATCCCAACTATGCTACTATCAAACCTATGTGCTAGTTACATCCCAACTATGCTACTATCAAACCAATGTGCTAGCTGCTGTACATCCCAACTATGCTACTATCAAACCTATGTGCTAGCTACATCCCAACTATGCTACTATCAAACCTATGTGCTAGCTACTGTACATCCCAACTATGCTACTATCAAACCAATGTGCTAGCTACTGTCCATCCCAACTATGCTACTATCAAACCAATGTGCTAGCTACTGTACATCCCAACTATGCTACTATCAAACCAATGTGCTAGCTGCTGTACATCCCAACTATGCTACTATCAAACCTATGTGCTAGCTACATCCCAACTATGCTACTATCAAACCTATGTGCTAGCTACTGTACATCCCAACTATGCTACTATCAAACCAATGTGCTAGCTGCTGTACATCCCAACTATGCTACTATCAAACCTATGTGCTAGCTACATCCCAACTATGCTACTATCAAACCTATGTGCTAGCTACTGTACATCCCAACTATGCTACTATGAAACCAATGTGCTAGCTACTGTCCATCCCAACTATGCTACTATCGAACCAATGTGCTAGCTACTGTACATCCCAACTATGCTACTATCAATCCAATATGCTAGTTACTGTACATCCCAACAATGCTACTATCAATCCAATATGCTAGTTACTGTACATCCCAACCATGCTACTGTCAAACCGATGTGCTAGCTACTGTACATCCCAACTGTGCTACTATCAAATCAATGTGCTAGCTGCTGTACATCTGAACTATGCTACTATCAAACCAATGTGCTAGCTACTGTACATCCCAACTATGCTACTATCAAACCTATGTGCTTGCTACTGTACATCCATACTATGCTACTATCAAACCTATGTGCTAGCTACATCCCAACTATGCTACTATCAAACCTATGTGCTAGCTAATGTACATCCCAACTATGCTACTATCAAACCAATGTGCTAGCTACTGTCCATCCCAACTATGCTACTATCAAACCAATGTGCTAGCTACTGTACATCCCAACTATGCTACTATCAATCCAATATGCTAGTTACTGTACATCCCAACTATGCTACTATCAAACCTATGTGCTAGCTACATCCCAACTATGCTACTATCAAACCTATGTGCTAGCTACTGTACATCCCAACTATGCTACTATCAAACCAATGTGCTAGCTACTGTCCATCCCAACTATGCTACTATCAAACCAATGTGCTAGCTACTGTACATCCCAACTATGCTACTATGAAACCAATGTGCTAGCTACTGTACATCCCAACTATGCTACTATCAAACCAATGTGCTAGCTACTGTACATCCCAACTATGCTACTATCAATCCAATATGCTAGTTACTGTACATCCCAACTATGCTACTGTCAAACCAATGTGCTAGCTACTGTCCATCCCAACTATGCTACTATCAAACCTATGTGCTAGCTTCTGTACATCCCAAAGATGCTACTATAAATCCAATGTGCTAGCTACTGTACATCCCAACTATGCTACTATCAAACCTATGTACTAGCTACTGTACATCCCAACTATGCTACTATCAAACCTATGTGCTAGCTACATCCCAACTATGCTACTATCAAACCTATGTGCTAGCTACTGTACATCCCAACTATGCTACTATCAAACCAATGTGCTAGCTACTGTCCATCCCAACTATGCTACTATCAAACCAATGTGCTAGCTACTGTACATCCCAACTATGCTACTATCAAACCAATGTGCTAGCTGCTGTACATCCCAACTATGCTACTATCAAACCTATGTGCTAGCTACATCCCAACTATGCTACTATCAAACCTATGTGCTAGCTACTGTACATCCCAACTATGCTACTATGAAACCAATGTGCTAGCTACTGTCCATCCCAACTATGCTACTATCAAACCAATGTGCTAGCTACTGTACATCCCAACTATGCTACTATCAATCCAATATGCTAGTTACTGTACATCCCAACTATGCTACTATCAATCCAATATGCTAGTTACTGTACATCCCAACTATGCTACTGTCAAACCAATGTGCTAGCTACTGTACATCCCAACTATGCTACTATCAAATCAATGTGCTAGCTGCTGTACATCTGAACTATGCTACTATCAAACCAATGTGCTAGCTACTGTACATCCCAACTATGCTACTATCAAACCTATGTGCTTGCTACTGTACATCCCAACTATGCTACTATCAAACCTATGTGCTAGCTACATCCCAACTATGCTACTATCAAACCTATGTGCTAGCTACATCCCAACTATGCTACTATCAAACCTATGTGCTAGCTACTGTACATCCCAACTATGCTACTATCAAACCAATGTGCTAGCTACTGTCCATCCCAACTATGCTACTATCAAACCAATGTGCTAGCTACTGTACATCCCAACTATGCTACTATCAAACCTATGTGCTAGTTACATCCCAACTATGCTACTATCAAACCAATGTGCTAGCTGCTGTACATCCCAACTATGCTACTATCAAACCTATGTGCTAGCTACATCCCAACTATGCTACTATCAAACCTATGTGCTAGCTACTGTACATCCCAACTATGCTACTATGAAACCAATGTGCTAGCTACTGTACATCCCAACGATGCTACTATCAAACCAATGTGCTAGCTACTGTACATCCCAACTATGCTACTATCAATCCAATATGCTAGTTACTGTACATCCCAACTATGCTACTGTCAAACCAATGTGCTAGCTACTGTACATCCCAACTATGCTACTATCAAACCTATGTACTAGCTTCTGTACATCCCAAAGATGCTACTATGAAACCTATGTGCTAGCTACTGTACATCCCAACTATGCTACT
The DNA here is from genome assembly GCF_949987555.1 of Borostomias antarcticus. Lineage (NCBI taxonomy): Eukaryota > Metazoa > Chordata > Actinopteri > Stomiiformes > Stomiidae > Borostomias > Borostomias antarcticus. The sequence continues at coordinate 20,614,558 of NC_140234.1, forward strand.
ATCAAACCAATGTGCTAGCTACTGTACATCTGAACTATGCTACTATCAAACCAATGTGCTAGCTACTGAACATCCCAACTATGCTACTATCCAACCTATGTGCTATCTAATGTACATCCCAACTATGCTTCTATCAAACCAATGTGCTAGCTACTGTCCATCCCAACTATGCTGCTATCAAACCAATGTGCTAGCTACTGTCCATCCCAACTATGCTACTATCAAACCTATGTGCTAGCTTCTGTACATCCCAAAGATGCTACAATAAATCCAATGTGCCAGCTACTGTACATCCCAACTATGCTACTATCAAACCTATGTGCTAGCTACTGTACATCCCAACTATGCTACTATCAAACCTATGTGCTAGCTACATCCCAACTATGCTACTATCAAACCTATGTGCTAGCTACTGTACATCCCAACTATGCTACTATCAAACCAATGTGCTAGCTACTGTCCATCCCAACTATGCTACTATCAAACCAATGTGCTAGCTACTGTCCATCCCAACTATGCTACTATCAAACCTATGTGCTAGTTACATCCCAACTATGCTACTATCAAACCAATGTGCTAGCTGCTGTACATCCCAACTATGCTACTATCAAACCTATGTGCTAGCTACTGTACATCCCAACTATGCTACTATCAAACCTATGTGCTAGCTACTGTACATCCCAACTATGCTACTATCAAACCTATGTGCTTGCTACATCCCAACTATGCTACTATCAAACCAATGTGCTAGCTTCTGTCCATCCCAACTATGCTACTATCAAACCAATGTGCTAGCTACTGTACATCCCAACTATGCTACTATGAAACCAATGTGCTAGCTACTGTCCATCCCAACTATGCTACTATCAAACCAATGTGCTAGCTACTGTACATCCCAACTATGCTACTATCAATCCAATATGCTAGTTACTGTACATCCCAACTATGCTACTATCAATCCAATATGCTAGTTACTGTACATCCCAACTATGCTACTGTCAAACCAATGTGCTAGCTACTGTACATCCCAACTATGCTACTATCAAATCAATGTGCTAGCTGCTGTACATCTGAACTATGCTACTATCAAACCAATGTGCTAGCTACTGTACATCCCAACTATGCTACCATCAAACCTATGTGCTTGCTACTGTACATCCCAACTATGCTACTATCAAACCTATGTGCTAGCTACATCCCAACTATGCTACTATCAAACCTATGTGCTAGCTACTGTACATCCCAACTATGCTACTATCAAACCAATGTGCTAGCTACTGTCCATCCCAACTATGCTACTATCAAACCAATGTGCTAGCTACTGTACATCCCAACTATGCTACTATCAAACCTATGTGCTAGTTACATCCCAACTATGCTACTATCAAACCAATGTGCTAGCTGCTGTACATCCCAACTATGCTACTATCAAACCTATGTGCTAGCTACATCCCAACTATGCTACTATCAAACCTATGTGCTAGCTACTGTACATCCCAACTATGCTACTATGAAACCAATGTGCTAGCTACTGTCCATCCCAACTATGCTACTATCAAACCAATGTGCTAGCTACTGTACATCCCAACTATGCTACTATCAATCCAATATGCTAGTTACTGTACATCCCAACTATGCTACTATCAATCCAATATGCTAGTTACTGTACATCCCAACTATGCTACTATCAAACCTATGTGCTAGCTACATCCCAACTATGCTACTATCAAACCTATGTGCTAGCTACTGTACATCCCAACTATGCTACTATCAAACCAATGTGCTAGCTACTGTCCATCCCAACTATGCAACTATCAAACCAATGTGCTAGCTACTGTACATCCCAACTATGCTACTATCAAACCTATGTGCTAGTTACATCCCAACTATGCTACTATCAAACCAATGTGCTAGCTGCTGTACATCCCAACTATGCTACTATCAAACCTATGTGCTAGCTACATCCCAACTATGCTACTATCAAACCTATGTGCTAGCTACTGTACATCCCAACTATGCTACTATGAAACCAATGTGCTAGCTACTGTACATCCCAACTATGCTACTATCAAACCAATGTGCTAGCTACTGAACATCCCAACTATGCTACTATCAAACCAATGTGCTAGCTACTGTACATCTGAACTATGCTACTATCAAACCAATGTGCTAGCTACTGAACATCCCAACTATGCTACTATCCAACCTATGTGCTAGCTAATGTACATCCCAACTATGCTTCTATCAAACCAATGTGCTAGCTACTGTCCATCCCAACTATGCTGCTATCAAACCAATGTGCTAGCTACTGTCCATCCCAACTATGCTACTATCAAACCTATGTGCTAGCTTCTGTACATCCCAAAGATGCTACTATAAATCCAATGTGCTAGCTACTGTACATCCCAACTATGCTACTATCAAACCTATGTGCTAGCTACTGTACATCCCAACTATGCTACTATCAAACCTATGTGCTAGCTACATCCCAACTATGCTACTATCAAACCTATGTGCTAGCTACTGTACATCCCAACTATGCTACTATCAAACCAATGTGCTAGCTACTGTCCATCCCAACTATGCTACTATCAAACCAATGTGCTAGCTACTGTCCATCCCAACTATGCTACTATCAAACCTATGTGCTAGCTACTGTCCATCCCAACTATGCTACTATCAAACCAATGTGCTAGCTGCTGTACATCCCAACTATGCTACTATCAAACCTATGTGCTAGCTACTGTACATCCCAACTATGCTACTATCAAACCTATGTGCTAGCTACTGTACATCCCAACTATGCTACTATCAAACCTATGTGCTAGCTACATCCCAACTATGCTACTATCAAACCAATGTGCTAGCTTCTGTCCATCCCAACTATGCTACTATCAAACCAATGTGCTAGCTACTGTACATCCCAACTATGCTACTATCAAACCTATGTGCTAGTTACATCCCAACTATGCTACTATCAAACCAATGTGCTAGCTGCTGTACATCCCAACTATGCTACTATCAAACCTATGTGCTAGCTACATCCCAACTATGCTACTATCAAACCAATGTGCTAGCTACTGTACATCCCAACTATGCTACTATCAAACCTATGTGCTAGCTTCTGTACATCCCAACTATGCTACTATCAAACCAATGTGCTAGCTACTGTCCATCCCAACTATGCTACTATCAAACCAATGTGCTAGCTACTGTACATCCCAACTATGCTACTATCAAACCAATGTGCTAGCTGCTGTACATCCCAACTATGCTACTATCAAACCAATGTGCTAGCTACTGTCCATCCCAACTATGCTACTATCAAACCAATGTGCTAGCTACTGTACATCCCAACTATGCTACTATCAATCCAATATGCTAGTTACTGTACATCCCAACTATGCTACTATCAATCCAATATGCTAGTTACTGTACATCCCAACCATGCTACTGTCAAACCAATGTGCTAGCTACTGTACATCCCAACTATGCTACTATCAAATCAATGTGCTAGCTGCTGTACATCTGAACTATGCTACTATCAAACCAATGTGCTAGCTACTGTACATCCCAACTATGCTACTATCAAACCTATGTGCTTGCTACTGTACATCCCAACTATGCTACTATCAAACCTATGTGCTAGCTACATCCCAACTATGCTACTATCAAACCTATGTGCTAGCTACTGTACATCCCAACTATGCTACTATCAAACCAATGTGCTAGCTACTGTCCATCCCAACTATGCTACTATCAAACCAATGTGCTAGCTACTGTACATCCCAACTATGCTACTATCAAACCTATGTGCTAGTTACATCCCAACTATGCTACTATCAAACCAATGTGCTAGCTGCTGTACATCCCAACTATGCTACTATCAAACCTATGTGCTAGCTACATCCCAACTATGCTACTATCAAACCTATGTGCTAGCTACTGTACATCCCAACTATGCTACTATGAAACAAATGTGCTAGCTACTGTACATCCCAACAGTGCTACTATCAAACCAATGTGCTAGCTACTGTACATCCCAACTATGCTACTATCAATCCAATATGCTAGTTACTGTACATCCCAACTATGCTACTATCAAACCTATGTGCTAGCTACATCCCAACTATGCTACTATCAAACCTATGTGCTAGCTACTGTACATCCCAACTATGCTACTATCAAACCAATGTGCTAGCTACTGTCCATCCCAACTATGCTACTATCAAACCAATGTGCTAGCTACTGTACATCCCAACTATGCTACTATCAAACCTATGTGCTAGTTACATCCCAACTATGCTACTATCAAACCAATGTGCTAGCTGCTGTACATCCCAACTATGCTACTATCAAACCTATGTGCTAGCTACATCCCAACTATGCTACTATCAAACCTATGTGCTAGCTACTGTACATCCCAACTATGCTACTATGAAACCAATGTGCTAGCTACTGTACATCCCAACTATGCTACTATCAAACCAATGTGCTAGCTACTGTACATCCCAACTATGCTACTATCAATCCAATATTCTAGTTACTGTACATCCCAACTATGCTACTGTCAAACCAATGTGCTAGCTACTGTCCATCCCAACTATGCTACTATCAAACCTATGTGCTAGCTTCTGTACATCCCAAAGATGCTACTATAAATCCAATGTGCTAGCTACTGTACATCCCAACTATGCTACTATCAAACCTATGTGCTAGCTACTGTACATCCAAACTATGCTACTATCAAACCTATGTGCTAGCTACATCCCAACTATGCTACTATCAAACCTATGTGCTAGCTACTGTACATCCCAACTATGCTACTATCAAACCAATGTGCTAGCTACTGTCCATCCCAACTATGCTATTATCAAATCAATGTGCTAGCTACTATACATCCCAACTATGCTACTATCAAACCTATGTGCTAGTTACATCCCAACTATGCTACTATCAAACCAATGTGCTAGCTGCTGTACATCCCAACTATGCTACTATCAAACCTATGTGCTAGCTACATCCCAACTATGCTACTATCAAACCTATGTGCTAGCTACTGTACATCCCAACTATGCTACTATGAAACCAATGTGCTAGCTACTGTCCATCCAACTATGCTACTATCAAACCAATGTGCTAGCTACTGTACATCCCAACTATGCTACTATCAATCCAATATGCTAGTTACTGTACATCCCAACTATGCTACTATCAATCCAATATGCTAGTTACTGTACATCCCAACTATGCTACTGTCAAACCAATGTGCTAGCTACTGTACATCCCAACTATGCTACTATCAAATCAATGTGCTAGCTGCTGTACATCTGAACTATGCTACTATCAAACCAATGTGCTAGCTTCTGTACATCCCAAAGATGCTACTATAAATCCAATGTGCTAGCTACTGTACATCCCAACTATGCTACTATCAAACCTATGTGCTAGCTACTGTACATCCCAACTATGCTACTATCAAACCTATGTGCTAGCTACATCCCAACTATGCTACTATCAAACCTATGTGCTAGCTACTGTACATCCCAACTATGCTACTATCAAACCAATGTGCTAGCTACTGTCCATCCCAACTATGCTACTATCAAACCAATGTGCTAGCTACTGTCCATCCCAACTATGCTACTATCAAACCTATGTGCTAGTTACATCCCAACTATGCTACTATCAAACCAATGTGCTAGCTGCTGTACATCCCAACTATGCTACTATCAAACCTATGTGCTAGCTACTGTACATCCCAACTATGCTACTATCAAACCTATGTGCTAGCTACTGTACATCCCAACTATGCTACTATCAAACCTATGTGCTAGCTACATCCCAACTATGCTACTATCAAACCAATGTGCTAGCTTCTGTCCATCCCAACTATGCTACTATCAAACCAATGTGCTAGCTACTGTACATCCCAACTATGCTACTATCAAACCTATGTGCTAGTTACATCCCAACTATGCTACTATCAAACCAATGTGCTAGCTGCTGTACATCCCAACTATGCTACTATCAAACCTATGTGCTAGCTACATCCCAACTATGCTACTATCAAACCTATGTGCTAGCTACTGTACATCCCAACTATGCTACTATCAAACCAATGTGCTAGCTACTGTCCATCCCAACTATGCTACTATCAAACCAATGTGCTAGCTACTGTACATCCCAACTATGCTACTATCAAACCAATGTGCTAGCTGCTGTACATCCCAACTATGCTACTATCAAACCAATGTGCTAGCTACTGTACATCCCAACTATGCTACTATCAAACCTATGTGCTAGCTACTGTACATCCCAACTATGCTACTATCAAACCAATGTGCTAGCTACTGTCCATCCCAACTATGCTACTATCAAACCAATGTGCTAGCTACTGTACATCCCAACTATGCTACTATCAATCCAATATGCTAGTTACTGTACATCCCAACTATGCAACTATCAATCCAATATGCTAGTTACTGTACATCCCAACCATGCTACTGTCAAACCAATGTGCTAGCTACTGTACATCCCAACTATGCTACTATCAAACCAATGTGCTAGCTACTGTACATCCCAACTATGCTACTATCAAACCTATGTGCTTGCTACTGTACATCCCAACTATGCTACTATCAAACCTATGTGCTAGCTACATCCCAACTATGCTACTATCAAACCTATGTGCTAGCTACTGTACATCCCAACTATGCTACTATCAAACCAATGTGCTAGCTACTGTCCATCCCAACTATGCTACTATCAAACCAATGTGCTAGCTACTGTACATCCCAACTATGCTACTATCAAACCTATGTGCTAGTTACATCCCAACTATGCTACTATCAAACCAATGTGCTAGCTGCTGTACATCCCAACTATGCTACTATCAAACCTATGTGCTAGCTACATCCCAACTATGCTACTATCAAACCTATGTGCTAGCTACTGTACATCCCAACTATGCTACTATGAAACAAATGTGCTAGCTACTGTACATCCCAACTATGCTACTATCAAACCAATGTGCTAGCTACTGTACATCCCAACTATGCTACTATCAATCCAATATGCTAGTTACTGTACATCCCAACTATGCTACTATCAAACCTATGTGCTAGCTACATCCCAACTATGCTACTATCAAACCTATGTGCTAGCTACTGTACATCCCAACTATGCTACTATCAAACCAATGTGCTAGCTACTGTCCATCCCAACTATGCTACTATCAAACCAATGTGCTAGCTACTGTACATCCCAACTATGCTACTATCAAACCTATGTGCTAGTTACATCCCAACTATGCTACTATCAAACCAATGTGCTAGCTGCTGTACATCCCAACTATGCTACTATCAAACCTATGTGCTAGCTACATCCCAACTATGCTACTATCAAACCTATGTGCTAGCTACTGTACATCCCAACTATGCTACTATGAAACCAATGTGCTAGCTACTGTACATCCCAACTATGCTACTATCAAACCAATGTGCTAGCTACTGTACATCCCAACTATGCTACTATCAATCCAATATTCTAGTTACTGTACATCCCAACTATGCTACTGTCAAACCAATGTGCTAGCTACTGTCCATCCCAACTATGCTACTATCAAACCTATGTGCTAGCTTCTGTACATCCCAAAGATGCTACTATAAATCCAATGTGCTAGCTACTGTACATCCCAACTATGCTACTATCAAACCTATGTGCTAGCTACTGTACATCCCAACTATGCTACTATCAAACCAATGTGCTAGCTACTGTCCATCCCAACTATGCTACTATCAAACCAATGTGCTAGCTACTGTACATCCCAACTATGCTACTATCAATCCAATATGCTAGTTACTGTACATCCCAACTATGCAACTATCAATCCAATATGCTAGTTACTGTACATCCCAACCATGCTACTGTCAAACCAATGTGCTAGCTACTGTACATCCCAACTATGCTACTATCAAACCAATGTGCTAGCTACTGTACATCCCAACTATGCTACTATCAAACCTATGTGCTTGCTACTGTACATCCCAACTATGCTACTATCAAACCTATGTGCTAGCTACATCCCAACTATGCTACTATCAAACCTATGTGCTAGCTACTGTACATCCCAACTATGCTACTATCAAACCAATGTGCTAGCTACTGTCCATCCCAACTATGCTACTATCAAACCAATGTGCTAGCTACTGTACATCCCAACTATGCTACTATCAAACCTATGTGCTAGTTACATCCCAACTATGCTACTATCAAACCAATGTGCTAGCTGCTGTACATCCCAACTATGCTACTATCAAATCTATGTGCTAGCTACATCCCAACTATGCTACTATCAAACCTATGTGCTAGCTACTGTACATCCCAACTATGCTACTATGAAACAAATGTGCTAGCTACTGTACATCCCAACTATGCTACTATCAAACCAATGTGCTAGCTACTGTACATCCCAACTATGCTACTATCAATCCAATATGCTAGTTACTGTACATCCCAACTATGCTACTATCAAACCTATGTGCCAGCTACATCCCAACTATGCTACTATCAAACCTATGTGCTAGCTACTGTACATCCCAACTATGCTACTATCAAACCAATGTGCTAGCTACTGTCCATCCCAACTATGCTACTATCAAACCAATGTGCTAGCTACTGTACATCCCAACTATGCTACTATCAAACCTATGTGCTAGTTACATCCCAACTATGCTACTATCAAACCAATGTGCTAGCTGCTGTACATCCCAACTATGCTACTATCAAACCTATGTGCTAGCTACATCCCAACTATGCTACTATCAAACCTATGTGCTAGCTACTGTACATCCCAACTATGCTACTATGAAACCAATGTGCTAGCTACTGTACATCCCAACTATGCTACTATCAAACCAATGTGCTAGCTACTGTACATCCCAACTATGCTACTATCAATCCAATATTCTAGTTACTGTACATCCCAACTATGCTACTGTCAAACCAATGTGCTAGCTACTGTCCATCCCAACTATGCTACTATCAAACCTATGTGCTAGCTTCTGTACATCCCAAAGATGCTACTATAAATCCAATGTGCTAGCTACTGTACATCCCAACTATGCTACTATCAAACCTATGTGCTAGCTACTGTACATCCCAACTATGCTACTATCAAACCAATGTGCTAGCTACTGTCCATCCCAACTATGCTACTATCAAACCAATGTGCTAGCTACTGTACATCCCAACTATGCTACTATCAATCCAATATGCTAGTTACTGTACATCCCAACTATGCTACTATCAATCCAATATGCTAGTTACTGTACATCCCAACTATGCTACTGTCAAACCAATGTGCTAGCTACTGTACATCCCAACTATGCTACTATCAATCCAATGTGCTAGTTACTGTACATCCCAACTATGCTACTATCAATCCAATATGCTAGTTACTGTACATCCCAACTATGCTACTGTCAAACCAATGTGCTAGCTACTGTACATCCCAACTATGCTACTATCAAATCAATGTGCTAGCTGCTGTACATCTGAACTATGCTACTATCAAACCAATGTGCTAGCTACTGTACATCCCAACTATGCTACTATCAAACCTATGTGCTTGCTACTGTACATCCCAACTATGCTACTATCAAACCTTTGTGCTAGCTACATCCCAACTATGCTACTATCAAACCTATGTGCTAGCTACTGTACATCCCAACTATGCTACTATCAAACCAATGTGCTAGCTACTGTCCATCCCAACTATGCTACTATCAAACCAATGTGCTAGCTACTGTACATCCCAACTATGCTACTATCAAACCTATGTGCTAGTTACATCCCAACTATGCTACTATCAAACCAATGTGCTAGCTGCTGTACATCCCAACTATGCTACTATCAAATCTATGTGCTAGCTACATCCCAACTATGCTACTATCAAACCTATGTGCTAGCTACTGTACATCCCAACTATGCTACTATGAAACAAATGTGCTAGCTACTGTACATCCCAACTATGCTACTATCAAACCAATGTGCTAGCTACTGTACATCCCAACTATGCTACTATCAATCCAATATGCTAGTTACTGTACATCCCAACTATGCTACTATCAAACCTATGTGCTAGCTACATCCCAACTATGCTACTATCAAACCTATGTGCTAGCTACTGTACATCCCAACTATGCTACTATCAAACCAATGTGCTAGCTACTGTCCATCCCAACTATGCTACTATCAAACCAATGTGCTAGCTACTGTACATCCCAACTATGCTACTATCAAACCTATGTGCTAGTTACATCCCAACTATGCTACTATCAAACCAATGTGCTAGCTGCTGTACATCCCAACTATGCTACTATCAAACCTATGTGCTAGCTACATCCCAACTATGCTACTATCAAACCTATGTGCTAGCTACTGTACATCCCAACTATGCTACTATGAAACCAATGTGCTAGCTACTGTACATCCCAACTATGCTACTATCAAACCAATGTGCTAGCTACTGTACATCCCAACTATGCTACTATCAATCCAATATTCTAGTTACTGTACATCCCAACTATGCTACTGTCAAACCAATGTGCTAGCTACTGTCCATCCCAACTATGCTACTATCAAACCTATGTGCTAGCTTCTGTACATCCCAAAGATGCTACTATAAATCCAATGTGCTAGCTACTGTACATCCCAACTATGCTACTATCAAACCTATGTGCTAGCTACTGTACATCCCAACTATGCTACTATCAAACCAATGTGCTAGCTACTGTCCATCCCAACTATGCTACTATCAAACCAATGTGCTAGCTACTGTACATCCCAACTATGCTACTATCAATCCAATATGCTAGTTACTGTACATCCCAACTATGCTACTATCAATCCAATATGCTAGTTACTGTACATCCCAACTATGCTACTGTCAAACCAATGTGCTAGCTACTGTACATCCCAACTATGCTACTATCAAATCAATGTGCTAGCTGCTGTACATCTGAACTATGCTACTATCAAACCAATGTGCTAGCTACTGTACATCCCAACTATGCTACTATCAAACCTATGTGCTTGCTACTGTACATCCCAACTATGCTACTATCAAACCTTTGTGCTAGCTACATCCCAACTATGCTACTATCAAACCTATGTGCTAGCTACTGTACATCCCAACTATGCTACTATCAAACCAATGTGCTAGCTACTGTCCATCCCAACTATGCTACTATCAAACCAATGTGCTAGCTACTGTACATCCCAACTATGCTACTATCAAACCAATGTGCTAGCTACTGTCAATCCCAACTATGCTACTATCAAACCTATGTGCTAGCTTCTGTACATCCCAAAGATGCTACTATAAATCCAATGTGCTAGCTACTGTACATCCCAACTATGCTACTATCAAACCTATGTGCTAGCTACTGTACATCCCAACTATGCTACTATCAAACCAATGTGCTAGCTACTGTCCATCCCAACTATGCTACTATCAAACCAATGTGCTAGCTACTGTACATCCCAACTATGCTACTATCAATCCAATATGCTAGTTACTGTACATCCCAACTATGCTACTATCAATCCAATATGCTAGTTACTGTACATCCCAACTATGCTACTGTCAAACCAATGTGCTAGCTACTGTACATCCCAACTATGCTACTATCAATCCAATGTGCTAGTTACTGTACATCCCAACTATGCTACTATCAATCCAATATGCTAGTTACTGTACATCCCAACTATGCTACTGTCAAACCAATGTGCTAGCTACTGTACATCCCAACTATGCTACTATCAAATCAATGTGCTAGCTGCTGTACATCTGAACTATGCTACTATCAAACCAATGTGCTAGCTACTGTACATCCCAACTATGCTACTATCAAACCTATGTGCTTGCTACTGTACATCCCAACTATGCTACTATCAAACCTTTGTGCTAGCTACATCCCAACTATGCTACTATCAAACCTATGTGCTAGCTACTGTACATCCCAACTATGCTACTATCAAACCAATGTGCTAGCTACTGTCCATCCCAACTATGCTACTATCAAACCAATGTGCTAGCTACTGTACATCCCAACTATGCTACTATCAAACCTATGTGCTAGTTACATCCCAACTATGCTACTATCAAACCAATGTGCTAGCTGCTGTACATCCCAACTATGCTACTATCAAATCTATGTGCTAGCTACATCCCAACTATGCTACTATAAACCTATGTGCTAGCTACTGTACATCCCAACTATGCTACTATGAAACAAATGTGCTAGCTACTGTACATCCCAACTATGCTACTATCAAACCAATGTGCTAGCTACTGTACATCCCAACTATGCTACTATCAATCCAATATGCTAGTTACTGTACATCCCAACTATGCTACTATCAAACCTATGTGCTAGCTACTGTACATCCCAACTATGCTACTATCAAACCTATGTGCTAGCTACTGTACATCCCAACTATGCTACTATCAAACCAATGTGCTAGCTACTGTCCATCCCAACTATGCTACTATCAAACCAATGTGCTAGCTACTGTACATCCCAACTATGCTACTATCAAACCTATGTGCTAGTTACATCCCAACTATGCTACTATCAAACCAATGTGCTAGCTGCTGTACATCCCAACTATGCTACTATCAAACCTATGTGCTAGCTACATCCCAACTATGCTACTATCAAACCTATGTGCTAGCTACTGTACATCCCAACTATGCTACTATGAAACCAATGTGCTAGCTACTGTACATCCCAACTATGCTACTATCAAACCAATGTGCTAGCTACTGTACATCCCAACTATGCTACTATCAATCCAATATTCTAGTTACTGTACATCCCAACTATGCTACTGTCAAACCAATGTGCTAGCTACTGTCCATCCCAACTATGCTACTATCAAACCTATGTGCTAGCTTCTGTACATCCCAAAGATGCTACTATAAATCCAATGTGCTAGCTACTGTACATCCCAACTATGCTACTATCAAACCTATGTGCTAGCTACTGTACATCCCAACTATGCTACTATCAAACCAATGTGCTAGCTACTGTCCATCCCAACTATGCTACTATCAAACCAATGTGCTAGCTACTGTACATCCCAACTATGCTACTATCAATCCAATATGCTAGTTACTGTACATCCCAACTATGCTACTATCAATCCAATATGCTAGTTACTGTACATCCCAACTATGCTACTGTCAAACCAATGTGCTAGCTACTGTACATCCCAACTATGCTACTATCAAATCAATGTGCTAGCTGCTGTACATCTGAACTATGCTACTATCAAACCAATGTGCTAGCTACTGTACATCCCAACTATGCTACTATCAAACCTATGTGCTTGCTACTGTACATCCCAACTATGCTACTATCAAACCTTTGTGCTAGCTACATCCCAACTATGCTACTATCAAACCTATGTGCTAGCTACTGTACATCCCAACTATGCTACTATCAAACCAATGTGCTAGCTACTGTCCATCCCAACTATGCTACTATCAAACCAATGTGCTAGCTACTGTACATCCCAACTATGCTACTATCAAACCTATGTGCTAGTTACATCCCAACTATGCTACTATCAAACCAATGTGCTAGCTGCTGTACATCCCAACTATGCTACTATCAAACCTATGTGCTAGCTACATCCCAACTATGCTACTATCAAACATATGTGCTAGCTACTGTACATCCCAACTATGCTACTATGAAACAAATGTGCTAGCTACTGTACATCCCAACTATGCTACTATCAAACCAATGTGCTAGCTACTGTACATCCCAACTATGCTACTATCAATCCAATATGCTAGTTACTGTACATCCCAACTATGCTACTATCAAACCTATGTGCTAGCTACATCCCAACTATGCTACTATCAAACCTATGTGCTAGCTACTGTACATCCCAACTATGCTACTATCAAACCAATGTGCTAGCTACTGTCCATCCCAACTATGCTACTATCAAACCAATGTGCTAGCTACTGTACATCCCAACTATGCTACTATCAAACCTATGTGCTAGTTACATCCCAACTATGCTACTATCAAACCAATGTGCTAGCTGCTGTACATCCCAACTATGCTACTATCAAACCTATGTGCTAGCTACATCCCAACTATGCTACTATCAAACCTATGTGCTAGCTACTGTACATCCCAACTATGCTACTATGAAACCAATGTGCTAGCTACTGTACATCCCAACTATGCTACTATCAAACCAATGTGCTAGCTACTGTACATCCCAACTATGCTACTATCAATCCAATATTCTAGTTACTGTACATCCCAACTATGCTACTGTCAAACCAATGTGCTAGCTACTGTCCATCCCAACTATGCTACTATCAAACCTATGTGCTAGCTTCTGTACATCCCAAAGATGCTACTATAAATCCAATGTGCTAGCTACTGTACATCCCAACTATGCTACTATCAAACATATGTGCTAGCTACTGTACATCCCAACTATGCTACTATCAAACCTATGTGCTAGCTACATCCCAACTATGCTACTATCAAACCTATGTGCTAGCTACTGTACATCCCAACTATGCTACTATCAAACCAATGTGCTAGCTACTGTCCATCCCAACTATGCTATTATCAAATCAATGTGCTAGCTACTGTACATCCCAACTATGCTACTATCAAACCTATGTGCTAGTTACATCCCAACTATGCTACTATCAAACCAATGTGCTAGCTGCTGTACATCCCAACTATGCTACTATCAAACCTATGTGCTAGCTACATCCCAACTATGCTACTATCAAACCTATGTGCTAGCTACTGTACATCCCAACTATGCTACTATGAAACCAATGTGCTAGCTACTGTCCATCCCAACTATGCTACTATCAAACCAATGTGCTAGCTACTGTACATCCCAACTATGCTACTATCAATCCAATATGCTAGTTACTGTACATCCCAACTATGCTACTATCAATCCAATATGCTAGTTACTGTACATCCCAACTATGCTACTGTCAAACCAATGTGCTAGCTACTGTACATCCCAACTATGCTACTATCAAATCAATGTGCTAGCTGCTGTACATCTGAACTATGCTACTATCAAACCAATGTGCTAGCTTCTGTACATCCCAAAGATGCTACTATAAATCCAATGTGCTAGCTACTGTACATCCCAACTATGCTACTATCAAACCTATGTGCTAGCTACTGTACATCCCAACTATGCTACTATCAAACCTATGTGCTAGCTACATCCCAACTATGCTACTATCAAACCTATGTGCTAGCTACTGTACATCCCAACTATGCTACTATCAAACCAATGTGCTAGCTACTGTCCATCCCAACTATGCTACTATCAAACCAATGTGCTAGCTACTGTCCATCCCAACTATGCTACTATCAAACCTATGTGCTAGTTACATCCCAACTATGCTACTATCAAACCAATGTGCTAGCTGCTGTACATCCCAACTATGCTACTATCAAACCTATGTGCTAGCTACTGTACATCCCAACTATGCTACTATCAAACCTATGTGCTAGCTACTGTACATCCCAACTATGCTACTATCAAACCTATGTGCTAGCTACATCCCAACTATGCTACTATCAAACCAATGTGCTAGCTTCTGTCCATCCCAACTATGCTACTATCAAACCAATGTGCTAGCTACTGTACATCCCAACTATGCTACTATCAAACCTATGTGCTAGTTACATCCCAACTATGCTACTATCAAACCAATGTGCTAGCTGCTGTACATCCCAACTATGCTACTATCAAACCTATGTGCTAGCTACATCCCAACTATGCTACTATCAAACCTATGTGCTAGCTACTGTACATCCCAACTATGCTACTATCAAACCAATGTGCTAGCTACTGTCCATCCCAACTATGCTACTATCAAACCAATGTGCTAGCTACTGTACATCCCAACTATGCTACTATCAATCCAATATGCTAGTTACTGTACATCCCAAC
Organism: Borostomias antarcticus; assembly: GCF_949987555.1. Taxonomy (NCBI): domain Eukaryota; kingdom Metazoa; phylum Chordata; class Actinopteri; order Stomiiformes; family Stomiidae; genus Borostomias; species Borostomias antarcticus. The sequence continues at coordinate 20,630,590 of NC_140234.1, forward strand.
TATGCTACTATCAAACCTATGTGCTAGCTACATCCCAACTATGCTACTATCAAACCTATGTGCTAGCTACTGTACATCCCAACTATGCTACTATCAAACCAATGTGCTAGCTACTGTCCATCCCAACTATGCTACTATCAAACCAATGTGCTAGCTACTGTACATCCCAACTATGCTACTATCAAACCTATGTGCTAGTTACATCCCAACTATGCTACTATCAAACCAATGTGCTAGCTGCTGTACATCCCAACTATGCTACTATCAAACCTATGTGCTAGCTACATCCCAACTATGCTACTATCAAACCTATGTGCTAGCTACTGTACATCCCAACTATGCTACTATGAAACCAATGTGCTAGCTACTGTACATCCCAACTATGCTACTATCAAACCAATGTGCTAGCTACTGTACATCCCAACTATGCTACTATCAATCCAATATTCTAGTTACTGTACATCCCAACTATGCTACTGTCAAACCAATGTGCTAGCTACTGTCCATCCCAACTATGCTACTATCAAACCTATGTGCTAGCTTCTGTACATCCCAAAGATGCTACTATAAATCCAATGTGCTAGCTACTGTACATCCCAACTATGCTACTATCAAACATATGTGCTAGCTACTGTACATCCCAACTATGCTACTATCAAACCTATGTGCTAGCTACATCCCAACTATGCTACTATCAAACCTATGTGCTAGCTACTGTACATCCCAACTATGCTACTATCAAACCAATGTGCTAGCTACTGTCCATCCCAACTATGCTATTATCAAATCAATGTGCTAGCTACTGTACATCCCAACTATGCTACTATCAAACCTATGTGCTAGTTACATCCCAACTATGCTACTATCAAACCAATGTGCTAGCTGCTGTACATCCCAACTATGCTACTATCAAACCTATGTGCTAGCTACATCCCAACTATGCTACTATCAAACCTATGTGCTAGCTACTGTACATCCCAACTATGCTACTATGAAACCAATGTGCTAGCTACTGTCCATCCCAACTATGCTACTATCAAACCAATGTGCTAGCTACTGTACATCCCAACTATGCTACTATCAATCCAATATGCTAGTTACTGTACATCCCAACTATGCTACTATCAATCCAATATGCTAGTTACTGTACATCCCAACTATGCTACTGTCAAACCAATGTGCTAGCTACTGTACATCCCAACTATGCTACTATCAAATCAATGTGCTAGCTGCTGTACATCTGAACTATGCTACTATCAAACCAATGTGCTAGCTTCTGTACATCCCAAAGATGCTACTATAAATCCAATGTGCTAGCTACTGTACATCCCAACTATGCTACTATCAAACCTATGTGCTAGCTACTGTACATCCCAACTATGCTACTATCAAACCTATGTGCTAGCTACATCCCAACTATGCTACTATCAAACCTATGTGCTAGCTACTGTACATCCCAACTATGCTACTATCAAACCAATGTGCTAGCTACTGTCCATCCCAACTATGCTACTATCAAACCAATGTGCTAGCTACTGTCCATCCCAACTATGCTACTATCAAACCTATGTGCTAGTTACATCCCAACTATGCTACTATCAAACCAATGTGCTAGCTGCTGTACATCCCAACTATGCTACTATCAAACCTATGTGCTAGCTACTGTACATCCCAACTATGCTACTATCAAACCTATGTGCTAGCTACTGTACATCCCAACTATGCTACTATCAAACCTATGTGCTAGCTACATCCCAACTATGCTACTATCAAACCAATGTGCTAGCTTCTGTCCATCCCAACTATGCTACTATCAAACCAATGTGCTAGCTACTGTACATCCCAACTATGCTACTATCAAACCTATGTGCTAGTTACATCCCAACTATGCTACTATCAAACCAATGTGCTAGCTGCTGTACATCCCAACTATGCTACTATCAAACCTATGTGCTAGCTACATCCCAACTATGCTACTATCAAACCTATGTGCTAGCTACTGTACATCCCAACTATGCTACTATCAAACCAATGTGCTAGCTACTGTCCATCCCAACTATGCTACTATCAAACCAATGTGCTAGCTACTGTACATCCCAACTATGCTACTATCAAACCAATGTGCTAGCTGCTGTACATCCCAACTATGCTACTATCAAACCAATGTGCTAGCTACTGTACATCCCAACTATGCTACTATCAAACCTATGTGCTAGCTACTGTACATCCCAACTATGCTACTATCAAACCAATGTGCTAGCTACTGTCCATCCCAACTATGCTACTATCAAACCAATGTGCTAGCTACTGTACATCCCAACTATGCTACTATCAATCCAATATGCTAGTTACTGTACATCCCAACTATGCTACTATCAATCCAATATGCTAGTTACTGTACATCCCAACCATGCTACTGTCAAACCAATGTGCTAGCTACTGTACATCCCAACTATGCTACTATCAAACCAATGTGCTAGCTACTGTACATCCCAACTATGCTACTATCAAACCTATGTGCTTGCTACTGTACATCCCAACTATGCTACTATCAAACCTATGTGCTAGCTACATCCCAACTATGCTACTATCAAACCTATGTGCTAGCTACTGTACATCCCAACTATGCTACTATCAAACCAATGTGCTAGCTACTGTCCATCCCAACTATGCTACTATCAAACCAATGTGCTAGCTACTGTACATCCCAACTATGCTACTATCAAACCTATGTGCTAGTTACATCCCAACTATGCTACTATCAAACCAATGTGCTAGCTGCTGTACATCCCAACTATGCTACTATCAAACCTATGTGCTAGCTACATCCCAACTATGCTACTATCAAACCTATGTGCTAGCTACTGTACATCCCAACTATGCTACTATGAAACAAATGTGCTAGCTACTGTACATCCCAACTATGCTACTATCAAACCAATGTGCTAGCTACTGTACATCCCAACTATGCTACTATCAATCCAATATGCTAGTTACTGTACATCCCAACTATGCTACTATCAAACCTATGTGCTAGCTACATCCCAACTATGCTACTATCAAACCTATGTGCTAGCTACTGTACATCCCAACTATGCTACTATCAAACCAATGTGCTAGCTACTGTCCATCCCAACTATGCTACTATCAAACCAATGTGCTAGCTACTGTACATCCCAACTATGCTACTATCAAACCTATGTGCTAGTTACATCCCAACTATGCTACTATCAAACCAATGTGCTAGCTGCTGTACATCCCAACTATGCTACTATCAAACCTATGTGCTAGCTACATCCCAACTATGCTACTATCAAACCTATGTGCTAGCTACTGTACATCCCAACTATGCTACTATGAAACCAATGTGCTAGCTACTGTACATCCCAACTATGCTACTATCAAACCAATGTGCTAGCTACTGTACATCCCAACTATGCTACTATCAATCCAATATTCTAGTTACTGTACATCCCAACTATGCTACTGTCAAACCAATGTGCTAGCTACTGTCCATCCCAACTATGCTACTATCAAACCTATGTGCTAGCTTCTGTACATCCCAAAGATGCTACTATAAATCCAATGTGCTAGCTACTGTACATCCCAACTATGCTACTATCAAACCTATGTGCTAGCTACTGTACATCCCAACTATGCTACTATCAAACCTATGTGCTAGCTACATCCCAACTATGCTACTATCAAACCTATGTGCTAGCTACTGTACATCCCAACTATGCTACTATCAAACCAATGTGCTAGCTACTGTCCATCCCAACTATGCTATTATCAAATCAATGTGCTAGCTACTGTACATCCCAACTATGCTACTATCAAACCTATGTGCTAGTTACATCCCAACTATGCTACTATCAAACCAATGTGCTAGCTGCTGTACATCCCAACTATGCTACTATCAAACCTATGTGCTAGCTACATCCCAACTATGCTACTATCAAACCTATGTGCTAGCTACTGTACATCCCAACTATGCTACTATGAAACCAATGTGCTAGCTACTGTCCATCCCAACTATGCTACTATCAAACCAATGTGCTAGCTACTGTACATCCCAACTATGCTACTATCAATCCAATATGCTAGTTACTGTACATCCCAACTATGCTACTATCAATCCAATATGCTAGTTACTGTACATCCCAACTATGCTACTGTCAAACCAATGTGCTAGCTACTGTACATCCCAACTATGCTACTATCAAATCAATGTGCTAGCTGCTGTACATCTGAACTATGCTACTATCAAACCAATGTGCTAGCTACTGTACATCCCAACTATGCTACCATCAAACCTATGTGCTTGCTACTGTACATCCCAACTATGCTACTATCAAACCAATGTGCTAGCTACTGTCCATCCCAACTATGCTACTATCAAACCAATGTGCTAGCTACTGTACATCCCAACTATGCTACTATCAAACCTATGTGCTAGTTACATCCCAACTATGCTACTATCAAACCAATGTGCTAGCTGCTGTACATCCCAACTATGCTACTATCAAACCTATGTGCTAGCTACATCCCAACTATGCTACTATCAAACCTATGTGCTAGCTACTGTACATCCCAACTATGCTACTATGAAACCAATGTGCTAGCTACTGTCCATCCCAACTATGCTACTATCAAACCAATGTGCTAGCTACTGTACATCCCAACTATGCTACTATCAATCCAATATGCTAGTTACTGTACATCCCAACTATGCTACTATCAATCCAATATGCTAGTTACTGTACATCCCAACTATGCTACTGTCAAACCAATGTGCTAGCTACTGTACATCCCAACTATGCTACTATCAAATCAATGTGCTAGCTGCTGTACATCTGAACTATGCTACTATCAAACCAATGTGCTAGCTACTGTACATCCCAACTATGCTACCATCAAACCTATGTGCTTGCTACTGTACATCCCAACTATGCTACTATCAAACCTATGTGCTAGCTACATCCCAACTATGCTACTATCAAACCTATGTGCTAGCTACTGTACATCCCAACTATGCTACTATCAAACCAATGTGCTAGCTACTGTCCATCCCAACTATGCTACTATCAAACCAATGTGCTAGCTACTGTACATCCCAACTATGCTACTATCAAACCTATGTGCTAGTTACATCCCAACTATGCTACTATCAAACCAATGTGCTAGCTGCTGTACATCCCAACTATGCTACTATCAAACCTATGTGCTAGCTACATCCCAACTATGCTACTATCAAACCTATGTGCTAGCTACTGTACATCCCAACTATGCTACTATGAAACCAATGTGCTAGCTACTGTCCATCCCAACTATGCTACTATCAAACCAATGTGCTAGCTACTGTACATCCCAACTATGCTACTATCAATCCAATATGCTAGTTACTGTACATCCCAACTATGCTACTATCAATCCAATATGCTAGTTACTGTACATCCCAACCATGCTACTGTCAAACCAATGTGCTAGCTACTGTACATCCCAACTATGCTACTATCAAACCAATGTGCTAGCTACTGTACATCCCAACTATGCTACTATCAAACCTATGTGCTTGCTACTGTACATCCCAACTATGCTACTATCAAACCTATGTGCTAGCTACATCCCAACTATGCTACTATCAAACCTATGTGCTAGCTACTGTACATCCCAACTATGCTACTATCAAACCAATGTGCTAGCTACTGTCCATCCCAACTATGCTACTATCAAACCAATGTGCAAGCTACTGTACATCCCAACTATGCTACTATCAAACCTATGTGCTAGTTACATCCCAACTATGCTACTATCAAACCAATGTGCTAGCTGCTGTACATCCCAACTATGCTACTATCAAACCTATGTGCTAGCTACATCCCAACTATGCTACTATCAAACCTATGTGCTAGCTACTGTACATCCCAACTATGCTACTATGAAACAAATGTGCTAGCTACTGTACATCCCAACTATGCTACTATCAAACCAATGTGCTAGCTACTGTACATCCCAACTATGCTACTATCAATCCAATATGCTAGTTACTGTACATCCCAACTATGCTACTATCAAACCTATGTGCTAGCTACATCCCAACTATGCTACTATCAAACCTATGTGCTAGCTACTGTACATCCCAACTATGCTACTATCAAACCAATGTGCTAGCTACTGTCCATCCCAACTATGCTACTATCAAACCAATGTGCTAGCTACTGTACATCCCAACTATGCTACTATCAAACCTATGTGCTAGTTACATCCCAACTATGCTACTATCAAACCAATGTGCTAGCTGCTGTACATCCCAACTATGCTACTATCAAACCTATGTGCTAGCTACATCCCAACTAGGCTACTATCAAACCTATGTGCTAGCTACTGTACATCCCAACTATGCTACTATGAAACCTATGTGCTAGCTACTGTACATCCCAACTATGCTACTATGAAACCAATGTGCTAGCTACTGTACATCCCAACTATGCTACTATCAAACCAATGTGCTAGCTACTGTACATCCCAACTATGCTACTATCAATCCAATATTCTAGTTACTGTACATCCCAACTATGCTACTGTCAAACCAATGTGCTAGCTACTGTCCATCCCAACTATGCTACTATCAAACCTATGTGCTAGCTTCTGTACATCCCAAAGATGCTACTATAAATCCAATGTGCTAGCTACTGTACATCCCAACTATGCTACTATCAAACCTATGTGCTAGCTACTGTACATCCCAACTATGCTACTATCAAACCTATGTGCTAGCTACATCCCAACTATGCTACTATCAAACCTATGTGCTAGCTACTGTACATCCCAACTATGCTACTATCAAACCAATGTGCTAGCTACTGTCCATCCCAACTATGCTATTATCAAATCAATGTGCTAGCTACTGTACATCCCAACTATGCTACTATCAAACCTATGTGCTAGTTACATCCCAACTATGCTACTATCAAACCAATGTGCAAGCTGCTGTACATCCCAACTATGCTACTATCAAACCTATGTGCTAGCTACATCCCAACTATGCTACTATCAAACCTATGTGCTAGCTACTGTACATCCCAACTATGCTACTATGAAACCAATGTGCTAGCTACTGTCCATCCCAACTATGCTACTATCAAACCAATGTGCTAGCTACTGTACATCCCAACTATGCTACTATCAATCCAATATGCTAGTTACTGTACATCCCAACTATGCTACTATCAATCCAATATGCTAGTTACTGTACATCCCAACTATGCTACTGTCAAACCAATGTGCTAGCTACTGTACATCCCAACTATGCTACTATCAAATCAATGTGCTAGCTGCTGTACATCTGAACTATGCTACTATCAAACCAATGTGCTAGCTACTGTACATCCCAACTATGCTACCATCAAACCTATGTGCTTGCTACTGTACATCCCAACTATGCTACTATCAAACCAATGTGCTAGCTACTGTCCATCCCAACTATGCTACTATCAAACCAATGTGCTAGCTACTGTACATCCCAACTATGCTACTATCAAACCTATGTGCTAGTTACATCCCAACTATGCTACTATCAAACCAATGTGCTAGCTGCTGTACATCCCAACTATGCTACTATCAAACCTATGTGCTAGCTACATCCCAACTATGCTACTATCAAACCTATGTGCTAGCTACTGTACATCCCAACTATGCTACTATGAAACCAATGTGCTAGCTACTGTCCATCCCAACTATGCTACTATCAAACCAATGTGCTAGCTACTGTACATCCCAACTATGCTACTATCAATCCAATATGCTAGTTACTGTACATCCCAACTATGCTACTATCAATCCAATATGCTAGTTACTGTACATCCCAACTATGCTACTGTCAAACCAATGTGCTAGCTACTGTACATCCCAACTATGCTACTATCAATCCAATATGCTAGTTACTGTACATCCCAACTATGCTACTATCAATCCAATATGCTAGTTACTGTACATCCCAACTATGCTACTGTCAAACCAATGTGCTAGCTACTGTACATCCCAACTATGCTACTATCAAATCAATGTGCTAGCTGCTGTACATCTGAACTATGCTACTATCAAACCAATGTGCTAGCTTCTGTACATCCCAAAGATGCTACTATAAATCCAATGTGCTAGCTACTGTACATCCCAACTATGCTACTATCAAACCTATGTGCTAGCTACTGTACATCCCAACTATGCTACTATCAAACCTATGTGCTAGCTACATCCCAACTATGCTACTATCAAACCTATGTGCTAGCTACTGTACATCCCAACTATGCTACTATCAAACCAATGTGCTAGCTACTGTCCATCCCAACTATGCTACTATCAAACCAATGTGCTAGCTACTGTCCATCCCAACTATGCTACTATCAAACCTATGTGCTAGTTACATCCCAACTATGCTACTATCAAACCAATGTGCTAGCTGCTGTACATCCCAACTATGCTACTATCAAACCTATGTGCTAGCTACTGTACATCCCAACTATGCTACTATCAAACCTATGTGCTAGCTACTGTACATCCCAACTATGCTACTATCAAACCTATGTGCTAGCTACATCCCAACTATGCTACTATCAAACCAATGTGCTAGCTTCTGTCCATCCCAACTATGCTACTATCAAACCAATGTGCTAGCTACTGTACATCCCAACTATGCTACTATCAAACCTATGTGCTAGTTACATCCCAACTATGCTACTATCAAACCAATGTGCTAGCTGCTGTACATCCCAACTATGCTACTATCAAACCTATGTGCTAGCTACATCCCAACTATGCTACTATCAAACCTATGTGCTAGCTACTGTACATCCCAACTATGCTACTATCAAACCAATGTGCTAGCTACTGTCCATCCCAACTATGCTACTATCAAACCAATGTGCTAGCTACTGTACATCCCAACTATGCTACTATCAAACCAATGTGCTAGCTGCTGTACATCCCAACTATGCTACTATCAAACCAATGTGCTAGCTACTGTACATCCCAACTATGCTACTATCAAACCTATGTGCTAGCTACTGTACATCCCAACTATGCTACTATCAAACCAATGTGCTAGCTACTGTCCATCCCAACTATGCTACTATCAAACCAATGTGCTAGCTACTGTACATCCCAACTATGCTACTATCAATCCAATATGCTAGTTACTGTACATCCCAACTATGCTACTATCAATCCAATATGCTAGTTACTGTACATCCCAACCATGCTACTGTCAAACCAATGTGCTAGCTACTGTACATCCCAACTATGCTACTATCAAACCAATGTGCTAGCTACTGTACATCCCAACTATGCTACTATCAAACCTATGTGCTTGCTACTGTACATCCCAACTATGCTACTATCAAACCTATGTGCTAGCTACATCCCAACTATGCTACTATCAAACCTATGTGCTAGCTACTGTACATCCCAACTATGCTACTATCAAACCAATGTGCTAGCTACTGTCCATCCCAACTATGCTACTATCAAACCAATGTGCTAGCTACTGTACATCCCAACTATGCTACTATCAAACCTATGTGCTAGTTACATCCCAACTATGCTACTATCAAACCAATGTGCTAGCTGCTGTACATCCCAACTATGCTACTATCAAACCTATGTGCTAGCTACATCCCAACTATGCTACTATCAAACCTATGTGCTAGCTACTGTACATCCCAACTATGCTACTATGAAACAAATGTGCTAGCTACTGTACATCCCAACTATGCTACTATCAAACCAATGTGCTAGCTACTGTACATCCCAACTATGCTACTATCAATCCAATATGCTAGTTACTGTACATCCCAACTATGCTACTATCAAACCTATGTGCTAGCTACATCCCAACTATGCTACTATCAAACCTATGTGCTAGCTACTGTACATCCCAACTATGCTACTATCAAACCAATGTGCTAGCTACTGTCCATCCCAACTATGCTACTATCAAACCAATGTGCTAGCTACTGTACATCCCAACTATGCTACTATCAAACCTATGTGCTAGTTACATCCCAACTATGCTACTATCAAACCAATGTGCTAGCTGCTGTACATCCCAACTATGCTACTATCAAACCTATGTGCTAGCTACATCCCAACTATGCTACTATCAAACCTATGTGCTAGCTACTGTACATCCCAACTATGCTACTATGAAACCAATGTGCTAGCTACTGTACATCCCAACTATGCTACTATCAAACCAATGTGCTAGCTACTGTACATCCCAACTATGCTACTATCAATCCAATATTCTAGTTACTGTACATCCCAACTATGCTACTGTCAAACCAATGTGCTAGCTACTGTCCATCCCAACTATGCTACTATCAAACCTATGTGCTAGCTTCTGTACATCCCAAAGATGCTACTATAAATCCAATGTGCTAGCTACTGTACATCCCAACTATGCTACTATCAAACCTATGTGCTAGCTACTGTACATCCCAACTATGCTACTATCAAACCTATGTGCTAGCTACTGTACATCCCAACTATGCTACTATCAAACCTATGTGCTAGCTACATCCCAACTATGCTACTATCAAACCTATGTGCTAGCTACTGTACATCCCAACTATGCTACTATCAAACCAATGTGCTAGCTACTGTCCATCCCAACTATGCTATTATCAAATCAATGTGCTAGCTACTGTACATCCCAACTATGCTACTATCAAACCTATGTGCTAGTTACATCCCAACTATGCTACTATCAAACCAATGTGCTAGCTGCTGTACATCCCAACTATGCTACTATCAAACCTATGTGCTAGCTACATCCCAACTATGCTACTATCAAACCTATGTGCTAGCTACTGTACATCCCAACTATGCTACTATGAAACCAATGTGCTAGCTACTGTCCATCCCAACTATGCTACTATCAAACCAATGTGCTAGCTACTGTACATCCCAACTATGCTACTATCAATCCAATATGCTAGTTACTGTACATCCCAACTATGCTACTATCAATCCAATATGCTAGTTACTGTACATCCCAACTATGCTACTGTCAAACCAATGTGCTAGCTACTGTACATCCCAACTATGCTACTATCAAATCAATGTGCTAGCTGCTGTACATCTGAACTATGCTACTATCAAACCAATGTGCTAGCTACTGTACATCCCAACTATGCTACCATCAAACCTATGTGCTTGCTACTGTACATCCCAACTATGCTACTATCAAACCAATGTGCTAGCTACTGTCCATCCCAACTATGCTACTATCAAACCAATGTGCTAGCTACTGTACATCCCAACTATGCTACTATCAAACCTATGTGCTAGTTACATCCCAACTATGCTACTATCAAACCAATGTGCTAGCTGCTGTACATCCCAACTATGCTACTATCAAACCTATGTGCTAGCTACATCCCAACTATGCTACTATCAAACCTATGTGCTAGCTACTGTACATCCCAACTATGCTACTATGAAACCAATGTGCTAGCTACTGTCCATCCCAACTATGCTACTATCAAACCAATGTGCTAGCTACTGTACATCCCAACTATGCTACTATCAATCCAATATGCTAGTTACTGTACATCCCAACTATGCTACTATCAATCCAATATGCTAGTTACTGTACATCCCAACTATGCTACTGTCAAACCAATGTGCTAGCTACTGTACATCCCAACTATGCTACTATCAAATCAATGTGCTAGCTGCTGTACATCTGAACTATGCTACTATCAAACCAATGTGCTAGCTACTGTACATCCCAACTATGCTACCATCAAACCTATGTGCTTGCTACTGTACATCCCAACTATGCTACTATCAAACCTATGTGCTAGCTACATCCCAACTATGCTACTATCAAACCTATGTGCTAGCTACTGTACATCCCAACTATGCTACTATCAAACCAATGTGCTAGCTACTGTCCATCCCAACTATGCTACTATCAAACCAATGTGCTAGCTACTGTACATCCCAACTATGCTACTATCAAACCTATGTGCTAGTTACATCCCAACTATGCTACTATCAAACCAATGTGCTAGCTGCTGTACATCCCAACTATGCTACTATCAAACCTATGTGCTAGCTACATCCCAACTATGCTACTATCAAACCTATGTGCTAGCTACTGTACATCCCAACTATGCTACTATGAAACCAATGTGCTAGCTACTGTCCATCCCAACTATGCTACTATCAAACCAATGTGCTAGCTACTGTACATCCCAACTATGCTACTATCAATCCAATATGCTAGTTACTGTACATCCCAACTATGCTACTATCAATCCAATATGCTAGTTACTGTACATCCCAACCATGCTACTGTCAAACCAATGTGCTAGCTACTGTACATCCCAACTATGCTACTATCAAACCAATGTGCTAGCTACTGTACATCCCAACTATGCTACTATCAAACCTATGTGCTTGCTACTGTACATCCCAACTATGCTACTATCAAACCTATGTGCTAGCTACATCCCAACTATGCTACTATCAAACCTATGTGCTAGCTACTGTACATCCCAACTATGCTACTATCAAACCAATGTGCTAGCTACTGTCCATCCCAACTATGCTACTATCAAACCAATGTGCAAGCTACTGTACATCCCAACTATGCTACTATCAAACCTATGTGCTAGTTACATCCCAACTATGCTACTATCAAACCAATGTGCTAGCTGCTGTACATCCCAACTATGCTACTATCAAACCTATGTGCTAGCTACATCCCAACTATGCTACTATCAAACCTATGTGCTAGCTACTGTACATCCCAACTATGCTACTATGAAACAAATGTGCTAGCTACTGTACATCCCAACTATGCTACTATCAAACCAATGTGCTAGCTACTGTACATCCCAACTATGCTACTATCAATCCAATATGCTAGTTACTGTACATCCCAACTATGCTACTATCAAACCTATGTGCTAGCTACATCCCAACTATGCTACTATCAAACCTATGTGCTAGCTACTGTACATCCCAACTATGCTACTATCAAACCAATGTGCTAGCTACTGTCCATCCCAACTATGCTACTATCAAACCAATGTGCTAGCTACTGTACATCCCAACTATGCTACTATCAAACCTATGTGCTAGTTACATCCCAACTATGCTACTATCAAACCAATGTGCTAGCTGCTGTACATCCCAACTATGCTACTATCAAACCTATGTGCTAGCTACATCCCAACTAGGCTACTATCAAACCTATGTGCTAGCTACTGTACATCCCAACTATGCTACTATGAAACCTATGTGCTAGCTACTGTACATCCCAACTATGCTACTATGAAACCAATGTGCTAGCTACTGTACATCCCAACTATGCTACTATCAAACCAATGTGCTAGCTACTGTACATCCCAACTATGCTACTATCAATCCAATATTCTAGTTACTGTACATCCCAACTATGCTACTGTCAAACCAATGTGCTAGCTACTGTCCATCCCAACTATGCTACTATCAAACCTATGTGCTAGCTTCTGTACATCCCAAAGATGCTACTATAAATCCAATGTGCTAGCTACTGTACATCCCAACTATGCTACTATCAAACCTATGTGCTAGCTACTGTACATCCCAACTATGCTACTATCAAACCTATGTGCTAGCTACATCCCAACTATGCTACTATCAAACCTATGTGCTAGCTACTGTACATCCCAACTATGCTACTATCAAACCAATGTGCTAGCTACTGTCCATCCCAACTATGCTATTATCAAATCAATGTGCTAGCTACTGTACATCCCAACTATGCTACTATCAAACCTATGTGCTAGTTACATCCCAACTATGCTACTATCAAACCAATGTGCAAGCTGCTGTACATCCCAACTATGCTACTATCAAACCTATGTGCTAGCTACATCCCAACTATGCTACTATCAAACCTATGTGCTAGCTACTGTACATCCCAACTATGCTACTATGAAACCAATGTGCTAGCTACTGTCCATCCCAACTATGCTACTATCAAACCAATGTGCTAGCTACTGTACATCCCAACTATGCTACTATCAATCCAATATGCTAGTTACTGTACATCCCAACTATGCTACTATCAATCCAATATGCTAGTTACTGTACATCCCAACTATGCTACTGTCAAACCAATGTGCTAGCTACTGTACATCCCAACTATGCTACTATCAAATCAATGTGCTAGCTGCTGTACATCTGAACTATGCTACTATCAAACCAATGTGCTAGCTACTGTACATCCCAACTATGCTACCATCAAACCTATGTGCTTGCTACTGTACATCCCAACTATGCTACTATCAAACCAATGTGCTAGCTACTGTCCATCCCAACTATGCTACTATCAAACCAATGTGCTAGCTACTGTACATCCCAACTATGCTACTATCAAACCTATGTGCTAGTTACATCCCAACTATGCTACTATCAAACCAATGTGCTAGCTGCTGTACATCCCAACTATGCTACTATCAAACCTATGTGCTAGCTACATCCCAACTATGCTACTATCAAACCTATGTGCTAGCTACTGTACATCCCAACTATGCTACTATGAAACCAATGTGCTAGCTACTGTCCATCCCAACTATGCTACTATCAAACCAATGTGCTAGCTACTGTACATCCCAACTATGCTACTATCAATCCAATATGCTAGTTACTGTACATCCCAACTATGCTACTATCAATCCAATATGCTAGTTACTGTACATCCCAACTATGCTACTGTCAAACCAATGTGCTAGCTACTGTACATCCCAACTATGCTACTATCAAATCAATGTGCTAGCTGCTGTACATCTGAACTATGCTACTATCAAACCAATGTGCTAGCTACTGTACATCCCAACTATGCTACCATCAAACCTATGTGCTTGCTACTGTACATCCCAACTATGCTACTATCAAACCTATGTGCTAGCTACATCCCAACTATGCTACTATCAAACCTATGTGCTAGCTACTGTACATCCCAACTATGCTACTATCAAACCAATGTGCTAGCTACTGTCCATCCCAACTATGCTACTATCAAACCAATGTGCAAGCTACTGTACATCCCAACTATGCTACTATCAAACCTATGTGCTAGTTACATCCCAACTATGCTACTATCAAACCAATGTGCTAGCTGCTGTACATCCCAACTATGCTACTATCAAACCTATGTGCTAGCTACATCCCAACTATGCTACTATCAAACCTATGTGCTAGCTACTGTACATCCCAACTATGCTACTATGAAACAAATGTGCTAGCTACTGTACATCCCAACTATGCTACTATCAAACCAATGTGCTAGCTACTGTACATCCCAACTATGCTACTATCAATCCAATATGCTAGTTACTGTACATCCCAACTATGCTACTATCAAACCTATGTGCTAGCTACATCCCAACTATGCTACTATCAAACCTATGTGCTAGCTACTGTACATCCCAACTATGCTACTATCAAACCAATGTGCTAGCTACTGTCCATCCCAACTATGCTACTATCAAACCAATGTGCTAGCTACTGTACATCCCAACTATGCTACTATCAAACCTATGTGCTAGTTACATCCCAACTATGCTACTATCAAACCAATGTGCTAGCTGCTGTACATCCCAACTATGCTACTATCAAACCTATGTGCTAGCTACATCCCAACTAGGCTACTATCAAACCTATGTGCTAGCTACTGTACATCCCAACTATGCTACTATGAAACCTATGTGCTAGCTACTGTACATCCCAACTATGCTACTATGAAACCAATGTGCTAGCTACTGTACATCCCAACTATGCTACTATCAAACCAATGTGCTAGCTACTGTACATCCCAACTATGCTACTATCAATCCAATATTCTAGTTACTGTACATCCCAACTATGCTACTGTCAAACCAATGTGCTAGCTACTGTCCATCCCAACTATGCTACTATCAAACCTATGTGCTAGCTTCTGTACATCCCAAAGATGCTACTATAAATCCAATGTGCTAGCTACTGTACATCCCAACTATGCTACTATCAAACCTATGTGCTAGCTACTGTACATCCCAACTATGCTACTATCAAACCTATGTGCTAGCTACATCCCAACTATGCTACTATCAAACCTATGTGCTAGCTACTGTACATCCCAACTATGCTACTATCAAACCAATGTGCTAGCTACTGTCCATCCCAACTATGCTATTATCAAATCAATGTGCTAGCTACTGTACATCCCAACTATGCTACTATCAAACCTATGTGCTAGTTACATCCCAACTATGCTACTATCAAACCAATGTGCAAGCTGCTGTACATCCCAACTATGCTACTATCAATCCAATATGCTAGTTACTGTACATCCCAACTATGCTACTATCAATCCAATATGCTAGTTACTGTACATCCCAACTATGCTACTGTCAAACCAATGTGCTAGCTACTGTACATCCCAACTATGCTACTATCAAATCAATGTGCTAGCTGCTGTACATCTGAACTATGCTACTATCAAACCAATGTGCTAGCTACTGTACATCCCAACTATGCTACCATCAAACCTATGTGCTTGCTACTGTACATCCCAACTATGCTACTATCAAACCTATGTGCTAGCTACATCCCAACTATGCTACTATCAAACCTATGTGCTAGCTACTGTACATCCCAACTATGCTACTATCAAACCAATGTGCTAGCTACTGTCCATCCCAACTATGCTACTATCAAACCAATGTGCTAGCTACTGTACATCCCAACTATGCTACTATCAAACCTATGTGCTAGTTACATCCCAACTATGCTACTATCAAACCAATGTGCTAGCTGCTGTACATCCCAACTATGCTACTATCAAACCTATGTTCTAGCTACATCCCAACTATGCTACTATCAAACCTATGTGCTAGCTACTGTACATCCCAACTATGCTACTATGAAACCAATGTGCTAGCTACTGTCCATCCCAACTATGCTACTATCAAACCAATGTGCTAGCTACTGTACATCCCAACTATGCTACTATCAATCCAATATGCTAGTTACTGTACATCCCAACTATGCTACTATCAATCCAATATGCTAGTTACTGTACATCCCAACTATGCTACTGTCAAACCAATGTGCTAGCTACTGTACATCCCAACTATGCTACTATCAAACCAATGTGCTAGCTACTGTACATCCCAACTATGCTACTATCAATCCAATATGCTAGTTACTGTACATCCCAACTATGCTACTATCAAACCTATGTGCTAGCTACATCCCAACTATGCTACTATCAAACCTATGTGCTAGCTACTGTACATCCCAACTATGCTACTATCAAACCAATGTGCTAGCTACTGTCCATCCCAACTATGCTACTATCAAACCAATGTGCTAGCTACTGTACATCCCAACTATGCTACTATCAAACCTATGTGCTAGTTACATCCCAACTATGCTACTATCAAACCAATGTGCTAGCTGCTGTACATCCCAACTATGCTACTATCAAACCTATGTGCTAGCTACATCCCAACTAGGCTACTATCAAACCTATGTGCTAGCTACTGTACATCCCAACTATGCTACTATGAAACCTATGTGCTAGCTACTGTACATCCCAACTATGCTACTATGAAACCAATGTGCTAGCTACTGTACATCCCAACTATGCTACTATCAAACCAATGTGCTAGCTACTGTACATCCCAACTATGCTACTATCAATCCAATATTCTAGTTACTGTACATCCCAACTATGCTACTGTCAAACCAATGTGCTAGCTACTGTCCATCCCAACTATGCTACTATCAAACCTATGTGCTAGCTTCTGTACATCCCAAAGATGCTACTATAAATCCAATGTGCTAGCTACTGTACATCCCAACTATGCTACTATCAAACCTATGTGCTAGCTACTGTACATCCCAACTATGCTACTATCAAACCTATGTGCTAGCTACATCCCAACTATGCTACTATCAAACCTATGTGCTAGCTACTGTACATCCCAACTATGCTACTATCAAACCAATGTGCTAGCTACTGTCCATCCCAACTATGCTATTATCAAATCAATGTGCTAGCTGCTGTACATCTGAACTATGCTACTATCAAACCAATGTGCTAGCTACTGTACATCCCAACTATGCTACCATCAAACCTATGTGCTAGCTACTGTACATCCCAACTATGCTACTATCAATCCAATATGCTAGTTACTGTACATCCCAACTATGCTACTATCAATCCAATATGCTAGTTACTGTACATCCCAACTATGCTACTGTCAAACCAATGTGCTAGCTACTGTACATCCCAACTATGCTACTATCAAATCAATGTGCTAGCTGCTGTACATCTGAACTATGCTACTATCAAACCAATGTGCTAGCTACTGTACATCCCAACTATGCTACCATCAAACCTATGTGCTTGCTACTGTACATCCCAACTATGCTACTATCAAACCTATGTGCTAGCTACATCCCAACTATGCTACTATCAAACCTATGTGCTAGCTACTGTACATCCCAACTATGCTACTATCAAACCAATGTGCTAGCTACTGTCCATCCCAACTATGCTACTATCAAACCAATGTGCTAGCTACTGTACATCCCAACTATGCTACTATCAAACCTATGTGCTAGTTACATCCCAACTATGCTACTATCAAACCAATGTGCTAGCTGCTGTACATCCCAACTATGCTACTATCAAACCTATGTTCTAGCTACATCCCAACTATGCTACTATCAAACCTATGTGCTAGCTACTGTACATCCCAACTATGCTACTATGAAACCAATGTGCTAGCTACTGTCCATCCCAACTATGCTACTATCAAACCAATGTGCTAGCTACTGTACATCCCAACTATGCTACTATCAATCCAATATGCTAGTTACTGTACATCCCAACTATGCTACTATCAATCCAATATGCTAGTTACTGTACATCCCAACTATGCTACTGTCAAACCAATGTGCTAGCTACTGTACATCCCAACTATGCTACTATCAAACCAATGTGCTAGCTACTGTACATCCCAACTATGCTACTATCAATCCAATATGCTAGTTACTGTACATCCCAACTATGCTACTATCAAACCTATGTGCTAGCTACATCCCAACTATGCTACTATCAAACCAATGTGCTAGCTACTGTACATCCCAACTATGCTACTATCAAACCAATGTGCTAGCTACTGTACATCCCAACTATGCTACTATCAATCCAATATGCTAGTTACTGTACATCCCAACTATGCTACTATCAATCCAATATGCTAGTTACTGTACATCCCAACTATGCTACTATCAAACCTATGTGCTAGCTTCTGTACATCCCAAAGATGCTACTATAAATCCAATGTGCTAGCTACTGTACATCCCAACTATGCTACTATCAAACCTATGTGCTAGCTACTGTACATCCCAACTATGCTACTATCCAACCTATGTGCTAGCTACATCCCAACTATGCTACTGTACATCCCAACTATGCTACTGTCAAACCAATGTGCTAGCTACTGTACATCCCAACTATGCTACTATCAAACCTACAGTATGTGCTAGCTACTGTACATCCCAACTATGCTACTATCAAACCTATGTGCTAGCTACATCCCAACTATGCTACTATCAAACCAATGTGCTAGCTTCTGTACATCCCAAAGATGCTACTATAAATCCAATGTGCTAGCTACTGTACATCCCAACTATGCTACTATCAAACCTATGTGCTAGCTACTGTACATCCCAACTATGCTACTATCAAACCTATGTGCTAGCTACATCCCAACTATGCTACTATCAAACCAATGTGCTAGCTACCGTCCATCCCAACTATGCTACTATCAAACCTATGTGCTAGCTACATCCCAACTATGCTACTATCAAATCAATGTGCTAGCTGCTGTACATCCCAACTATGCTACTATCAAACCTATGTGCTAGCTACTGTACATCCCAACTATGCTACTATCAAACCTATGTGCTAGCTACTGTACATCCCAACTATGCTACTATCAAACCTATGTGCTAGCTACATCCCAACTATGCTACTATCAAACCTATGTGCTAGCTACTGTACATCCCAACTATGCTACTATCAAACCAATGTGCTAGCTACTGTCCATCCCAACTATGCTACTATCAAACCAATGTGCTAGCTACTGTACATCCCAACTATGCTACTATCAAACCTATGTGCTAGTTACATCCCAACTATGCTACTATCAAACCAATGTGCTAGCTGCTGTACATCCCAACTATGCTACTATCAAACCTATGTGCTAGCTACATCCCAACTATGCTACTATCAAACCTATGTGCTAGCTACTGTACATCCCAACTATGCTACTTTGAAACCAATGTGCTAGCTACTGTCCATCCCAACTATGCTACTATCAAACCAATGTGCTAGCTACTGTACATCCCAACTATGCTACTATCAATCCAATATGCTAGTTACTGTACATCCCAACTATGCTACTATCAATCCAATATGCTAGTTACTGTACATCCCAACCATGCTACTGTCAAACCAATGTGCTAGCTACTGTACATCCCAACTATGCTACTATCAAACCAATGTGCTAGCTACTGTACATCCCAACTATGCTACTATCAAACCTATGTGCTTGCTACTATACATCCAAACTATGCTACTATCAAACCTATGTGCTAGCTACATCCCAACTATGCTACTATCAAACCTATGTGCTAGCTACTGTACATCCCAACTATGCTACTATCAAACCAATGTGCTAGCTACATCCCAACTATGCTACTATCAAACCTATGTGCTAGCTACTGTACATCCCAACTATGCTACTATCAAACCAATGTGCTAGCTACTGTCCATCCCAACTATGCTACTATCAAACCAATGTGCTAGCTACTGTACATCCCAACTATGCTACTATCAAACCTATGTGCTAGTTACATCCCAACTATGCTACTATCAAACCAATGTGCTAGCTGCTGTACTTCCCAACTATGCTACTATCAAACCTATGTGCTAGCTACATCCCAACTATGCTACTATCAAACCTATGTGCTAGCTACTGTACATCCCAACTATGCTACTATGAAACAAATGTGCTAGCTACTGTACATCCCAACTATGCTACTATCAAACCAATGTGCTAGCTACTGTACATCCCAACTATGCTACTATCAATCCAATATGCTAGTTACTGTACATCCCAACCATGCTACTATCAAACCTATGTGCTAGCTACATCCCAACTATGCTACTATCAAACCTATGTGCTAGCTACTGTACATCCCAACTATGCTACTATCAAACCAATGTGCTAGCTACTGTCCATCCCAACTATGCTACTATCAAACCAATGTGCTAGCTACTGTACATCCCAACTATGCTACTATCAAACCTATGTGCTAGTTACATCCCAACTATGCTACTATCAAACCAATGTGCTAGCTGCTGTACATCCCAACTATGCTACTATCAAACCTATGTGCTAGCTACATCCCAACTATGCTACTATCAAACCTATGTGCTAGCTACTGTACATCCCAACTATGCTACTATGAAACCAATGTGCTAGCTACTGTACATCCCAACTATGCTACTATCAAACCAATGTGCTAGCTACTGTACATCCCAACTATGCTACTATCAATCCAATATTCTAGTTACTGTACATCCCAACTATGCTACTGTCAAACCAATGTGCTAGCTACTGTCCATCCCAACTATGCTACTATCAAACCTATGTGCTAGCTTCTGTACATCCCAAAGATGCTACTATAAATCCAATGTGCTAGCTACTGTACATCCCAACTATGCTACTATCAAACCTATGTGCTAGCTACTGTACATCCCAACTATGCTACTATCAAACCTATGTGCTAGCTACATCCCAACTATGCTACTATCAAACATATGTGCTAGCTACTGTACATCCCAACTATGCTACTATCAAACCAATGTGCTAGCTACTGTCCATCCCAACTATGCTATTATCAAATCAATGTGCTAGCTACTGTACATCCCAACTATGCTACTATCAAACCTATGTGCTAGTTACATCCCAACTATGCTACTATCAAACCAATGTGCTAGCTGCTGTACATCCCAACTATGCTACTATCAAACCTATGTGCTAGCTACATCCCAACTATGCTACTATCAAACCTATGTGCTAGCTACTGTACATCCCAACTATGCTACTATGAAACCAATGTGCTAGCTACTGTCCATCCCAACTATGCTACTATCAAACCAATGTGCTAGCTACTGTCCATCCCAACTATGCTACTATCAATCCAATATGCTAGTTACTGTACATCCCAACTATGCTACTATCAATCCAATATGCTAGTTACTGTACATCCCAACTATGCTACTATCAAACCAATGTGCTAGCTTCTGTACATCCCAAAGATGCTACTATAAATCCAATGTGCTAGCTACTGTACATCCCAACTATGCTACTATCAAACCAATGTGATAGCTACTGTACATCCCAACTATGCTACCATCAAACCTATGTGCTTGCTACTGTACATCCCAACTATGCTACTATCAAACCAATGTGCTAGCTACTGTCCATCCCAACTATGCTACTATCAAACCAATGTGCTAGCTACTGTACATCCCAACTATGCTACTATCAAACCTATGTGCTAGTTACATCCCAACTATGCTACTATCAAACCAATGTGCTAGCTGCTGTACATCCCAACTATGCTACTATCAAACCTATGTGCTAGCTACATCCCAACTATGCTACTATCAAACCTATGTGCTAGCTACTGTACATCCCAACTATGCTACTATGAAACCAATGTGCTAGCTACTGTCCATCCCAACTATGCTACTATCAAACCAATGTGCTAGCTACTGTACATCCCAACTATGCTACTATCAATCCAATATGCTAGTTACTGTACATCCCAACTATGCTACTATCAATCCAATATGCTAGTTACTGTACATCCCAACTATGCTACTGTCAAACCAATGTGCTAGCTACTGTACATCCCAACTATGCTACTATCAAATCAATGTGCTAGCTGCTGTACATCTGAACTATGCTACTATCAAACCAATGTGCTAGCTACTGTACATCCCAACTATGCTACCATCAAACCTATGTGCTTGCTACTGTACATCCCAACTATGCTACTATCAAACCTATGTGCTAGCTACATCCCAACTATGCTACTATCAAACCTATGTGCTAGCTACTGTACATCCCAACTATGCTACTATCAAACCAATGTGCTAGCTACTGTCCATCCCAACTATGCTACTATCAAACCAATGTGCTAGCTACTGTACATCCCAACTATGCTACTATCAAACCTATGTGCTAGTTACATCCCAACTATGCTACTATCAAACCAATGTGCTAGCTGCTGTACATCCCAACTATGCTACTATCAAACCTATGTGCTAGCTACATCCCAACTATGCTACTATCAAACCTATGTGCTAGCTACTGTACATCCCAACTATGCTACTATGAAACCAATGTGCTAGCTACTGTCCATCCGAACTATGCTACTATCAAACCAATGTGCTAGCTACTGTACATCCCAACTATGCTACTATCAATCCAATATGCTAGTTACTGTACATCCCAACTATGCTACTATCAATCCAATATGCTAGTTACTGTACATCCCAACTATGCTATTGTCAAACCAATGTGCTAGCTACTGTACATCCCAACTATGCTACTATCAAATCAATGTGCTAGCTGCTGTACATCTGAACTATGCTACTATCAAACCAATGTGCTAGCTACTGTACATCCCAACTATGCTACTATCCAACCTATGTGCTAGCTACATCCCAACTATGCTACTGTACATCCCAACTATGCTACTGTCAAACCAATGTGCTAGCTACTGTACATCCCAACTATGCTACTATCAAACCTACAGTATGTGCTAGCTACTGTACATCCCAACTATGCTACTATCAAACCTATGTGCTAGCTACATCCCAACTATGCTACTATCAAACCAATGTGCTAGCTTCTGTACATCCCAAAGATGCTACTATAAATCCAATGTGCTAGCTACTGTACATCCCAACTATGCTACTATCAAACCTATGTGCTAGCTACTGTACATCCCAACTATGCTACTATCAAACCTATGTGCTAGCTACATCCCAACTATGCTACTATCAAACCAATGTGCTAGCTACCGTCCATCCCAACTATGCTACTATCAAACATATGTGCTAGCTACATCCCAACTATGCTACTATCAAATCAATGTGCTAGCTGCTGTACATCCCAACTATGCTACTATCAAACCTATGTGCTAGCTACTGTACATCCCAACTATGCTACTATCAAACCTATGTGCTAGCTACTGTACATCCCAACTATGCTACTATCAAACCTATGTGCTAGCTACATCCCAACTATGCTACTATCAAACCTATGTGCTAGCTACTGTACATCCCAACTATGCTACTATCAAACCAATGTGCTAGCTACTGTCCATCCCAACTATGCTACTATCAAACCAATGTGCTAGCTACTGTACATCCCAACTATGCTACTATCAAACCTATGTGCTAGTTACATCCCAACTATGCTACTATCAAACCAATGTGCTAGCTGCTGTACATCCCAACTGTGCTACTATCAAACCTATGTGCTAGCTACATCCCAACTATGCTACTATCAAACCTATGTGCTAGCTACTGTACATCCCAACTATGCTACTTTGAAACCAATGTGCTAGCTACTGTTTATCCCAACTATGCTACTATCAAACCAATGTGCTAGCTACTGTACATCCCAACTATGCTACTATCAATCCAATATGCTAGTTACTGTACATCCCAACTATGCTACTATCAATCCAATATGCTAGTTACTGTACATCCCAACCATGCTACTGTCAAACCAATGTGCTAGCTACTGTACATCCCAACTATGCTACTATCAAACCAATGTGCTAGCTACTGTACATCCCAACTATGCTACTATCAAACCTATGTGCTTGCTACTGTACATCCAAACTATGCTACTATCAAACCTATGTGCTAGCTACATCCCAACTATGCTACTATCAAACCTATGTGCTAGCTACTGTACATCCCAACTATGCTACTATCAAACCAATGTGCTAGCTACTGTCCATCCCAACTATGCTACTATCAAACCAATGTGCTAGCTACTGTACATCCCAACTATGCTACTATCAAACCTATGTGCTAGTTACATCCCAACTATGCTACTATCAAACCAATGTGCTAGCTGCTGTACATCCCAACTATGCTACTATCAAACCTATGTGCTAGCTACATCCCAACTATGCTACTATCAAACCTATGTGCTAGCTACTGTACATCCCAACTATGCTACTATGAAACAAATGTGCTAGCTACTGTACATCCCAACTATGCTACTATCAAACCAATGTGCTAGCTACTGTACATCCCAACTATGCTACTATCAATCCAATATGCTAGTTACTGTACATCCCAACTATGCTACTATCAAACCTATGTGCTAGCTACATCCCAACTATGCTACTATCAAACCTATGTGCTAGCTACTGTACATCCCAACTATGCTACTATCAAACCAATGTGCTAGCTACTGTCCATCCCAACTATGCTACTATCAAACCAATGTGCTAGCTACTGTACATCCCAACTATGCTACTATCAAACCTATGTGCTAGTTACATCCCAACTATGCTACTATCAAACCAATGTGCTAGCTGCTGTACATCCCAACTATGCTACTATCAAACCTATGTGCTAGCTACATCCCAACTATGCTACTATCAAACCTATGTGCTAGCTACTGTACATCCCAACTATGCTACTATGAAACCAATGTGCTAGCTACTGTACATCCCAACTATGCTACTATCAAACCAATGTGCTAGCTACTGTACATCCCAACTATGCTACTATCAATCCAATATTCTAGTTACTGTACATCCCAACTATGCTACTGTCAAACCAATGTGCTAGCTACTGTCCATCCCAACTATGCTACTATCAAACCTATGTGCTAGCTTCTGTACATCCCAAAGATGCTACTATAAATCCAATGTGCTAGCTACTGTACATCCCAACTATGCTACTATCAAACCTATGTGCTAGCTACTGTACATCCCAACTATGCTACTATCAAACCTATGTGCTAGCTACATCCCAACTATGCTACTATCAAACCTATGTGCTAGCTACTGTACATCCCAACTATGCTACTATCAAACCAATGTGCTAGCTACTGTCCATCCCAACTATGCTATTATCAAATCAATGTGCTAGCTGCTGTACATCTGAACTATGCTACTATCAAACCAATGTGCTAGCTACTGTACATCCCAACTATGCTACCATCAAACCTATGTGCTAGCTACTGTACATCCCAACTATGCTACTATCAATCCAATATGCTAGTTACTGTACATCCCAACTATGCTACTATCAATCCAATATGCTAGTTACTGTACATCCCAACTATGCTACTGTCAAACCAATGTGCTAGCTACTGTACATCCCAACTATGCTACTATCAAATCAATGTGCTAGCTGCTGTACATCTGAACTATGCTACTATCAAACCAATGTGCTAGCTACTGTACATCCCAACTATGCTACCATCAAACCTATGTGCTTGCTACTGTACATCCCAACTATGCTACTATCAAACCTATGTGCTAGCTACATCCCAACTATGCTACTATCAAACCTATGTGCTAGCTACTGTACATCCCAACTATGCTACTATCAAACCAATGTGCTAGCTACTGTCCATCCCAACTATGCTACTATCAAACCAATGTGCTAGCTACTGTACATCCCAACTATGCTACTATCAAACCTATGTGCTAGTTACATCCCAACTATGCTACTATCAAACCAATGTGCTAGCTGCTGTACATCCCAACTATGCTACTATCAAACCTATGTTCTAGCTACATCCCAACTATGCTACTATCAAACCTATGTGCTAGCTACTGTACATCCCAACTATGCTACTATGAAACCAATGTGCTAGCTACTGTCCATCCCAACTATGCTACTATCAAACCAATGTGCTAGCTACTGTACATCCCAACTATGCTACTATCAATCCAATATGCTAGTTACTGTACATCCCAACTATGCTACTATCAATCCAATATGCTAGTTACTGTACATCCCAACTATGCTACTGTCAAACCAATGTGCTAGCTACTGTACATCCCAACTATGCTACTATCAAACCAATGTGCTAGCTACTGTACATCCCAACTATGCTACTATCAATCCAATATGCTAGTTACTGTACATCCCAACTATGCTACTATCAAACCTATGTGCTAGCTACATCCCAACTATGCTACTATCAAACCAATGTGCTAGCTACTGTACATCCCAACTATGCTACTATCAAACCAATGTGCTAGCTACTGTACATCCCAACTATGCTACTATCAATCCAATATGCTAGTTACTGTACATCCCAACTATGCTACTATCAATCCAATATGCTAGTTACTGTACATCCCAACTATGCTACTATCAAACCTATGTGCTAGCTTCTGTACATCCCAAAGATGCTACTATAAATCCAATGTGCTAGCTACTGTACATCCCAACTATGCTACTATCAAACCTATGTGCTAGCTACTGTACATCCCAACTATGCTACTATCCAACCTATGTGCTAGCTACATCCCAACTATGCTACTGTACATCCCAACTATGCTACTGTCAAACCAATGTGCTAGCTACTGTACATCCCAACTATGCTACTATCAAACCTACAGTATGTGCTAGCTACTGTACATCCCAACTATGCTACTATCAAACCTATGTGCTAGCTACATCCCAACTATGCTACTATCAAACCAATGTGCTAGCTTCTGTACATCCCAAAGATGCTACTATAAATCCAATGTGCTAGCTACTGTACATCCCAACTATGCTACTATCAAACCTATGTGCTAGCTACTGTACATCCCAACTATGCTACTATCAAACCTATGTGCTAGCTACATCCCAACTATGCTACTATCAAACCAATGTGCTAGCTACCATCCATCCCAACTATGCTACTATCAAACCTATGTGCTAGCTACATCCCAACTATGCTACTATCAAATCAATGTGCTAGCTGCTGTACATCCCAACTATGCTACTATCAAACCTATGTGCTAGCTACTGTACATCCCAACTATGCTACTATCAAACCTATGTGCTAGCTACTGTACATCCCAACTATGCTACTATCAAACCTATGTGCTAGCTACATCCCAACTATGCTACTATCAAACCTATGTGCTAGCTACTGTACATCCCAACTATGCTACTATCAAACCAATGTGCTAGCTACTGTCCATCCCAACTATGCTACTATCAAACCAATGTGCTAGCTACTGTACATCCCAACTATGCTACTATCAAACCTATGTGCTAGTTACATCCCAACTATGCTACTATCAAACCAATGTGCTAGCTGCTGTACATCCCAACTATGCTACTATCAAACCTATGTGCTAGCTACATCCCAACTATGCTACTATCAAACCTATGTGCTAGCTACTGTACATCCCAACTATGCTACTTTGAAACCAATGTGCTAGCTACTGTCCATCCCAACTATGCTACTATCAAACCAATGTGCTAGCTACTGTACATCCCAACTATGCTACTATCAATCCAATATGCTAGTTACTGTACATCCCAACTATGCTACTATCAATCCAATATGCTAGTTACTGTACATCCCAACCATGCTACTGTCAAACCAATGTGCTAGCTACTGTACATCCCAACTATGCTACTATCAAACCAATGTGCTAGCTACTGTACATCCCAACTATGCTACTATCAAACCTATGTGCTTGCTACTATACATCCAAACTATGCTACTATCAAACCTATGTGCTAGCTACATCCCAACTATGCTACTATCAAACCTATGTGCTAGCTACTGTACATCCCAACTATGCTACTATCAAACCAATGTGCTAGCTACATCCCAACTATGCTACTATCAAACCTATGTGCTAGCTACTGTACATCCCAACTATGCTACTATCAAACCAATGTGCTAGCTACTGTCCATCCCAACTATGCTACTATCAAACCAATGTGCTAGCTACTGTACATCCCAACTATGCTACTATCAAACCTATGTGCTAGTTACATCCCAACTATGCTACTATCAAACCAATGTGCTAGCTGCTGTACTTCCCAACTATGCTACTATCAAACCTATGTGCTAGCTACATCCCAACTATGCTACTATCAAACCTATGTGCTAGCTACTGTACATCCCAACTATGCTACTATGAAACAAATGTGCTAGCTACTGTACATCCCAACTATGCTACTATCAAACCAATGTGCTAGCTACTGTACATCCCAACTATGCTACTATCAATCCAATATGCTAGTTACTGTACATCCCAACCATGCTACTATCAAACCTATGTGCTAGCTACATCCCAACTATGCTACTATCAAACCTATGTGCTAGCTACTGTACATCCCAACTATGCTACTATCAAACCAATGTGCTAGCTACTGTCCATCCCAACTATGCTACTATCAAACCAATGTGCTAGCTACTGTACATCCCAACTATGCTACTATCAAACCTATGTGCTAGTTACATCCCAACTATGCTACTATCAAACCAATGTGCTAGCTGCTGTACATCCCAACTATGCTACTATCAAACCTATGTGCTAGCTACATCCCAACTATGCTACTATCAAACCTATGTGCTAGCTACTGTACATCCCAACTATGCTACTATGAAACCAATGTGCTAGCTACTGTACATCCCAACTATGCTACTATCAAACCAATGTGCTAGCTACTGTACATCCCAACTATGCTACTATCAATCCAATATTCTAGTTACTGTACATCCCAACTATGCTACTGTCAAACCAATGTGCTAGCTACTGTCCATCCCAACTATGCTACTATCAAACCTATGTGCTAGCTTCTGTACATCCCAAAGATGCTACTATAAATCCAATGTGCTAGCTACTGTACATCCCAACTATGCTACTATCAAACCTATGTGCTAGCTACTGTACATCCCAACTATGCTACTATCAAACCTATGTGCTAGCTACATCCCAACTATGCTACTATCAAACATATGTGCTAGCTACTGTACATCCCAACTATGCTACTATCAAACCAATGTGCTAGCTACTGTCCATCCCAACTATGCTATTATCAAATCAATGTGCTAGCTACTGTACATCCCAACTATGCTACTATCAAACCTATGTGCTAGTTACATCCCAACTATGCTACTATCAAACCAATGTGCTAGCTGCTGTACATCCCAACTATGCTACTATCAAACCTATGTGCTAGCTACATCCCAACTATGCTACTATCAAACCTATGTGCTAGCTACTGTACATCCCAACTATGCTACTATGAAACCAATGTGCTAGCTACTGTCCATCCCAACTATGCTACTATCAAACCAATGTGCTAGCTACTGTCCATCCCAACTATGCTACTATCAATCCAATATGCTAGTTACTGTACATCCCAACTATGCTACTATCAATCCAATATGCTAGTTACTGTACATCCCAACTATGCTACTATCAAACCAATGTGCTAGCTTCTGTACATCCCAAAGATGCTACTATAAATCCAATGTGCTAGCTACTGTACATCCCAACTATGCTACTATCAAACCAATGTGATAGCTACTGTACATCCCAACTATGCTACCATCAAACCTATGTGCTTGCTACTGTACATCCCAACTATGCTACTATCAAACCAATGTGCTAGCTACTGTCCATCCCAACTATGCTACTATCAAACCAATGTGCTAGCTACTGTACATCCCAACTATGCTACTATCAAACCTATGTGCTAGTTACATCCCAACTATGCTACTATCAAACCAATGTGCTAGCTGCTGTACATCCCAACTATGCTACTATCAAACCTATGTGCTAGCTACATCCCAACTATGCTACTATCAAACCTATGTGCTAGCTACTGTACATCCCAACTATGCTACTATGAAACCAATGTGCTAGCTACTGTCCATCCCAACTATGCTACTATCAAACCAATGTGCTAGCTACTGTACATCCCAACTATGCTACTATCAATCCAATATGCTAGTTACTGTACATCCCAACTATGCTACTATCAATCCAATATGCTAGTTACTGTACATCCCAACTATGCTACTGTCAAACCAATGTGCTAGCTACTGTACATCCCAACTATGCTACTATCAAATCAATGTGCTAGCTGCTGTACATCTGAACTATGCTACTATCAAACCAATGTGCTAGCTACTGTACATCCCAACTATGCTACCATCAAACCTATGTGCTTGCTACTGTACATCCCAACTATGCTACTATCAAACCTATGTGCTAGCTACATCCCAACTATGCTTCTATCAAACCTATGTGCTAGCTACTGTACATCCCAACTATGCTACTATCAAACCAATGTGCTAGCTACTGTCCATCCCAACTATGCTACTATCAAACCAATGTGCTAGCTACTGTACATCCCAACTATGCTACTATCAAACCTATGTGCTAGTTACATCCCAACTATGCTACTATCAAACCAATGTGCTAGCTGCTGTACATCCCAACTATGCTACTATCAAACCTATGTGCTAGCTACATCCCAACTATGCTACTATCAAACCTATGTGCTAGCTACTGTACATCCCAACTATGCTACTATGAAACCAATGTGCTAGCTACTGTCCATCCGAACTATGCTACTATCAAACCAATGTGCTAGCTACTGTACATCCCAACTATGCTACTATCAATCCAATATGCTAGTTACTGTACATCCCAACTATGCTACTATCAATCCAATATGCTAGTTACTGTACATCCCAACTATGCTATTGTCAAACCAATGTGCTAGCTACTGTACATCCCAACTATGCTACTATCAAATCAATGTGCTAGCTGCTGTACATCTGAACTATGCTACTATCAAACCAATGTGCTAGCTACTGTACATCCCAACTATGCTACTATCCAACCTATGTGCTAGCTACATCCCAACTATGCTACTGTACATCCCAACTATGCTACTGTCAAACCAATGTGCTAGCTACTGTACATCCCAACTATGCTACTATCAAACCTACAGTATGTGCTAGCTACTGTACATCCCAACTATGCTACTATCAAACCTATGTGCTAGCTACATCCCAACTATGCTACTATCAAACCAATGTGCTAGCTTCTGTACATCCCAAAGATGCTACTATAAATCCAATGTGCTAGCTACTGTACATCCCAACTATGCTACTATCAAACCAATGTGCTAGCTACTGTCCATCCCAACTATGCTATTATCAAATCAATGTGCTAGCTACTGTACATCCCAACTATGCTACTATCAAACCTATGTGCTAGTTACATCCCAACTATGCTACTATCAAACCAATGTGCTAGCTGCTGTACATCCCAACTATGCTACTATCAAACCTATGTGCTAGCTACATCCCAACTATGCTACTATCAAACCTATGTGCTAGCTACTGTACATCCCAACTATGCTACTATGAAACCAATGTGCTAGCTACTGTCCATCCCAACTATGCTACTATCAAACCAATGTGCTAGCTACTGTCCATCCCAACTATGCTACTATCAATCCAATATGCTAGTTACTGTACATCCCAACTATGCTACTATCAATCCAATATGCTAGTTACTGTACATCCCAACTATGCTACTATCAAACCAATGTGCTAGCTTCTGTACATCCCAAAGATGCTACTATAAATCCAATGTGCTAGCTACTGTACATCCCAACTATGCTACTATCAAACCAATGTGATAGCTACTGTACATCCCAACTATGCTACCATCAAACCTATGTGCTTGCTACTGTACATCCCAACTATGCTACTATCAAACCAATGTGCTAGCTACTGTCCATCCCAACTATGCTACTATCAAACCAATGTGCTAGCTACTGTACATCCCAACTATGCTACTATCAAACCTATGTGCTAGTTACATCCCAACTATGCTACTATCAAACCAATGTGCTAGCTGCTGTACATCCCAACTATGCTACTATCAAACCTATGTGCTAGCTACATCCCAACTATGCTACTATCAAACCTATGTGCTAGCTACTGTACATCCCAACTATGCTACTATGAAACCAATGTGCTAGCTACTGTCCATCCCAACTATGCTACTATCAAACCAATGTGCTAGCTACTGTACATCCCAACTATGCTACTATCAATCCAATATGCTAGTTACTGTACATCCCAACTATGCTACTATCAATCCAATATGCTAGTTACTGTACATCCCAACTATGCTACTGTCAAACCAATGTGCTAGCTACTGTACATCCCAACTATGCTACTATCAAATCAATGTGCTAGCTGCTGTACATCTGAACTATGCTACTATCAAACCAATGTGCTAGCTACTGTACATCCCAACTATGCTACCATCAAACCTATGTGCTTGCTACTGTACATCCCAACTATGCTACTATCAAACCTATGTGCTAGCTACATCCCAACTATGCTTCTATCAAACCTATGTGCTAGCTACTGTACATCCCAACTATGCTACTATCAAACCAATGTGCTAGCTACTGTCCATCCCAACTATGCTACTATCAAACCAATGTGCTAGCTACTGTACATCCCAACTATGCTACTATCAAACCTATGTGCTAGTTACATCCCAACTATGCTACTATCAAACCAATGTGCTAGCTGCTGTACATCCCAACTATGCTACTATCAAACCTATGTGCTAGCTACATCCCAACTATGCTACTATCAAACCTATGTGCTAGCTACTGTACATCCCAACTATGCTACTATGAAACCAATGTGCTAGCTACTGTCCATCCGAACTATGCTACTATCAAACCAATGTGCTAGCTACTGTACATCCCAACTATGCTACTATCAATCCAATATGCTAGTTACTGTACATCCCAACTATGCTACTATCAATCCAATATGCTAGTTACTGTACATCCCAACTATGCTATTGTCAAACCAATGTGCTAGCTACTGTACATCCCAACTATGCTACTATCAAATCAATGTGCTAGCTGCTGTACATCTGAACTATGCTACTATCAAACCAATGTGCTAGCTACTGTACATCCCAACTATGCTACTATCCAACCTATGTGCTAGCTACATCCCAACTATGCTACTGTACATCCCAACTATGCTACTGTCAAACCAATGTGCTAGCTACTGTACATCCCAACTATGCTACTATCAAACCTACAGTATGTGCTAGCTACTGTACATCCCAACTATGCTACTATCAAACCTATGTGCTAGCTACATCCCAACTATGCTACTATCAAACCAATGTGCTAGCTTCTGTACATCCCAAAGATGCTACTATAAATCCAATGTGCTAGCTACTGTACATCCCAACTATGCTACTATCAAACCTATGTGCTAGCTACTGTACATCCCAACTATGCTACTATCAAACCTATGTGCTAGCTACATCCCAACTATGCTACTATCAAACCAATGTGCTAGCTACCGTCCATCCCAACTATGCTACTATCAAACATATGTGCTAGCTACATCCCAACTATGCTACTATCAAATCAATGTGCTAGCTGCTGTACATCCCAACTATGCTACTATCAAACCTATGTGCTAGCTACTGTACATCCCAACTATGCTACTATCAAACCTATGTGCTAGCTACTGTACATCCCAACTATGCTACTATCAAACCTATGTGCTAGCTACATCCCAACTATGCTACTATCAAACCTATGTGCTAGCTACTGTACATCCCAACTATGCTACTATCAAACCAATGTGCTAGCTACTGTCCATCCCAACTATGCTACTATCAAACCAATGTGCTAGCTACTGTACATCCCAACTATGCTACTATCAAACCTATGTGCTAGTTACATCCCAACTATGCTACTATCAAACCAATGTGCTAGCTGCTGTACATCCCAACTGTGCTACTATCAAACCTATGTGCTAGCTACATCCCAACTATGCTAC
Source organism: Borostomias antarcticus (assembly GCF_949987555.1). Taxonomy (NCBI): domain Eukaryota; kingdom Metazoa; phylum Chordata; class Actinopteri; order Stomiiformes; family Stomiidae; genus Borostomias; species Borostomias antarcticus. Next base: position 20,665,641 of record NC_140234.1, read on the forward strand.
TATCAAACCTATGTGCTAGCTACTGTACATCCCAACTATGCTACTTTGAAACCAATGTGCTAGCTACTGTTTATCCCAACTATGCTACTATCAAACCAATGTGCTAGCTACTGTACATCCCAACTATGCTACTATCAATCCAATATGCTAGTTACTGTACATCCCAACTATGCTACTATCAATCCAATATGCTAGTTACTGTACATCCCAACCATGCTACTGTCAAACCAATGTGCTAGCTACTGTACATCCCAACTATGCTACTATCAAACCAATGTGCTAGCTACTGTACATCCCAACTATGCTACTATCAAACCTATGTGCTTGCTACTGTACATCCAAACTATGCTACTATCAAACCTATGTGCTAGCTACATCCCAACTATGCTACTATCAAACCTATGTGCTAGCTACTGTACATCCCAACTATGCTACTATCAAACCAATGTGCTAGCTACTGTCCATCCCAACTATGCTACTATCAAACCAATGTGCTAGCTACTGTACATCCCAACTATGCTACTATCAAACCTATGTGCTAGTTACATCCCAACTATGCTACTATCAAACCAATGTGCTAGCTGCTGTACATCCCAACTATGCTACTATCAAACCTATGTGCTAGCTACATCCCAACTATGCTACTATCAAACCTATGTGCTAGCTACTGTACATCCCAACTATGCTACTATGAAACAAATGTGCTAGCTACTGTACATCCCAACTATGCTACTATCAAACCAATGTGCTAGCTACTGTACATCCCAACTATGCTACTATCAATCCAATATGCTAGTTACTGTACATCCCAACTATGCTACTATCAAACCTATGTGCTAGCTACATCCCAACTATGCTACTATCAAACCTATGTGCTAGCTACTGTACATCCCAACTATGCTACTATCAAACCAATGTGCTAGCTACTGTCCATCCCAACTATGCTACTATCAAACCAATGTGCTAGCTACTGTACATCCCAACTATGCTACTATCAAACCTATGTGCTAGTTACATCCCAACTATGCTACTATCAAACCAATGTGCTAGCTGCTGTACATCCCAACTATGCTACTATCAAACCTATGTGCTAGCTACATCCCAACTATGCTACTATCAAACCTATGTGCTAGCTACTGTACATCCCAACTATGCTACTATGAAACCAATGTGCTAGCTACTGTACATCCCAACTATGCTACTATCAAACCAATGTGCTAGCTACTGTACATCCCAACTATGCTACTATCAATCCAATATTCTAGTTACTGTACATCCCAACTATGCTACTGTCAAACCAATGTGCTAGCTACTGTCCATCCCAACTATGCTACTATCAAACCTATGTGCTAGCTTCTGTACATCCCAAAGATGCTACTATAAATCCAATGTGCTAGCTACTGTACATCCCAACTATGCTACTATCAAACCTATGTGCTAGCTACTGTACATCCCAACTATGCTACTATCAAACCTATGTGCTAGCTACATCCCAACTATGCTACTATCAAACCTATGTGCTAGCTACTGTACATCCCAACTATGCTACTATCAAACCAATGTGCTAGCTACTGTCCATCCCAACTATGCTATTATCAAATCAATGTGCTAGCTACTGTACATCCCAACTATGCTACTATCAAACCTATGTGCTAGTTACATCCCAACTATGCTACTATCAAACCAATGTGCTAGCTGCTGTACATCCCAACTATGCTACTATCAAACCTATGTGCTAGCTTCTGTACATCCCAAAGATGCTACTATCAAACCTATGTGCTAGCTACTGTACATCCCAACTATGCTACTGTCAAACCTATGTGCTAGCTTCTGTACATCCCAAAGATGCTACTATCAAACCTATGTGCTAGCTACTGTACATCCCAACTATGCTACTATCAAACCTATGTGCTAGCTACATCCCAACTATGCTACTATCAAACCAATGTGCTAGCTACTGTCCATCCCAACTATGCAACTATCAAACCTATGTGCTAGCTACATCCCAACTATGCTACTATTAAACCAATGTGCTAGCTGCTGTACATCCCAACTATGCTACTATCAAACCTATGTGCTAGCTACTGTACATCCCAACTATGCTACTATCAAACCTATGTGCTAGCTACATCCCAACTATGCTACTATCAAACCTATGTGCTAGCTACTGTCCATCCCAACTATGCTACTATCAAACCTATGTGCTTGCTACATCCCAACTATGCTACTATCAAATCAATGTGCTAGCTGCTGTACATCCCAACTATGCTACTATCAAATCTATGTGCTAGCTACTGTACATCCCAACTATGCTACTATCAAACCTATGTGCTAGCTACTGTACATCCCAACTATGCTACTATCAAACCAATGTGCTAGCTACTGTACATCCCAACTATGCTACTATCAATCCAATATGCTAGTTACTGTACATCCCAACTATGCTACTGTCAAACCAATGTGCTAGCTACTGTACATCCCAACTATGCTACTATCAAACCTATGTGCTAGCTTCTGTACATCCCAAAGATGCTACTATCAAACCTATGTGCTAGCTACTGTACATCCCAACTATGCTACTGTCAAACCTATGTGCTAGCTTCTGTACATCCCAAAGATGCTACTATCAAACCTATGTGCTAGCTACTGTACATCCCAACTATGCTACTATCAAACCTATGTGCTAGCTACATCCCAACTATGCTACTATCAAACCAATGTGCTAGCTACTGTCCATCCCAACTATGCAACTATCAAACCTATGTGCTAGCTACATCCCAACTATGCTACTATCAAACCAATGTGCTAGCTGCTGTACATCCCAACTATGCTACTATCAAACCTATGTGCTAGCTACTGTACATCCCAACTATGCTACTATCAAACCTATGTGCTAGCTACATCCCAACTATGCTACTATCAAACCTATGTGCTAGCTACTGTCCATCCCAACTATGCTACTATCAAACCTATGTGCTTGCTACATCCCAACTATGCTACTATCAAATCAATGTGCTAGCTGCTGTACATCCCAACTATGCTACTATCAAACCTATGTGCTAGCTACTGTACATCCCAACTATGCTACTATCAAACCTATGTGCTAGTTACATCCCAACTATGCTACTATCAAACCAATGTGCTAGCTGCTGTACATCCCAACTATGCTACTATCAAACCTATGTGCTAGCTACATCCCAACTATGCTACTATCAAACCTATGTGCTAGCTACATCCCAACTATGCTACTATGAAACCAATGTGCTAGCTACTGTCCATCCCAACTATGCTACTATCAAACCAATGTGCTAGCTACTGTACATCCCAACTATGCTACTATCAAACCAATGTGCTAGCTACTGTACATCCCAACTATGCTACTATCAATCCAATATGCTAGTTCGTGTACATCCCAACTATGCTACTGTCAAACCTATGTGCTAGCTTCTGTACATCCCAAAGATGCTACTATCAAACCTATGTGCTAGCTACTGTACATCCCAACTATGCTACTATCAAACCAATGTGCTAGCTACTGTCCATCCCAACTATGCTACTATCAAACCAATGTGCTAGCTACTGTACATCCCAACTATGCTACTGTCAAACCTATGTGCTAGCTTCTGTACATCCCAAAGATGCTACTATCAAACCTATGTGCTAGCTACTGTACATCCCAACTATGCTACTATCAAACCTATGTGCTAGCTACATCCCAACTATGCTACTATCAAACCAATGTGCTAGCTACTGTCCATCCCAACTATGCAACTATCAAACCTATGTGCTAGCTACATCCCAACTATGCTACTATCAAACCAATGTGCTAGCTGCTGTACATCCCAACTATGCTACTATCAAACCTATGTGCTAGCTACTGTACATCCCAACTATGCTACTATCAAACCTATGTGCTAGCTACATCCCAACTATGCTACTATCAAACCTATGTGCTAGCTACTGTCCATCCCAACTATGCTACTATCAAACCTATGTGCTTGCTACATCCCAACTATGCTACTATCAAATCAATGTGCTAGCTGCTGTACATCCCAACTATGCTACTATCAAACCTATGTGCTAGCTACTGTACATCCCAACTATGCTACTATCAAACCTATGTGCTAGTTACATCCCAACTATGCTACTATCAAACCAATGTGCTAGCTGCTGTACATCCCAACTATGCTACTATCAAACCTATGTGCTAGCTACATCCCAACTATGCTACTATCAAACCTATGTGCTAGCTACATCCCAACTATGCTACTATGAAACCAATGTGCTAGCTACTGTCCATCCCAACTATGCTACTATCAAACCAATGTGCTAGCTACTGTACATCCCAACTATGCTACTATCAAACCAATGTGCTAGCTACTGTACATCCCAACTATGCTACTATCAATCCAATATGCTAGTTCGTGTACATCCCAACTATGCTACTGTCAAACCTATGTGCTAGCTTCTGTACATCCCAAAGATGCTACTATCAAACCTATGTGCTAGCTACTGTACATCCCAACTATGCTACTATCAAACCAATGTGCTAGCTACTGTCCATCCCAACTATGCTACTATCAAACCAATGTGCTAGCTACTGTACATCCCAACTATGCTACTATCAAACCAATGTGCTAGCTACTGTACATCCCAACTATGCTACTATCAAACCAATGTGCTAGCTACTGTACATCCCAACTATGCTACTATCAATCCAATATGCTAGTTACTGTACATCCCAACTATGCTACTGTCAAACCAATGTGCTAGCTACTGTACATCCCAACTATGCTACTATCAAACCTATGTGCTAGCTTCTGTATATCCCAAAGATGCTACTATCAAACCTATGTGCTAGCTACTGTACATCCCAACTATGCTACTGTCAAACCTATGTGCTAGCTTCTGTACATCCCAAAGATGCTACTATCAAACCTATGTGCTAGCTACTGTACATCCCAACTATGCTACTATCAAACCTATGTGCTAGCTACATCCCAACTATGCTACTATCAAACCAATGTGCTAGCTACTGTCCATCCCAACTATGCAACTATCAAACCTATGTGCTAGCTACATCCCAACTATGCTACTATCAAACCAATGTGCTAGCTGCTGTACATCCCAACTATGCTACTATCAAACCTATGTGCTAGCTACTGTACATCCCAACTATGCTACTATCAAACCTATGTGCTAGCTACATCCCAACTATGCTACTATCAAACCTATGTGCTAGCTACTGTCCATCCCAACTATGCTACTATCAAACCTATGTGCTTGCTACATCCCAACTATGCTACTATCAAATCAATGTGCTAGCTGCTGTACATCCCAACTATGCTACTATCAAATCTATGTGCTAGCTACTGTACATCCCAACTATGCTACTATCAAACCTATGTGCTAGCTACTGTACATCCCAACTATGCTACTATCAAACCAATGTGCTAGCTACTGTACATCCCAACTATGCTACTATCAATCCAATATGCTAGTTACTGTACATCCCAACTATGCTACTGTCAAACCAATGTGCTAGCTACTGTACATCCCAACTATGCTACTATCAAACCTATGTGCTAGCTTCTGTACATCCCAAAGATGCTACTATCAAACCTATGTGCTAGCTACTGTACATCCCAACTATGCTACTGTCAAACCTATGTGCTAGCTTCTGTACATCCCAAAGATGCTACTATCAAACCTATGTGCTAGCTACTGTACATCCCAACTATGCTACTATCAAACCTATGTGCTAGCTACATCCCAACTATGCTACTATCAAACCAATGTGCTAGCTACTGTCCATCCCAACTATGCAACTATCAAACCTATGTGCTAGCTACATCCCAACTATGCTACTATCAAACCAATGTGCTAGCTGCTGTACATCCCAACTATGCTACTATCAAACCTATGTGCTAGCTACTGTACATCCCAACTATGCTACTATCAAACCTATGTGCTAGCTACATCCCAACTATGCTACTATCAAACCTATGTGCTAGCTACTGTCCATCCCAACTATGCTACTATCAAACCTATGTGCTTGCTACATCCCAACTATGCTACTATCAAATCAATGTGCTAGCTGCTGTACATCCCAACTATGCTACTATCAAACCTATGTGCTAGCTACTGTACATCCCAACTATGCTACTATCAAACCTATGTGCTAGTTACATCCCAACTATGCTACTATCAAACCAATGTGCTAGCTGCTGTACATCCCAACTATGCTACTATCAAACCTATGTGCTAGCTACATCCCAACTATGCTACTATCAAACCTATGTGCTAGCTACATCCCAACTATGCTACTATGAAACCAATGTGCTAGCTACTGTCCATCCCAACTATGCTACTATCAAACCAATGTGCTAGCTACTGTACATCCCAACTATGCTACTATCAAACCAATGTGCTAGCTACTGTACATCCCAACTATGCTACTATCAATCCAATATGCTAGTTCGTGTACATCCCAACTATGCTACTGTCAAACCTATGTGCTAGCTTCTGTACATCCCAAAGATGCTACTATCAAACCTATGTGCTAGCTACTGTACATCCCAACTATGCTACTATCAAACCAATGTGCTAGCTACTGTCCATCCCAACTATGCTACTATCAAACCAATGTGCTAGCTACTGTACATCCCAACTATGCTACTATCAAACCAATGTGCTAGCTACTGTACATCCCAACTATGCTACTATCAAACCAATGTGCTAGCTACTGTACATCCCAACTATGCTACTATCAATCCAATATGCTAGTTACTGTACATCCCAACTATGCTACTGTCAAACCAATGTGCTAGCTACTGTACATCCCAACTATGCTACTATCAAACCTATGTGCTAGCTTCTGTACATCCCAAAGATGCTACTATCAAACCTATGTGCTAGCTACTGTACATCCCAACTATGCTACTGTCAAACCTATGTGCTAGCTTCTGTACATCCCAAAGATGCTACTATCAAACCTATGTGCTAGCTACTGTACATCCCAACTATGCTACTATCAAACCTATGTGCTAGCTACATCCCAACTATGCTACTATCAAACCAATGTGCTAGCTACTGTCCATCCCAACTATGCAACTATCAAACCTATGTGCTAGCTACATCCCAACTATGCTACTATCAAACCAATGTGCTAGCTGCTGTACATCCCAACTATGCTACTATCAAACCTATGTGCTAGCTACTGTACATCCCAACTATGCTACTATCAAACCTATGTGCTAGCTACATCCCAACTATGCTACTATCAAACCTATGTGCTAGCTACTGTCCATCCCAACTATGCTACTATCAAACCTATGTGCTTGCTACATCCCAACTATGCTACTATCAAATCAATGTGCTAGCTGCTGTACATCCCAACTATGCTACTATCAAACCTATGTGCTAGCTACTGTACATCCCAACTATGCTACTATCAAACCTATGTGCTAGCTACTGTACATCCCAACTATGCTACTATCAAACCTATGTGCTAGCTACATCCCAACTATGCTACTATCAAACCTATGTGCTAGCTACTGTACATCCCAACTATGCTACTATGAAACCAATGTGCTAGCTACTGTCCATCCCAACTATGCTACTATCAAACCAATGTGCTAGCTACTGTACATCCCAACTATGCTACTATCAAACCAATGTGCTAGCTACTGTACATCCCAACTATGCTACTATCAATTCAATATGCTAGTTACTGTACATCCCAACTATGCTACTGTCAAACCAATGTGCTAGCTTCTGTACATCCCAAAGATGCTACTATCAAACCTATGTGCTAGCTACTGTACATCCCAACTATGCTACTATCAAACCTATGTGCTAGCTACATCCCAACTATGCTACTATCAAACTTATGTGCTAGCTACTGTACATCCCAACTATGCTACTATCAAACCAATGAGCTACCTACTGTCCAACCCAACTATGCTACTATCAAACCAATGTGCTAGCTACTGTACATCCCAACTATGCTACTGTCAAACCAATGTGCTAGCTACTGTACATCCCAAAGATGCTACTATAAATCCAATGTGCTAGCTACTGTACATCCCAACTATGCTACTATCAAACCTATGTGCTAGCTACTGTACATCCCAACTATGCTACTATCAAACCTATGTGCTAGTTACATCCCAACTATGCTACTATCAAACCAATGTGCTAGCTGCTGTACATCCCAACTATGCTACTATCAAACCTATGTGCTAGCTACATCCCAACTATGCTACTATCAAACTTATGTGCTAGCTAATGTACATCCCAACTATGCTACTATGAAACCAATGTGCTAGCTACTGTCCATCCCAACTATGCTACTATCAAACCAATGTGCTAGCTACTGTACATCCCAACTATGCTACTATCAAACCAATGTGCTAGCTACTGTACATCCTAACTATGCTACTATCAATCAAATATGCTAGTTACTGTACATCCCAACTATGCTACTGTCAAACCTATGTGCTAGCTTCTGTACATCCCAAAGATGCTACTATCAAACCTATGTGCTAGCTACTGTACATCCCAACTATGCTACTATCAAACCAATGTGCTAGCTACTGTCCATCCCAACTATGCTACTATCAAACCAATGTGCTAGCTACTGTACATCCCAACTATGCTACTATCAAACCAATGTGCTAGCTACTGTACATCCCAACTATGCTACTATCAAACCAATGTGCTAGCTACTGTACATCCCAACTATGCTACTATCAATCCAATATGCTAGTTACTGTACATCCCAACTATGCTACTGTCAAACCAATGTGCTAGCTACTGTACATCCCAACTATGCTACTATCAAACCTATGTGCTAGCTTCTGTACATCCCAAAGATGCTACTATCAAACCTATGTGCTAGCTACTGTACATCCCAACTATGCTACTATCAAACCAATGTGCTAGCTGCTGTACATCCCAACTATGCTACTATCAAACCTATGTGCTAGCTACTGTACATCCCAACTATGCTACTATCAAACCTATGTGCTAGCTACATCCCAACTATGCTACTATCAAACCAATGTGCTAGCTACTGTCCATCCCAACTATGCAACTATCAAACCTATGTGCTAGCTACATCCCAACTATGCTACTATCAAACCAATGTGCTAGCTGCTGTACATCCCAACTATGCTACTATCAAACCTATGTGCTAGCTACTGTACATCCCAACTATGCTACTATCAAACCTATGTGCTAGCTACATCCCAACTATGCTACTATCAAACCTATGTGCTAGCTACTGTCCATCCCAACTATGCTACTATCAAACCTATGTGCTTGCTACATCCCAACTATGCTACTATCAAATCAATGTGCTAGCTGCTGTACATCCCAACTATGCTACTATCAAACCTATGTGCTAGCTACTGTACATCCCAACTATGCTACTATCAAACCTATGTGCTAGCTACATCCCAACTATGCTACTATCAAACCTATGTGCTAGCTACTGTACATCCCAACTATGCTACTATCAAACCAATGTGCTACCTACTGTCCATCCCAACTATGCTACTATCAAACCAATGTGCTAGCTACTGTACATCCCAACTATGCTACTATCAATCCAATATGCTAGTTCGTGTACATCCCAACTATGCTACTGTCAAACCTATGTGCTAGCTTCTGTACATCCCAAAGATGCTACTATCAAACCTATGTGCTAGCTACTGTACATCCCAACTATGCTACTATCAAACCAATGTGCTAGCTACTGTCCATCCCAACTATGCTACTATCAAACCAATGTGCTAGCTACTGTACATCCCAACTATGCTACTATCAAACCAATGTGCTAGCTACTGTACATCCCAACTATGCTACTATCAAACCAATGTGCTAGCTACTGTACATCCCAACTATGCTACTATCAATCCAATATGCTAGTTACTGTACATCCCAACTATGCTACTGTCAAACCAATGTGCTAGCTACTGTACATCCCAACTATGCTACTATCAAACCTATGTGCTAGCTTCTGTACATCCCAAAGATGCTACTATCAAACCTATGTGCTAGCTACTGTACATCCCAACTATGCTACTGTCAAACCTATGTGCTAGCTTCTGTACATCCCAAAGATGCTACTATCAAACCTATGTGCTAGCTACTGTACATCCCAACTATGCTACTATCAAACCTATGTGCTAGCTACATCCCAACTATGCTACTATCAAACCAATGTGCTAGCTACTGTCCATCCCAACTATGCAACTATCAAACCTATGTGCTAGCTACATCCCAACTATGCTACTATCAAACCAATGTGCTAGCTGCTGTACATCCCAACTATGCTACTATCAAACTTATGTGCTAGCTACTGTACATCCCAACTATGCTACTATCAAACCTATGTGCTAGCTACATCCCAACTATGCTACTATCAAACCTATGTGCTAGCTACTGTCCATCCCAACTATGCTACTATCAAACCTATGTGCTTGCTACATCCCAACTATGCTACTATCAAATCAATGTGCTAGCTGCTGTACATCCCAACTATGCTACTATCAAACCAATGTGCTAGCTACTGTACATCCCAACTATGCTACTGTCAAACCAATGTGCTAGCTACTGTACATCCCAACTATGCTACTATCAATCCAATATGCTAGTTACTGTACATCCCAACTATGCTACTGTCAAACCAATGTGCTAGCTTCTGTACATCCCAAAGATGCTACTATCAAACCTATGTGCTAGCTACTGTACATCCCAACTATGCTACTATCAAACCTATGTGCTAGCTACATCCCAACTATGCTACTATCAAACTTATGTGCTAGCTACTGTACATCCCAACTATGCTACTATCAAACCAATGTGCTACCTACTGTCCAACCCAACTATGCTACTATCAAACCAATGTGCTAGCTACTGTACATCCCAACTATGCTACTGTCAAACCAATGTGCTAGCTACTGTACATCCCAAAGATGCTACTATAAATCCAATGTGCTAGCTACTGTACATCCCAACTATGCTACTATCAAACCTATGTGCTAGCTACTGTACATCCCAACTATGCTACTATCAAACCTATGTGCTAGTTACATCCCAACTATGCTACTATCAAACCAATGTGCTAGCTGCTGTACATCCCAACTATGCTACTATCAAACCTATGTGCTAGCTACATCCCAACTATGCTACTATCAAACTTATGTGCTAGCTAATGTACATCCCAACTATGCTACTATGAAACCAATGTGCTAGCTACTGTCCATCCCAACTATGCTACTATCAAACCAATGTGCTAGCTACTGTACATCCCAACTATGCTACTATCAAACCAATGTGCTAGCTACTGTACATCCTAACTATGCTACTATCAATCAAATATGCTAGTTACTGTACATCCCAACTATGCTACTGTCAAACCTATGTGCTAGCTTCTGTACATCCCAAAGATGCTACTATCAAACCTATGTGCTAGCTACTGTACATCCCAACTATGCTACTATCAAACCAATGTGCTAGCTACTGTCCATCCCAACTATGCTACTATCAAACCAATGTGCTAGCTACTGTACATCCCAACTATGCTACTATCAAACCAATGTGCTAGCTACTGTACATCCCAACTATGCTACTATCAAACCAATGTGCTAGCTACTGTACATCCCAACTATGCTACTATCAATCCAATATGCTAGTTACTGTACATCCCAACTATGCTACTGTCAAACCAATGTGCTAGCTACTGTACATCCCAACTATGCTACTATCAAACCTATGTGCTAGCTTCTGTACATCCCAAAGATGCTACTATCAAACCTATGTGCTAGCTACTGTACATCCCAACTATGCTACTATCAAACCAATGTGCTAGCTGCTGTACATCCCAACTATGCTACTATCAAACCTATGTGCTAGCTACTGTACATCCCAACTATGCTACTATCAAACCTATGTGCTAGCTACATCCCAACTATGCTACTATCAAACCAATGTGCTAGCTACTGTCCATCCCAACTATGCAACTATCAAACCTATGTGCTAGCTACATCCCAACTATGCTACTATCAAACCAATGTGCTAGCTGCTGTACATCCCAACTATGCTACTATCAAACCTATGTGCTAGCTACTGTACATCCCAACTATGCTACTATCAAACCTATGTGCTAGCTACATCCCAACTATGCTACTATCAAACCTATGTGCTAGCTACTGTCCATCCCAACTATGCTACTATCAAACCTATGTGCTTGCTACATCCCAACTATGCTACTATCAAATCAATGTGCTAGCTGCTGTACATCCCAACTATGCTACTATCAAACCTATGTGCTAGCTACTGTACATCCCAACTATGCTACTATCAAACCTATGTGCTAGCTACTGTACATCCCAACTATGCTACTATCAAACCTATGTGCTAGCTACATCCCAACTATGCTACTATCAAACCTATGTGCTAGCTACTGTACATCCCAACTATGCTACTATCAAACCAATGTGCTACCTACTGTCCATCCCAACTATGCTACTATCAAACCAATGTGCTAGCTACTGTACATCCCAACTATGCTACTATCAATCCAATATGCTAGTTCGTGTACATCCCAACTATGCTACTGTCAAACCTATGTGCTAGCTTCTGTACATCCCAAAGATGCTACTATCAAACCTATGTGCTAGCTACTGTACATCCCAACTATGCTACTATCAAACCAATGTGCTAGCTACTGTCCATCCCAACTATGCTACTATCAAACCAATGTGCTAGCTACTGTACATCCCAACTATGCTACTATCAAACCAATGTGCTAGCTACTGTACATCCCAACTATGCTACTATCAAACCAATGTGCTAGCTACTGTACATCCCAACTATGCTACTATCAATCCAATATGCTAGTTACTGTACATCCCAACTATGCTACTGTCAAACCAATGTGCTAGCTACTGTACATCCCAACTATGCTACTATCAAACCTATGTGCTAGCTTCTGTACATCCCAAAGATGCTACTATCAAACCTATGTGCTAGCTACTGTACATCCCAACTATGCTACTGTCAAACCTATGTGCTAGCTTCTGTACATCCCAAAGATGCTACTATCAAACCTATGTGCTAGCTACTGTACATCCCAACTATGCTACTATCAAACCTATGTGCTAGCTACATCCCAACTATGCTACTATCAAACCAATGTGCTAGCTACTGTCCATCCCAACTATGCAACTATCAAACCTATGTGCTAGCTACATCCCAACTATGCTACTATCAAACCAATGTGCTAGCTGCTGTACATCCCAACTATGCTACTATCAAACCTATGTGCTAGCTACTGTACATCCCAACTATGCTACTATCAAACCTATGTGCTAGCTACATCCCAACTATGCTACTATCAAACCTATGTGCTAGCTACTGTCCATCCCAACTATGCTACTATCAAACCTATGTGCTTGCTACATCCCAACTATGCTACTATCAAATCAATGTGCTAGCTGCTGTACATCCCAACTATGCTACTATCAAACCTATGTGCTAGCTACTGTACATCCCAACTATGCTACTGTCAAACCAATGTGCTAGCTACTGTACATCCCAAAGATGCTACTATAAATCCAATGTGCTAGCTACTGTACATCCCAACTATGCTACTATCAAACCTATGTGCTAGCTACTGTACATCCCAACTATGCTACTATCAAACCTATGTGCTAGTTACATCCCAACTATGCTACTATCAAACCAATGTGCTAGCTGCTGTACATCCCAACTATACTACTATCAAACCTATGTGCTAGCTACATCCCAACTATGCTACTATCAAACTTATGTGCTAGCTAATGTACATCCCAACTATGCTACTATGAAACCAATGTGCTAGCTACTGTCCATCCCAACTATGCTACTATCAAACCAATGTGCTAGCTACTGTACATCCCAACTATGCTACTATCAAACCAATGTGCTAGCTACTGTACATCCTAACTATGCTACTATCAATCAAATATGCTAGTTACTGTACATCCCAACTATGCTACTGTCAAACCTATGTGCTAGCTTCTGTACATCCCAAAGATGCTACTATCAAACCTATGTGCTAGCTACTGTACATCCCAACTATGCTACTATCAAACCAATGTGCTAGCTACTGTCCATCCCAACTATGCTACTATCAAACCAATGTGCTAGCTACTGTACATCCCAACTATGCTACTATCAAACCAATGTGCTAGCTACTGTACATCCCAACTATGCTACTATCAAACCAATGTGCTAGCTACTGTACATCCCAACTATGCTACTATCAATCCAATATGCTAGTTACTGTACATCCCAACTATGCTACTGTCAAACCAATGTGCTAGCTACTGTACATCCCAACTATGCTACTATCAAACCTATGTGCTAGCTTCTGTACATCCCAAAGATGCTACTATCAAACCTATGTGCTAGCTACTGTACATCCCAACTATGCTACTATCAAACCAATGTGCTAGCTGCTGTACATCCCAACTATGCTACTATCAAACCTATGTGCTAGCTACTGTACATCCCAACTATGCTACTATCAAACCTATGTGCTAGCTACATCCCAACTATGCTACTATCAAACCAATGTGCTAGCTACTGTCCATCCCAACTATGCAACTATCAAACCTATGTGCTAGCTACATCCCAACTATGCTACTATCAAACCAATGTGCTAGCTGCTGTACATCCCAACTATGCTACTATCAAACCTATGTGCTAGCTACTGTACATCCCAACTATGCTACTATCAAACCTATGTGCTAGCTACATCCCAACTATGCTACTATCAAACCTATGTGCTAGCTACTGTCCATCCCAACTATGCTACTATCAAACCTATGTGCTTGCTACATCCCAACTATGCTACTATCAAATCAATGTGCTAGCTGCTGTACATCCCAACTATGCTACTATCAAACCTATGTGCTAGCTACTGTACATCCCAACTATGCTACTATCAAACCTATGTGCTAGCTACTGTACATCCCAACTATGCTACTATCAAACCTATGTGCTAGCTACATCCCAACTATGCTACTATCAAACCTATGTGCTAGCTACTGTACATCCCAACTATGCTACTATCAAACCAATGTGCTACCTACTGTCCATCCCAACTATGCTACTATCAAACCAATGTGCTAGCTACTGTACATCCCAACAATGCTACTGTCAAACCAATGTGCTAGCTACTGTACATCCCAAAGATGCTACTATAAATCCAATGTGCTAGCTACTGTACATCCCAACTATGCTACTATCAAACCTATGTGCTAGCTACTGTACATCCCAACTATGCTACTATCAAACCTATGTGCTAGTTACATCCCAACTATGCTACTATCAAACCTATGTGCTAGTTACATCCCAACTATGCTACTATCAAACCAATGTGCTAGCTGCTGTACATCCCAACTATGCTACTATCAAACCTATGTGCTAGCTACATCCCAACTATGCTACTATCAAACCTATGTGCTAGCTACTGTACATCCCAACTATGCTACTATCAAACCAATGTGCTAGCTACTGTCCATCCCAACTATGCTTCTATCAAACCAATGTGCTAGCTACTGTACATCCCAACTATGCTACTGTCAAACCAATGTGCTAGCTTCTGTACATCCCAAAGATGCTACTATAAATCCAATGTGCTAGCTACTGTACATCCCAACTATGCTACTATCAAACCTATGTGCTAGCTACTGTACATCCCAACTATGCTACTATCAAACCTATGTGCTAGCTACTGTACATCCCAACTATGCTACTATCAAACCAATGTGCTAGCTACTGTCCATCCCAACTATGCTACTATCAAACCTATGTGCTAGCTACATCCCAACTATGCCACTATCAAATCAATGTGCTAGCTGCTGTACATCCCAACTATGCTACTATCAAACCAATGTGCTAGCTACTGTACATCCCAACTATGCTACTATCAAACCAATGTGCTAGCTACTGTACATCCCAACTATGCTACTATCAAACCAATGTGCTAGCTACTGTACATCCCAACTATGCTACTATCAATCCAATATGCTAGTTACTGTACATCCCAACTATGCTACTGTCAAACCAATGTGCTAGCTACTGTACATCCCAACTATGCTACTATCAAACCTATGTGCTAGCTTCTGTACATCCCAAAGATGCTACTATCAAACCTATGTGCTAGCTACTGTACATCCCAACTATGCTACTATCAAACCAATGTGCTAGCTGCTGTACATCCCAACTATGCTACTATCAAACCTATGTGCTAGCTACTGTACATCCCAACTATGCTACTATCAAACCTATGTGCTAGCTACATCCCAACTATGCTACTATCAAACCAATGTGCTAGCTACTGTCCATCCCAACTATGCAACTATCAAACCTATGTGCTAGCTACATCCCAACTATGCTACTATCAAACCAATGTGCTAGCTGCTGTACATCCCAACTATGCTACTATCAAACCTATGTGCTAGCTACTGTACATCCCAACTATGCTACTATCAAACCTATGTGCTAGCTACATCCCAACTATGCTACTATCAAACCTATGTGCTAGCTACATCCCAACTATGCTACTATCAAACCTATGTGCTAGCTTCTGTACATCCCAAAGATGCTACTATAAATCCAATGTGCTAGCTACTGTACATCCCAACTATGCTACTATCAAACCTATGTGCTAGCTACTGTACATCCCAACTATGCTACTATCAAACCTATGTGCTAGCTACATCCCAACTATGCTACTATCAAACCAATGTGCTAGCTACTGTCCATCCCAACTATGCTACTATCAAATCTATGTGCTAGCTACATCCCAACTATGGTACTATCAAATCAATGTGCTAGCTGCTGTACTTCCCAACTATGCTACTATCAAACCTATGTGCTAGCTACTGTACATCCCAACTATGCTACTATCAAACCTATGTGCTAGCTACTGTACATCCCAACTATGCTACTATCAAACCAATGTGCTAGCTACTGTCCATCCCAACTATGCTACTATCAAACCAATGTGCTAGCTACTGTACATCCCAACTATGCTACTATCAAACCTATGTGCTAGTTACATCCCAACTATGCTACTATCAAACCAATGTGCTAGCTGCTGTACATCCCAACTATGCTACTATCAAACCTATGTGCTAGCTACATCCCAACTATGCTACTATCAAACCTATGTGCTAGCTACTGTACATCCCAACTATGCTACTATGAAACCAATGTGCTAGATACTGTCCATCCCAACTATGCTACTATCAAACCAATGTGCTAGCTACTGTACATCCCAACTATGCTACTATCAAACCAATGTGCTAGCTACTGTACATCCCAACTATGCTACTATCAAACCAATGTGCTAGCTACTGTACATCCCAACTAATCTACTATCAATCCAATATGCTAGGTACTGTAAATCCCAACTATGCTACTGTCAAACCAATGTGCTAGCTACTGTACATCCCAACTATGCTACTATCAAACCTATGTGCTAGCTTCTGTACATCCCAAAGATGCTACTATCAAACCTATGTGCTAGCTACTGTACATCCCAACTATGCTACTATCAAACCAATGTGCTAGCTGCGGTACATCCCAACTATGCTACTATCAAACCTATGTGCTAGCTACTGTACATCCCAACTATGCTACTATCAAACCTATGTGCTAGCTGCTGTACATCCCAACTATGCTACTATCAAACCAATGTGCTAGCTACTGTCCATCCCAACTATGCAACTATCAAACCTATGTGCTAGCTACATCCCAACTATGCTACTATCAAACCAATGTGCTAGCTGCTGTACATCCCAACTATGCTACTATCAAACCTATGTGCTAGCTACTGTACATCCCAACTATGCTACTATCAAACCTATGTGCTAGCTACATCCCAACTATGCTACTATCAAACCTATGTGCTAGCTACTGTCCATCCCAACTATGCTACTATCAAACCTATGTGCTTGCTACATCCCAACTATGCTACTATCAAATCAATGTGCTAGCTGCTGTACATCCCAACTATGCTACTATCAAACCTATGTGCTAGCTACTGTACATCCCAACTATGCTACTATCAAACCTATGTGCTAGCTACTGTACATCCCAACTATGCTACTATCAAACCTATGTGCTAGCTACATCCCAACTATGCTACTATCAAACCTATGTGCTAGCTACTGTACATCCCAACTATGCTACTATCAAACCTATGTGCTAGCTACATCCCAACTATGCTACTATCAATCCTATGTGCTAGCTACTGTACATCCCAACTATGCTACTATCAAACCAATGTGCTACCTACTGTCCATCCCAACTATGCTACTATCAAACCAATGTGCTAGCTACTGTACATCCCAACTATGCTACTGTCAAACCAATGTGCTAGCTACTGTACATCCCAAAGATGCTACTATAAATCCAATGTGCTAGCTACTGTACATCCCAACTATGCTACTATCAAACCTATGTGCTAGCTACTGTACATCCCAACTATGCTACTATCAAACCTATGTGCTAGTTACATCCCAACTATGCTACTATCAAACCAATGTGCTAGCTGCTGTACATCCCAACTATGCTACTATCAAACCTATGTGCTAGCTACATCCCAACTATGCTACTATCAAATCAATGTGCTAGCTGCTGTACATCCCAACTATGCTACTATCAAACCTATGTGCTAGCTACTGTACATCCCAACTATGTTACTATCAAACCTATGTGCTAGCTACTGTACATCCCAACTATGCTACTATCAAACCTATGTGCTAGCTACATCCCAACTATGCTACTATCAAACCTATGTGCTAGCTACTGTACATCCCAACTATGCTACTATCAAACCTATGTGCTAGCTACATCCCAACTATGCTACTATCAAACCTATGTGCTAGCTACTGTACATCCCAACTATGCTACTATCAAACCAATGTGCTACCTACTGTCCATCCCAACTATGCTACTATCAAACCAATGTGCTAGCTACTGTACATCCCAACTATTCTACTGTCAAACCAATGTGCTAGCTACTGTACATCCCAAAGATGCTACTATAAATCCAATGTGCTAGCTACTGTACATCCCAACTATGCTACTATCAAACCTATGTGCTAGCTACTGTACATCCCAACTATGCTACTATCAAACCTATGTGCTAGTTACATCCCAACTATGCTACTATCAAACCAATGTGCTAGCTGCTGTACATCCCAACTATGCTACTATCAAACCTATGTGCTAGCTACATCCCAACTATGCTACTATCAAACCTATGTGCTAGCTACTGTACATCCCAACTATGCTACTATGAAACAAATGTGCTAGCTACTGTCCATCCCAACTATGCTACTATCAAACCAATGTGCTAGCTACTGTACATCCCAACTATGCTACTATCAAACCAATGTGCTAGCTACTGTACATCCCAACTATGCTACTATCAATCCAATATGCTAGTTACTGTACATCCCAACTATGCTACTGTCAAACCTATGTGCTAGCTTCTGTACATCCCAACTATGCAACTATCAAACCTATGTGCTAGTTACATCCCAACTATGCTACTATCAAACCTATGTGCTAGTTACATCCCAACTATGCTACTATCAAACCAATGTGCTAGCTGCTGTACATCCCAACTATGCTACTATCAAACCTATGTGCTAGCTACTGTACATCCCAACTATGCTACTATCAAACCTATGTGCTAGCTGCTGTACATCCCAACTATGCTACTATCAAACCAATGTGCTAGCTACTGTCCATCCCAACTATGCAACTATCAAACCTATGTGCTAGCTACATCCCAACTATGCTACTATCAAACCAATGTGCTAGCTGCTGTACATCCCAACTATGCTACTATCAAACCTATGTGCTAGCTACTGTACATCCCAACTATGCTACTATCAAACCTATGTGCTAGCTACATCCCAACTATGCTACTATCAAACCTATGTGCTAGCTACTGTCCATCCCAACTATGCTACTATCAAACCTATGTGCTTGCTACATCCCAACTATGCTACTATCAAATCAATGTGCTAGCTGCTGTACATCCCAACTATGCTACTATCAAACCAATGTGCTAGCTACTGTACATCCCAACTATGCTACTATCAAACCTATGTGCTAGTTACATCCCAACTATGCTTCTATCAAACCAATGTGCTAGCTGCTGTACATCCCAACTATGCTACTATCAAACCTATGTGCTAGCTACATCCCAACTATGCTACTATCAAACCTATGTGCTAGCTACTGTACATCCCAACTATGCTACTATCAAACCTATGTGCTAGTTACATCCCAACTATGCTACTATCAAACCAATGTGCTAGCTGCTGTACATCCCAACTATGCTACTATCAAACCTATGTGCTAGCTACATCCCAACTATGCTACTATCAAATCAATGTGCTAGCTGCTGTACATCCCAACTATGCTACTATCAAACCTATGTGCTAGCTACTGTACATCCCAACTATGCTACTATCAAACCTATGTGCTAGCTACTGTACATCCCAACTATGCTACTATCAAACCTATGTGCTAGCTACATCCCAACTATGCTACTATCAAACCTATGTGCTAGCTACTGTACATCCCAACTATGCTACTATCAAACCAATGTGCTACCTACTGTCCATCCCAACTATGCTACTATCAAACCAATGTGCTAGCTACTGTACATCCCAACTATGCTACTGTCAAACCAATGTGCTAGCTACTGTACATCCCAAAGATGCTACTATAAATCCAATGTGCTAGCTACTGTACATCCCAACTATGCTACTATCAAACCTATGTGCTAGCTACTGTACATCCCAACTATGCTACTATCAAACCTATGTGCTAGTTACATCCCAACTATGCTACTATCAAACCAATGTGCTAGCTGCTGTACATCCCAACTATGCTACTATCAAACCTATGTGCTAGCTACATCCCAACTATGCTACTATCAAACCTATGTGCTAGCTACTGTACATCCCAACTATGCTACTATGAAACAAATGTGCTAGCTACTGTCCATCCCAACTATGCTACTATCAAACCAATGTGCTAGCTACTGTACATCCCAACTATGCTACTATCAAACCAATGTGCTAGCTACTGTACATCCCAACTATGCTACTATCAATCCAATATGCTAGTTACTGTACATCCCAACTATGCTACTGTCAAACCTATGTGCTAGCTTCTGTATATCCCAACTATGCAACTATCAAACCTATGTGCTAGTTACATCCCAACTATGCTACTATCAAACCTATGTGCTAGTTACATCCCAACTATGCTACTATCAAACCAATGTGCTAGCTGCTGTACATCCCAACTATGCTACTATCAAACCTATGTGCTAGCTACTGTACATCCCAACTATGCTACTATCAAACCTATGTGCTAGCTGCTGTACATCCCAACTATGCTACTATCAAACCAATGTGCTAGCTACTGTCCATCCCAACTATGCAACTATCAAACCTATGTGCTAGCTACATCCCAACTATGCTACTATCAAACCAATGTGCTAGCTGCTGTACATCCCAACTATGCTACTATCAAACCTATGTGCTAGCTACTGTACATCCCAACTATGCTACTATCAAACCTATGTGCTAGCTACATCCCAACTATGCTACTATCAAACCTATGTGCTAGCTACTGTCCATCCCAACTATGCTACTATCAAACCTATGTGCTTGCTACATCCCAACTATGCTACTATCAAATCAATGTGCTAGCTGCTGTACATCCCAACTATGCTACTATCAAACCAATGTGCTAGCTACTGTACATCCCAACTATGCTACTATCAAACCTATGTGCTAGTTACATCCCAACTATGCTACTATCAAACCAATGTGCTAGCTGCTGTACATCCCAACTATGCTACTATCAAACCTATGTGCTAGCTACATCCCAACTATGCTACTATCAAACCTATGTGCTAGCTACTGTACATCCCAACTATGCTACTATCAAACCTATGTGCTAGTTACATCCCAACTATGCTACTATCAAACCAATGTGCTAGCTGCTGTACATCCCAACTATGCTACTATCAAACCTATGTGCTAGCTACATCCCAACTATGCTACTATCAAATCAATGTGCTAGCTGCTGTACATCCCAACTATGCTACTATCAAACCTATGTGCTAGCTACTGTACATCCCAACTATGCTACTATCAAACCTATGTGCTAGCTACTGTACATCCCAACTATGCTACTATCAAACCTATGTGCTAGCTACATCCCAACTATGCTACTATCAAACCTATGTGCTAGCTACTGTACATCCCAACTATGCTACTATCAAACCAATGTGCTACCTACTGTCCATCCCAACTATGCTACTATCAAACCAATGTGCTAGCTACTGTACATCCCAACTATGCTACTGTCAAACCAATGTGCTAGCTACTGTACATCCCAAAGATGCTACTATAAATCCAATGTGCTAGCTACTGTACATCCCAACTATGCTACTATCAAACCTATGTGCTAGCTACTGTACATCCCAACTATGCTACTATCAAACCTATGTGCTAGTTACATCCCAACTATGCTACTATCAAACCAATGTGCTAGCTGCTGTACATCCCAACTATGCTACTATCAAACCTATGTGCTAGCTACATCCCAACTATGCTACTATCAAACCTATGTGCTAGCTACTGTACATCCCAACTATGCTACTATGAAACAAATGTGCTAGCTACTGTCCATCCCAACTATGCTACTATCAAACCAATGTGCTAGCTACTGTACATCCCAACTATGCTACTATCAAACCAATGTGCTAGCTACTGTACATCCCAACTATGCTACTATCAATCCAATATGCTAGTTACTGTACATCCCAACTATGCTACTGTCAAACCTATGTGCTAGCTTCTGTACATCCCAACTATGCAACTATCAAACCTATGTGCTAGTTACATCCCAACTATGCTACTATCAAACCTATGTGCTAGTTACATCCCAACTATGCTACTATCAAACCAATGTGCTAGCTGCTGTACATCCCAACTATGCTACTATCAAACCTATGTGCTAGCTACTGTACATCCCAACTATGCTACTATCAAACCTATGTGCTAGTTACATCCCAACTATGCTACTATCAAACCAATGTGCTAGCTGCTGTACATCCCAACTATGCTACTATCAAACCTATGTGCTAGCTACATCCCAACTATGCTACTATCAAATCAATGTGCTAGCTGCTGTACATCCCAACTATGCTACTATCAAACCTATGTGCTAGCTACTGTACATCCCAACTATGCTACTATCAAACCTATGTGCTAGCTACATCCCAACTATGCTACTATCAAACCTATGTGCTAGCTACTGTCCATCCCAACTATGCTACTATCAAACCTATGTGCTTGCTACATCCCAACTATGCTACTATCAAATCAATGTGCTAGCTGCTGTACATCCCAACTATGCTACTATCAAACCAATGTGCTAGCTACTGTACATCCCAACTATGCTACTATCAAACCTATGTGCTAGTTACATCCCAACTATGCTACTATCAAACCAATGTGCTAGCTGCTGTACATCCCAACTATGCTACTATCAAACCTATGTGCTAGCTACATCCCAACTATGCTACTATCAAACCTATGTGCTAGCTACTGTACATCCCAACTATGCTACTATCAAACCTATGTGCTAGTTACATCCCAACTATGCTACTATCAAACCAATGTGCTAGCTGCTGTACATCCCAACTATGCTACTATCAAACCTATGTGCTAGCTACATCCCAACTATGCTACTATCAAATCAATGTGCTAGCTGCTGTACATCCCAACTATGCTACTATCAAACCTATGTGCTAGCTACTGTACATCCCAACTATGCTACTATCAAACCTATGTGCTAGCTACTGTACATCCCAACTATGCTACTATCAAACCTATGTGCTAGCTACATCCCAACTATGCTACTATCAAACCTATGTGCTAGCTACTGTACATCCCAACTATGCTACTATCAAACCTATGTGCTAGTTACATCCCAACTATGCTACTATCAAACCAATGTGCTAGCTGCTGTACATCCCAACTATGCTACTATCAAACCTATGTGCTAGCTACATCCCAACTATGCTACTATCAAACCTATGTGCTAGCTACTGTACATCCCAACTATGCTACTATCAAACCTATGTGCTAGTTACATCCCAACTATGCTACTATCAAACCAATGTGCTAGCTGCTGTACATCCCAACTATGCTACTATCAAACCTATGTGCTAGCTACATCCCAACTATGCTACTATCAAATCAATGTGCTAGCTGCTGTACATCCCAACTATGCTACTATCAAACCTATGTGCTAGCTACTGTACATCCCAACTATGCTACTATCAAACCTATGTGCTAGCTACTGTACATCCCAACTATGCTACTATCAAACCTATGTGCTAGCTACATCCCAACTATGCTACTATCAAACCTATGTGCTAGCTACTGTACATCCCAACTATGCTACTATCAAACCAATGTGCTACCTACTGTCCATCCCAACTATGCTACTATCAAACCAATGTGCTAGCTACTGTACATCCCAACTATGCTACTGTCAAACCAATGTGCTAGCTACTGTACATCCCAAAGATGCTACTATAAATCCAATGTGCTAGCTACTGTACATCCCAACTATGCTACTATCAAACCTATGTGCTAGCTACTGTACATCCCAACTATGCTACTATCAAACCTATGTGCTAGTTACATCCCAACTATGCTACTATCAAACCAATGTGCTAGCTGCTGTACATCCCAACTATGCTACTATCAAACCTATGTGCTAGCTACATCCCAACTATGCTACTATCAAACCTATGTGCTAGCTACTGTACATCCCAACTATGCTACTATGAAACAAATGTGCTAGCTACTGTCCATCCCAACTATGCTACTATCAAACCAATGTGCTAGCTACTGTACATCCCAACTATGCTACTATCAAACCAATGTGCTAGCTACTGTACATCCCAACTATGCTACTATCAATCCAATATGCTAGTTACTGTACATCCCAACTATGCTACTGTCAAACCTATGTGCTAGCTTCTGTACATCCCAACTATGCAACTATCAAACCTATGTGCTAGTTACATCCCAACTATGCTACTATCAAACCTATGTGCTAGTTACATCCCAACTATGCTACTATCAAACCAATGTGCTAGCTGCTGTACATCCCAACTATGCTACTATCAAACCTATGTGCTAGCTACTGTACATCCCAACTATGCTACTATCAAACCTATGTGCTAGTTACATCCCAACTATGCTACTATCAAACCAATGTGCTAGCTGCTGTACATCCCAACTATGCTACTATCAAACCTATGTGCTAGCTACATCCCAACTATGCTACTATCAAATCAATGTGCTAGCTGCTGTACATCCCAACTATGCTACTATCAAACCTATGTGCTAGCTACTGTACATCCCAACTATGCTACTATCAAACCTATGTGCTAGCTACATCCCAACTATGCTACTATCAAACCTATGTGCTAGCTACTGTCCATCCCAACTATGCTACTATCAAACCTATGTGCTTGCTACATCCCAACTATGCTACTATCAAATCAATGTGCTAGCTGCTGTACATCCCAACTATGCTACTATCAAACCAATGTGCTAGCTACTGTACATCCCAACTATGCTACTATCAAACCTATGTGCTAGTTACATCCCAACTATGCTACTATCAAACCAATGTGCTAGCTGCTGTACATCCCAACTATGCTACTATCAAACCTATGTGCTAGCTACATCCCAACTATGCTACTATCAAACCTATGTGCTAGCTACTGTACATCCCAACTATGCTACTATCAAACCTATGTGCTAGTTACATCCCAACTATGCTACTATCAAACCAATGTGCTAGCTGCTGTACATCCCAACTATGCTACTATCAAACCTATGTGCTAGCTACATCCCAACTATGCTACTATCAAATCAATGTGCTAGCTGCTGTACATCCCAACTATGCTACTATCAAACCTATGTGCTAGCTACTGTACATCCCAACTATGCTACTATCAAACCTATGTGCTAGCTACTGTACATCCCAACTATGCTACTATCAAACCTATGTGCTAGCTACATCCCAACTATGCTACTATCAAACCTATGTGCTAGCTACTGTACATCCCAACTATGCTACTATCAAACCAATGTGCTACCTACTGTCCATCCCAACTATGCTACTATCAAACCAATGTGCTAGCTACTGTACATCCCAACTATGCTACTGTCAAACCAATGTGCTAGCTACTGTACATCCCAAAGATGCTACTATAAATCCAATGTGCTAGCTACTGTACATCCCAACTATGCTACTATCAAACCTATGTGCTAGCTACTGTACATCCCAACTATGCTACTATCAAACCTATGTGCTAGTTACATCCCAACTATGCTACTATCAAACCAATGTGCTAGCTGCTGTACATCCCAACTATGCTACTATCAAACCTATGTGCTAGCTACATCCCAACTATGCTACTATCAAACCTATGTGCTAGCTACTGTACATCCCAACTATGCTACTATGAAACAAATGTGCTAGCTACTGTCCATCCCAACTATGCTACTATCAAACCAATGTGCTAGCTACTGTACATCCCAACTATGCTACTATCAAACCAATGTGCTAGCTACTGTACATCCCAACTATGCTACTATCAATCCAATATGCTAGTTACTGTACATCCCAACTATGCTACTGTCAAACCTATGTGCTAGCTTCTGTACATCCCAACTATGCAACTATCAAACCTATGTGCTAGTTACATCCCAACTATGCTACTATCAAACCTATGTGCTAGTTACATCCCAACTATGCTACTATCAAACCAATGTGCTAGCTGCTGTACATCCCAACTATGCTACTATCAAACCTATGTGCTAGCTACTGTACATCCCAACTATGCTACTATCAAACCTATGTGCTAGCTGCTGTACATCCCAACTATGCTACTATCAAACCAATGTGCTAGCTACTGTCCATCCCAACTATGCAACTATCAAACCTATGTGCTAGCTACATCCCAACTATGCTACTATCAAACCAATGTGCTAGCTGCTGTACATCCCAACTATGCTACTATCAAACCTATGTGCTAGCTACTGTACATCCCAACTATGCTACTATCAAACCTATGTGCTAGCTACATCCCAACTATGCTACTATCAAACCTATGTGCTAGCTACTGTCCATCCCAACTATGCTACTATCAAACCTATGTGCTTGCTACATCCCAACTATGCTACTATCAAATCAATGTGCTAGCTGCTGTACATCCCAACTATGCTACTATCAAACCAATGTGCTAGCTACTGTACATCCCAACTATGCTACTATCAAACCTATGTGCTAGTTACATCCCAACTATGCTACTATCAAACCAATGTGCTAGCTGCTGTACATCCCAACTATGCTACTATCAAACCTATGTGCTAGCTACATCCCAACTATGCTACTATCAAACCTATGTGCTAGCTACTGTACATCCCAACTATGCTACTATCAAACCTATGTGCTAGTTACATCCCAACTATGCTACTATCAAACCAATGTGCTAGCTGCTGTACATCCCAACTATGCTACTATCAAACCTATGTGCTAGCTACATCCCAACTATGCTACTATCAAATCAATGTGCTAGCTGCTGTACATCCCAACTATGCTACTATCAAACCTATGTGCTAGCTACTGTACATCCCAACTATGCTACTATCAAACCTATGTGCTAGCTACTGTACATCCCAACTATGCTACTATCAAACCTATGTGCTAGCTACATCCCAACTATGCTACTATCAAACCTATGTGCTAGCTACTGTACATCCCAACTATGCTACTATCAAACCAATGTGCTACCTACTGTCCATCCCAACTATGCTTCTATCAAACCAATGTGCTAGCTACTGTACATCCCAACTATGCTACTGTCAAACCAATGTGCTAGCTACTGTACATCCCAAAGATGCTACTATAAATCCAATGTGCTAGCTACTGTACATCCCAACTATGCTACTATCAAACCTATGTGCTAGCTACTGTACATCCCAACTATGCTACTATCAAACCTATGTGCTAGTTACATCCCAACTATGCTACTATCAAACCAATGTGCTAGCTGCTGTACATCCCAACTATGCTACTATCAAACCTATGTGCTAGCTACATCCCAACTATGCTACTATCAAACCTATGTGCTAGCTACTGTACATCCCAACTATGCTACTATGAAACAAATGTGCTAGCTACTGTCCATCCCAACTATGCTACTATCAAACCAATGTGCTAGCTACTGTACATCCCAACTATGCTACTATCAAACCAATGTGCTAGCTACTGTACATCCCAACTATGCTACTATCAATCCAATATGCTAGTTACTGTACATCCCAACTATGCTACTGTCAAACCTATGTGCTAGCTTCTGTACATCCCAACTATGCAACTATCAAACCTATGTGCTAGTTACATCCCAACTATGCTACTATCAAACCTATGTGCTAGTTACATCCCAACTATGCTACTATCAAACCAATGTGCTAGCTGCTGTACATCCCAACTATGCTACTATCAAACCTATGTGCTAGCTACTGTACATCCCAACTATGCTACTATCAAACCTATGTGCTAGCTGCTGTACATCCCAACTATGCTACTATCAAACCAATGTGCTAGCTACTGTCCATCCCAACTATGCAACTATCAAACCTATGTGCTAGCTACATCCCAACTATGCTACTATCAAACCAATGTGCTAGCTGCTGTACATCTCAACTATGCTACTATCAAACCTATGTGCTAGCTACTGTA
The DNA here is from genome assembly GCF_949987555.1 of Borostomias antarcticus. Classification (NCBI taxonomy): domain Eukaryota; kingdom Metazoa; phylum Chordata; class Actinopteri; order Stomiiformes; family Stomiidae; genus Borostomias; species Borostomias antarcticus. The sequence goes on from NC_140234.1 coordinate 20,694,582, forward strand.
CATCCCAACTATGCTACTATCAAACCTATGTGCTAGCTACTGTACATCCCAACTATGCTACTATCAAACCTATGTGCTAGCTACATCCCAACTATGCTACTATCAAACCTATGTGCTAGCTACTGTACATCCCAACTATGCTACTATCAAACCAATGTGCTACCTACTGTCCATCCCAACTATGCTACCATCAAACCAATGTGCTAGCTACTGTACATCCCAACAATGCTACTGTCAAACCAATGTGCTAGCTACTGTACATCCCAAAGATGCTACTATAAATCCAATGTGCTAGCTACTGTACATCCCAACTATGCTACTATCAAACCTATGTGCTAGCTACTGTACATCCCAACTATGCTACTATCAAACCTATGTGCTAGTTACATCCCAACTATGCTACTATCAAACCTATGTGCTAGTTACATCCCAACTATGCTACTATCAAACCAATGTGCTAGCTGCTGTACATCCCAACTATGCTACTATCAAACCTATGTGCTAGCTACATCCCAACTATGCTACTATCAAACCTATGTGCTAGCTACTGTACATCCCAACTATGCTACTATCAAACCAATGTGCTAGCTACTGTCCATCCCAACTATGCTTCTATCAAACCAATGTGCTAGCTACTGTACATCCCAACTATGCTACTGTCAAACCAATGTGCTAGCTTCTGTACATCCCAAAGATGCTACTATAAATCCAATGTGCTAGCTACTGTACATCCCAACTATGCTACTATCAAACCTATGTGCTAGCTACTGTACATCCCAACTATGCTACTATCAAACCTATGTGCTAGCTACTGTACATCCCAACTATGCTACTATCAAACCAATGTGCTAGCTACTGTCCATCCCAACTATGCTACTATCAAACCTATGTGCTAGCTACATCCCAACTATGCCACTATCAAATCAATGTGCTAGCTGCTGTACATCCCAACTATGCTACTATCAAACCAATGTGCTAGCTACTGTACATCCCAACTATGCTACTATCAAACCAATGTGCTAGCTACTGTACATCCCAACTATGCTACTATCAAACCAATGTGCTAGCTACTGTACATCCCAACTATGCTACTATCAATCCAATATGCTAGTTACTGTACATCCCAACTATGCTACTGTCAAACCAATGTGCTAGCTACTGTACATCCCAACTATGCTACTATCAAACCTATGTGCTAGCTTATGTACATCCCAAAGATGCTACTATCAAACCTATGTGCTAGCTACTGTACATCCCAACTATGCTACTATCAAACCAATGTGCTAGCTGCTGTACATCCCAACTATGCTACTATCAAACCTATGTGCTAGCTACTGTACATCCCAACTATGCTACTATCAAACCTGTGTGCTAGCTACATCCCAACTATGCTACTATCAAACCAATGTGCTAGCTACTGTCCATCCCAACTATGCAACTATCAAACCTATGTGCTAGCTACATCCCAACTATGCTACTATCAAACCAATGTGCTAGCTGCTGTACATCCCAACTATGCTACTATCAAACCTATGTGCTAGCTACTGTACATCCCAACTATGCTACTATCAAACCTATGTGCTAGCTACATCCCAACTATGCTACTATCAAACCTATGTGCTAGCTACATCCCAACTATGCTACTATCAAACCTATGTGCTTGCTACATCCCAACTATGCTACTATCAAATCAATGTGCTAGCTGCTGTACATCCCAACTATGCTACTATCAAACCTATGTGCTAGCTACTGTACATCCCAACTATGCTACTATCAAACCTATGTGCTAGCTACTGTACATCCCAACTATGCTACTATCAAACCTATGTGCTAGCTACATCCCAACTATGCTACTATCAAACCTATGTGCTAGCTACTGTACATCCCAACTATGCTACTATCAAACCAATGTGCTACCTACTGTCCATCCCAACTATGCTACTATCAAACCAATGTGCTAGCTACTGTACATCCCAACTATGCTACTGTCAAACCAATGTGCTAGCTACTGTACATCCCAAAGATGCTACTATAAATCCAATGTGCTAGCTACTGTACATCCCAACTATGCTACTATCAAACCTATGTGCTAGCTACTGTACATCCCAACTATGCTACTATCAAACCTATGTGCTAGTTACATCCCAACTATGCTACTATCAAACCTATGTGCTAGTTACATCCCAACTATGCTACTATCAAACCAATGTGCTAGCTGCTGTACATCCCAACTATGCTACTATCAAACCTATGTGCTAGCTACATCCCAACTATGCTACTATCAAACCTATGTGCTAGCTACTGTACATCCCAACTATGCTACTATCAAACCAATGTGCTAGCTACTGTCCATCCCAACTATGCTTCTATCAAACCAATGTGCTAGCTACTGTACATCCCAACTATGCTACTGTCAAACCAATGTGCTAGCTTCTGTACATCCCAAAGATGCTACTATAAATCCAATGTGCTAGCTACTGTACATCCCAACTATGCTACTATCAAACCTATGTGCTAGCTACTGTACATCCCAACTATGCTACTATCAAACCTATGTGCTAGCTACTGTACATCCCAACTATGCTACTATCAAACCAATGTGCTAGCTACTGTCCATCCCAACTATGCTACTATCAAACCTATGTGCTAGCTACATCCCAACTATGCCACTATCAAATCAATGTGCTAGCTGCTGTACATCCCAACTATGCTACTATCAAACCTATGTGCTAGCTACTGTACATCCCAACTATGCTACTATCAAACCTATGTGCTAGCTACTGTACATCCCAACTATGCTACTATCAAACCTATGTGCTAGCTACATCCCAACTATGCTACTATCAAACCTATGTGCTAGCTTCTGTACATCCCAAAGATGCTACTATAAATCCAATGTGCTAGCTACTGTACATCCCAACTATGCTACTATCAAACCTATGTGCTAGCTACTGTACATCCCAACTATGCTACTATCAAACCTATGTGCTAGCTACATCCCAACTATGCTACTATCAAACCAATGTGCTAGCTACTGTCCATCCCAACTATGCTACTATCAAATCTATGTGCTAGCTACATCCCAACTATGGTACTATCAAATCAATGTGCTAGCTGCTGTACTTCCCAACTATGCTACTATCAAACCTATGTGCTAGCTACTGTACATCCCAACTATGCTACTATCAAACCTATGTGCTAGCTACTGTACATCCCAACTATGCTACTATCAAACCAATGTGCTAGCTACTGTCCATCCCAACTATGCTACTATCAAACCAATGTGCTAGCTACTGTACATCCCAACTATGCTACTATCAAACCTATGTGCTAGTTACATCCCAACTATGCTACTATCAAACCAATGTGCTAGCTGCTGTACATCCCAACTATGCTACTATCAAACCTATGTGCTAGCTACATCCCAACTATGCTACTATCAAACCTATGTGCTAGCTACTGTACATCCCAACTATGCTACTATGAAACCAATGTGCTAGATACTGTCCATCCCAACTATGCTACTATCAAACCAATGTGCTAGCTACTGTACATCCCAACTATGCTACTATCAAACCAATGTGCTAGCTACTGTACATCCCAACTATGCTACTATCAAACCAATGTGCTAGCTACTGTACATCCCAACTATGCTACTATCAATCCAATATGCTAGGTACTGTAAATCCCAACTATGCTACTGTCAAACCAATGTGCTAGCTACTGTACATCCCAACTATGCTACTATCAAACCTATGTGCTAGCTTCTGTACATCCCAAAGATGCTACTATCAAACCTATGTGCTAGCTACTGTACATCCCAACTATGCTACTATCAAACCAATGTGCTAGCTGCGGTACATCCCAACTATGCTACTATCAAACCTATGTGCTAGCTACTGTACATCCCAACTATGCTACTATCAAACCTATGTGCTAGCTGCTGTACATCCCAACTATGCTACTATCAAACCAATGTGCTAGCTACTGTCCATCCCAACTATGCAACTATCAAACCTATGTGCTAGCTACATCCCAACTATGCTACTATCAAACCAATGTGCTAGCTGCTGTACATCCCAACTATGCTACTATCAAACCTATGTGCTAGCTACTGTACATCCCAACTATGCTACTATCAAACCTATGTGCTAGCTACATCCCAACTATGCTACTATCAAACCTATGTGCTAGCTACTGTCCATCCCAACTATGCTACTATCAAACCTATGTGCTTGCTACATCCCAACTATGCTACTATCAAATCAATGTGCTAGCTGCTGTACATCCCAACTATGCTACTATCAAACCTATGTGCTAGCTACTGTACATCCCAACTATGCTACTATCAAACCTATGTGCTAGCTACTGTACATCCCAACTATGCTACTATCAAACCTATGTGCTAGCTACATCCCAACTATGCTACTATCAAACCTATGTGCTAGCTACTGTACATCCCAACTATGCTACTATCAAACCTATGTGCTAGCTACATCCCAACTATGCTACTATCAATCCTATGTGCTAGCTACTGTACATCCCAACTATGCTACTATCAAACCAATGTGCTACCTACTGTCCATCCCAACTATGCTACTATCAAACCAATGTGCTAGCTACTGTACATCCCAACTATGCTACTGTCAAACCAATGTGCTAGCTACTGTACATCCCAAAGATGCTACTATAAATCCAATGTGCTAGCTACTGTACATCCCAACTATGCTACTATCAAACCTATGTGCTAGCTACTGTACATCCCAACTATGCTACTATCAAACCTATGTGCTAGTTACATCCCAACTATGCTACTATCAAACCAATGTGCTAGCTGCTGTACATCCCAACTATGCTACTATCAAACCTATGTGCTAGCTACATCCCAACTATGCTACTATCAAATCAATGTGCTAGCTGCTGTACATCCCAACTATGCTACTATCAAACCTATGTGCTAGCTACTGTACATCCCAACTATGCTACTATCAAACCTATGTGCTAGCTACTGTACATCCCAACTATGCTACTATCAAACCTATGTGCTAGCTACATCCCAACTATGCTACTATCAAACCTATGTGCTAGCTACTGTACATCCCAACTATGCTACTATCAAACCTATGTGCTAGCTACATCCCAACTATGCTACTATCAAACCTATGTGCTAGCTACTGTACATCCCAACTATGCTACTATCAAACCAATGTGCTACCTACTGTCCATCCCAACTATGCTACTATCAAACCAATGTGCTAGCTACTGTACATCCCAACTATGCTACTGTCAAACCAATGTGCTAGCTACTGTACATCCCAAAGATGCTACTATAAATCCAATGTGCTAGCTACTGTACATCCCAACTATGCTACTATCAAACCTATGTGCTAGCTACTGTACATCCCAACTATGCTACTATCAAACCTATGTGCTAGTTACATCCCAACTATGCTACTATCAAACCAATGTGCTAGCTGCTGTACATCCCAACTATGCTACTATCAAACCTATGTGCTAGCTACATCCCAACTATGCTACTATCAAACCTATGTGCTAGCTACTGTACATCCCAACTATGCTACTATGAAACAAATGTGCTAGCTACTGTCCATCCCAACTATGCTACTATCAAACCAATGTGCTAGCTACTGTACATCCCAACTATGCTACTATCAAACCAATGTGCTAGCTACTGTACATCCCAACTATGCTACTATCAATCCAATATGCTAGTTACTGTACATCCCAACTATGCTACTGTCAAACCTATGTGCTAGCTTCTGTACATCCCAACTATGCAACTATCAAACCTATGTGCTAGTTACATCCCAACTATGCTACTATCAAACCTATGTGCTAGTTACATCCCAACTATGCTACTATCAAACCAATGTGCTAGCTGCTGTACATCCCAACTATGCTACTATCAAACCTATGTGCTAGCTACTGTACATCCCAACTATGCTACTATCAAACCTATGTGCTAGCTGCTGTACATCCCAACTATGCTACTATCAAACCAATGTGCTAGCTACTGTCCATCCCAACTATGCAACTATCAAACCTATGTGCTAGCTACATCCCAACTATGCTACTATCAAACCAATGTGCTAGCTGCTGTACATCCCAACTATGCTACTATCAAACCTATGTGCTAGCTACTGTACATCCCAACTATGCTACTATCAAACCTATGTGCTAGCTACATCCCAACTATGCTACTATCAAACCTATGTGCTAGCTACTGTCCATCCCAACTATGCTACTATCAAACCTATGTGCTTGCTACATCCCAACTATGCTACTATCAAATCAATGTGCTAGCTGCTGTACATCCCAACTATGCTACTATCAAACCAATGTGCTAGCTACTGTACATCCCAACTATGCTACTATCAAACCTATGTGCTAGTTACATCCCAACTATGCTACTATCAAACCAATGTGCTAGCTGCTGTACATCCCAACTATGCTACTATCAAACCTATGTGCTAGCTACATCCCAACTATGCTACTATCAAACCTATGTGCTAGCTACTGTACATCCCAACTATGCTACTATCAAACCTATGTGCTAGTTACATCCCAACTATGCTACTATCAAACCAATGTGCTAGCTGCTGTACATCCCAACTATGCTACTATCAAACCTATGTGCTAGCTACATCCCAACTATGCTACTATCAAATCAATGTGCTAGCTGCTGTACATCCCAACTATGCTACTATCAAACCTATGTGCTAGCTACTGTACATCCCAACTATGCTACTATCAAACCTATGTGCTAGCTACTGTACATCCCAACTATGCTACTATCAAACCTATGTGCTAGCTACATCCCAACTATGCTACTATCAAACCTATGTGCTAGCTACTGTACATCCCAACTATGCTACTATCAAACCAATGTGCTACCTACTGTCCATCCCAACTATGCTACTATCAAACCAATGTGCTAGCTACTGTACATCCCAACTATGCTACTGTCAAACCAATGTGCTAGCTACTGTACATCCCAAAGATGCTACTATAAATCCAATGTGCTAGCTACTGTACATCCCAACTATGCTACTATCAAACCTATGTGCTAGCTACTGTACATCCCAACTATGCTACTATCAAACCTATGTGCTAGTTACATCCCAACTATGCTACTATCAAACCAATGTGCTAGCTGCTGTACATCCCAACTATGCTACTATCAAACCTATGTGCTAGCTACATCCCAACTATGCTACTATCAAACCTATGTGCTAGCTACTGTACATCCCAACTATGCTACTATGAAACAAATGTGCTAGCTACTGTCCATCCCAACTATGCTACTATCAAACCAATGTGCTAGCTACTGTACATCCCAACTATGCTACTATCAAACCAATGTGCTAGCTACTGTACATCCCAACTATGCTACTATCAATCCAATATGCTAGTTACTGTACATCCCAACTATGCTACTGTCAAACCTATGTGCTAGCTTCTGTACATCCCAACTATGCAACTATCAAACCTATGTGCTAGTTACATCCCAACTATGCTACTATCAAACCTATGTGCTAGTTACATCCCAACTATGCTACTATCAAACCAATGTGCTAGCTGCTGTACATCCCAACTATGCTACTATCAAACCTATGTGCTAGCTACTGTACATCCCAACTATGCTACTATCAAACCTATGTGCTAGCTGCTGTACATCCCAACTATGCTACTATCAAACCAATGTGCTAGCTACTGTCCATCCCAACTATGCAACATTCAAACCTATGTGCTAGCTACATCCCAACTATGCTACTATCAAACCAATGTGCTAGCTGCTGTACATCCCAACTATGCTACTATCAAACCTATGTGCTAGCTACTGTACATCCCAACTATGCTACTATCAAACCTATGTGCTAGCTACATCCCAACTATGCTACTATCAAACCTATGTGCTAGCTACTGTCCATCCCAACTATGCTACTATCAAACCTATGTGCTTGCTACATCCCAACTATGCTACTATCAAATCAATGTGCTAGCTGCTGTACATCCCAACTATGCTACTATCAAACCAATGTGCTAGCTACTGTACATCCCAACTATGCTACTATCAAACCTATGTGCTAGTTACATCCCAACTATGCTACTATCAAACCAATGTGCTAGCTGCTGTACATCCCAACTATGCTACTATCAAACCTATGTGCTAGCTACATCCCAACTATGCTACTATCAAACCTATGTGCTAGCTACTGTACATCCCAACTATGCTACTATCAAACCTATGTGCTAGTTACATCCCAACTATGCTACTATCAAACCAATGTGCTAGCTGCTGTACATCCCAACTATGCTACTATCAAACCTATGTGCTAGCTACATCCCAACTATGCTACTATCAAATCAATGTGCTAGCTGCTGTACATCCCAACTATGCTACTATCAAACCTATGTGCTAGCTACTGTACATCCCAACTATGCTACTATCAAACCTATGTGCTAGCTACTGTACATCCCAACTATGCTACTATCAAACCTATGTGCTAGCTACATCCCAACTATGCTACTATCAAACCTATGTGCTAGCTACTGTACATCCCAACTATGCTACTATCAAACCTATGTGCTAGCTACATCCCAACTATGCTACTATCAAACCTATGTGCTAGCTACTGTACATCCCAACTATGCTACTATCAAACCAATGTGCTACCTACTGTCCATCCCAACTATGCTACTATCAAACCAATGTGCTAGCTACTGTACATCCCAACTATGCTACTGTCAAACCAATGTGCTAGCTACTGTACATCCCAAAGATGCTACTATAAATCCAATGTGCTAGCTACTGTACATCCCAACTATGCTACTATCAAACCTATGTGCTAGCTACTGTACATCCCAACTATGCTACTATCAAACCTATGTGCTAGTTACATCCCAACTATGCTACTATCAAACCAATGTGCTAGCTGCTGTACATCCCAACTATGCTACTATCAAACCTATGTGCTAGCTACATCCCAACTATGCTACTATCAAACCTATGTGCTAGCTACTGTACATCCCAACTATGCTACTATGAAACAAATGTGCTAGCTACTGTCCATCCCAACTATGCTACTATCAAACCAATGTGCTAGCTACTGTACATCCCAACTATGCTACTATCAAACCAATGTGCTAGCTACTGTACATCCCAACTATGCTACTATCAATCCAATATGCTAGTTACTGTACATCCCAACTATGCTACTGTCAAACCTATGTGCTAGCTTCTGTACATCCCAACTATGCAACTATCAAACCTATGTGCTAGTTACATCCCAACTATGCTACTATCAAACCTATGTGCTAGTTACATCCCAACTATGCTACTATCAAACCAATGTGCTAGCTGCTGTACATCCCAACTATGCTACTATCAAACCTATGTGCTAGCTACTGTACATCCCAACTATGCTACTATCAAACCTATGTGCTAGCTGCTGTACATCCCAACTATGCTACTATCAAACCAATGTGCTAGCTACTGTCCATCCCAACTATGCAACTATCAAACCTATGTGCTAGCTACATCCCAACTATGCTACTATCAAACCAATGTGCTAGCTGCTGTACATCCCAACTATGCTACTATCAAACCTATGTGCTAGCTACTGTACATCCCAACTATGCTACTATCAAACCTATGTGCTAGCTACATCCCAACTATGCTACTATCAAACCTATGTGCTAGCTACTGTCCATCCCAACTATGCTACTATCAAACCTATGTGCTTGCTACATCCCAACTATGCTACTATCAAATCAATGTGCTAGCTGCTGTACATCCCAACTATGCTACTATCAAACCAATGTGCTAGCTACTGTACATCCCAACTATGCTACTATCAAACCTATGTGCTAGTTACATCCCAACTATGCTACTATCAAACCAATGTGCTAGCTGCTGTACATCCCAACTATGCTACTATCAAACCTATGTGCTAGCTACATCCCAACTATGCTACTATCAAACCTATGTGCTAGCTACTGTACATCCCAACTATGCTACTATGAAACCAATGTGCTAGCTACTGTCCATCCCAACTATGCTACTATCAAACCAATGTGCTAGCTACTGTACATCCCAACTATGCTACTATCAATCCAATATGCTAGTTACTGTACATCCCAACTATGCTACTATCAATCCAATATGCTAGTTACTGTACATCCCAACTATGCTACTGTCAAACCAATGTGCTAGCTATGGTACATCCCAACTATGCTACTATCAAATCAATGTGCTAGCTGCTGTACATCTGAACTATGCTACTATCAAACCAATGTGCTAGCTACTGTACATCCCAACTATGCTACTATCAAACCTATGTGCTTGCTACTGTACATCCCAACTATGCTACTATCAAACCTATGTGCTAGCTACATCCCAACTATGCTACTATCAAACCTATGTGCTAGCTACTGTACATCCCAACTATGCTACTATCAAACCAATGTGCTAGCTACTGTCCATCCCAACTATGCTACTATCAAACCAATGTGCTAGCTACTGTACATCCCAACTATGCTACTATCAAACCTATGTGCTAGTTACATCCCAACTATGCTACTATCAAACCAATGTGCTAGCTGCTGTACATCCCAACTATGCTACTATCAAACCTATGTGCTAGCTACATCCCAACTATGCTACTATCAAACCTATGTGCTAGCTACTGTACATCCCAACTATGCTACTATGAAACAAATGTGCTAGCTACTGTACATCCCAACTATGCTACTATCAAACCAATGTGCTAGCTACTGTACATCCCAACTATGCTACTATCAATCCAATATGCTAGTAACTGTACATCCCAACTATGCTACTATCAAACCTATGTGCTAGCTACATCCCAACTATGCTACTATCAAACCTATGTGCTAGCTACTGTACATCCCAACTATGCTACTATCAAACCAATGTGCTAGCTACTGTCCATCCCAACTATGCTACTATCAAACCAATGTGCTAGCTACTGTACATCCCAACTATGCTACTATCAAACCTATGTGCTAGTTACATCCCAACTATGCTACTATCAAACCAATGTGCTAGCTGCTGTACATCCCAACTATGCTACTATCAAACCTATGTGCTAGCTACATCCCAACTATGCTACTATCAAACCTATGTGCTAGCTACTGTACATCCCAACTATGCTACTATGAAACCAATGTGCTAGCTACTGTACATCCCAACTATGCTACTATCAAACCAATGTGCTAGCTACTGTACATCCCAACTATGCTACTATCAATCCAATATGCTAGTTACTGTACATCCCAACTATGCTACTGTCAAACCAATGTGCTAGCTACTGTACATCCCAACTATGCTACTATCAAACCTATGTACTAGCTTCTGTACATCCCAAAGATGCTACTATGAAACCTATGTGCTAGCTACTGTACATCCCAACTATGCTACTATCAAACCAATGTGCTAGCTACTGTACATCCCAACTATGCTACTATCAAATCAATGTGCTAGCTGCTGTACATCTGAACTATGCTACTATCAAACCAATGTGCTAGCTACTGTACATCCCAACTATGCTACTATCAAACCTATGTGCTTGCTACTGTACATCCCAACTATGCTACTATCAAACCTATGTGCTAGCTACATCCCAACTATGCTACTATCAAACCTATGTGCTAGCTACTGTACATCCCAACTATGCTACTATCAAACCAATGTGCTAGCTACTGTCCATCCCAACTATGCTACTATCAAACCAATGTGCTAGCTACTGTACATCCCAACTATGCTACTATCAAACCTATGTGCTTGCTACTGTACATCCCAACTATGCTACTATCAAACCTATGTGCTAGCTACATCCCAACTATGCTACTATCAAACCTATGTGCTAGCTACTGTACATCCCAACTATGCTACTATCAAACCAATGTGCTAGCTACTGTCCATCCCAACTATGCTACTATCAAACCAATGTGCTAGCTACTGTACATCCCAACTATGCTACTATCAAACCTATGTGCTAGTTACATCCCAACTATGCTACTATCAAACCAATGTGCTAGCTGCTGTACATCCCAACTATGCTACTATCAAACCTATGTGCTAGCTACATCCCAACTATGCTACTATCAAACCTATGTGCTAGCTACTGTACCTCCCAACTATGCTACTATGAAACAAATGTGCTAGCTACTGTACATCCCAACTATGCTACTATCAAACCAATGTGCTAGCTACTGTACATCCCAACTATGCTACTATCAATCCAATATGCTAGTTACTGTACATCCCAACTATGCTACTATCAAACCTATGTGCTAGCTACATCCCAACTATGCTACTATCAAACCTATGTGCTAGCTACTGTACATCCCAACTATGCTACTATCAAACCAATGTGCTAGCTACTGTCCATCCCAACTATGCTACTATCAAACCAATGTGCTAGCTACTGTACATCCCAACTATGCTACTATCAAACCTATGTGCTAGTTACATCCCAACTATGCTACTATCAAACCAATGTGCTAGCTGCTGTACATCCCAACTATGCTACTATCAAACCTATGTGCTAGCTACATCCCAACTATGCTACTATCAAACATATGTGCTAGCTACTGTACATCCCAACTATGCTACTATCAAACCAATGTGCTAGCTGCTGTACATCCCAACTATGCTACTATCAAACCTATGTGCTAGCTACATCCCAACTATGCTACTATCAAACCTATGTGCTAGCTACTGTACATCCCAACTATGCTACTATCAAACCAATGTGCTAGCTACTGTACATCCCAACTATGCTACTATCAATCCAATATGCTAGTTACTGTACATCCCAACTATGCTACTGTCAAACCAATGTGCTAGCTACTGTACATCCCAACTATGCTACTATCAAACCTATGTACTAGCTTCTGTACATCCCAAAGATGCTACTATGAAACCTATGTGCTAGCTACTGTACATCCCAACTATGCTACTATCAAACCAATGTGCTAGCTACTGTACATCTGAACTATGCTACTATCAAACCAATGTGCTAGCTACTGAACATCACAACTATGCTACTATCCAACCTATGTGCTAGCTAATGTACATCCCAACTATGCTTCTATCAAACCAATGTGCTAGCTACTGTCCATCCCAACTATGCTGCTATCAAACCAATGTGCTAGCTACTGTCCATCCCAACTATGCTACTATCAAACCTATGTGCTAGCTTCTGTACATCCCAAAGATGCTACTATAAATCCAATGTGCTAGCTACTGTACATCCCAACTATGCTACTATCAAACCTATGTGCTAGCTACTGTACATCCCAACTATGCTACTATCAAACCTATGTGCTAGCTACATCCCAACTATGCTACTATCAAACCTATGTGCTAGCTACTGTACATCCCAACTATGCTACTATCAAACCAATGTGCTAGCTACTGTCCATCCCAACTATGCTACTATCAAACCAATGTGCTAGCTACTGTACATCCCAACTATGCTACTATCAAACCTATGTGCTAGTTACATCCCAACTATGCTACTATCAAACCAATGTGCTAGCTGCTGTACATCCCAACTATGCTACTATCAAACCTATGTGCTAGCTACATCCCAACTATGCTACTATCAAACCTATGTGCTAGCTACTGTACATCCCAACTATGCTACTATGAAACCAATGTGCTAGCTACTGTCCATCCCAACTATGCTACTATCAAACCAATGTGCTAGCTACTGTACATCCCAACTATGCTACTATCAATCCAATATGCTAGTTACTGTACATCCCAACTATGCTACTATCAATCCAATATGCTAGTTACTGTACATCCCAACTATGCTACTGTCAAACCAATGTGCTAGCTACTGTACATCCCAACTATGCTACTATCAAATCAATGTGCTAGCTGCTGTACATCTGAACTATGCTACTATCAAACCAATGTGCTAGCTACTGTACATCCCAACTATGCTACCATCAAACCTATGTGCTTGCTACTGTACATCCCAACTATGCTACTATCAAACCTATGTGCTAGCTACATCCCAACTATGCTACTATCAAACCTATGTGCTAGCTACTGTACATCCCAACTATGCTACTATCAAACCAATGTGCTAGCTACTGTCCATCCCAACTATGCTACTATCAAACCAATGTGCTAGCTACTGTACATCCCAACTATGCTACTATCAAACCTATGTGCTAGTTACATCCCAACTATGCTACTATCAAACCAATGTGCTAGCTGCTGTACATCCCAACTATGCTACTATCAAACCTTTGTGCTAGCTACATCCCAACTATGCTACTATCAAACCTATGTGCTAGCTACTGTACATCCCAACTATGCTACTATGAAACCAATGTGCTAGCTACTGTCCATCCCAACTATGCTACTATCAAACCAATGTGCTAGCTACTGTACATCCCAACTATGCTACTATCAAACCTATGTGCTTGCTACTGTACATCCCAACTATGCTACTATCAAACCTATGTGCTAGCTACATCCCAACTATGCTACTATCAAACCTATGTGCTAGCTACTGTACATCCCAACTATGCTACTATCAAACCAATGTGCTAGCTACTGTCCATCCCAACTATGCTACTATCAAACCAATGTGCTAGCTACTGTACATCCCAACTATGCTACTATCAAACCTATGTGCTAGTTACATCCCAACTATGCTACTATCAAACCAATGTGCTAGCTGCTGTACATCCCAACTATGCTACTATCAAACCTATGTGCTAGCTACATCCCAACTATGCTACTATCAAACCTATGTGCTAGCTACTGTACATCCCAACTATGCTACTATGAAACAAATGTGCTAGCTACTGTACATCCCAACTATGCTACTATCAAACCAATGTGCTAGCTACTGTACATCCCAACTATGCTACTATCAATCCAATATGCAAGTTACTGTACATCCCAACTATGCTACTATCAAACCTATGTGCTAGCTACATCCCAACTATGCTACTATCAAACCTATGTGCTAGCTACTGTACATCCCAACTATGCTACTATCAAACCAATGTGCTAGCTACTGTCCATCCCAACTATGCTACTATCAAACCAATGTGCTAGCTACTGTACATCCCAACTATGCTACTATCAAACCTATGTGCTAGTTACATCCCAACTATGCTACTATCAAACCAATGTGCTAGCTGCTGTACATCCCAACTATGCTACTATCAAACCTATGTGCTAGCTACATCCCAACTATGCTACTATCAAACCTATGTGCTAGCTACTGTACATCCCAACTATGCTACTATGAAACAAATGTGCTAGCTACTGTACATCCCAACTATGCTACTATCAAACCAATGTGCTAGCTACTGTACATCCCAACTATGCTACTATCAATCCAATATGCAAGTTACTGTACATCCCAACTATGCTACTATCAAACCTATGTGCTAGCTACATCCCAACTATGCTACTATCAAACCTATGTGCTAGCTACTGTACATCCCAACTATGCTACTATCAAACCAATGTGCTAGCTACTGTCCATCCCAACTATGCTACTATCAAACCAATGTGCTAGCTACTGTACATCCCAACTATGCTACTATCAAACCTATGTGCTAGTTACATCCCAACTATGCTACTATCAAACCAATGTGCTAGCTAATGTACATCCCAACTATGCTACTATCAAACCTATGTGCTAGCTACATCCCAACTATGCTACTATCAAACCTATGTGCTAGCTACATCCCAACTATGCTACTATGAAACCAATGTGCTAGCTACTGTACATCCCAACTATGCTACTATCAAACCAATGTGCTAGCTACTGTACATCCCAACTATGCTACTATCAATCCAATATGCTAGTTACTGTACATCCCAACTATGCTACTGTCAAACCAATGTGCTATCTACTGTCCATACCAACTATGCTACTATCAAACCTATGTGCTAGCTTCTGTACATCCCAAAGATGCTACTATAAATCCAATGTGCTAGCTACTGTACATCCCAACTATGCTACTATCAAACCTATGTGCTAGCTACTGTACATCCCAACTATGCTACTATCAAACCTATGTGCTAGCTACATCCCAACTATGCTACTATCAAACCTATGTGCTAGCTACATCCCAACTATGCTACTATCAAACCTATGTGCTAGCTACTGTACATCCCAACTATGCTACTATGAAACCAATGTGCTAGCTACTGTCCATCCCAACTATGCTACTATCAAACCAATGTGCTAGCTACTGTACATCCCAACTATGCTACTATCAATCCAATATGCTAGTTACTGTACATCCCAACTATGCTACTATCAATCCAATATGCTAGTTACTGTACATCCCAACTATGCTACTATCAATCCAATATGCTAGTTACTGTACATCCCAACTATGCTACTGTCAAACCAATGTGCTAGCTACTGTACATCCCAACTATGCTACTATCAAATCAATGTGCTAGCTGCTGTACATCTGAACTATGCTACTATCAAACCAATGTGCTAGCTACTGTACATCCCAACTATGCTACCATCAAACCTATGTGCTTGCTACTGTACATCCCAACTATGCTACTATCAAACCTATGTGCTAGCTACATCCCAACTATGCTACTATCAAACCTATGTGCTAGCTACTGTACATCCCAACTATGCTACTATCAAACCAATGTGCTAGCTACTGTCCATCCCAACTATGCTACTATCAAACCAATGTGCTAGCTACTGTACATCCCAACTATGCTACTATCAAACATATGTGCTAGTTACATCCCAACTATGCTACTATCAAACCAATGTGCTAGCTGCTGTACATCCCAACTATGCTACTATCAAACCTATGTGCTAGCTACATCCCAACTATGCTACTATCAAACCTATGTGCTAGCTACTGTACATCCCAACTATGCTACTATGAAACCAATGTGCTAGCTACATCCCAACTATGCTACTATCAAACCAATGTGCTAGCTACTGTACATCCCAACTATGCTACTATCAATCCAATATGCTAGTTACTGTACATCCCAACTATGCTACTATCAATCCAATATGCTAGTTACTGTACATCCCAACTATGCTACTGTCAAACCAATGTGCTAGCTACTGTACATCCCAACTATGCTACTATCAAATCAATGTGCTAGCTGCTGTACATCTGAACTATGCTACTATCAAACCAATGTGCTAGCTACTGTACATCCCAACTATGCTACTATCAAACCTATGTGCTTGCTACTGTACATCCCAACTATGCTACTATCAAACCTATGTGCTAGCTACATCCCAACTATGCTACTATCAAACCTATGTGCTAGCTACTGTACATCCCAACTATGCTACTATCAAACCAATGTGCTAGCTACTGTCCATCCCAACTATGCTACTATCAAACCAATGTGCTAGCTACTGTACATCCCAACTATGCTACTATCAAACCTATGTGCTAGTTACATCCCAACTATGCTACTATCAAACCAATGTGCTAGCTGCTGTACATCCCAACTATGCTACTATCAAACCTATGTGCTAGCTACATCCCAACTATGCTACTATCAAACCTATGTGCTAGCTACTGTACATCCCAACTATGCTACTATGAAACAAATGTGCTAGCTACTGTACATCCCAACTATGCTACTATCAAACCAATGTGCTAGCTACTGTACATCCCAACTATGCTACTATCAATCCAATATGCTAGTTACTGTACATCCCAACTATGCTACTATCAAACCTATGTGCTAGCTACATCCCAACTATGCTACTATCAAACCTATGTGCTAGCTACTGTACATCCCAACTATGCTACTATCAAACCAATGTGCTAGCTACTGTCCATCCCAACTATGCTACTATCAAACCAATGTGCTAGCTACTGTACATCCCAACTATGCTACTATCAAACCTATGTGCTAGTTACATCCCAACTATGCTACTATCAAACCAATGTGCTAGCTGCTGTACATCCCAACTATGCTACTATCAAACCTATGTGCTAGCTACATCCCAACTATGCTACTATCAAACCTATGTGCTAGCTACTGTACATCCCAACTATGCTACTATCAAACCTATGTGCTTGCTACTGAACATCCCAACTATGCTACTATCAAACCTATGTGCTAGCTACATCCCAACTATGCTACTATCAAACCTATGTGCTAGCTACTGTACATCCCAACTATGCTACTATCAAACCAATGTGCTAGCTACTGTCCATCCCAACTATGCTACTATCAAACCAATGTGCTAGCTACTGTACATCCCAACTATGCTACTATCAAACCTATGTGCTAGTTACATCCCAACTATGCTACTATCAAACCAATGTGCTAGCTGCTGTACATCCCAACTATGCTACTATCAAACCTATGTGCTAGCTACATCCCAACTATGCTACTATCAAACCTATGTGCTAGCTACTGTACATCCCAACTATGCTACTATGAAACAAATGTGCTAGCTACTGTACATCCCAACTATGCTACTATCAAACCAATGTGCTAGCTACTGTACATCCCAACTATGCTACTATCAATCCAATATGCTAGTTACTGTACATCCCAACTATGCTACTATCAAACCTATGTGCTAGCTACATCCCAACTATGCTACTATCAAACATATGTGCTAGCTACTGTACATCCCAACTATGCTACTATCAAACCAATGTGCTAGCTACTGTCCATCCCAACTATGCTACTATCAAACCAATGTGCTAGCTACTGTACATCCCAACTATGCTACTATCAAACCTATGTGCTAGTTACATCCCAACTATGCTACTATCAAACCAATGTGCTAGCTGCTGTACATCCCAACTATGCTACTATCAAACCTATGTGCTAGCTACATCCCAACTATGCTACTATCAAACCTATGTGCTAGCTACTGTACATCCCAACTATGCTACTATGAAACCAATGTGCTAGCTACTGTACATCCCAACTATGCTACTATCAAACCAATGTGCTAGCTACTGTACATCCCAACTATGCTACTATCAATCCAATATGCTAGTTACTGTACATCC
The DNA here is from genome assembly GCF_949987555.1 of Borostomias antarcticus. Taxonomy (NCBI): domain Eukaryota; kingdom Metazoa; phylum Chordata; class Actinopteri; order Stomiiformes; family Stomiidae; genus Borostomias; species Borostomias antarcticus. The sequence continues at coordinate 20,713,656 of NC_140234.1, forward strand.
CAACTATGCTACTGTCAAACCAATGTGCTAGCTACTGTACATCCCAACTATGCTACTATCAAACCTATGTACTAGCTTCTGTACATCCCAAAGATGCTACTATGAAACCTATGTGCTAGCTACTGTACATCCCAACTATGCTACTATCAAACCAATGTGCTAGCTACTGTACATCTGAACTATGCTACTATCAAACCAATGTGCTAGCTACTGAACATCCCAACTATGCTACTATCCAACCTATGTGCTAGCTAATGTACATCCCAACTATGCTTCTATCAAACCAATGTGCTAGCTACTGTCCATCCCAACTATGCTGCTATCAAACCAATGTGCTAGCTACTGTCCATCCCAACTATGCTACTATCAAACCTATGTGCTAGCTTCTGTACATCCCAAAGATGCTACTATAAATCCAATGTGCTAGCTACTGTACATCCCAACTATGCTACTATCAAACCTATGTGCTAGCTACTGTACATCCCAACTATGCTACTATCAAACCTATGTGCTAGCTACTGTCCATCCCAACTATGCTACTATCAAACCAATGTGCTAGCTACTGTCCATCCCAACTATGCTACTATCAAATCTATGTGCTAGTTACATCCCAACTATGCTACTATCAAACCAATGTGCTAGCTGCTGTACATCCCAACTATGCTACTATCAAACCTATGTGCTAGCTACTGTACATCCCAACTATGCTACTATCAAACCTATGTGCTAGCTACTGTACATCCCAACTATGCTACTATCAAACCTATGTGCTAGCTACATCCCAACTATGCTACTATCAAACCAATGTGCTAGCTTCTGTCCATCCCAACTATGCTACTATCAAACCGATGTGCTAGCTACTGTACATCCCAACTATGCTACTATCAAACCTATGTGCTAGTTACATCCCAACTATGCTACTATCAAACCAATGTGCTAGCTGCTGTACATCCCAACTATGCTACTATCAAACCTATGTGCTAGCTACATCCCAACTATGCTACTATCAAACCTATGTGCTAGCTACTGTACATCCCAACTATGCTACTATCAAACCAATGTGCTAGCTACTGTCCATCCCAACTATGCTACTATCAAACCAATGTGCTAGCTACTGTACATCCCAACTATGCTACTATCAAACCAATGTGCTAGCTGCTGTACATCCCAACTATGCTACTATCAAACCTATGTGCTAGCTACATCCCAACTATGCTACTATCAAACCTATGTGCTAGCTACTGTACATCCCAACTATGCTACTATCAAACCAATGTGCTAGCTGCTGTACATCCCAACTATGCTACTATCAAACCTATGTGCTAGCTACATCCCAACTATGCTACTATCAAACCTATGTGCTAGCTACTGTACATCCCAACTATGCTACTATGAAACCAATGTGCTAGCTACTGTCCATCCCAACTATGCTACTATCGAACCAATGTGCTAGCTACTGTACATCCCAACTATGCTACTATCAATCCAATATGCTAGTTACTGTACATCCCAACAATGCTACTATCAATCCAATATGCTAGTTACTGTACATCCCAACCATGCTACTGTCAAACCGATGTGCTAGCTACTGTACATCCCAACTGTGCTACTATCAAATCAATGTGCTAGCTGCTGTACATCTGAACTATGCTACTATCAAACCAATGTGCTAGCTACTGTACATCCCAACTATGCTACTATCAAACCTATGTGCTTGCTACTGTACATCCATACTATGCTACTATCAAACCTATGTGCTAGCTACATCCCAACTATGCTACTATCAAACCTATGTGCTAGCTAATGTACATCCCAACTATGCTACTATCAAACCAATGTGCTAGCTACTGTCCATCCCAACTATGCTACTATCAAACCAATGTGCTAGCTACTGTACATCCCAACTATGCTACTATCAATCCAATATGCTAGTTACTGTACATCCCAACTATGCTACTATCAAACCTATGTGCTAGCTACATCCCAACTATGCTACTATCAAACCTATGTGCTAGCTACTGTACATCCCAACTATGCTACTATCAAACCAATGTGCTAGCTACTGTCCATCCCAACTATGCTACTATCAAACCAATGTGCTAGCTACTGTACATCCCAACTATGCTACTATGAAACCAATGTGCTAGCTACTGTACATCCCAACTATGCTACTATCAAACCAATGTGCTAGCTACTGTACATCCCAACTATGCTACTATCAATCCAATATGCTAGTTACTGTACATCCCAACTATGCTACTGTCAAACCAATGTGCTAGCTACTGTCCATCCCAACTATGCTACTATCAAACCTATGTGCTAGCTTCTGTACATCCCAAAGATGCTACTATAAATCCAATGTGCTAGCTACTGTACATCCCAACTATGCTACTATCAAACCAATGTGCTAGCTACTGTACATCTGAACTATGCTACTATCAAACCAATGTGCTAGCTACTGAACATCCCAACTATGCTACTATCCAACCTATGTGCTAGCTAATGTACATCCCAACTATGCTTCTATCAAACCAATGTGCTAGCTACTGTCCATCCCAACTATGCTGCTATCAAACCAATGTGCTAGCTACTGTCCATCCCAACTATGCTACTATCAAACCTATGTGCTAGCTTCTGTACATCCCAAAGATGCTACTATAAATCCAATGTGCTAGCTACTGTACATCCCAACTATGCTACTATCAAACCTATGTGCTAGCTACTGTACATCCCAACTATGCTACTATCAAACCTATGTGCTAGCTACTGTCCATCCCAACTATGCTACTATCAAACCAATGTGCTAGCTACTGTCCATCCCAACTATGCTACTATCAAATCTATGTGCTAGTTACATCCCAACTATGCTACTATCAAACCAATGTGCTAGCTGCTGTACATCCCAACTATGCTACTATCAAACCTATGTGCTAGCTACTGTACATCCCAACTATGCTACTATCAAACCTATGTGCTAGCTACTGTACATCCCAACTATGCTACTATCAAACCTATGTGCTAGCTACATCCCAACTATGCTACTATCAAACCAATGTGCTAGCTTCTGTCCATCCCAACTATGCTACTATCAAACCAATGTGCTAGCTACTGTACATCCCAACTATGCTACTATCAAACCTATGTGCTAGTTACATCCCAACTATGCTACTATCAAACCAATGTGCTAGCTGCTGTACATCCCAACTATGCTACTATCAAACCTATGTGCTAGCTACATCCCAACTATGCTACTATCAAACCTATGTGCTAGCTACTGTACATCCCAACTATGCTACTATCAAACCAATGTGCTAGCTACTGTCCATCCCAACTATGCTACTATCAAACCAATGTGCTAGCTACTGTACATCCCAACTATGCTACTATCAAACCAATGTGCTAGCTGCTGTACATCCCAACTATGCTACTATCAAACCTATGTGCTAGCTACATCCCAACTATGCTACTATCAAACCTATGTGCTAGCTACTGTACATCCCAACTATGCTACTATCAAACCAATGTGCTAGCTGCTGTACATCCCAACTATGCTACTATCAAACCTATGTGCTAGCTACATCCCAACTATGCTACTATCAAACCTATGTGCTAGCTACTGTACATCCCAACTATGCTACTATGAAACCAATGTGCTAGCTACTGTCCATCCCAACTATGCTACTATCGAACCAATGTGCTAGCTACTGTACATCCCAACTATGCTACTATCAATCCAATATGCTAGTTACTGTACATCCCAACAATGCTACTATCAATCCAATATGCTAGTTACTGTACATCCCAACCATGCTACTGTCAAACCGATGTGCTAGCTACTGTACATCCCAACTGTGCTACTATCAAATCAATGTGCTAGCTGCTGTACATCTGAACTATGCTACTATCAAACCAATGTGCTAGCTACTGTACATCCCAACTATGCTACTATCAAACCTATGTGCTTGCTACTGTACATCCATACTATGCTACTATCAAACCTATGTGCTAGCTACATCCCAACTATGCTACTATCAAACCTATGTGCTAGCTAATGTACATCCCAACTATGCTACTATCAAACCAATGTGCTAGCTACTGTCCATCCCAACTATGCTACTATCAAACCAATGTGCTAGCTACTGTACATCCCAACTATGCTACTATCAATCCAATATGCTAGTTACTGTACATCCCAACTATGCTACTATCAAACCTATGTGCTAGCTACATCCCAACTATGCTACTATCAAACCTATGTGCTAGCTACTGTACATCCCAACTATGCTACTATCAAACCAATGTGCTAGCTACTGTCCATCCCAACTATGCTACTATCAAACCAATGTGCTAGCTACTGTACATCCCAACTATGCTACTATGAAACCAATGTGCTAGCTACTGTACATCCCAACTATGCTACTATCAAACCAATGTGCTAGCTACTGTACATCCCAACTATGCTACTATCAATCCAATATGCTAGTTACTGTACATCCCAACTATGCTACTGTCAAACCAATGTGCTAGCTACTGTCCATCCCAACTATGCTACTATCAAACCTATGTGCTAGCTTCTGTACATCCCAAAGATGCTACTATAAATCCAATGTGCTAGCTACTGTACATCCCAACTATGCTACTATCAAACCTATGTACTAGCTACTGTACATCCCAACTATGCTACTATCAAACCTATGTGCTAGCTACATCCCAACTATGCTACTATCAAACCTATGTGCTAGCTACTGTACATCCCAACTATGCTACTATCAAACCAATGTGCTAGCTACTGTCCATCCCAACTATGCTACTATCAAACCAATGTGCTAGCTACTGTACATCCCAACTATGCTACTATCAAACCAATGTGCTAGCTGCTGTACATCCCAACTATGCTACTATCAAACCTATGTGCTAGCTACATCCCAACTATGCTACTATCAAACCTATGTGCTAGCTACTGTACATCCCAACTATGCTACTATGAAACCAATGTGCTAGCTACTGTCCATCCCAACTATGCTACTATCAAACCAATGTGCTAGCTACTGTACATCCCAACTATGCTACTATCAATCCAATATGCTAGTTACTGTACATCCCAACTATGCTACTATCAATCCAATATGCTAGTTACTGTACATCCCAACTATGCTACTGTCAAACCAATGTGCTAGCTACTGTACATCCCAACTATGCTACTATCAAATCAATGTGCTAGCTGCTGTACATCTGAACTATGCTACTATCAAACCAATGTGCTAGCTACTGTACATCCCAACTATGCTACTATCAAACCTATGTGCTTGCTACTGTACATCCCAACTATGCTACTATCAAACCTATGTGCTAGCTACATCCCAACTATGCTACTATCAAACCTATGTGCTAGCTACATCCCAACTATGCTACTATCAAACCTATGTGCTAGCTACTGTACATCCCAACTATGCTACTATCAAACCAATGTGCTAGCTACTGTCCATCCCAACTATGCTACTATCAAACCAATGTGCTAGCTACTGTACATCCCAACTATGCTACTATCAAACCTATGTGCTAGTTACATCCCAACTATGCTACTATCAAACCAATGTGCTAGCTGCTGTACATCCCAACTATGCTACTATCAAACCTATGTGCTAGCTACATCCCAACTATGCTACTATCAAACCTATGTGCTAGCTACTGTACATCCCAACTATGCTACTATGAAACCAATGTGCTAGCTACTGTACATCCCAACGATGCTACTATCAAACCAATGTGCTAGCTACTGTACATCCCAACTATGCTACTATCAAACCAATGTGCTAGTTACTGTACATCCCAACTATGCTACTGTCAAACCAATGTGCTAGCTACTGTACATCCCAACTATGCTACTATCAAACCTATGTACTAGCTTCTGTACATCCCAAAGATGCTACTATGAAACCTATGTGCTAGCTACTGTACATCCCAACTATGCTACTATCAAACCAATGTGCTAGCTACTGTACATCTGAACTATGCTACTATCAAACCAATGTGCTAGCTACTGAACATCCCAACTATGCTACTATCCAACCTATGTGCTATCTAATGTACATCCCAACTATGCTTCTATCAAACCAATGTGCTAGCTACTGTCCATCCCAACTATGCTGCTATCAAACCAATGTGCTAGCTACTGTCCATCCCAACTATGCTACTATCAAACCTATGTGCTAGCTTCTGTACATCCCAAAGATGCTACAATAAATCCAATGTGCCAGCTACTGTACATCCCAACTATGCTACTATCAAACCTATGTGCTAGCTACTGTACATCCCAACTATGCTACTATCAAACCTATGTGCTAGCTACATCCCAACTATGCTACTATCAAACCTATGTGCTAGCTACTGTACATCCCAACTATGCTACTATCAAACCAATGTGCTAGCTACTGTCCATCCCAACTATGCTACTATCAAACCAATGTGCTAGCTACTGTCCATCCCAACTATGCTACTATCAAACCTATGTGCTAGTTACATCCCAACTATGCTACTATCAAACCAATGTGCTAGCTGCTGTACATCCCAACTATGCTACTATCAAACCTATGTGCTAGCTACTGTACATCCCAACTATGCTACTATCAAACCTATGTGCTAGCTACTGTACATCCCAACTATGCTACTATCAAACCTATGTGCTTGCTACATCCCAACTATGCTACTATCAAACCAATGTGCTAGCTTCTGTCCATCCCAACTATGCTACTATCAAACCAATGTGCTAGCTACTGTACATCCCAACTATGCTACTATGAAACCAATGTGCTAGCTACTGTCCATCCCAACTATGCTACTATCAAACCAATGTGCTAGCTACTGTACATCCCAACTATGCTACTATCAATCCAATATGCTAGTTACTGTACATCCCAACTATGCTACTATCAATCCAATATGCTAGTTACTGTACATCCCAACTATGCTACTGTCAAACCAATGTGCTAGCTACTGTACATCCCAACTATGCTACTATCAAATCAATGTGCTAGCTGCTGTACATCTGAACTATGCTACTATCAAACCAATGTGCTAGCTACTGTACATCCCAACTATGCTACCATCAAACCTATGTGCTTGCTACTGTACATCCCAACTATGCTACTATCAAACCTATGTGCTAGCTACATCCCAACTATGCTACTATCAAACCTATGTGCTAGCTACTGTACATCCCAACTATGCTACTATCAAACCAATGTGCTAGCTACTGTCCATCCCAACTATGCTACTATCAAACCAATGTGCTAGCTACTGTACATCCCAACTATGCTACTATCAAACCTATGTGCTAGTTACATCCCAACTATGCTCCTATCAAACCAATGTGCTAGCTGCTGTACATCCCAACTATGCTACTATCAAACCTATGTGCTAGCTACATCCCAACTATGCTACTATCAAACCTATGTGCTAGCTACTGTACATCCCAACTATGCTACTATGAAACCAATGTGCTAGCTACTGTCCATCCCAACTATGCTACTATCAAACCAATGTGCTAGCTACTGTACATCCCAACTATGCTACTATCAATCCAATATGCTAGTTACTGTACATCCCAACTATGCTACTATCAATCCAATATGCTAGTTACTGTACATCCCAACTATGCTACTATCAAACCTATGTGCTAGCTACATCCCAACTATGCTACTATCAAACCTATGTGCTAGCTACTGTACATCCCAACTATGCTACTATCAAACCAATGTGCTAGCTACTGTCCATCCCAACTATGCAACTATCAAACCAATGTGCTAGCTACTGTACATCCCAACTATGCTACTATCAAACCTATGTGCTAGTTACATCCCAACTATGCTACTATCAAACCAATGTGCTAGCTGCTGTACATCCCAACTATGCTACTATCAAACCTATGTGCTAGCTACATCCCAACTATGCTACTATCAAACCTATGTGCTAGCTACTGTACATCCCAACTATGCTACTATGAAACCAATGTGCTAGCTACTGTACATCCCAACTATGCTACTATCAAACCAATGTGCTAGCTACTGTACATCCCAACTATGCTACTATCAATCCAATATGCTAGTTACTGTACATCCCAACTATGCTACTGTCAAACCAATGTGCTAGCTACTGTACATCCCAACTATGCTACTATCAAACCTATGTACTAGCTTCTGTACATCCCAAAGATGCTACTATGAAACCTATGTGCTAGCTACTGTACATCCCAACTATGCTACTATCAAACCAATGTGCTAGCTACTGTACATCTGAACTATGCTACTATCAAACCAATGTGCTAGCTACTGAACATCCCAACTATGCTACTATCCAACCTATGTGCTAGCTAATGTACATCCCAACTATGCTTCTATCAAACCAATGTGCTAGCTACTGTCCATCCCAACTATGCTGCTATCAAACCAATGTGCTAGCTACTGTCCATCCCAACTATGCTACTATCAAACCTATGTGCTAGCTTCTGTACATCCCAAAGATGCTACTATAAATCCAATGTGCTAGCTACTGTACATCCCAACTATGCTACTATCAAACCTATGTGCTAGCTACTGTACATCCCAACTATGCTACTATCAAACCTATGTGCTAGCTACATCCCAACTATGCTACTATCAAACCTATGTGCTAGCTACTGTACATCCCAACTATGCTACTATCAAACCAATGTGCTAGCTACTGTCCATCCCAACTATGCTACTATCAAACCAATGTGCTAGCTACTGTCCATCCCAACTATGCTACTATCAAACCTATGTGCTAGCTACTGTCCATCCCAACTATGCTACTATCAAACCAATGTGCTAGCTGCTGTACATCCCAACTATGCTACTATCAAACCTATGTGCTAGCTACTGTACATCCCAACTATGCTACTATCAAACCTATGTGCTAGCTACTGTACATCCCAACTATGCTACTATCAAACCTATGTGCTAGCTACATCCCAACTATGCTACTATCAAACCAATGTGCTAGCTTCTGTCCATCCCAACTATGCTACTATCAAACCAATGTGCTAGCTACTGTACATCCCAACTATGCTACTATCAAACCTATGTGCTAGTTACATCCCAACTATGCTACTATCAAACCAATGTGCTAGCTGCTGTACATCCCAACTATGCTACTATCAAACCTATGTGCTAGCTACATCCCAACTATGCTACTATCAAACCAATGTGCTAGCTACTGTACATCCCAACTATGCTACTATCAAACCTATGTGCTAGCTTCTGTACATCCCAACTATGCTACTATCAAACCAATGTGCTAGCTACTGTCCATCCCAACTATGCTACTATCAAACCAATGTGCTAGCTACTGTACATCCCAACTATGCTACTATCAAACCAATGTGCTAGCTGCTGTACATCCCAACTATGCTACTATCAAACCAATGTGCTAGCTACTGTCCATCCCAACTATGCTACTATCAAACCAATGTGCTAGCTACTGTACATCCCAACTATGCTACTATCAATCCAATATGCTAGTTACTGTACATCCCAACTATGCTACTATCAATCCAATATGCTAGTTACTGTACATCCCAACCATGCTACTGTCAAACCAATGTGCTAGCTACTGTACATCCCAACTATGCTACTATCAAATCAATGTGCTAGCTGCTGTACATCTGAACTATGCTACTATCAAACCAATGTGCTAGCTACTGTACATCCCAACTATGCTACTATCAAACCTATGTGCTTGCTACTGTACATCCCAACTATGCTACTATCAAACCTATGTGCTAGCTACATCCCAACTATGCTACTATCAAACCTATGTGCTAGCTACTGTACATCCCAACTATGCTACTATCAAACCAATGTGCTAGCTACTGTCCATCCCAACTATGCTACTATCAAACCAATGTGCTAGCTACTGTACATCCCAACTATGCTACTATCAAACCTATGTGCTAGTTACATCCCAACTATGCTACTATCAAACCAATGTGCTAGCTGCTGTACATCCCAACTATGCTACTATCAAACCTATGTGCTAGCTACATCCCAACTATGCTACTATCAAACCTATGTGCTAGCTACTGTACATCCCAACTATGCTACTATGAAACAAATGTGCTAGCTACTGTACATCCCAACAGTGCTACTATCAAACCAATGTGCTAGCTACTGTACATCCCAACTATGCTACTATCAATCCAATATGCTAGTTACTGTACATCCCAACTATGCTACTATCAAACCTATGTGCTAGCTACATCCCAACTATGCTACTATCAAACCTATGTGCTAGCTACTGTACATCCCAACTATGCTACTATCAAACCAATGTGCTAGCTACTGTCCATCCCAACTATGCTACTATCAAACCAATGTGCTAGCTACTGTACATCCCAACTATGCTACTATCAAACCTATGTGCTAGTTACATCCCAACTATGCTACTATCAAACCAATGTGCTAGCTGCTGTACATCCCAACTATGCTACTATCAAACCTATGTGCTAGCTACATCCCAACTATGCTACTATCAAACCTATGTGCTAGCTACTGTACATCCCAACTATGCTACTATGAAACCAATGTGCTAGCTACTGTACATCCCAACTATGCTACTATCAAACCAATGTGCTAGCTACTGTACATCCCAACTATGCTACTATCAATCCAATATTCTAGTTACTGTACATCCCAACTATGCTACTGTCAAACCAATGTGCTAGCTACTGTCCATCCCAACTATGCTACTATCAAACCTATGTGCTAGCTTCTGTACATCCCAAAGATGCTACTATAAATCCAATGTGCTAGCTACTGTACATCCCAACTATGCTACTATCAAACCTATGTGCTAGCTACTGTACATCCAAACTATGCTACTATCAAACCTATGTGCTAGCTACATCCCAACTATGCTACTATCAAACCTATGTGCTAGCTACTGTACATCCCAACTATGCTACTATCAAACCAATGTGCTAGCTACTGTCCATCCCAACTATGCTATTATCAAATCAATGTGCTAGCTACTATACATCCCAACTATGCTACTATCAAACCTATGTGCTAGTTACATCCCAACTATGCTACTATCAAACCAATGTGCTAGCTACTGTACATCCCAACTATGCTACTATCAAATCAATGTGCTAGCTGCTGTACATCTGAACTATGCTACTATCAAACCAATGTGCTAGCTTCTGTACATCCCAAAGATGCTACTATAAATCCAATGTGCTAGCTACTGTACATCCCAACTATGCTACTATCAAACCTATGTGCTAGCTACTGTACATCCCAACTATGCTACTATCAAACCTATGTGCTAGCTACATCCCAACTATGCTACTATCAAACCTATGTGCTAGCTACTGTACATCCCAACTATGCTACTATCAAACCAATGTGCTAGCTACTGTCCATCCCAACTATGCTACTATCAAACCAATGTGCTAGCTACTGTCCATCCCAACTATGCTACTATCAAACCTATGTGCTAGTTACATCCCAACTATGCTACTATCAAACCAATGTGCTAGCTGCTGTACATCCCAACTATGCTACTATCAAACCTATGTGCTAGCTACTGTACATCCCAACTATGCTACTATCAAACCTATGTGCTAGCTACTGTACATCCCAACTATGCTACTATCAAACCTATGTGCTAGCTACATCCCAACTATGCTACTATCAAACCAATGTGCTAGCTTCTGTCCATCCCAACTATGCTACTATCAAACCAATGTGCTAGCTACTGTACATCCCAACTATGCTACTATCAAACCTATGTGCTAGTTACATCCCAACTATGCTACTATCAAACCAATGTGCTAGCTGCTGTACATCCCAACTATGCTACTATCAAACCTATGTGCTAGCTACATCCCAACTATGCTACTATCAAACCTATGTGCTAGCTACTGTACATCCCAACTATGCTACTATCAAACCAATGTGCTAGCTACTGTCCATCCCAACTATGCTACTATCAAACCAATGTGCTAGCTACTGTACATCCCAACTATGCTACTATCAAACCAATGTGCTAGCTGCTGTACATCCCAACTATGCTACTATCAAACCAATGTGCTAGCTACTGTACATCCCAACTATGCTACTATCAAACCTATGTGCTAGCTACTGTACATCCCAACTATGCTACTATCAAACCAATGTGCTAGCTACTGTCCATCCCAACTATGCTACTATCAAACCAATGTGCTAGCTACTGTACATCCCAACTATGCTACTATCAATCCAATATGCTAGTTACTGTACATCCCAACTATGCAACTATCAATCCAATATGCTAGTTACTGTACATCCCAACCATGCTACTGTCAAACCAATGTGCTAGCTACTGTACATCCCAACTATGCTACTATCAAACCAATGTGCTAGCTACTGTACATCCCAACTATGCTACTATCAAACCTATGTGCTTGCTACTGTACATCCCAACTATGCTACTATCAAACCTATGTGCTAGCTACATCCCAACTATGCTACTATCAAACCTATGTGCTAGCTACTGTACATCCCAACTATGCTACTATCAAACCAATGTGCTAGCTACTGTCCATCCCAACTATGCTACTATCAAACCAATGTGCTAGCTACTGTACATCCCAACTATGCTACTATCAAACCTATGTGCTAGTTACATCCCAACTATGCTACTATCAAACCAATGTGCTAGCTGCTGTACATCCCAACTATGCTACTATCAAACCTATGTGCTAGCTACATCCCAACTATGCTACTATCAAACCTATGTGCTAGCTACTGTACATCCCAACTATGCTACTATGAAACAAATGTGCTAGCTACTGTACATCCCAACTATGCTACTATCAAACCAATGTGCTAGCTACTGTACATCCCAACTATGCTACTATCAATCCAATATGCTAGTTACTGTACATCCCAACTATGCTACTATCAAACCTATGTGCTAGCTACATCCCAACTATGCTACTATCAAACCTATGTGCTAGCTACTGTACATCCCAACTATGCTACTATCAAACCAATGTGCTAGCTACTGTCCATCCCAACTATGCTACTATCAAACCAATGTGCTAGCTACTGTACATCCCAACTATGCTACTATCAAACCTATGTGCTAGTTACATCCCAACTATGCTACTATCAAACCAATGTGCTAGCTGCTGTACATCCCAACTATGCTACTATCAAACCTATGTGCTAGCTACATCCCAACTATGCTACTATCAAACCTATGTGCTAGCTACTGTACATCCCAACTATGCTACTATGAAACCAATGTGCTAGCTACTGTCCATCCCAACTATGCTACTATCAAACCAATGTGCTAGCTACTGTACATCCCAACTATGCTACTATCAATCCAATATTCTAGTTACTGTACATCCCAACTATGCTACTGTCAAACCAATGTGCTAGCTACTGTCCATCCCAACTATGCTACTATCAAACCTATGTGCTAGCTTCTGTACATCCCAAAGATGCTACTATAAATCCAATGTGCTAGCTACTGTACATCCCAACTATGCTACTATCAAACCTATGTGCTAGCTACTGTACATCCCAACTATGCTACTATCAAACCAATGTGCTAGCTACTGTCCATCCCAACTATGCTACTATCAAACCAATGTGCTAGCTACTGTACATCCCAACTATGCTACTATCAATCCAATATGCTAGTTACTGTACATCCCAACTATGCAACTATCAATCCAATATGCTAGTTACTGTACATCCCAACCATGCTACTGTCAAACCAATGTGCTAGCTACTGTACATCCCAACTATGCTACTATCAAACCAATGTGCTAGCTACTGTACATCCCAACTATGCTACTATCAAACCTATGTGCTTGCTACTGTACATCCCAACTATGCTACTATCAAACCTATGTGCTAGCTACATCCCAACTATGCTACTATCAAACCTATGTGCTAGCTACTGTACATCCCAACTATGCTACTATCAAACCAATGTGCTAGCTACTGTACATCCCAACTATGCTACTATCAAACCTATGTGCTAGTTACATCCCAACTATGCTACTATCAAACCAATGTGCTAGCTGCTGTACATCCCAACTATGCTACTATCAAATCTATGTGCTAGCTACATCCCAACTATGCTACTATCAAACCTATGTGCTAGCTACTGTACATCCCAACTATGCTACTATGAAACAAATGTGCTAGCTACTGTACATCCCAACTATGCTACTATCAAACCAATGTGCTAGCTACTGTACATCCCAACTATGCTACTATCAATCCAATATGCTAGTTACTGTACATCCCAACTATGCTACTATCAAACCTATGTGCTAGCTACATCCCAACTATGCTACTATCAAACCTATGTGCTAGCTACTGTACATCCCAACTATGCTACTATCAAACCAATGTGCTAGCTACTGTCCATCCCAACTATGCTACTATCAAACCAATGTGCTAACTACTGTACATCCCAACTATGCTACTATCAAACCTATGTGCTAGTTACATCCCAACTATGCTACTATCAAACCAATGTGCTAGCTGCTGTACATCCCAACTATGCTACTATCAAACCTATGTGCTAGCTACATCCCAACTATGCTACTATCAAACCTATGTGCTAGCTACTGTACATCCCAACTATGCTACTATGAAACCAATGTGCTAGCTACTGTACATCCCAACTATGCTACTATCAAACCAATGTGCTAGCTACTGTACATCCCAACTATGCTACTATCAATCCAATATTCTAGTTACTGTACATCCCAACTATGCTACTGTCAAACCAATGTGCTAGCTACTGTCCATCCCAACTATGCTACTATCAAACCTATGTGCTAGCTTCTGTACATCCCAAAGATGCTACTATAAATCCAATGTGCTAGCTACTGTACATCCCAACTATGCTACTATCAAACCTATGTGCTAGCTACTGTACATCCCAACTATGCTACTATCAAACCAATGTGCTAGCTACTGTCCATCCCAACTATGCTACTATCAAACCAATGTGCTAGCTACTGTACATCCCAACTATGCTACTATCAATCCAATATGCTAGTTACTGTACATCCCAACTATGCTACTATCAATCCAATATGCTAGTTACTGTACATCCCAACTATGCTACTGTCAAACCAATGTGCTAGCTACTGTACATCCCAACTATGCTACTATCAATCCAATGTGCTAGTTACTGTACATCCCAACTATGCTACTATCAATCCAATATGCTAGTTACTGTACATCCCAACTATGCTACTGTCAAACCAATGTGCTAGCTACTGTACATCCCAACTATGCTACTATCAAATCAATGTGCTAGCTGCTGTACATCTGAACTATGCTACTATCAAACCAATGTGCTAGCTACTGTACATCCCAACTATGCTACTATCAAACCTATGTGCTTGCTACTGTACATCCCAACTATGCTACTATCAAACCTTTGTGCTAGCTACATCCCAACTATGCTACTATCAAACCTATGTGCTAGCTACTGTACATCCCAACTATGCTACTATCAAACCAATGTGCTAGCTACTGTCCATCCCAACTATGCTACTATCAAACCAATGTGCTAGCTACTGTACATCCCAACTATGCTACTATCAAACCTATGTGCTAGTTACATCCCAACTATGCTACTATCAAACCAATGTGCTAGCTGCTGTACATCCCAACTATGCTACTATCAAATCTATGTGCTAGCTACATCCCAACTATGCTACTATCAAACCTATGTGCTAGCTACTGTACATCCCAACTATGCTACTATGAAACAAATGTGCTAGCTACTGTACATCCCAACTATGCTACTATCAAACCAATGTGCTAGCTACTGTACATCCCAACTATGCTACTATCAATCCAATATGCTAGTTACTGTACATCCCAACTATGCTACTATCAAACCTATGTGCTAGCTACATCCCAACTATGCTACTATCAAACCTATGTGCTAGCTACTGTACACCCCAACTATGCTACTATCAAACCAATGTGCTAGCTACTGTCCATCCCAACTATGCTACTATCAAACCAATGTGCTAGCTACTGTACATCCCAACTATGCTACTATCAAACCTATGTGCTAGTTACATCCCAACTATGCTACTATCAAACCAATGTGCTAGCTGCTGTACATCCCAACTATGCTACTATCAAACCTATGTGCTAGCTACATCCCAACTATGCTACTATCAAACCTATGTGCTAGCTACTGTACATCCCAACTATGCTACTATGAAACCAATGTGCTAGCTACTGTACATCCCAACTATGCTACTATCAAACCAATGTGCTAGCTACTGTACATCCCAACTATGCTACTATCAATCCAATATTCTAGTTACTGTACATCCCAACTATGCTACTGTCAAACCAATGTGCTAGCTACTGTCCATCCCAACTATGCTACTATCAAACCTATGTGCTAGCTTCTGTACATCCCAAAGATGCTACTATAAATCCAATGTGCTAGCTACTGTACATCCCAACTATGCTACTATCAAACCTATGTGCTAGCTACTGTACATCCCAACTATGCTACTATCAAACCAATGTGCTAGCTACTGTCCATCCCAACTATGCTACTATCAAACCAATGTGCTAGCTACTGTACATCCCAACTATGCTACTATCAATCCAATATGCTAGTTACTGTACATCCCAACTATGCTACTATCAATCCAATATGCTAGTTACTGTACATCCCAACTATGCTACTGTCAAACCAATGTGCTAGCTACTGTACATCCCAACTATGCTACTATCAAATCAATGTGCTAGCTGCTGTACATCTGAACTATGCTACTATCAAACCAATGTGCTAGCTACTGTACATCCCAACTATGCTACTATCAAACCTATGTGCTTGCTACTGTACATCCCAACTATGCTACTATCAAACCTTTGTGCTAGCTACATCCCAACTATGCTACTATCAAACCTATGTGCTAGCTACTGTACATCCCAACTATGCTACTATCAAACCAATGTGCTAGCTACTGTCCATCCCAACTATGCTACTATCAAACCAATGTGCTAGCTACTGTACATCCCAACTATGCTACTATCAAACCTATGTGCTAGTTACATCCCAACTATGCTACTATCAAACCAATGTGCTAGCTGCTGTACATCCCAACTATGCTACTATCAAACCTATGTGCTAGCTACATCCCAACTATGCTACTATCAAACATATGTGCTAGCTACTGTACATCCCAACTATGCTACTATGAAACAAATGTGCTAGCTACTGTACATCCCAACTATGCTACTATCAAACCAATGTGCTAGCTACTGTACATCCCAACTATGCTACTATCAATCCAATATGCTAGTTACTGTACATCCCAACTATGCTACTATCAAACCTATGTGCTAGCTACATCCCAACTATGCTACTATCAAACCTATGTGCTAGCTACTGTACATCCCAACTATGCTACTATCAAACCAATGTGCTAGCTACTGTCCATCCCAACTATGCTACTATCAAACCAATGTGCTAGCTACTGTACATCCCAACTATGCTACTATCAAACCTATGTGCTAGTTACATCCCAACTATGCTACTATCAAACCAATGTGCTAGCTGCTGTACATCCCAACTATGCTACTATCAAACCTATGTGCTAGCTACATCCCAACTATGCTACTATCAAACCTATGTGCTAGCTACTGTACATCCCAACTATGCTACTATGAAACCAATGTGCTAGCTACTGTACATCCCAACTATGCTACTATCAAACCAATGTGCTAGCTACTGTACATCCCAACTATGCTACTATCAATCCAATATTCTAGTTACTGTACATCCCAACTATGATACTGTCAAACCAATGTGCTAGCTACTGTCCATCCCAACTATGCTACTATCAAACCTATGTGCTAGCTTCTGTACATCCCAAAGATGCTACTATAAATCCAATGTGCTAGCTACTGTACATCCCAACTATGCTACTATCAAACATATGTGCTAGCTACTGTACATCCCAACTATGCTACTATCAAACCTATGTGCTAGCTACATCCCAACTATGCTACTATCAAACCTATGTGCTAGCTACTGTACATCCCAACTATGCTACTATCAAACCAATGTGCTAGCTACTGTCCATCCCAACTATGCTATTATCAAATCAATGTGCTAGCTACTGTACATCCCAACTATGCTACTATCAAACCTATGTGCTAGTTACATCCCAACTATGCTACTATCAAACCAATGTGCTAGCTGCTGTACATCCCAACTATGCTACTATCAAACCTATGTGCTAGCTACATCCCAACTATGCTACTATCAAACCTATGTGCTAGCTACTGTACATCCCAACTATGCTACTATGAAACCAATGTGCTAGCTACTGTCCATCCCAACTATGCTACTATCAAACCAATGTGCTAGCTACTGTACATCCCAACTATGCTACTATCAATCCAATATGCTAGTTACTGTACATCCCAACTATGCTACTATCAATCCAATATGCTAGTTACTGTACATCCCAACTATGCTACTGTCAAACCAATGTGCTAGCTACTGTACATCCCAACTATGCTACTATCAAATCAATGTGCTAGCTGCTGTACATCTGAACTATGCTACTATCAAACCAATGTGCTAGCTTCTGTACATCCCAAAGATGCTACTATAAATCCAATGTGCTAGCTACTGTACATCCCAACTATGCTACTATCAAACCTATGTGCTAGCTACTGTACATCCCAACTATGCTACTATCAAACCTATGTGCTAGCTACATCCCAACTATGCTACTATCAAACCTATGTGCTAGCTACTGTACATCCCAACTATGCTACTATCAAACCAATGTGCTAGCTACTGTCCATCCCAACTATGCTACTATCAAACCAATGTGCTAGCTACTGTCCATCCCAACTATGCTACTATCAAACCTATGTGCTAGTTACATCCCAACTATGCTACTATCAAACCAATGTGCTAGCTGCTGTACATCCCAACTATGCTACTATCAAACCTATGTGCTAGCTACTGTACATCCCAACTATGCTACTATCAAACCTATGTGCTAGCTACTGTACATCCCAACTATGCTACTATCAAACCTATGTGCTAGCTACATCCCAACTATGCTACTATCAAACCAATGTGCTAGCTTCTGTCCATCCCAACTATGCTACTATCAAACCAATGTGCTAGCTACTGTACATCCCAACTATGCTACTATCAAACCTATGTGCTAGTTACATCCCAACTATGCTACTATCAAACCAATGTGCTAGCTGCTGTACATCCCAACTATGCTACTATCAAACCTATGTGCTAGCTACATCCCAACTATGCTACTATCAAACCTATGTGCTAGCTACTGTACATCCCAACTATGCTACTATCAAACCAATGTGCTAGCTACTGTCCATCCCAACTATGCTACTATCAAACCAATGTGCTAGCTACTGTACATCCCAACTATGCTACTATCAATCCAATATGCTAGTTACTGTACATCCCAACTATGCTACTATCAAACCTATGTGCTAGCTACATCCCAACTATGCTACTATCAAACCTATGTGCTAGCTACTGTACATCCCAACTATGCTACTATCAAACCAATGTGCTAGCTACTGTCCATCCCAACTATGCTACTATCAAACCAATGTGCTAGCTACTGTACATCCCAACTATGCTACTATCAAACCTATGTGCTAGTTACATCCCAACTATGCTACTATCAAACCAATGTGCTAGCTGCTGTACATCCCAACTATGCTACTATCAAACCTATGTGCTAGCTACATCCCAACTATGCTACTATCAAACCTATGTGCTAGCTACTGTACATCCCAACTATGCTACTATGAAACCAATGTGCTAGCTACTGTACATCCCAACTATGCTACTATCAAACCAATGTGCTAGCTACTGTACATCCCAACTATGCTACTATCAATCCAATATTCTAGTTACTGTACATCCCAACTATGCTACTGTCAAACCAATGTGCTAGCTACTGTCCATCCCAACTATGCTACTATCAAACCTATGTGCTAGCTTCTGTACATCCCAAAGATGCTACTATAAATCCAATGTGCTAGCTACTGTACATCCCAACTATGCTACTATCAAACATATGTGCTAGCTACTGTACATCCCAACTATGCTACTATCAAACCTATGTGCTAGCTACATCCCAACTATGCTACTATCAAACCTATGTGCTAGCTACTGTACATCCCAACTATGCTACTATCAAACCAATGTGCTAGCTACTGTCCATCCCAACTATGCTATTATCAAATCAATGTGCTAGCTACTGTACATCCCAACTATGCTACTATCAAACCTATGTGCTAGTTACATCCCAACTATGCTACTATCAAACCAATGTGCTAGCTGCTGTACATCCCAACTATGCTACTATCAAACCTATGTGCTAGCTACATCCCAACTATGCTACTATCAAACCTATGTGCTAGCTACTGTACATCCCAACTATGCTACTATGAAACCAATGTGCTAGCTACTGTCCATCCCAACTATGCTACTATCAAACCAATGTGCTAGCTACTGTACATCCCAACTATGCTACTATCAATCCAATATGCTAGTTACTGTACATCCCAACTATGCTACTATCAATCCAATATGCTAGTTACTGTACATCCCAACTATGCTACTGTCAAACCAATGTGCTAGCTACTGTACATCCCAACTATGCTACTATCAAATCAATGTGCTAGCTGCTGTACATCTGAACTATGCTACTATCAAACCAATGTGCTAGCTTCTGTACATCCCAAAGATGCTACTATAAATCCAATGTGCTAGCTACTGTACATCCCAACTATGCTACTATCAAACCTATGTGCTAGCTACTGTACATCCCAACTATGCTACTATCAAACCTATGTGCTAGCTACATCCCAACTATGCTACTATCAAACCTATGTGCTAGCTACTGTACATCCCAACTATGCTACTATCAAACCAATGTGCTAGCTACTGTCCATCCCAACTATGCTACTATCAAACCAATGTGCTAGCTACTGTCCATCCCAACTATGCTACTATCAAACCTATGTGCTAGTTACATCCCAACTATGCTACTATCAAACCAATGTGCTAGCTGCTGTACATCCCAACTATGCTACTATCAAACCTATGTGCTAGCTACTGTACATCCCAACTATGCTACTATCAAACCTATGTGCTAGCTACTGTACATCCCAACTATGCTACTATCAAACCTATGTGCTAGCTACATCCCAACTATGCTACTATCAAACCAATGTGCTAGCTTCTGTCCATCCCAACTATGCTACTATCAAACCAATGTGCTAGCTACTGTACATCCCAACTATGCTACTATCAAACCTATGTGCTAGTTACATCCCAACTATGCTACTATCAAACCAATGTGCTAGCTGCTGTACATCCCAACTATGCTACTATCAAACCTATGTGCTAGCTACATCCCAACTATGCTACTATCAAACCTATGTGCTAGCTACTGTACATCCCAACTATGCTACTATCAAACCAATGTGCTAGCTACTGTCCATCCCAACTATGCTACTATCAAACCAATGTGCTAGCTACTGTACATCCCAACTATGCTACTATCAAACCAATGTGCTAGCTGCTGTACATCCCAACTATGCTACTATCAAACCAATGTGCTAGCTACTGTACATCCCAACTATGCTACTATCAAACCTATGTGCTAGCTACTGTACATCCCAACTATGCTACTATCAAACCAATGTGCTAGCTACTGTCCATCCCAACTATGCTACTATCAAACCAATGTGCTAGCTACTGTACATCCCAACTATGCTACTATCAATCCAATATGCTAGTTACTGTACATCCCAACTATGCTACTATCAATCCAATATGCTAGTTACTGTACATCCCAACCATGCTACTGTCAAACCAATGTGCTAGCTACTGTACATCCCAACTATGCTACTATCAAACCAATGTGCTAGCTACTGTACATCCCAACTATGCTACTATCAAACCTATGTGCTTGCTACTGTACATCCCAACTATGCTACTATCAAACCTATGTGCTAGCTACATCCCAACTATGCTACTATCAAACCTATGTGCTAGCTACTGTACATCCCAACTATGCTACTATCAAACCAATGTGCTAGCTACTGTCCATCCCAACTATGCTACTATCAAACCAATGTGCTAGCTACTGTACATCCCAACTATGCTACTATCAAACCTATGTGCTAGTTACATCCCAACTATGCTACTATCAAACCAATGTGCTAGCTGCTGTACATCCCAACTATGCTACTATCAAACCTATGTGCTAGCTACATCCCAACTATGCTACTATCAAACCTATGTGCTAGCTACTGTACATCCCAACTATGCTACTATGAAACAAATGTGCTAGCTACTGTACATCCCAACTATGCTACTATCAAACCAATGTGCTAGCTACTGTACATCCCAACTATGCTACTATCAATCCAATATGCTAGTTACTGTACATCCCAACTATGCTACTATCAAACCTATGTGCTAGCTACATCCCAACTATGCTACTATCAAACCTATGTGCTAGCTACTGTACATCCCAACTATGCTACTATCAAACCAATGTGCTAGCTACTGTCCATCCCAACTATGCTACTATTAAACCAATGTGCTAGCTACTGTACATCCCAACTATGCTACTATCAAACCTATGTGCTAGTTACATCCCAACTATGCTACTATCAAACCAATGTGCTAGCTGCTGTACATCCCAACTATGCTACTATCAAACCTATGTGCTAGCTACATCCCAACTATGCTACTATCAAACCTATGTGCTAGCTACTGTACATCCCAACTATGCTACTATGAAACCAATGTGCTAGCTACTGTACATCCCAACTATGCTACTATCAAACCAATGTGCTAGCTACTGTACATCCCAACTATGCTACTATCAATCCAATATTCTAGTTACTGTACATCCCAACTATGCTACTGTCAAACCAATGTGCTAGCTACTGTCCATCCCAACTATGCTACTATCAAACCTATGTGCTAGCTTCTGTACATCCCAAAGATGCTACTATAAATCCAATGTGCTAGCTACTGTACATCCCAACTATGCTACTATCAAACCTATGTGCTAGCTACTGTACATCCCAACTATGCTACTATCAAACCTATGTGCTAGCTACATCCCAACTATGCTACTATCAAACCTATGTGCTAGCTACTGTACATCCCAACTATGCTACTATCAAACCAATGTGCTAGCTACTGTCCATCCCAACTATGCTATTATCAAATCAATGTGCTAGCTACTGTACATCCCAACTATGCTACTATCAAACCTATGTGCTAGTTACATCCCAACTATGCTACTATCAAACCAATGTGCTAGCTGCTGTACATCCCAACTATGCTACTATCAAACCTATGTGCTAGCTACATCCCAACTATGCTACTATCAAACCTATGTGCTAGCTACTGTACATCCCAACTATGCTACTATGAAACCAATGTGCTAGCTACTGTCCATCCCAACTATGCTACTATCAAACCAATGTGCTAGCTACTGTACATCCCAACTATGCTACTATCAATCCAATATGCTAGTTACTGTACATCCCAACTATGCTACTATCAATCCAATATGCTAGTTACTGTACATCCCAACTATGCTACTGTCAAACCAATGTGCTAGCTACTGTACATCCCAACTATGCTACTATCAAATCAATGTGCTAGCTGCTGTACATCTGAACTATGCTACTATCAAACCAATGTGCTAGCTACTGTACATCCCAACTATGCTACCATCAAACCTATGTGCTTGCTACTGTACATCCCAACTATGCTACTATCAAACCAATGTGCTAGCTACTGTCCATCCCAACTATGCTACTATCAAACCAATGTGCTAGCTACTGTACATCCCAACTATGCTACTATCAAACCTATGTGCTAGTTACATCCCAACTATGCTACTATCAAACCAATGTGCTAGCTGCTGTACATCCCAACTATGCTACTATCAAACCTATGTGCTAGCTACATCCCAACTATGCTACTATCAAACCTATGTGCTAGCTACTGTACATCCCAACTATGCTACTATGAAACCAATGTGCTAGCTACTGTCCATCCCAACTATGCTACTATCAAACCAATGTGCTAGCTACTGTACATCCCAACTATGGTACTATCAATCCAATATGCTAGTTACTGTACATCCCAACTATGCTACTATCAATCCAATATGCTAGTTACTGTACATCCCAACTATGCTACTGTCAAACCAATGTGCTAGCTACTGTACATCCCAACTATGCTACTATCAAATCAATGTGCTAGCTGCTGTACATCTGAACTATGCTACTATCAAACCAATGTGCTAGCTACTGTACATCCCAACTATGCTACCATCAAACCTATGTGCTTGCTACTGTACATCCCAACTATGCTACTATCAAACCTATGTGCTAGCTACATCCCAACTATGCTACTATCAAACCTATGTGCTAGCTACTGTACATCCCAACTATGCTACTATCAAACCAATGTGCTAGCTACTGTCCATCCCAACTATGCTACTATCAAACCAATGTGCTAGCTACTGTACATCCCAACTATGCTACTATCAAACCTATGTGCTAGTTACATCCCAACTATGCTACTATCAAACCAATGTGCTAGCTGCTGTACATCCCAACTATGCTACTATCAAACCTATGTGCTAGCTACATCCCAACTATGCTACTATCAAACCTATGTGCTAGCTACTGTACATCCCAACTATGCTACTATGAAACCAATGTGCTAGCTACTGTCCATCCCAACTATGCTACTATCAAACCAATGTGCTAGCTACTGTACATCCCAACTATGCTACTATCAATCCAATATGCTAGTTACTGTACATCCCAACTATGCTACTATCAATCCAATATGCTAGTTACTGTACATCCCAACCATGCTACTGTCAAACCAATGTGCTAGCTACTGTACATCCCAACTATGCTACTATCAAACCAATGTGCTAGCTACTGTACATCCCAACTATGCTACTATCAAACCTATGTGCTTGCTACTGTCCATCCCAACTATGCTACTATCAAACCAATGTGCAAGCTACTGTACATCCCAACTATGCTACTATCAAACCTATGTGCTAGTTACATCCCAACTATGCTACTATCAAACCAATGTGCTAGCTGCTGTACATCCCAACTATGCTACTATCAAACCTATGTGCTAGCTACATCCCAACTATGCTACTATCAAACCTATGTGCTAGCTACTGTACATCCCAACTATGCTACTATGAAACAAATGTGCTAGCTACTGTACATCCCAACTATGCTACTATCAAACCAATGTGCTAGCTACTGTACATCCCAACTATGCTACTATCAATCCAATATGCTAGTTACTGTACATCCCAACTATGCTACTATCAAACCTATGTGCTAGCTACATCCCAACTATGCTACTATCAAACCTATGTGCTAGCTACTGTACATCCCAACTATGCTACTATCAAACCAATGTGCTAGCTACTGTCCATCCCAACTATGCTACTATCAAACCAATGTGCTAGCTACTGTACATCCCAACTATGCTACTATCAAACCTATGTGCTAGTTACATCCCAACTATGCTACTATCAAACCAATGTGCTAGCTGCTGTACATCCCAACTATGCTACTATCAAACCTATGTGCTAGCTACATCCCAACTAGGCTACTATCAAACCTATGTGCTAGCTACTGTACATCCCAACTATGCTACTATGAAACCTATGTGCTAGCTACTGTACATCCCAACTATGCTACTATGAAACCAATGTGCTAGCTACTGTACATCCCAACTATGCTACTATCAAACCAATGTGCTAGCTACTGTACATCCCAACTATGCTACTATCAATCCAATATTCTAGTTACTGTACATCCCAACTATGCTACTGTCAAACCAATGTGCTAGCTACTGTCCATCCCAACTATGCTACTATCAAACCTATGTGCTAGCTTCTGTACATCCCAAAGATGCTACTATAAATCCAATGTGCTAGCTACTGTACATCCCAACTATGCTACTATCAAACCTATGTGCTAGCTACTGTACATCCCAACTATGCTACTATCAAACCTATGTGCTAGCTACATCCCAACTATGCTACTATCAAACCTATGTGCTAGCTACTGTACATCCCAACTATGCTACTATCAAACCAATGTGCTAGCTACTGTCCATCCCAACTATGCTATTATCAAATCAATGTGCTAGCTACTGTACATCCCAACTATGCTACTATCAAACCTATGTGCTAGTTACATCCCAACTATGCTACTATCAAACCAATGTGCAAGCTGCTGTACATCCCAACTATGCTACTATCAAACCTATGTGCTAGCTACATCCCAACTATGCTACTATCAAACCTATGTGCTAGCTACTGTACATCCCAACTATGCTACTATGAAACCAATGTGCTAGCTACTGTCCATCCCAACTATGCTACTATCAAACCAATGTGCTAGCTACTGTACATCCCAACTATGCTACTATCAATCCAATATGCTAGTTACTGTACATCCCAACTATGCTACTATCAATCCAATATGCTAGTTACTGTACATCCCAACTATGCTACTGTCAAACCAATGTGCTAGCTACTGTACATCCCAACTATGCTACTATCAAATCAATGTGCTAGCTGCTGTACATCTGAACTATGCTACTATCAAACCAATGTGCTAGCTACTGTACATCCCAACTATGCTACCATCAAACCTATGTGCTTGCTACTGTACATCCCAACTATGCTACTATCAAACCAATGTGCTAGCTACTGTCCATCCCAACTATGCTACTATCAAACCAATGTGCTAGCTACTGTACATCCCAACTATGCTACTATCAAACCTATGTGCTAGTTACATCCCAACTATGCTACTATCAAACCAATGTGCTAGCTGCTGTACATCCCAACTATGCTACTATCAAACCTATGTGCTAGCTACATCCCAACTATGCTACTATCAAACCTATGTGCTAGCTACTGTACATCCCAACTATGCTACTATGAAACCAATGTGCTAGCTACTGTCCATCCCAACTATGCTACTATCAAACCAATGTGCTAGCTACTGTACATCCCAACTATGCTACTATCAATCCAATATGCTAGTTACTGTACATCCCAACTATGCTACTATCAATCCAATATGCTAGTTACTGTACATCCCAACTATGCTACTGTCAAACCAATGTGCTAGCTACTGTACATCCCAACTATGCTACTATCAAATCAATGTGCTAGCTGCTGTACATCTGAACTATGCTACTATCAAACCAATGTGCTAGCTACTGTACATCCCAACTATGCTACCATCAAACCTATGTGCTTGCTACTGTACATCCCAACTATGCTACTATCAAACCTATGTGCTAGCTACATCCCAACTATGCTACTATCAAACCTATGTGCTAGCTACTGTACATCCCAACTATGCTACTATCAAACCAATGTGCTAGCTACTGTCCATCCCAACTATGCTACTATCAAACCAATGTGCAAGCTACTGTACATCCCAACTATGCTACTATCAAACCTATGTGCTAGTTACATCCCAACTATGCTACTATCAAACCAATGTGCTAGCTGCTGTACATCCCAACTATGCTACTATCAAACCTATGTGCTAGCTACATCCCAACTATGCTACTATCAAACCTATGTGCTAGCTACTGTACATCCCAACTATGCTACTATGAAACAAATGTGCTAGCTACTGTACATCCCAACTATGCTACTATCAAACCAATGTGCTAGCTACTGTACATCCCAACTATGCTACTATCAATCCAATATGCTAGTTACTGTACATCCCAACTATGCTACTATCAAACCTATGTGCTAGCTACATCCCAACTATGCTACTATCAAACCTATGTGCTAGCTACTGTACATCCCAACTATGCTACTATCAAACCAATGTGCTAGCTACTGTCCATCCCAACTATGCTACTATCAAACCAATGTGCTAGCTACTGTACATCCCAACTATGCTACTATCAAACCTATGTGCTAGTTACATCCCAACTATGCTACTATCAAACCAATGTGCTAGCTGCTGTACATCCCAACTATGCTACTATCAAACCTATGTGCTAGCTACATCCCAACTAGGCTACTATCAAACCTATGTGCTAGCTACTGTACATCCCAACTATGCTACTATGAAACCTATGTGCTAGCTACTGTACATCCCAACTATGCTACTATGAAACCAATGTGCTAGCTACTGTACATCCCAACTATGCTACTATCAAACCAATGTGCTAGCTACTGTACATCCCAACTATGCTACTATCAATCCAATATTCTAGTTACTGTACATCCCAACTATGCTACTGTCAAACCAATGTGCTAGCTACTGTCCATCCCAACTATGCTACTATCAAACCTATGTGCTAGCTTCTGTACATCCCAAAGATGCTACTATAAATCCAATGTGCTAGCTACTGTACATCCCAACTATGCTACTATCAAACCTATGTGCTAGCTACTGTACATCCCAACTATGCTACTATCAAACCTATGTGCTAGCTACATCCCAACTATGCTACTATCAAACCTATGTGCTAGCTACTGTACATCCCAACTATGCTACTATCAAACCAATGTGCTAGCTACTGTCCATCCCAACTATGCTATTATCAAATCAATGTGCTAGCTACTGTACATCCCAACTATGCTACTATCAAACCTATGTGCTAGTTACATCCCAACTATGCTACTATCAAACCAATGTGCAAGCTGCTGTACATCCCAACTATGCTACTATCAAACCTATGTGCTAGCTACATCCCAACTATGCTACTATCAAACCTATGTGCTAGCTACTGTACATCCCAACTATGCTACTATGAAACCAATGTGCTAGCTACTGTCCATCCCAACTATGCTACTATCAAACCAATGTGCTAGCTACTGTACATCCCAACTATGCTACTATCAATCCAATATGCTAGTTACTGTACATCCCAACTATGCTACTATCAATCCAATATGCTAGTTACTGTACATCCCAACTATGCTACTGTCAAACCAATGTGCTAGCTACTGTACATCCCAACTATGCTACTATCAAATCA
The DNA here is from genome assembly GCF_949987555.1 of Borostomias antarcticus. Taxonomy (NCBI): domain Eukaryota; kingdom Metazoa; phylum Chordata; class Actinopteri; order Stomiiformes; family Stomiidae; genus Borostomias; species Borostomias antarcticus. The sequence goes on from NC_140234.1 coordinate 20,742,846, forward strand.
ATGTGCTAGCTGCTGTACATCTGAACTATGCTACTATCAAACCAATGTGCTAGCTACTGTACATCCCAACTATGCTACCATCAAACCTATGTGCTTGCTACTGTACATCCCAACTATGCTACTATCAAACCAATGTGCTAGCTACTGTCCATCCCAACTATGCTACTATCAAACCAATGTGCTAGCTACTGTACATCCCAACTATGCTACTATCAAACCTATGTGCTAGTTACATCCCAACTATGCTACTATCAAACCAATGTGCTAGCTGCTGTACATCCCAACTATGCTACTATCAAACCTATGTGCTAGCTACATCCCAACTATGCTACTATCAAACCTATGTGCTAGCTACTGTACATCCCAACTATGCTACTATGAAACCAATGTGCTAGCTACTGTCCATCCCAACTATGCTACTATCAAACCAATGTGCTAGCTACTGTACATCCCAACTATGCTACTATCAATCCAATATGCTAGTTACTGTACATCCCAACTATGCTACTATCAATCCAATATGCTAGTTACTGTACATCCCAACTATGCTACTGTCAAACCAATGTGCTAGCTACTGTACATCCCAACTATGCTACTATCAAATCAATGTGCTAGCTGCTGTACATCTGAACTATGCTACTATCAAACCAATGTGCTAGCTACTGTACATCCCAACTATGCTACCATCAAACCTATGTGCTTGCTACTGTACATCCCAACTATGCTACTATCAAACCTATGTGCTAGCTACATCCCAACTATGCTACTATCAAACCTATGTGCTAGCTACTGTACATCCCAACTATGCTACTATCAAACCAATGTGCTAGCTACTGTCCATCCCAACTATGCTACTATCAAACCAATGTGCTAGCTACTGTACATCCCAACTATGCTACTATCAAACCTATGTGCTAGTTACATCCCAACTATGCTACTATCAAACCAATGTGCTAGCTGCTGTACATCCCAACTATGCTACTATCAAACCTATGTTCTAGCTACATCCCAACTATGCTACTATCAAACCTATGTGCTAGCTACTGTACATCCCAACTATGCTACTATGAAACCAATGTGCTAGCTACTGTCCATCCCAACTATGCTACTATCAAACCAATGTGCTAGCTACTGTACATCCCAACTATGCTACTATCAATCCAATATGCTAGTTACTGTACATCCCAACTATGCTACTATCAATCCAATATGCTAGTTACTGTACATCCCAACTATGCTACTGTCAAACCAATGTGCTAGCTACTGTACATCCCAACTATGCTACTATCAAACCAATGTGCTAGCTACTGTACATCCCAACTATGCTACTATCAATCCAATATGCTAGTTACTGTACATCCCAACTATGCTACTATCAAACCTATGTGCTAGCTACATCCCAACTATGCTACTATCAAACCTATGTGCTAGCTACTGTACATCCCAACTATGCTACTATCAAACCAATGTGCTAGCTACTGTCCATCCCAACTATGCTACTATCAAACCAATGTGCTAGCTACTGTACATCCCAACTATGCTACTATCAAACCTATGTGCTAGTTACATCCCAACTATGCTACTATCAAACCAATGTGCTAGCTGCTGTACATCCCAACTATGCTACTATCAAACCTATGTGCTAGCTACATCCCAACTAGGCTACTATCAAACCTATGTGCTAGCTACTGTACATCCCAACTATGCTACTATGAAACCTATGTGCTAGCTACTGTACATCCCAACTATGCTACTATGAAACCAATGTGCTAGCTACTGTACATCCCAACTATGCTACTATCAAACCAATGTGCTAGCTACTGTACATCCCAACTATGCTACTATCAATCCAATATTCTAGTTACTGTACATCCCAACTATGCTACTGTCAAACCAATGTGCTAGCTACTGTCCATCCCAACTATGCTACTATCAAACCTATGTGCTAGCTTCTGTACATCCCAAAGATGCTACTATAAATCCAATGTGCTAGCTACTGTACATCCCAACTATGCTACTATCAAACCTATGTGCTAGCTACTGTACATCCCAACTATGCTACTATCAAACCTATGTGCTAGCTACATCCCAACTATGCTACTATCAAACCTATGTGCTAGCTACTGTACATCCCAACTATGCTACTATCAAACCAATGTGCTAGCTACTGTCCATCCCAACTATGCTATTATCAAATCAATGTGCTAGCTGCTGTACATCTGAACTATGCTACTATCAAACCAATGTGCTAGCTACTGTACATCCCAACTATGCTACCATCAAACCTATGTGCTAGCTACTGTACATCCCAACTATGCTACTATCAATCCAATATGCTAGTTACTGTACATCCCAACTATGCTACTATCAATCCAATATGCTAGTTACTGTACATCCCAACTATGCTACTGTCAAACCAATGTGCTAGCTACTGTACATCCCAACTATGCTACTATCAAATCAATGTGCTAGCTGCTGTACATCTGAACTATGCTACTATCAAACCAATGTGCTAGCTACTGTACATCCCAACTATGCTACCATCAAACCTATGTGCTTGCTACTGTACATCCCAACTATGCTACTATCAAACCTATGTGCTAGCTACATCCCAACTATGCTACTATCAAACCTATGTGCTAGCTACTGTACATCCCAACTATGCTACTATCAAACCAATGTGCTAGCTACTGTCCATCCCAACTATGCTACTATCAAACCAATGTGCTAGCTACTGTACATCCCAACTATGCTACTATCAAACCTATGTGCTAGTTACATCCCAACTATGCTACTATCAAACCAATGTGCTAGCTGCTGTACATCCCAACTATGCTACTATCAAACCTATGTTCTAGCTACATCCCAACTATGCTACTATCAAACCTATGTGCTAGCTACTGTACATCCCAACTATGCTACTATGAAACCAATGTGCTAGCTACTGTCCATCCCAACTATGCTACTATCAAACCAATGTGCTAGCTACTGTACATCCCAACTATGCTACTATCAATCCAATATGCTAGTTACTGTACATCCCAACTATGCTACTATCAATCCAATATGCTAGTTACTGTACATCCCAACTATGCTACTGTCAAACCAATGTGCTAGCTACTGTACATCCCAACTATGCTACTATCAAACCAATGTGCTAGCTACTGTACATCCCAACTATGCTACTATCAATCCAATATGCTAGTTACTGTACATCCCAACTATGCTACTATCAAACCTATGTGCTAGCTACATCCCAACTATGCTACTATCAAACCAATGTGCTAGCTACTGTACATCCCAACTATGCTACTATCAAACCAATGTGCTAGCTACTGTACATCCCAACTATGCTACTATCAATCCAATATGCTAGTTACTGTACATCCCAACTATGCTACTATCAATCCAATATGCTAGTTACTGTACATCCCAACTATGCTACTATCAAACCTATGTGCTAGCTTCTGTACATCCCAAAGATGCTACTATAAATCCAATGTGCTAGCTACTGTACATCCCAACTATGCTACTATCAAACCTATGTGCTAGCTACTGTACATCCCAACTATGCTACTATCCAACCTATGTGCTAGCTACATCCCAACTATGCTACTGTACATCCCAACTATGCTACTGTCAAACCAATGTGCTAGCTACTGTACATCCCAACTATGCTACTATCAAACCTACAGTATGTGCTAGCTACTGTACATCCCAACTATGCTACTATCAAACCTATGTGCTAGCTACATCCCAACTATGCTACTATCAAACCAATGTGCTAGCTTCTGTACATCCCAAAGATGCTACTATAAATCCAATGTGCTAGCTACTGTACATCCCAACTATGCTACTATCAAACCTATGTGCTAGCTACTGTACATCCCAACTATGCTACTATCAAACCTATGTGCTAGCTACATCCCAACTATGCTACTATCAAACCAATGTGCTAGCTACCGTCCATCCCAACTATGCTACTATCAAACCTATGTGCTAGCTACATCCCAACTATGCTACTATCAAATCAATGTGCTAGCTGCTGTACATCCCAACTATGCTACTATCAAACCTATGTGCTAGCTACTGTACATCCCAACTATGCTACTATCAAACCTATGTGCTAGCTACTGTACATCCCAACTATGCTACTATCAAACCTATGTGCTAGCTACATCCCAACTATGCTACTATCAAACCTATGTGCTAGCTACTGTACATCCCAACTATGCTACTATCAAACCAATGTGCTAGCTACTGTCCATCCCAACTATGCTACTATCAAACCAATGTGCTAGCTACTGTACATCCCAACTATGCTACTATCAAACCTATGTGCTAGTTACATCCCAACTATGCTACTATCAAACCAATGTGCTAGCTGCTGTACATCCCAACTATGCTACTATCAAACCTATGTGCTAGCTACATCCCAACTATGCTACTATCAAACCTATGTGCTAGCTACTGTACATCCCAACTATGCTACTTTGAAACCAATGTGCTAGCTACTGTCCATCCCAACTATGCTACTATCAAACCAATGTGCTAGCTACTGTACATCCCAACTATGCTACTATCAATCCAATATGCTAGTTACTGTACATCCCAACTATGCTACTATCAATCCAATATGCTAGTTACTGTACATCCCAACCATGCTACTGTCAAACCAATGTGCTAGCTACTGTACATCCCAACTATGCTACTATCAAACCAATGTGCTAGCTACTGTACATCCCAACTATGCTACTATCAAACCTATGTGCTTGCTACTATACATCCAAACTATGCTACTATCAAACCTATGTGCTAGCTACATCCCAACTATGCTACTATCAAACCTATGTGCTAGCTACTGTACATCCCAACTATGCTACTATCAAACCAATGTGCTAGCTACATCCCAACTATGCTACTATCAAACCTATGTGCTAGCTACTGTACATCCCAACTATGCTACTATCAAACCAATGTGCTAGCTACTGTCCATCCCAACTATGCTACTATCAAACCAATGTGCTAGCTACTGTACATCCCAACTATGCTACTATCAAACCTATGTGCTAGTTACATCCCAACTATGCTACTATCAAACCAATGTGCTAGCTGCTGTACTTCCCAACTATGCTACTATCAAACCTATGTGCTAGCTACATCCCAACTATGCTACTATCAAACCTATGTGCTAGCTACTGTACATCCCAACTATGCTACTATGAAACAAATGTGCTAGCTACTGTACATCCCAACTATGCTACTATCAAACCAATGTGCTAGCTACTGTACATCCCAACTATGCTACTATCAATCCAATATGCTAGTTACTGTACATCCCAACCATGCTACTATCAAACCTATGTGCTAGCTACATCCCAACTATGCTACTATCAAACCTATGTGCTAGCTACTGTACATCCCAACTATGCTACTATCAAACCAATGTGCTAGCTACTGTCCATCCCAACTATGCTACTATCAAACCAATGTGCTAGCTACTGTACATCCCAACTATGCTACTATCAAACCTATGTGCTAGTTACATCCCAACTATGCTACTATCAAACCAATGTGCTAGCTGCTGTACATCCCAACTATGCTACTATCAAACCTATGTGCTAGCTACATCCCAACTATGCTACTATCAAACCTATGTGCTAGCTACTGTACATCCCAACTATGCTACTATGAAACCAATGTGCTAGCTACTGTACATCCCAACTATGCTACTATCAAACCAATGTGCTAGCTACTGTACATCCCAACTATGCTACTATCAATCCAATATTCTAGTTACTGTACATCCCAACTATGCTACTGTCAAACCAATGTGCTAGCTACTGTCCATCCCAACTATGCTACTATCAAACCTATGTGCTAGCTTCTGTACATCCCAAAGATGCTACTATAAATCCAATGTGCTAGCTACTGTACATCCCAACTATGCTACTATCAAACCTATGTGCTAGCTACTGTACATCCCAACTATGCTACTATCAAACCTATGTGCTAGCTACATCCCAACTATGCTACTATCAAACATATGTGCTAGCTACTGTACATCCCAACTATGCTACTATCAAACCAATGTGCTAGCTACTGTCCATCCCAACTATGCTATTATCAAATCAATGTGCTAGCTACTGTACATCCCAACTATGCTACTATCAAACCTATGTGCTAGTTACATCCCAACTATGCTACTATCAAACCAATGTGCTAGCTGCTGTACATCCCAACTATGCTACTATCAAACCTATGTGCTAGCTACATCCCAACTATGCTACTATCAAACCTATGTGCTAGCTACTGTACATCCCAACTATGCTACTATGAAACCAATGTGCTAGCTACTGTCCATCCCAACTATGCTACTATCAAACCAATGTGCTAGCTACTGTCCATCCCAACTATGCTACTATCAATCCAATATGCTAGTTACTGTACATCCCAACTATGCTACTATCAATCCAATATGCTAGTTACTGTACATCCCAACTATGCTACTATCAAACCAATGTGCTAGCTTCTGTACATCCCAAAGATGCTACTATAAATCCAATGTGCTAGCTACTGTACATCCCAACTATGCTACTATCAAACCAATGTGATAGCTACTGTACATCCCAACTATGCTACCATCAAACCTATGTGCTTGCTACTGTACATCCCAACTATGCTACTATCAAACCAATGTGCTAGCTACTGTCCATCCCAACTATGCTACTATCAAACCAATGTGCTAGCTACTGTACATCCCAACTATGCTACTATCAAACCTATGTGCTAGTTACATCCCAACTATGCTACTATCAAACCAATGTGCTAGCTGCTGTACATCCCAACTATGCTACTATCAAACCTATGTGCTAGCTACATCCCAACTATGCTACTATCAAACCTATGTGCTAGCTACTGTACATCCCAACTATGCTACTATGAAACCAATGTGCTAGCTACTGTCCATCCCAACTATGCTACTATCAAACCAATGTGCTAGCTACTGTACATCCCAACTATGCTACTATCAATCCAATATGCTAGTTACTGTACATCCCAACTATGCTACTATCAATCCAATATGCTAGTTACTGTACATCCCAACTATGCTACTGTCAAACCAATGTGCTAGCTACTGTACATCCCAACTATGCTACTATCAAATCAATGTGCTAGCTGCTGTACATCTGAACTATGCTACTATCAAACCAATGTGCTAGCTACTGTACATCCCAACTATGCTACCATCAAACCTATGTGCTTGCTACTGTACATCCCAACTATGCTACTATCAAACCTATGTGCTAGCTACATCCCAACTATGCTACTATCAAACCTATGTGCTAGCTACTGTACATCCCAACTATGCTACTATCAAACCAATGTGCTAGCTACTGTCCATCCCAACTATGCTACTATCAAACCAATGTGCTAGCTACTGTACATCCCAACTATGCTACTATCAAACCTATGTGCTAGTTACATCCCAACTATGCTACTATCAAACCAATGTGCTAGCTGCTGTACATCCCAACTATGCTACTATCAAACCTATGTGCTAGCTACATCCCAACTATGCTACTATCAAACCTATGTGCTAGCTACTGTACATCCCAACTATGCTACTATGAAACCAATGTGCTAGCTACTGTCCATCCGAACTATGCTACTATCAAACCAATGTGCTAGCTACTGTACATCCCAACTATGCTACTATCAATCCAATATGCTAGTTACTGTACATCCCAACTATGCTACTATCAATCCAATATGCTAGTTACTGTACATCCCAACTATGCTATTGTCAAACCAATGTGCTAGCTACTGTACATCCCAACTATGCTACTATCAAATCAATGTGCTAGCTGCTGTACATCTGAACTATGCTACTATCAAACCAATGTGCTAGCTACTGTACATCCCAACTATGCTACTATCCAACCTATGTGCTAGCTACATCCCAACTATGCTACTGTACATCCCAACTATGCTACTGTCAAACCAATGTGCTAGCTACTGTACATCCCAACTATGCTACTATCAAACCTACAGTATGTGCTAGCTACTGTACATCCCAACTATGCTACTATCAAACCTATGTGCTAGCTACATCCCAACTATGCTACTATCAAACCAATGTGCTAGCTTCTGTACATCCCAAAGATGCTACTATAAATCCAATGTGCTAGCTACTGTACATCCCAACTATGCTACTATCAAACCTATGTGCTAGCTACTGTACATCCCAACTATGCTACTATCAAACCTATGTGCTAGCTACATCCCAACTATGCTACTATCAAACCAATGTGCTAGCTACCGTCCATCCCAACTATGCTACTATCAAACATATGTGCTAGCTACATCCCAACTATGCTACTATCAAATCAATGTGCTAGCTGCTGTACATCCCAACTATGCTACTATCAAACCTATGTGCTAGCTACTGTACATCCCAACTATGCTACTATCAAACCTATGTGCTAGCTACTGTACATCCCAACTATGCTACTATCAAACCTATGTGCTAGCTACATCCCAACTATGCTACTATCAAACCTATGTGCTAGCTACTGTACATCCCAACTATGCTACTATCAAACCAATGTGCTAGCTACTGTCCATCCCAACTATGCTACTATCAAACCAATGTGCTAGCTACTGTACATCCCAACTATGCTACTATCAAACCTATGTGCTAGTTACATCCCAACTATGCTACTATCAAACCAATGTGCTAGCTGCTGTACATCCCAACTGTGCTACTATCAAACCTATGTGCTAGCTACATCCCAACTATGCTACTATCAAACCTATGTGCTAGCTACTGTACATCCCAACTATGCTACTTTGAAACCAATGTGCTAGCTACTGTTTATCCCAACTATGCTACTATCAAACCAATGTGCTAGCTACTGTACATCCCAACTATGCTACTATCAATCCAATATGCTAGTTACTGTACATCCCAACTATGCTACTATCAATCCAATATGCTAGTTACTGTACATCCCAACCATGCTACTGTCAAACCAATGTGCTAGCTACTGTACATCCCAACTATGCTACTATCAAACCAATGTGCTAGCTACTGTACATCCCAACTATGCTACTATCAAACCTATGTGCTTGCTACTGTACATCCAAACTATGCTACTATCAAACCTATGTGCTAGCTACATCCCAACTATGCTACTATCAAACCTATGTGCTAGCTACTGTACATCCCAACTATGCTACTATCAAACCAATGTGCTAGCTACTGTCCATCCCAACTATGCTACTATCAAACCAATGTGCTAGCTACTGTACATCCCAACTATGCTACTATCAAACCTATGTGCTAGTTACATCCCAACTATGCTACTATCAAACCAATGTGCTAGCTGCTGTACATCCCAACTATGCTACTATCAAACCTATGTGCTAGCTACATCCCAACTATGCTACTATCAAACCTATGTGCTAGCTACTGTACATCCCAACTATGCTACTATGAAACAAATGTGCTAGCTACTGTACATCCCAACTATGCTACTATCAAACCAATGTGCTAGCTACTGTACATCCCAACTATGCTACTATCAATCCAATATGCTAGTTACTGTACATCCCAACTATGCTACTATCAAACCTATGTGCTAGCTACATCCCAACTATGCTACTATCAAACCTATGTGCTAGCTACTGTACATCCCAACTATGCTACTATCAAACCAATGTGCTAGCTACTGTCCATCCCAACTATGCTACTATCAAACCAATGTGCTAGCTACTGTACATCCCAACTATGCTACTATCAAACCTATGTGCTAGTTACATCCCAACTATGCTACTATCAAACCAATGTGCTAGCTGCTGTACATCCCAACTATGCTACTATCAAACCTATGTGCTAGCTACATCCCAACTATGCTACTATCAAACCTATGTGCTAGCTACTGTACATCCCAACTATGCTACTATGAAACCAATGTGCTAGCTACTGTACATCCCAACTATGCTACTATCAAACCAATGTGCTAGCTACTGTACATCCCAACTATGCTACTATCAATCCAATATTCTAGTTACTGTACATCCCAACTATGCTACTGTCAAACCAATGTGCTAGCTACTGTCCATCCCAACTATGCTACTATCAAACCTATGTGCTAGCTTCTGTACATCCCAAAGATGCTACTATAAATCCAATGTGCTAGCTACTGTACATCCCAACTATGCTACTATCAAACCTATGTGCTAGCTACTGTACATCCCAACTATGCTACTATCAAACCTATGTGCTAGCTACATCCCAACTATGCTACTATCAAACCTATGTGCTAGCTACTGTACATCCCAACTATGCTACTATCAAACCAATGTGCTAGCTACTGTCCATCCCAACTATGCTACTATCAAACCAATGTGCTAGCTACTGTACATCCCAACTATGCTACTATCAAACCTATGTGCTAGTTACATCCCAACTATGCTACTATCAAACCAATGTGCTAGCTGCTGTACATCCCAACTGTGCTACTATCAAACCTATGTGCTAGCTACATCCCAACTATGCTACTATCAAACCTATGTGCTAGCTACTGTACATCCCAACTATGCTACTTTGAAACCAATGTGCTAGCTACTGTTTATCCCAACTATGCTACTATCAAACCAATGTGCTAGCTACTGTACATCCCAACTATGCTACTATCAATCCAATATGCTAGTTACTGTACATCCCAACTATGCTACTATCAATCCAATATGCTAGTTACTGTACATCCCAACCATGCTACTGTCAAACCAATGTGCTAGCTACTGTACATCCCAACTATGCTACTATCAAACCAATGTGCTAGCTACTGTACATCCCAACTATGCTACTATCAAACCTATGTGCTTGCTACTGTACATCCAAACTATGCTACTATCAAACCTATGTGCTAGCTACATCCCAACTATGCTACTATCAAACCTATGTGCTAGCTACTGTACATCCCAACTATGCTACTATCAAACCAATGTGCTAGCTACTGTCCATCCCAACTATGCTACTATCAAACCAATGTGCTAGCTACTGTACATCCCAACTATGCTACTATCAAACCTATGTGCTAGTTACATCCCAACTATGCTACTATCAAACCAATGTGCTAGCTGCTGTACATCCCAACTATGCTACTATCAAACCTATGTGCTAGCTACATCCCAACTATGCTACTATCAAACCTATGTGCTAGCTACTGTACATCCCAACTATGCTACTATGAAACAAATGTGCTAGCTACTGTACATCCCAACTATGCTACTATCAAACCAATGTGCTAGCTACTGTACATCCCAACTATGCTACTATCAATCCAATATGCTAGTTACTGTACATCCCAACTATGCTACTATCAAACCTATGTGCTAGCTACATCCCAACTATGCTACTATCAAACCTATGTGCTAGCTACTGTACATCCCAACTATGCTACTATCAAACCAATGTGCTAGCTACTGTCCATCCCAACTATGCTACTATCAAACCAATGTGCTAGCTACTGTACATCCCAACTATGCTACTATCAAACCTATGTGCTAGTTACATCCCAACTATGCTACTATCAAACCAATGTGCTAGCTGCTGTACATCCCAACTATGCTACTATCAAACCTATGTGCTAGCTACATCCCAACTATGCTACTATCAAACCTATGTGCTAGCTACTGTACATCCCAACTATGCTACTATGAAACCAATGTGCTAGCTACTGTACATCCCAACTATGCTACTATCAAACCAATGTGCTAGCTACTGTACATCCCAACTATGCTACTATCAATCCAATATTCTAGTTACTGTACATCCCAACTATGCTACTGTCAAACCAATGTGCTAGCTACTGTCCATCCCAACTATGCTACTATCAAACCTATGTGCTAGCTTCTGTACATCCCAAAGATGCTACTATAAATCCAATGTGCTAGCTACTGTACATCCCAACTATGCTACTATCAAACCTATGTGCTAGCTACTGTACATCCCAACTATGCTACTATCAAACCTATGTGCTAGCTACATCCCAACTATGCTACTATCAAACCTATGTGCTAGCTACTGTACATCCCAACTATGCTACTATCAAACCAATGTGCTAGCTACTGTCCATCCCAACTATGCTATTATCAAATCAATGTGCTAGCTGCTGTACATCTGAACTATGCTACTATCAAACCAATGTGCTAGCTACTGTACATCCCAACTATGCTACCATCAAACCTATGTGCTAGCTACTGTACATCCCAACTATGCTACTATCAATCCAATATGCTAGTTACTGTACATCCCAACTATGCTACTATCAATCCAATATGCTAGTTACTGTACATCCCAACTATGCTACTGTCAAACCAATGTGCTAGCTACTGTACATCCCAACTATGCTACTATCAAATCAATGTGCTAGCTGCTGTACATCTGAACTATGCTACTATCAAACCAATGTGCTAGCTACTGTACATCCCAACTATGCTACCATCAAACCTATGTGCTTGCTACTGTACATCCCAACTATGCTACTATCAAACCTATGTGCTAGCTACATCCCAACTATGCTACTATCAAACCTATGTGCTAGCTACTGTACATCCCAACTATGCTACTATGAAACAAATGTGCTAGCTACTGTACATCCCAACTATGCTACTATCAAACCAATGTGCTAGCTACTGTACATCCCAACTATGCTACTATCAATCCAATATGCTAGTTACTGTACATCCCAACTATGCTACTATCAAACCTATGTGCTAGCTACATCCCAACTATGCTACTATCAAACCTATGTGCTAGCTACTGTACATCCCAACTATGCTACTATCAAACCAATGTGCTAGCTACTGTCCATCCCAACTATGCTACTATCAAACCAATGTGCTAGCTACTGTACATCCCAACTATGCTACTATCAAACCTATGTGCTAGTTACATCCCAACTATGCTACTATCAAACCAATGTGCTAGCTGCTGTACATCCCAACTATGCTACTATCAAACCTATGTGCTAGCTACATCCCAACTATGCTACTATCAAACCTATGTGCTAGCTACTGTACATCCCAACTATGCTACTATGAAACCAATGTGCTAGCTACTGTACATCCCAACTATGCTACTATCAAACCAATGTGCTAGCTACTGTACATCCCAACTATGCTACTATCAATCCAATATTCTAGTTACTGTACATCCCAACTATGCTACTGTCAAACCAATGTGCTAGCTACTGTCCATCCCAACTATGCTACTATCAAACCTATGTGCTAGCTTCTGTACATCCCAAAGATGCTACTATAAATCCAATGTGCTAGCTACTGTACATCCCAACTATGCTACTATCAAACCTATGTGCTAGCTACTGTACATCCCAACTATGCTACTATCAAACCTATGTGCTAGCTACATCCCAACTATGCTACTATCAAACCTATGTGCTAGCTACTGTACATCCCAACTATGCTACTATCAAACCAATGTGCTAGCTACTGTCCATCCCAACTATGCTATTATCAAATCAATGTGCTAGCTGCTGTACATCTGAACTATGCTACTATCAAACCAATGTGCTAGCTACTGTACATCCCAACTATGCTACCATCAAACCTATGTGCTAGCTACTGTACATCCCAACTATGCTACTATCAATCCAATATGCTAGTTACTGTACATCCCAACTATGCTACTATCAATCCAATATGCTAGTTACTGTACATCCCAACTATGCTACTGTCAAACCAATGTGCTAGCTACTGTACATCCCAACTATGCTACTATCAAATCAATGTGCTAGCTGCTGTACATCTGAACTATGCTACTATCAAACCAATGTGCTAGCTACTGTACATCCCAACTATGCTACCATCAAACCTATGTGCTTGCTACTGTACATCCCAACTATGCTACTATCAAACCTATGTGCTAGCTACATCCCAACTATGCTACTATCAAACCTATGTGCTAGCTACTGTACATCCCAACTATGCTACTATCAAACCAATGTGCTAGCTACTGTCCATCCCAACTATGCTACTATCAAACCAATGTGCTAGCTACTGTACATCCCAACTATGCTACTATCAAACCTATGTGCTAGTTACATCCCAACTATGCTACTATCAAACCAATGTGCTAGCTGCTGTACATCCCAACTATGCTACTATCAAACCTATGTTCTAGCTACATCCCAACTATGCTACTATCAAACCTATGTGCTAGCTACTGTACATCCCAACTATGCTACTATGAAACCAATGTGCTAGCTACTGTCCATCCCAACTATGCTACTATCAAACCAATGTGCTAGCTACTGTACATCCCAACTATGCTACTATCAATCCAATATGCTAGTTACTGTACATCCCAACTATGCTACTATCAATCCAATATGCTAGTTACTGTACATCCCAACTATGCTACTGTCAAACCAATGTGCTAGCTACTGTACATCCCAACTATGCTACTATCAAACCAATGTGCTAGCTACTGTACATCCCAACTATGCTACTATCAATCCAATATGCTAGTTACTGTACATCCCAACTATGCTACTATCAAACCTATGTGCTAGCTACATCCCAACTATGCTACTATCAAACCAATGTGCTAGCTACTGTACATCCCAACTATGCTACTATCAAACCAATGTGCTAGCTACTGTACATCCCAACTATGCTACTATCAATCCAATATGCTAGTTACTGTACATCCCAACTATGCTACTATCAATCCAATATGCTAGTTACTGTACATCCCAACTATGCTACTATCAAACCTATGTGCTAGCTTCTGTACATCCCAAAGATGCTACTATAAATCCAATGTGCTAGCTACTGTACATCCCAACTATGCTACTATCAAACCTATGTGCTAGCTACTGTACATCCCAACTATGCTACTATCCAACCTATGTGCTAGCTACATCCCAACTATGCTACTGTACATCCCAACTATGCTACTGTCAAACCAATGTGCTAGCTACTGTACATCCCAACTATGCTACTATCAAACCTACAGTATGTGCTAGCTACTGTACATCCCAACTATGCTACTATCAAACCTATGTGCTAGCTACATCCCAACTATGCTACTATCAAACCAATGTGCTAGCTTCTGTACATCCCAAAGATGCTACTATAAATCCAATGTGCTAGCTACTGTACATCCCAACTATGCTACTATCAAACCTATGTGCTAGCTACTGTACATCCCAACTATGCTACTATCAAACCTATGTGCTAGCTACATCCCAACTATGCTACTATCAAACCAATGTGCTAGCTACCGTCCATCCCAACTATGCTACTATCAAACCTATGTGCTAGCTACATCCCAACTATGCTACTATCAAATCAATGTGCTAGCTGCTGTACATCCCAACTATGCTACTATCAAACCTATGTGCTAGCTACTGTACATCCCAACTATGCTACTATCAAACCTATGTGCTAGCTACTGTACATCCCAACTATGCTACTATCAAACCTATGTGCTAGCTACATCCCAACTATGCTACTATCAAACCTATGTGCTAGCTACTGTACATCCCAACTATGCTACTATCAAACCAATGTGCTAGCTACTGTCCATCCCAACTATGCTACTATCAAACCAATGTGCTAGCTACTGTACATCCCAACTATGCTACTATCAAACCTATGTGCTAGTTACATCCCAACTATGCTACTATCAAACCAATGTGCTAGCTGCTGTACATCCCAACTATGCTACTATCAAACCTATGTGCTAGCTACATCCCAACTATGCTACTATCAAACCTATGTGCTAGCTACTGTACATCCCAACTATGCTACTTTGAAACCAATGTGCTAGCTACTGTCCATCCCAACTATGCTACTATCAAACCAATGTGCTAGCTACTGTACATCCCAACTATGCTACTATCAATCCAATATGCTAGTTACTGTACATCCCAACTATGCTACTATCAATCCAATATGCTAGTTACTGTACATCCCAACCATGCTACTGTCAAACCAATGTGCTAGCTACTGTACATCCCAACTATGCTACTATCAAACCAATGTGCTAGCTACTGTACATCCCAACTATGCTACTATCAAACCTATGTGCTTGCTACTATACATCCAAACTATGCTACTATCAAACCTATGTGCTAGCTACATCCCAACTATGCTACTATCAAACCTATGTGCTAGCTACTGTACATCCCAACTATGCTACTATCAAACCAATGTGCTAGCTACATCCCAACTATGCTACTATCAAACCTATGTGCTAGCTACTGTACATCCCAACTATGCTACTATCAAACCAATGTGCTAGCTACTGTCCATCCCAACTATGCTACTATCAAACCAATGTGCTAGCTACTGTACATCCCAACTATGCTACTATCAAACCTATGTGCTAGTTACATCCCAACTATGCTACTATCAAACCAATGTGCTAGCTGCTGTACTTCCCAACTATGCTACTATCAAACCTATGTGCTAGCTACATCCCAACTATGCTACTATCAAACCTATGTGCTAGCTACTGTACATCCCAACTATGCTACTATGAAACAAATGTGCTAGCTACTGTACATCCCAACTATGCTACTATCAAACCAATGTGCTAGCTACTGTACATCCCAACTATGCTACTATCAATCCAATATGCTAGTTACTGTACATCCCAACCATGCTACTATCAAACCTATGTGCTAGCTACATCCCAACTATGCTACTATCAAACCTATGTGCTAGCTACTGTACATCCCAACTATGCTACTATCAAACCAATGTGCTAGCTACTGTCCATCCCAACTATGCTACTATCAAACCAATGTGCTAGCTACTGTACATCCCAACTATGCTACTATCAAACCTATGTGCTAGTTACATCCCAACTATGCTACTATCAAACCAATGTGCTAGCTGCTGTACATCCCAACTATGCTACTATCAAACCTATGTGCTAGCTACATCCCAACTATGCTACTATCAAACCTATGTGCTAGCTACTGTACATCCCAACTATGCTACTATGAAACCAATGTGCTAGCTACTGTACATCCCAACTATGCTACTATCAAACCAATGTGCTAGCTACTGTACATCCCAACTATGCTACTATCAATCCAATATTCTAGTTACTGTACATCCCAACTATGCTACTGTCAAACCAATGTGCTAGCTACTGTCCATCCCAACTATGCTACTATCAAACCTATGTGCTAGCTTCTGTACATCCCAAAGATGCTACTATAAATCCAATGTGCTAGCTACTGTACATCCCAACTATGCTACTATCAAACCTATGTGCTAGCTACTGTACATCCCAACTATGCTACTATCAAACCTATGTGCTAGCTACATCCCAACTATGCTACTATCAAACATATGTGCTAGCTACTGTACATCCCAACTATGCTACTATCAAACCAATGTGCTAGCTACTGTCCATCCCAACTATGCTATTATCAAATCAATGTGCTAGCTACTGTACATCCCAACTATGCTACTATCAAACCTATGTGCTAGTTACATCCCAACTATGCTACTATCAAACCAATGTGCTAGCTGCTGTACATCCCAACTATGCTACTATCAAACCTATGTGCTAGCTACATCCCAACTATGCTACTATCAAACCTATGTGCTAGCTACTGTACATCCCAACTATGCTACTATGAAACCAATGTGCTAGCTACTGTCCATCCCAACTATGCTACTATCAAACCAATGTGCTAGCTACTGTCCATCCCAACTATGCTACTATCAATCCAATATGCTAGTTACTGTACATCCCAACTATGCTACTATCAATCCAATATGCTAGTTACTGTACATCCCAACTATGCTACTATCAAACCAATGTGCTAGCTTCTGTACATCCCAAAGATGCTACTATAAATCCAATGTGCTAGCTACTGTACATCCCAACTATGCTACTATCAAACCAATGTGCTAGCTACTGTACATCCCAACTATGCTACTATCAATCCAATATGCTAGTTACTGTACATCCCAACTATGCTACTATCAATCCAATATGCTAGTTACTGTACATCCCAACTATGCTACTGTCAAACCAATGTGCTAGCTACTGTACATCCCAACTATGCTACTATCAAATCAATGTGCTAGCTGCTGTACATCTGAACTATGCTACTATCAAACCAATGTGCTAGCTACTGTACATCCCAACTATGCTACCATCAAACCTATGTGCTTGCTACTGTACATCCCAACTATGCTACTATCAAACCTATGTGCTAGCTACATCCCAACTATGCTACTATCAAACCTATGTGCTAGCTACTGTACATCCCAACTATGCTACTATCAAACCAATGTGCTAGCTACTGTCCATCCCAACTATGCTACTATCAAACCAATGTGCTAGCTACTGTACATCCCAACTATGCTACTATCAAACCTATGTGCTAGTTACATCCCAACTATGCTACTATCAAACCAATGTGCTAGCTGCTGTACATCCCAACTATGCTACTATCAAACCTATGTGCTAGCTACATCCCAACTATGCTACTATCAAACCTATGTGCTAGCTACTGTACATCCCAACTATGCTACTATGAAACCAATGTGCTAGCTACTGTACATCCGAACTATGCTACTATCAAACCAATGTGCTAGCTACTGTACATCCCAACTATGCTACTATCAATCCAATATGCTAGTTACTGTACATCCCAACTATGCTACTATCAATCCAATATGCTAGTTACTGTACATCCCAACTATGCTATTGTCAAACCAATGTGCTAGCTACTGTACATCCCAACTATGCTACTATCAAATCAATGTGCTAGCTGCTGTACATCTGAACTATGCTACTATCAAACCAATGTGCTAGCTACTGTACATCCCAACTATGCTACTATCCAACCTATGTGCTAGCTACATCCCAACTATGCTACTGTACATCCCAACTATGCTACTGTCAAACCAATGTGCTAGCTACTGTACATCCCAACTATGCTACTATCAAACCTACAGTATGTGCTAGCTACTGTACATCCCAACTATGCTACTATCAAACCTATGTGCTAGCTACATCCCAACTATGCTACTATCAAACCAATGTGCTAGCTTCTGTACATCCCAAAGATGCTACTATAAATCCAATGTGCTAGCTACTGTACATCCCAACTATGCTACTATCAAACCTATGTGCTAGCTACTGTACATCCCAACTATGCTACTATCAAACCTATGTGCTAGCTACATCCCAACTATGCTACTATCAAACCAATGTGCTAGCTACCGTCCATCCCAACTATGCTACTATCAAACATATGTGCTAGCTACATCCCAACTATGCTACTATCAAATCAATGTGCTAGCTGCTGTACATCCCAACTATGCTACTATCAAACCTATGTGCTAGCTACTGTACATCCCAACTATGCTACTATCAAACCTATGTGCTAGCTACTGTACATCCCAACTATGCTACTATCAAACCTATGTGCTAGCTACATCCCAACTATGCTACTATCAAACCTATGTGCTAGCTACTGTACATCCCAACTATGCTACTATCAAACCAATGTGCTAGCTACTGTCCATCCCAACTATGCTACTATCAAACCAATGTGCTAGCTACTGTACATCCCAACTATGCTACTATCAAACCTATGTGCTAGTTACATCCCAACTATGCTACTATCAAACCAATGTGCTAGCTGCTGTACATCCCAACTGTGCTACTATCAAACCTATGTGCTAGCTACATCCCAACTATGCTACTATCAAACCTATGTGCTAGCTACTGTACATCCCAACTATGCTACTTTGAAACCAATGTGCTAGCTACTGTTTATCCCAACTATGCTACTATCAAACCAATGTGCTAGCTACTGTACATCCCAACTATGCTACTATCAATCCAATATGCTAGTTACTGTACATCCCAACTATGCTACTATCAATCCAATATGCTAGTTACTGTACATCCCAACCATGCTACTGTCAAACCAATGTGCTAGCTACTGTACATCCCAACTATGCTACTATCAAACCAATGTGCTAGCTACTGTACATCCCAACTATGCTACTATCAAACCTATGTGCTTGCTACTGTACATCCAAACTATGCTACTATCAAACCTATGTGCTAGCTACATCCCAACTATGCTACTATCAAACCTATGTGCTAGCTACTGTACATCCCAACTATGCTACTATCAAACCAATGTGCTAGCTACTGTCCATCCCAACTATGCTACTATCAAACCAATGTGCTAGCTACTGTACATCCCAACTATGCTACTATCAAACCTATGTGCTAGTTACATCCCAACTATGCTACTATCAAACCAATGTGCTAGCTGCTGTACATCCCAACTATGCTACTATCAAACCTATGTGCTAGCTACATCCCAACTATGCTACTATCAAACCTATGTGCTAGCTACTGTACATCCCAACTATGCTACTATGAAACAAATGTGCTAGCTACTGTACATCCCAACTATGCTACTATCAAACCAATGTGCTAGCTACTGTACATCCCAACTATGCTACTATCAATCCAATATGCTAGTTACTGTACATCCCAACTATGCTACTATCAAACCTATGTGCTAGCTACATCCCAACTATGCTACTATCAAACCTATGTGCTAGCTACTGTACATCCCAACTATGCTACTATCAAACCAATGTGCTAGCTACTGTCCATCCCAACTATGCTACTATCAAACCAATGTGCTAGCTACTGTACATCCCAACTATGCTACTATCAAACCTATGTGCTAGTTACATCCCAACTATGCTACTATCAAACCAATGTGCTAGCTGCTGTACATCCCAACTATGCTACTATCAAACCTATGTGCTAGCTACATCCCAACTATGCTACTATCAAACCTATGTGCTAGCTACTGTACATCCCAACTATGCTACTATGAAACCAATGTGCTAGCTACTGTACATCCCAACTATGCTACTATCAAACCAATGTGCTAGCTACTGTACATCCCAACTATGCTACTATCAATCCAATATTCTAGTTACTGTACATCCCAACTATGCTACTGTCAAACCAATGTGCTAGCTACTGTCCATCCCAACTATGCTACTATCAAACCTATGTGCTAGCTTCTGTACATCCCAAAGATGCTACTATAAATCCAATGTGCTAGCTACTGTACATCCCAACTATGCTACTATCAAACCTATGTGCTAGCTACTGTACATCCCAACTATGCTACTATCAAACCTATGTGCTAGCTACATCCCAACTATGCTACTATCAAACCTATGTGCTAGCTACTGTACATCCCAACTATGCTACTATCAAACCAATGTGCTAGCTACTGTCCATCCCAACTATGCTATTATCAAATCAATGTGCTAGCTACTGTACATCCCAACTATGCTACTATCAAACCTATGTGCTAGTTACATCCCAACTATGCTACTATCAAACCAATGTGCTAGCTGCTGTACATCCCAACTATGCTACTATCAAACCTATGTGCTAGCTACATCCCAACTATGCTACTATCAAACCTATGTGCTAGCTACTGTACATCCCAACTATGCTACTATGAAACCAATGTGCTAGCTACTGTCCATCCCAACTATGCTACTATCAAACCAATGTGCTAGCTACTGTACATCCCAACTATGCTACTATCAATCCAATATGCTAGTTACTGTACATCCCAACTATGCTACTATCAATCCAATATGCTAGTTACTGTACATCCCAACTATGCTACTATCAAACCAATGTGCTAGCTTCTGTACATCCCAAAGATGCTACTATAAATCCAATGTGCTAGCTACTGTACATCCCAACTATGCTACTATCAAACCAATGTGATAGCTACTGTACATCCCAACTATGCTACCATCAAACCTATGTGCTTGCTACTGTACATCCCAACTATGCTACTATCAAACCAATGTGCTAGCTACTGTCCATCCCAACTATGCTACTATCAAACCAATGTGCTAGCTACTGTACATCCCAACTATGCTACTATCAAACCTATGTGCTAGTTACATCCCAACTATGCTACTATCAAACCAATGTGCTAGCTGCTGTACATCCCAACTATGCTAATATCAAACCTATGTGCTAGCTACATCCCAACTATGCTACTATCAAACCTATGTGCTAGCTACTGTACATCCCAACTATGCTACTATGAAACCAATGTGCTAGCTACTGTCCATCCCAACTATGCTACTATCAAACCAATGTGCTAGCTACTGTACATCCCAACTATGCTACTATCAATCCAATATGCTAGTTACTGTACATCCCAACTATGCTACTATCAATCCAATATGCTAGTTACTGTACATCCCAACTATGCTACTGTCAAACCAATGTGCTAGCTACTGTACATCCCAACTATGCTACTATCAAATCAATGTGCTAGCTGCTGTACATCTGAACTATGCTACTATCAAACCAATGTGCTAGCTACTGTACATCCCAACTATGCTACCATCAAACCTATGTGCTTGCTACTGTACATCCCAACTATGCTACTATCAATCCAATATGCTAGTTACTGTACATCCCAACTATGCTACTATCAAACCAATGTGCTAGCTTCTGTACATCCCAAAGATGCTACTATAAATCCAATGTGCTAGCTACTGTACATCCCAACTATGCTACTATCAAACCAATGTGATAGCTATTGTACATCCCAACTATGCTACCATCAAACCTATGTGCTTGCTACTGTACATCCCAACTATGCTACTATCAAACCAATGTGCTAGCTACTGTCCATCCCAACTATGCTACTATCAAACCAATGTGCTAGCTACTGTACATCCCAACTATGCTACTATCAAACCTATGTGCTAGTTACATCCCAACTATGCTACTATCAAACCAATGTGCTAGCTGCTGTACATCCCAACTATGCTACTATCAAACCTATGTGCTAGCTACATCCCAACTATGCTACTATCAAACCTATGTGCTAGCTACTGTACATCCCAACTATGCTACTATGAAACCAATGTGCTAGCTACTGTCCATCCCAACTATGCTACTATCAAACCAATGTGCTAGCTACTGTACATCCCAACTATGCTACTATCAATCCAATATGCTAGTTACTGTACATCCCAACTATGCTACTATCAATCCAATATGCTAGTTACTGTACATCCCAACTATGCTACTGTCAAACCAATGTGCTAGCTACTGTACATCCCAACTATGCTACTATCAAATCAATGTGCTAGCTGCTGTACATCTGAACTATGCTACTATCAAACCAATGTGCTAGCTACTGTACATCCCAACTATGCTACTATCCAACCTATGTGCTAGCTACATCCCAACTATGCTACTGTACATCCCAACTATGCTACTGTCAAACCAATGTGCTAGCTACTGTACATCCCAACTATGCTACTATCAAACCTACAGTATGTGCTAGCTACTGTACATCCCAGCTATGCTACTATCAAACCTATGTGCTAGCTAAATCCCAACTATGCTACTATCAAACCAATGTGCTAGCTTCTGTACATCCCAAAGATGCTACTATAAATCCAATGTGCTAGCTACCGTCCATCCCAACTATGCTACTATCAAACCTATGTGCTAGCTACATCCCAACTATGCTACTATCAAATCAATGTGCTAGCTGCTGTACATCCCAACTATGCTACTATCAAACCTATGTGCTAGCTACTGTACATCCCAACTATGCTACTATCAAACCTATGTGCTAGCTACTGTACATCCCAACTATGCTACTATCAAACCTATGTGCTAGCTACATCCCAACTATGCTACTATCAAACCTATGTGCTAGCTACTGTACATCCCAACTATGCTACTATCAAACCAATGTGCTAGCTACTGTCCATCCCAACTATGCTACTATCAAACCAATGTGCTAGCTACTGTACATCCCAACTATGCTACTATCAAACCTATGTGCTAGTTACATCCCAACTATGCTACTATCAAACCAATGTGCTAGCTGCTGTACATCCCAACTATGCTACTATCAAACCTATGTGCTAGCTACATCCCAACTATGCTACTATCAAACCTATGTGCTAGCTACTGTACATCCCAACTATGCTACTTTGAAACCAATGTGCTAGCTACTGTACATCCCAACTATGCTACTATCAAACCAATGTGCTAGCTACTGTACATCCCAACTATGCTACTATCAATCCAATATGCTAGTTACTGTACATCCCAACTATGCTACTATCAAACCTATGTACTAGCTTCTGTACATCCCAAAGATGCTACTATCAAACCTATGTGCTAGCTACTGTACATCCCAACTATGCTACTATCAAACCAATGTGCTAGCTACTGTACATCTGAACTATGCTACTATCAAACCAATGTGCTAGCTACTGAACATCCCAACTATGCTACTATCCAACCTATGTGCTAGCTAATGTACATCCCAACTATGCTTCTATCAAACCAATGTGCTAGCTACTGTCCATTCCAACTATGCTGCTATCAAACCAATGTGCTAGCTACTGTACATCCCAACTATGCTACTATCAAACCTATGTGCTAGCTACTGTACATCCCAACTATGCTACTATCAAACCTATGTGCTAGCTACATCCCAACTATGCTACTATCAAACCTATGTGCTAGCTACTGTACATCCCAACTATGCTACTATCAAACCTATGTGCTAGTTACATCCCAACTATGCTACTATCAAACCAATGTGCTAGCTGCTGTACATCCCAACTATGCTACTATCAAACCTATGTGCTAGCTACATCCCAACTATGCTACTATCAAACCTATGTGCTAGCTACTGTACATCCCAACTATGCTACTATGAAACCAATGTGCTAGCTACTGTCCATCCCAACTATGCTACTATCAAACCAATGTGCTAGCTACTGTACATCCCAACTATGCTACTATCAATCCAATATGCTAGTTACTGTACATCCCAACTATGCTACTATCAATCCAATATGCTAGTTACTGTACATCCCAACTATGCTACTGTCAAACCAATGTGCTAGCTACTGTACATCCCAACTATGCTACTATCAAATCAATGTGCTAGCTGCTGTACATCTGAACTATGCTACTATCAAACCAATGTGCTAGCTACTGTACATCCCAACTATGCTACTATCCAACCTATGTGCTAGCTACATCCCAACTATGCTACTGTACATCCCAACTATGCTACTGTCAAACCAATGTGCTAGCTACTGTACATCCCAACTATGCTACTATCAAACCTACAGTATGTGCTAGCTACTGTACATCCCAGCTATGCTACTATCAAACCTATGTGCTAGCTAAATCCCAACTATGCTACTATCAAACCAATGTGCTAGCTTCTGTACATCCCAAAGATGCTACTATAAATCCAATGTGCTAGCTACCGTCCATCCCAACTATGCTACTATCAAACCTATGTGCTAGCTACATCCCAACTATGCTACTATCAAATCAATGTGCTAGCTGCTGTACATCCCAACTATGCTACTATCAAACCTATGTGCTAGCTACTGTACATCCCAACTATGCTACTATCAAACCTATGTGCTAGCTACTGTACATCCCAACTATGCTACTATCAAACCTATGTGCTAGCTACATCCCAACTATGCTACTATCAAACCTATGTGCTAGCTACTGTACATCCCAACTATGCTACTATCAAACCAATGTGCTAGCTACTGTCCATCCCAACTATGCTACTATCAAACCAATGTGCTAGCTACTGTACATCCCAACTATGCTACTATCAAACCTATGTGCTAGTTACATCCCAACTATGCTACTATCAAACCAATGTGCTAGCTGCTGTACATCCCAACTATGCTACTATCAAACCTATGTGCTAGCTACATCCCAACTATGCTACTATCAAACCTATGTGCTAGCTACTGTACATCCCAACTATGCTACTTTGAAACCAATGTGCTAGCTACTGTACATCCCAACTATGCTACTATCAAACCAATGTGCTAGCTACTGTACATCCCAACTATGCTACTATCAATCCAATATGCTAGTTACTGTACATCCCAACTATGCTACTATCAAACCTATGTACTAGCTTCTGTACATCCCAAAGATGCTACTATCAAACCTATGTGCTAGCTACTGTACATCCCAACTATGCTACTATCAAACCAATGTGCTAGCTACTGTACATCTGAACTATGCTACTATCAAACCAATGTGCTAGCTACTGAACATCCCAACTATGCTACTATCCAACCTATGTGCTAGCTAATGTACATCCCAACTATGCTTCTATCAAACCAATGTGCTAGCTACTGTCCATTCCAACTATGCTGCTATCAAACCAATGTGCTAGCTACTGTACATCCCAACTATGCTACTATCAAACCTATGTGCTAGCTACTGTACATCCCAACTATGCTACTATCAAACCTATGTGCTAGCTACATCCCAACTATGCTACTATCAAACCTATGTGCTAGCTACTGTACATCCCAACTATGCTACTATCAAACCAATGTGCTAGCTACTGTCCATCCCAACTATGCTACTATCAAACCAATGTGCTAGCTACTGTCCATCCCAACTATGCTACTATCAAACCTATGTGCTAGTTACATCCCAACTATGCTACTATCAAACCAATGTGCTAGCTGCTGTACATCCCAACTATGCTACTATCAAACCTATGTGCTAGCTACTGTACATCCCAACTATGCTACTATCAAACCTATGTGCTAGCTACTGTACATCCCAACTATGCTACTATCAAACCTATGTGCTAGCTACATCCCAACTATGCTACTATCAAACCAACGTGCTAGCTTCTGTCCATCCCAACTATGCTACTATCAAACCAATGTGCTAGCTACTGTACATCCCAACTATGCTACTATCAAACCTATGTGCTAGTTACATCCCAACTATGCTACTATCAAACCAAAGTGCTAGCTGCTGTACATCCCAACTATGCTACTATCAAACCTATGTGCTAGCTACATCCCAACTATGCTACTATCAAACCTATGTGCTAGCTACTGTACATCCCAACTATGCTACTATCAAACCTATGTGCTAGCTTCTGTACATCCCAACTATGCTACTATCAAACCAATGTGCTAGCTACTGTCCATCCCAACTATGCTACTATCAAACCAATGTGCTAGCTACTGTACATCCCAACAATGCTACTGTCAAACCAATGTGCTAGCTACTGTACATCCCAACTATGCTACTATCAAACCTATGTGCTAGCTTCTGTACATCCCAAAGATGCTACTATAAATCCAATGTGCTAGCTACTGTACATCCCAACTATGCTACTAGCAAACCTATGTGCTAGCTACTGTACATCCCAACTATGCTACTATCAAACCTATGTGCTAGCTACATCCCAACTATGCTACTATCAAACCAATGTGCTAGCTACTGTCCATCCCAACTATGCTACTATCAAACCTATGTGCTAGCTACATCCCAACTATGCTACTATCAAATCAATGTGCTAGCTGCTGTACATCCCAACTATGCTACTATCAAACCTATGTGCTAGCTACTGTACATCCCAACTATGCTACTATCAAACCTATGTGCTAGCTACTGTACATCCCAACTATGCTACTATCAAACCTATGTGCTAGCTACATCCCAACTATGCTACTATCAAACCTATGTGCTAGCTACTGTACATCCCAACTATGCTACTATCAAACCAATGTGCTAGCTACTGTCCATCCCAACTATGCTACTATCAAACCAATGTGCTAGCTACTGTACATCCCAACTATGCTACTATCAAACCTATGTGCTAGTTACATCCCAACTATGCTACTATCAAACCAATGTGCTAGCTGCTGTACATCCCAACTATGCTACTATCAAACCTATGTGCTAGCTACATCCCAACTATGCTACTATCAAACCTATGTGCTAGCTACATCCCAACTATGCTACTATGAAACCAATGTGCTAGCTACTGTACATCCCAACTATGCTACTATCAAACCAATGTGCTAGCTACTGTACATCCCAACTATGCTACTATCAATCCAATATGCTAGTTACTGTACATCCCAACTATGCTACTGTCAAACCAATGTGCTAGCTACTGTACATCCCAACTATGCTACTATCAAACCTATGTACTAGCTTCTGTACATCCCAAAGATGCTACTATCAAACCTATGTGCTAGCTACTGTACATCCCAACTATGCTACTATCAAACCAATGTGCTAGCTACTGTACATCTGAACTATGCTACTATCAAACCAATGTGCTAGCTACTTTACATCCCAACTATGCTACTATCCAACCTATGTGCTAGCTAATGTACATCCCAACTATGCTTCTATCAAACCAATGTGCTAGCTACTGTCCATCCCAACTATGCTGCTATCAAACCAATGTGCTAGCTACTGTCCATCCCAACTATGCTACTATCAAACCTATGTGCTAGCTTCTGTACATCCCAAAGATGCTACTATAAATCCAATGTGCTAGCTACTGTACATCCCAACTATGCTACTATCAAACCTATGTGCTAGCTACTGTACATCCCAACTATGCTACTATCAAACCTATGTGCTAGCTACATCCCAACTATGCTACTATCAAACCTATGTGCTAGCCACTGTACATCCCAACTATGCTACTATCAAACCTATGTGCTAGCCACTGTACATCCCAACTATGCTACTATCAAACCTATGTGCTAGCTACTGTACATCCCAACTATGCTACTATCAAACCAATGTGCTAGCTACTGTACATCCCAACTATGCTACTATCAATCCAATATGCTAGTTACTGTACATCCCAACTATGCTACTATCAATCCAATATGCTAGTTACTGTACATCCCAACTATGCTACTGTCAAACCAATATGCTAGCTACTGTACATCCCAACTATGCTACTATCAAATCAATGTGCTAGCTGCTGTACATCTGAACTATGCTTCTATCAAACCAATGTGCTAGCTACTGTACATCCCAACTATACTGCTATCAAACCAATGTGCTAGCTACTGTCCATCCCAACTATGCTGCTATCAAACCAATGTGCTAGCTACTGTCCATCCCAACTATGCTACTATCAAACCTATGTGCTAGCTTCTGTACATCCCAAAGATGCTACTATAAATCCAATGTGCTAGCTACTGTACATCCCAACTATGCTACTATCAAACCTATGTGCTAGCTACTGTACATCCCAACTATGCTACTATCAAACCTATGTGCTAGTTACATCCCAACTATGCTACTATCAAACCAATGTGCTAGCTGCTGTACATCCCAACTATGCTACTATCAAACCTATGTGCTAGCTACATCCCAACTATGCTACTATCAAACCTATGTGCTAGCTACATCCCAACTATGCTACTATGAAACCAATGTGCTAGCTACTGTCCATCCCAACTATGCTACTATCAAACCAATGTGCTAGCTACTGTACATCCCAACTATGCTACTATCAATCCAATATGCTAGTTACTGTACATCCCAACTATGCTACTATCAATCCAATATGCTAGTTACTGTACATCCCAACTATGCTACTGTCAAACCAATGTGCTAGCTACTGTACATCCCAACTATGCTACTATCAAATCAATGTGCTAGCTGCTGTACATCTGAACTATGCTACTATCAAACCAATGTGCTAGCTACTGTACATCCCAACTCTGCTACTATCAAACCTATGTGCTTGCTACTGTACATCCCAACTATGCTACTATCAAACCTTTGTGCTAGCTACATCCCAACTATGCTACTATCAAACCTATGTGCTAGCTACTGTACATCCCAACTATGCTACTATCAAACCAATGTGCTAGCTACTGTCCATCCCAACTATGCTACTATCAAACCAATGTGCTAGCTACTGTACATCCCAACTATGCTACTATCAAACCTATGTGCTAGTTACATCCCAACTATGCTACTATCAAACCAATGTGCTAGCTGCTGTACATCCCAACTATGCTACTATCAAACCTATGTGCTAGCTACATCCCAACTATGCTACTATCAAACCTATGTGCTAGCTACTGTACATCCCAACTATGCTACTATCAAACCAATGTGCTAGCTACTGTACATCCCAACTATGCTACTATCAAACCTATGTGCTAGTTACATCCCAACTATGCTACTATCAAACCAATGTGCTAGCTGCTGTACATCCCAACTATGCTACTATCAAACCTATGTGCTAGCTACATCCCAACTATGCTACTATCAAACCTATGTGCTAGCTACTGTACATCCCAACTATGCTACTATGAAACAAATGTGCTAGCTACTGTACATCCCAACTATGCTACTATCAAACCAATGTGCTAGCTACTGTACATCCCAACTATGCTACTATCAATCCAATATGCTAGTTACTGTACATCCCAACTATGCTACTGTCAAACCAATGTGCTAGCTACTGTACATCCCAACTATGCTACTATCAAACCTATGTGCTAGCTTCTGTACATCCCAAAGATGCTACTATCAAACCTATGTGTTAGCTACTGTACATCCCAACTATGCTACTATCAAACCAATGTGCTAGCTACTGTACATCCCAACTATGCTACTATCAAACCAATGTGCTAGTTACTGTCCATCCCAACTATGCTTCTATCAAACCAATGTGCTAGCTACTGTACATCCCAACTATACTGCTATCAAACCAATGTGCTAGCTACTGTCCATCCCAACTATGCTGCTATCAAACCAATGTGCTAGCTACTGTCCATCCCAACTATGCTACTATCAAACCTATGTGCTAGCTTCTGTACATCCCAAATATGCTACTATAAATCCAATGTGCTAGCTACTGTACATCCCAACTATGCTACTATCAAACCTATGTGCTAGCTACTGTACATCCCAACTATGCTACTATCAAACCTATGTACTAGCTTCTGTACATCCCAAAGATGCTACTATCAAACCTATGTGCTAGCTACTGTACATCCCAACTATGCTACTATCAAACCAATGTGCTAGCTGCTGTACATCTGAACTATGCTACTATCAAACCAATGTGCTAGCTACTGTACATCCCAACTCTGCTACTATCAAACCTATGTGCTTGCTACTGTACATCCCAACTATGCTACTATCAAACCTTTGTGCTAGCTACATCCCAACTATGCTACTATCAAACCTATGTGCTAGCTACTGTACATCCCAACTATGCTACTATCAAACCAATGTGCTAGCTACTGTCCATCCCAACTATGCTACTATCAAACCAATGTGCTAGCTACTGTACATCCCAACTATGCTACTATCAAACCTATGTGCTAGTTACATCCCAACTATGCTACTATCAAACCAATGTGCTAGCTGCTGTACATCCCAACTATGCTACTATCAAACCTATGTGCTAGCTACATCCCAACTATGCTACTATCAAACCTATGTGCTAGCTACTGTACATCCCAACTATGCTACTATCAAACCAATGTGCTAGCTACTGTACATCCCAACTATGCTACTATCAAACCTATGTGCTAGTTACATCCCAACTATGCTACTATCAAACCAATGTGCTAGCTGCTGTACATCCCAACTATGCTACTATCAAACCTATGTGCTAGCTACATCCCAACTATGCTACTATCAAACCTATGTGCTAGCTACTGTACATCCCAACTATGCTACTATGAAACAAATGTGCTAGCTACTGTACATCCCAACTATGCTACTATCAAACCAATGTGCTAGCTACTGTACATCCCAACTATGCTACTATCAATCCAATATGCTAGTTACTGTACATCCCAACTATGCTACTGTCAAACCAATGTGCTAGCTACTGTACATCCCAACTATGCTACTATCAAACCTATGTGCTAGCTTCTGTACATCCCAAAGATGCTACTATCAAACCTATGTGTTAGCTACTGTACATCCCAACTATGCTACTATCAAACCAATGTGCTAGCTACTGTACATCCCAACTATGCTACTATCAAACCAATGTGCTAGTTACTGTCCATCCCAACTATGCTTCTATCAAACCAATGTGCTAGCTACTGTACATCCCAACTATACTGCTATCAAACCAATGTGCTAGCTACTGTCCATCCCAACTATGCTGCTATCAAACCAATGTGCTAGCTACTGTCCATCCCAACTATGCTACTATCAAACCTATGTGCTAGCTTCTGTACATCCCAAATATGCTACTATAAATCCAATGTGCTAGCTACTGTACATCCCAACTATGCTACTATCAAACCTATGTGCTAGCTACTGTACATCCCAACTATGCTACTATCAAACCTATGTGCTAGCTACATCCCAACTATGCTACTATCAAACCTATGTGCTAGCTACTGTACATCCCAATTATGCTACTATCAAACCAATGTGCTAGCTACTGTCCATCCCAACTATGCTACTATCAAACCAATGTGCTAGCTACTGTACATCCCAACTATGCTACTATCAAACCTATGTGCTAGTTACATCCCAACTATGCTACTATCAGACCAATGTGCTAGCTGCTGTACATCCCAACTATGCTACTATCAAACCTATGTGCTAGCTACATCCCAACTATGCTACTATCAAACCTATGTGCTAGCTACTGTCCATCCCAACTATGCTACTATCAAACCAATTTGCTAGCTACTGTACATCCCAACTATGCTACTATCAATCCAATATGCTAGTTACTGTACATCCCAACTATGCTACTATCAATCCAATATGCTAGTTACTGTACATCCCAACTATGCTACTGTCAAACCAATGTGCTAGCTACTGTAAATCCCAACTATGCTACTATCCAACCTATGTGCTAGCTAATGTACATCCCAACTATGCTTCTATCAAACCAATGTGCTAGCTACTGTACATCCCAACTATGCTGCTATCAAACCAATGTGCTAGCTACTGTCCATCCCAACTATGCTACTATCAAACCTATGTGCTAGCTTCTGTACATCCCAAAGATGCTACTATAAATCCAATGTGCTAGCTACTGTACATCCCAACTATGCTACTATCAAACCTTTGTGCTAGCTACATCCCAACTATGCTACTATCAAACCTATGTGCTAGCTACTGTCCATCCCAACTATGCTACTATCAAACCAATGTGCTAGCTACTGTACATCCCAACTATGCTACTATCAAACCTATGTGCTAGTTACATCCCAACTATGCTACTATCAAACCAATGTGCTAGCTGCTGTACATCCCAACTATGCTACTATCAAACCTATGTGCTAGCTACATCCCAACTATGCTACTATCAAACCTATGTGCTAGCTACTGTACATCCCAACTATGCTACTATCAAACCAATGTGCTAGCTACTGTACATCCCAACTATGCTACTATCAAACCTATGTGCTAGTTACATCCCAACTATGCTACTATCAAACCAATGTGCTAGCTGCTGTACATCCCAACTATGCTACTATCAAACCTATGTGCTAGCTACATCCCAACTATGCTACTATCAAACCTATGTGCTAGCTACTGTACATCCCAACTATGCTACTATGAAACAAATGTGCTAGCTACTGTACATCCCAACTATGCTACTATCAAACCAATGTGCTAGCTACTGTACATCCCAACTATGCTACTATCAATCCAATATGCTAGTTACTGTACATCCCAACTATGCTACTGTCAAACCAATGTGCTAGCTACTGTACATCCCAACTATGCTACTATCAAACCTATGTGCTAGCTTCTGTACATCCCAAAGATGCTACTATCAAACCTATGTGTTAGCTACTGTACATCCCAACTATGCTACTATCAAACCAATGTGCTAGCTACTGTACATCCCAACTATGCTACTATCAAACCAATGTGCTAGTTACTGTCCATCCCAACTATGCTTCTATCAAACCAATGTGCTAGCTACTGTACATCCCAACTATACTGCTATCAAACCAATGTGCTAGCTACTGTCCATCCCAACTATGCTGCTATCAAACCAATGTGCTAGCTACTGTCCATCCCAACTATGCTACTATCAAACCTATGTGCTAGCTTCTGTACATCCCAAATATGCTACTATAAATCCAATGTGCTAGCTACTGTACATCCCAACTATGCTACTATCAAACCTATGTGCTAGCTACTGTACATCCCAACTATGCTACTATCAAACCTATGTGCTAGCTACATCCCAACTATGCTACTATCAAACCTATGTGCTAGCTACTGTACATCCCAATTATGCTACTATCAAACCAATGTGCTAGCTACTGTCCATCCCAACTATGCTACTATCAAACCAATGTGCTAGCTACTGTACATCCCAACTATGCTACTATCAAACCTATGTGCTAGTTACATCCCAACTATGCTACTATCAGACCAATGTGCTAGCTGCTGTACATCCCAACTATGCTACTATCAAACCTATGTGCTAGCTACATCCCAACTATGCTACTATCAAACCTATGTGCTAGCTACTGTCCATCCCAACTATGCTACTATCAAACCAATTTGCTAGCTACTGTACATCCCAACTATGCTACTATCAATCCAATATGCTAGTTACTGTACATCCCAACTATGCTACTATCAATCCAATATGCTAGTTACTGTACATCCCAACTATGCTACTGTCAAACCAATGTGCTAGCTACTGTAAATCCCAACTATGCTACTATCCAACCTATGTGCTAGCTAATGTACATCCCAACTATGCTTCTATCAAACCAATGTGCTAGCTACTGTACATCCCAACTATGCTGCTATCAAACCAATGTGCTAGCTACTGTCCATCCCAACTATGCTACTATCAAACCTATGTGCTAGCTTCTGTACATCCCAAAGATGCTACTATAAATCCAATGTGCTAGCTACTGTACATCCCAACTATGCTACTATCAAACCTATGTGCTAGCTACTGTACATCCCAACTATGCTACTATCAAACCTATGTGCTAGCTACATCCCAACTATGCTACTATCAAACCTATGTGCTAGCCACTGTACATCCCAACTATGCTACTATCAAACCAATGTGCTAGCTACTGTACATCCCAACTATGCTACTATCAAACCTATGTGCTAGCTACTGTACATCCCAACTATGCTACTATCAAACCTATGTGCTAGCTACATCCCAACTATGCTACTATCAAACCTATGTGCTAGCCACTGTACATCCCAACTATGCTACTATCAAACCTATGTGCTAGCCACTGTACATCCCAACTATGCTACTATCAAACCTATGTGCTAGCTACTGTACATCCCAACTATGCTACTATCAAACCAATGTGCTAGCTACTGTACATCCCAACTATGCTACTATCAATCCAATATGCTAGTTACTGTACATCCCAACTATGCTACTATCAATCCAATATGCTAGTTACTGTACATCCCAACTATGCTACTGTCAAACCAATGTGCTAGCTACTGTACATCCCAACTATGCTACTATCAAATCAATGTGCTAGCTGCTGTACATCTGAACTATGCTACTATCAAACCAATGTGCTAGCTACTGTACATCCCAACTATGCTACTATCAAACCTATGTGCTTGCTACTGTACATCCCAACTATGCTACTATCAAACCTATGTGCTAGCTACATCCCAACTATGCTACTATCAAACCTATGTGCTAGCTACTGTACATCCCAACTATGCTACTATCAAACCAATGTGCTAGCTACTGTCCATCCCAACTATGCTACTATCAAACCAATGTGCTAGCTACTGTACATCCCAACTATGCTACTATCAAACCTATGTGCTAGTTACATCCCAACTATGCTACTATCAAACCAATGTGCTAGCTGCTGTACATCCCAACTATGCTACTATCAAACCTATGTGCTAGCTACATCCCAACTATGCTACTATCAAACCTATGTGCTAGCTACATCCCAACTATGCTACTATGAAACCAATGTGCTAGCTACTGTCCATCCCAACTATGCTAC
The DNA here is from genome assembly GCF_949987555.1 of Borostomias antarcticus. Taxonomy (NCBI): domain Eukaryota; kingdom Metazoa; phylum Chordata; class Actinopteri; order Stomiiformes; family Stomiidae; genus Borostomias; species Borostomias antarcticus. The sequence continues at coordinate 20,778,780 of NC_140234.1, forward strand.
TATCAAACCAATGTGCTAGCTACTGTACATCCCAACTATGCTACTATCAATCCAATATGCTAGTTACTGTACATCCCAACTATGCTACTATCAATCCAATATGCTAGTTACTGTACATCCCAACTATGCTACTGTCAAACCAATGTGCTAGCTACTGTACATCCCAACTATGCTACTATCAAATCAATGTGCTAGCTGCTGTACATCTGAACTATGCTACTATCAAACCAATGTGCTAGCTACTGTACATCCCAACTATGCTACTATCAAACCAATGTGCTAGCTACATCCCAACTATGCTACTATCAAACCTATGTGCTAGCTACTGTACATCCCAACTATGCTACTATCAAACCAATGTGCTAGCTACTGTCCATCCCAACTATGCTACTATCAAACCAATGTGCTAGCTACTGTACATCCCAACTATGCTACTATCAAACCTATGTGCTAGTTACATCCCAACTATGCTACTATCAAACCAATGTGCTAGCTGCTGTACATCCCAACTATGCTACTATCAAACCTATGTGCTAGCTACATCCCAACTATGCTACTATCAAACCTATGTGCTAGCTACTGTACATCCCAACTATGCTACTATCAAACCAATGTGCTAGCTACTGTACATCCCAACTATGCTACTATCAAACCTATGTGCTAGTTACATCCCAACTATGCTACTATCAAACCAATGTGCTAGCTGCTGTACATCCCAACTATGCTACTATCAAACCTATGTGCTAGCTACATCCCAACTATGCTACTATCAAACCTATGTGCTAGCTACTGTACATCCCAACTATGCTACTATGAAACAAATGTGCTAGCTACTGTACATCCCAACTATGCTACTATCAAACCAATGTGCTAGCTACTGTACATCCCAACTATGCTACTATCAATCCAATATGCTAGTTACTGTACATCCCAACTATGCTACTGTCAAACCAATGTGCTAGCTACTGTACATCCCAACTATGCTACTATCAAACCTATGTGCTAGCTTCTGTACATCCCAAAGATGCTACTATCAAACCTATGTGCTAGCTACTGTACATCCCAACTATGCTACTATCAAACCAATGTGCTAGCTACTGTACATCCCAACTATGCTACTATCAAACCAATGTGCTAGTTACTGTCCATCCCAACTATGCTTCTATCAAACCAATGTGCTAGCTACTGTACATCCCAACTATGCTGCTATCAAACCAATGTGCTAGCTACTGTCCATCCCAACTATGCTGCTATCAAACCAATGTGCTAGCTACTGTACATCCCAACTATGCTACTATCAAACCTATGTGCTAGTTACATCCCAACTATGCTACTATCAAACCAATGTGCTAGCTGCTGTACATCCCAACTATGCTACTATCAAACCTATGTGCTAGCTACATCCCAACTATGCTACTATCAAACCTATGTGCTAGCTACATCCCAACTATGCTACTATGAAACCAATGTGCTAGCTACTGTCCATCCCAACTATGCTACTATCAAACCAATGTGCTAGCTACTGTACATCCCAACTATGCTACTATCAATCCAATATGCTAGTTACTGTACATCCCAACTATGCTACTATCAATCCAATATGCTAGTTACTGTACATCCCAACTATGCTACTGTCAAACCAATGTGCTAGCTACTGTACATCCCAACTATGCTACTATCAAATCAATGTGCTAGCTGCTGTACATCTGAACTATGCTACTATCAAACCAATGTGCTAGCTACTGTACATCCCAACTATGCTACTATCAAACCTATGTGCTTGCTACTGTACATCCCAACTATGCTACTATCAAACCTTTGTGCTAGCTACATCCCAACTATGCTACTATCAAACCTATGTGCTAGCTACTGTACATCCCAACTATGCTACTATCAAACCAATGTGCTAGCTACTGTCCATCCCAACTATGCTACTATCAAACCAATGTGCTAGCTACTGTACATCCCAACTATGCTACTATCAAACCTATGTGCTAGTTACATCCCAACTATGCTACTATCAAACCAATGTGCTAGCTGCTGTACATCCCAACTATGCTACTATCAAACCTATGTGCTAGCTACATCCCAACTATGCTACTATCAAACCTATGTGCTAGCTACTGTACATCCCAACTATGCTACTATCAAACCAATGTGCTAGCTACTGTACATCCCAACTATGCTACTATCAAACCTATGTGCTAGTTACATCCCAACTATGCTACTATCAAACCAATGTGCTAGCTGCTGTACATCCCAACTATGCTACTATCAAACCTATGTGCTAGCTACATCCCAACTATGCTACTATCAAACCTATGTGCTAGCTACTGTACATCCCAACTATGCTACTATGAAACAAATGTGCTAGCTACTGTACATCCCAACTATGCTACTATCAAACCAATGTGCTAGCTACTGTACATCCCAACTATGCTACTATCAATCCAATATGCTAGTTACTGTACATCCCAACTATGCTACTGTCAAACCAATGTGCTAGCTACTGTACATCCCAACTATGCTACTATCAAACCTATGTGCTAGCTTCTGTACATCCCAAAGATGCTACTATCAAACCTATGTGCTAGCTACTGTACATCCCAACTATGCTACTATCAAACCAATGTGCTAGCTACTGTACATCCCAACTATGCTACTATCAAACCAATGTGCTAGTTACTGTCCATCCCAACTATGCTTCTATCAAACCAATGTGCTAGCTACTGTACATCCCAACTATGCTGCTATCAAACCAATGTGCTAGCTACTGTCCATCCCAACTATGCTGCTATCAAACCAATGTGCTAGCTACTGTACATCCCAACTATGCTACTATCAAACCTATGTGCTAGTTACATCCCAACTATGCTACTATCAAACCAATGTGCTAGCTGCTGTACATCCCAACTATGCTACTATCAAACCTATGTGCTAGCTACATCCCAACTATGCTACTATCAAACCTATGTGCTAGCTACATCCCAACTATGCTACTATCAAACCTATGTGCTAGCTACTGTACATCCCAATTATGCTACTATCAAACCAATGTGCTAGCTACTGTCCATCCCAACTATGCTACTATCAAACCAATGTGCTAGCTACTGTACATCCCAAATATGCTACTATCAAACCTATGTGCTAGTTACATCCCAACTATGCTACTATCAAACCAATGTGCTAGCTGCTGTACATCCCAACTATGCTACTATCAAACCTATGTGCTAGCTACATCCCAACTATGCTACTATCAAACATATGTGCTAGCTACTGTACATCCCAACTATGCTACTATCAAACCAATGTGCTAGCTACTGTACATCCCAACTATGCTACTATCAAACCTATGTGCTAGTTACATCCCAACTATGCTACTATCAAACCAATGTGCTAGCTGCTGTACATCCCAACTATGCTACTATCAAACCTATGTGCTAGCTACATCCCAACTATGCTACTATCAAACCTATGTGCTAGCTACTGTACATCCCAACTATGCTACTATAAAACAAATGTGCTAGCTACTGTACATCCCAACTATGCTACTATCAAACCAATGTGCTAGCTACTGTACATCCCAACTATGCTACTATCAATCCAATATGCTAGTTACTGTACATCCCAACTATGCTACTGTAAACCAATGTGCTAGCTACTGTACATCCCAACTATGCTACTATCAAACCTATGTGCTAGCTTCTGTACATCCCAAAGATGCTACTATCAAACCTATGTGCTAGCTACTGTACATCCCAACTATGCTACTATCAAACCAATGTGCTAGCTACTGTACATCCCAACTATGCTACTATCAAACCAATGTGCTAGTTACTGTCCATCCCAACTATGCTTCTATCAAACCAATGTGCTAGCTACTGTACATCCCAACTATGCTGCTATCAAACCAATGTGCTAGCTACTGTCCATCCCAACTATGCTGCTATCAAACCAATGTGCTAGCTACTGTCCATCCCAACTATGCTACTATCAAACCTATGTGCTAGCTTCTGTACATCCCAAAGATGCTACTATAAATCCAATGTGCTAGCTACTGTACATCCCAACTATGCTACTATCAAACCTATGTGCTAGCTACTGTACATCCCAACTATGCTACTATCAAACCTATGTGCTAGCTACATCCCAACTATGCTACTATCAAACCTATGTGCTAGCTACTGTACATCCCAATTATGCTACTATCAAACCAATGTGCTAGCTACTGTCCATCCCAACTATGCTACTATCAAACCAATGTGCTAGCTACTGTACATCCCAACTATGCTACTATCAAACCTATGTGCTAGTTACATCCCAACTATGCTACTATCAGACCAATGTGCTAGCTGCTGTACATCCCAACTATGCTACTATCAAACCTATGTGCTAGCTACATCCCAACTATGCTACTATCAAACCTATGTGCTAGCTACTGTCCATCCCAACTATGCTACTATCAAACCAATGTGCTAGCTACTGTACATCCCAACTATGCTACTATCAATCCAATATGCTAGTTACTGTACATCCCAACTATGCTACTATCAATCCAATATGCTAGTTACTGTACATCCCAACTATGCTACTGTCAAACCAATGTGCTAGCTACTGTAAATCCCAACTATGCTACTATCAAACCTATGTGCTAGCTTCTGCACATCCCAAAGATGCTACTATCAAACATATGTGCTAGCTACTGTACATCCCAACTATGCTACTATCAAACCAATGTGCTAGCTACTGTACATCTGAACTATGCTACTATCAAACCAATGTGCTAGCTACTGTCCATCCCAACTATGCTACAATGCTACTATCAAACCAATGTGCTAGCTACTGTCCATCCCAACTATGCTACTATCAAACCTATGTGCTAGTTACATCCCAACTATGCTACTATCAAACCTATGTGCTAGTTACATCCCAACTATGCTACTATCAAACCAATGTGCTAGCTGCTGTACATCCCAACTATGCTACTATCAAACCTATGTGCTAGCTTCTGTACATCCCAACTATGCTACTATCAAACCAATGTGCTAGCTACATCCCAACTATGCTACTATCAAACCAATGTGCTAGCTACATCCCAACTATGCTACTATCAAATCAATGTGCTAGCTGCTGTACATTCCAACTATGCTACTATCAAACCAATGTGCTAGCTACTGTACATCCCAACTATGCTACTATCAAACCAATGTGCTAGCTACTGTACATCCCAACTATGCTACTCTCAATCCAATATGCTAGCTACTGTACATCCCAACTATGCTACTATCAATCCAATATGCTAGTTACTGTACATCCCAACTATGCTACTGTCAAACCAATGTGCTAGCTACTGTACATCCCAACTATGCTACTATCAAACCAATGTGCTAGCTACTGTACATCTGAACTATGCTACTATCAAACCAATGTGCTAGCTACTGTACATCCCAACTATGCTACTATCCAACCTATGTGCTAGCTACATCCCAACTATGCTACTGTACATCCCAACTATGCTACTGTCAAACCAATGTGCTAGCTACTGTACATCCCAACTATGCTACTATCAAACCTACAGTATGTGCTAGCTACTGTACATCCCAACTATGCTACTATCAAACCTATGTGCTAGCTACATCCCAACTATGCTACTATCAAACCAATGTGCTAGCTACTGTACATCCCAACTATGCTACTATCAAACCTATGTGCTAGCTACATCCCAACTATGCTACTATCAAATCAATGTGCTAGCTGCTGTACATCCCAACTATGCTACTATCAAACCAATGTGCTAGTTACTGTACATCCCAACTATGCTACTAACAAACCAATGTGGAGTTATGAGTACTTCCTGTTTCACCAGTAGGTGGCGCTGTAAGTGTGACTCAATACCGACGCATAGATGTGTTTAGAATGCGACTTTCATGAAGCGTCAGCAATTTGGTGCAAATTGGATGATGTATGTAGTAGTTTTGAGGACTTCCTGTTTCACCAATAGGTGGCACTCTAAGTATGACGCAATACTGACAAATAGATGTGTTCAGGACAGAACCTTCATGAAGCGTGAGAAATATCGGACAAATCTGATAATTTATGGAAGAGTTATGAGGACTTCCTGTTTTATGGCGAAATGTCAAAATTGGGCGGGGCGCCACGGCAAGGGTGTTTGGTGAAAATTATAATTTTTTGATAACTTTTGATCACAAAGGTCTTAAGATGAAGTTGATCGGATGAAATCTGTAGGATGAGTTCGTTAAAGTACGAGGCATGGAAATGGTAAAAACAAGGAAAAAATGGCATATTAAGAGCAAAATGGCTGACTTCCTGTTGGATGTTGGGTATAGCTCCAAGAGACATTTTAGTGTGTCTCGATGATTTCGTTCGCCTACATCAAACTGAAAAGTGGGGCTCACCAATTAAAATTTTCCAGGGGGCGCTCTTGAGCCGTTTTGCCACGCCCATTTCCGTCACCCATGAAATATCAAAATTTTCACCGGGACTGACATATCTGCAAAGTTTCATGCGTTTTCATCTATGTTTAGGCCACCAAAAATGCTTTTTTTTGTTGCTGTATAACATTAACTTTTTTTTTTCTTTTAAACAACGTAGGTCTGTAAACCTAAAAAATAACGGAAAAAAATTATATAGCCTACAGGGCTTAATTAAGACTAATGGCGCGTTCCAGGCAACCCGTAATTCGTGTTTTTCCGACCTCCTACACGTGAAAATGCTCTGGAATGGCAGTCAAACCCGTAACTTCCCACCCGGCAACTGGGAGTACATCGATCTGTACGAGTTCACGGGTGGGAAGTTACGGGTTTGACTGCCATTCCAGAGCATTTTCACGTGTAGGAGGTCGGAAAAACACGAGTTACGAGTTGCCTGGAACGCGGCATTAACCTAACGTCACCAGTATCTAGGTAAATAAACTATCCGTTTCTGACAATACGATTGGTTGTTGCGGGAGGGATCCCAGCGCGTGTGGTGTGTGTGGGCGAACGAGGGAGAGAGGACGTGAAGGCAGCAAAAAAGTATTCTCTCGTCGTCTCGACTCTTGAGCTGAGAGCTCGCTTCCTTGTCAACACAATAATTCCCCAAATAACCAGAAAAAGTAGCTAGATTTGTCGATAGTCGCTTTTCATGAAATAAATCGCCAGGGGGGTCTGGAAAGTCGCTAAATCTAGAGACAAAGTCGTTAAGTTGGCATCACTGGAAGCGTGCACTGTGCAGTAAAGCGTGCCGCGCGCGCTGGATCTGTGTCTGTGAGCAGGTTGGAACAAACCAACTGTAGACTACAGGGGAGGTCTCATCTCAAACACTTGTTTTCCAACAGAAATAATTTGAAAATAAATAGGAAATATGAAACAGATCCATGGACAAGGTTTAAAAAATGAGAGCATTTTCTTTTTATATTTGTCTACTGTATATTATTGAGGGGGACAGATTGGCATATTTCAATATTCCAGGGGACATGTCCCCTCCAATGAATACATGGTTACGCCCATGCCTTGTAGATTTATGTGTTTGTTTCTATGGCTGATATTAAGCCTTTTTCCATGACAAGGAATTGTAAAGTTATTGGAGTAAGCATCTTTCTTAAAGTCAGAGGAGAGAATGAATAAGTTCACACAGACATGTGTGCCACACGTATGACTGGTTATATTCATCATTGTAACTGATGTTATGCATGGGTGGTATAGTAATATGAATATTCCTCTGTGCAATGTGATGGCTGAACAATTCCTTGTTATGCCATCTGTCTATGGTCTCAGCCTGCAGAAGAGTCACCTATGACACCTGTTTGCAGTAACCACATTAAAGGGCAACCATCTACCCCAATTTTAGCCTTTATCTAGCAGGGTATCCAAAATAAACAGATCACTACCACTTTTATGTTTTTATTTGTGCAACAAGAATAAAGCTAAATGGTCTGCACTTATATAGCACTTTTATCCAAAGCGCTTTACAATGGCCTCACATTCGCCCATTCACACACACATTCATACAACAATGGCGGCAGCTGCCATGCAAGGTGCTAGCCTGCTCATTGGGAGCAATTTGAGGTACAATGTCTTGCCCAAGCACACTACGACATGTGGACAGGAGGAGCCAGGATTCGAACCGCCGACCCTCCGATCATTGGACGATCCACTCTACATCCTGAGCCACACTCTCCCCAAAGAATAAACATCACTAGACATTTTTGAATGCAATACATTCGGATTGATATAACTGAATGACAAATTATCAACAGAAAGTTTTCCTAATGCAACCATTTTCTTTTTCTCTAACACACAATACAATCATAAAAATATGCTGGCAATTCCATACATAACTTCCTATTGATGTCCCTTTCTGAATAGTTCCTATACATTAAATCAAAAACTAGAACCCTCTATAATATAAAAATATAACTTCATATTTGTCATGTTTATTATTTGAGAAATTAAATGTAATGTATATCTAAATTTAATGCTTGAGCTCCAGATACGGAGTCCATGACAGTTATCACAAGCATTACTTTCTTTAGAGCTGAACTTTCAAGAACAGGACAATGTACATTTGAAGGTAAAACACTAATATTTACCTCCAAAATAAATGGCAACAAAAGTTAACATATATTTCCTAAAGTAATTATTTAAATAATATAATAGGCATATGTTGTGCATTCTGTACTTTGAAATTCAAAGATTCACAACTCTCTTAACTTGCACACAGAACACTAAGGGTCTTGTTTATGACTCAAGCGTAAAAAATACATAGTGTAGGCCTAATACACTGTAGACTGTAGTAGTGTATGTAGACTGTAGTGTATGGCCTCTCCTAATAAAAAAACTAAATTTCCAACATATTGTACAGAATGTTACCATAATGTTTTCCCCGACACCTAGTGGAAAATGCTTTTCACAAATAACTAAAATGTTTCAGTCACCACCAGTGAAATGTTATACTTTAGGTACAGGAGTTGAAATAAAGGTTTGAAATGAAACAGTAGTTCACAATCTAAGACAATGAAATAATACTGCATGCAAACTATTAAGACTCAATGGCAAAATTGGTTTCATACCAACAATGCATTTGGGAATTAGCAGCAGTTGGCAGAGAAAAAAAATCTTCCAATGGTAGCATGTCTTTCTTGCTCTTAATCACAACAACCCTGATTATTCAACAGGAACCAACAAAGTGAATGTGACATTACTTAAGTTTTGTTCCTCCCCTGATTTGTCTTTTTTGGAAAATTGTTTATTTTTTTCGTTCAGTTACAGTTTAAGAAGCTGTAACTCAAAATGAAAGTAACGGAGGAAGTAATCTGCAGTGTCACACATGTGCATGCCATGCATTGCACATGACCTTAGGCCTTTGGGTATAGGCTAACTCTCATACTGTACAGTATGTACATTCAAAGCAGCACTGAATGCATTAGAGGTATCATCCAAAAACACATGCGATACACACAAATATAGACCATCAGAGACTGATACAGAATTAACCTCTGTAGTGGTGTGGCTATCAGCACAGCGTTGAGGGAATGGCATCTGTCATGATTGTCACTCAAGAGGACCACACTTTACCATTGCGATTCTTTTCATGGACATGCACTGTAAATGTTTTTCTATTGAAAAGTCAGAACCTAGATCACTATTCCAACTCGAATACACAACTCAACTGCACAAATCATAAAGCTTGTACCAGCAATAGATAGTCAATTTTGGTTTCAAACTACCTGCCACTTGACATGAAACGAAAGGTTTCACAGTGATGAGTAACATTCATAGAACTCAATAAGGGTAACATAACATAAAATGATGCATACACTGTCTATACCGAGAGGATGATCCCACCTAGATAAATCGACGGATCAAGTTGTTCTTATCAGGCTCCAGGAACTCCTCAACAAGACACTGTGTCACTCTCTGTAGCTTCTCCTCCAGACTTGGGATATCACTGAAGTACAAAGTGATGATACGTAAACAACAAATACACAATCCTTTACAGCTTTAAAAGATTGAAGGTGTTAACGACTGATGAGTGACTTCTGTCCAGTCTAAAATAATAGTGGGCAATCATTAACACTTTATAATAACTATATCTTTCATAAGACATATAATCCATTGTAGACACACATTTTTGAACAGTTATAAATTATCCACTGGATCCAGTCAAAAATATGTACAAACATTTTTCAATTATCTATAAATGGTTTATAAATGGTTACCGGATTATCTTTTAAATGTTATACTATTACTGCACTCCGGATGTAAAACACACAAGGCCTAGGTAAAGGTGCCTTGTTGCACTTATCACAAACCTTTTCCCTGGTGATGCACAGAACTCTGTGTAGTACTTTATCTTGGGCTCTGTGCCACTGGTCCTTAGTGTGGCCACAATCCCATTTTGTAGAGTGAAGGTAACCATTTGGCTGCTCTTTGTAACAGGTAGGACCTGAGAATGAGAATGATGGAGAATTTGTTTTTTCCACACATCCTGATGCAAAGTATTAGCCTGGCTTCGCCATCTTGATCACGTGAGCTCACATTCCGTAGATCAGTCTGCCAACGCTCTCATTTGAATGAGTTCCACCCAGCAGATATTTGCCATGCCAATCTCAACTGTTTATATAATAATAATAATAAATAATATAATATTGTTAATTATCATAATATGGGGCAGATTTTATACAACTGTACCCATTTGATACAACGTCTAACCCAGTTCGTTGCTCTGATTGGTTATAGGTCTATCCAATTGCGTCCAGAAGCATTTTGGTCTGCGAGCGTTGATTACACCCCTTGGAAATCGAGAATTAACTCAGCAGCTCCTAACCCTTCGCATCTTTGCGAATGGGGTCTGGCGAAACCAGGCTAGCAAAGTATACCAATTAAAAGCAAATTTTACTTACACATCGTTTGTCTGGTTGACTACTATCATAGCCTGTAGTCACATCTCTCACATACGTGATGGTATAGCCCCCACAGGACATTGGGTACGTACTCTCTCCCTCAAAGTTTCGGAGTTTGGTAAATATTCTTTTCACAGTGGGGGGGTCATTGCAGATGACGTAGGATGTTTTAGATATGTGATAGCCGTACCTAGAGGATAGAAATGATCAGATATTACTGAGGAAAGCATAAAAATGAAGTGAAGCTATATAAAAATAAATTATATGTTAAAGCATGCATTGTATGGAGATGAGGGAAACTGTCATTTACATTTCAAAGATGTTGTCCAGCTGCTGATTAAGGGTAAGATTCTTGTTATGAAGATAGGTGGCCATCTCTGCCACAATCACTGCTGCACTCACTCCATCTTTATCCGTGACCATGCTTCCACACAAAAACCCTGAGACGCGACAGCGACAACAGGTGGATGGATACAGGAGAGCGGTTTTAGGTGAGAAAATTTGAAATTAATACTTAACTATGCCAATGAGTCCCTTTAATGTCTTTACATCAAATTGACAATATACAGTGCGGAGAGCAGCCTGGGACCTGTTGTTTCACATAAGACCATAGTAATATTAAGAAAACATCTCTATAAACATTCTCTCATTGCTTACCATTGAACATACCCCTCTATATCCATCCATTCGTTTACCATTTATATCCAGTGTGACACTATAGTCATTATGAAGGACAAATATGACAGGATAACAAATAATGTTCTTTAACAGGGCAGTTTGTTTACCAATGGATTCCTCGAAGGCAAATATCACTTCCTTCCCAGTTTTAGCCAGCTCATGTATTCTTTTTCCTATCCACTTGAAGCCAGGTAGTGTTTCCTGCAAAACACAAAACCTGACATGCCTGGCAGAGGGGAAGCATCTGTGTTTCCCCTTCAAAACTGAAGTAAGTAGTTTGAGGTTAAAATGCTTCAGGTTTGCTGATTGGTATGGGAACACTGCAACAAGTCAAAGTAAGAAGTGTGAATCTCAGAATCTCTCTTATTCTCAGTGGACAACAACATACTTCGAAATGGAAGCCCTCAATCCGTGCAAAGGCCTTGAGGATTTTGGAGGAGACGGTGGTGGCCAGCATGTACACTCTCTCTGTCTCAGAAGGATCTGGATGACTTTCTTTCCAGTTAAACAACATCCACCAGCCCAGCAAAGCTGCAAGTTCATTTCCTGTAAAGACTTTCCATCCAGACCTTAGCAAAACACAATGAACACGATTTCAATGTGAGCCCTGGCGTCTTCACTTAAAGGACTTCAATGCATGTGCCTACACAAGGCAAAATAAGTAGGCTATTGGGTTTATACCCAATCAGAGTTATTTTTTAGCTTTCAAATAACTTCTCTCGTAACTTCGGTGTTGTTGAACAGGCTTTTACCTGTCCGACTGTTCTGCAACAGCCAAGCGATCTGCATCAGGATCTGTTGCTATAACAATCGTTGCACTCTCTCTTTCAGCAAGGCGAAGGGAGAGCTCCTACAATATCAAAACATGAAGAATAACACATTTAAAAACATTTGTAGATATTTGTTTTATACTGGTCAGGTGACTTCCGATTTTCCTACCAAAACTGACTCTCCCTCCTCTGGATTTGGACACCTGACAGTGGAAAAGTTTGGATCAGGATCTTTCTGCTCCGGGACTGGGATAGGAGGTTGGAAGCCAAACACCTTAAAAGCCTGCTGGACATAGTTATGCCCTACTCCATGGAAGGATGAGTGGACAAATTTCAATGGGGTGTTTGTGTTGAGTTCCCTGTGACACAAGCCAGAGAAAAAATTAACAGGATCAGGTGTCATGGGGAGAAATGCAAACATCAGGTGTTGGATTACAGTTACATTTGTTCATACATAAATTCACATCAAATTATTAGAAAAAAAAAGTCTCTGATGTGATCTCTGGCTGAAGAGGTACTGTAATTACCTGTGGAAACACAGAGTGTTTAGTTCCTCCATATAACTTCTACATATCTCAGAAAGAGGGTCACTCCTCATGGGACTGCTGTCTGCTAGAGTCTCGTTCCATGACTGGCTCCAAGGCTCTGTGCTCTCCTCAATACACCTCAGGATCTCTTTGTCATGAGGTGATGAGATCTGGGCACCAGTATGCCAGTAGACCTGGAGAGGGGAGCAATTGTTAAGCCATTGATAACAAAGCTTATATAGCCCAACATCTTGTCTGAGAATCAACATCTATTAGCGTGAAGAAGAGTACATTTAAAAACGATGGTACTCGCTGGTTAGTTTTTTGAATGTGAGCAGATCTCAGACACCTTGTATCCATTGTCCTCTTTAGGATTGTGAGAGGCGGTGATCATCACCCCAGCTGCAGCCCCAAACCTCTTGACAGCATATGGCTAGGGTAGAGCAGGGTTGAGAGGTTAACTACAGGTACATCAATTATAAAATGAAGCAAACCAGAATATTACCCTAATTATGACTTTATCCATCTCAGTAGATGTGTTCATGGTCACAAGTATGCAACACATTTAGAAAATCCAGGGCTTTATGTTAAAGGTGAAATACAAAGGAATTGCTTTAAGACAGTAAGTGTAATAGTTGTTAACATCATTCTGTTCTAGCATACCACAAAGGGAGTGGGGACATATGTGGAGAAGAGGAAAACAGGAGTATCTTTACAGAGCATCACAGCAGCAGTCAACCTGGCGAGTCTGTGAAAACCAAACAATTTTCTGAATTGTTATACGTATACATGACTTCAGAGTTCCTGCAGTCTGCCAAGTTGTCAACACATTACATACACTACAATCCTAACACCTCTTGAAGACAATCGTAAGAAGTTAATAGTTAATAAAAGTTAATTCCATTACATGATCAAGGTCTGTGGTTAGCAAAATAGCATCCCATTACATGATCAGGGTGTGTGGTTAGCAAAAGGCTGTGTGTAAACTGCAAATTAAAAAGGTGTGTGTGTGTTGGGAAATACCTTTGACTGCTGCAACCACTGGCCTCCTGTCCTCTTGTGTCAAAACCAATCACTATGCCTCGGCTGCTAAAGTCAGGGAAGGTCTTGGCCAGATATTTGTAAATACCCTGCAGAAATAGATTGCAATACAGCTGGCACTATATGATGACTCTTTGTTTTCACTTTCACATTTTGACCAAAGTACAATGTGAATACTCCACTTTGCACTCACTCTTCTGAAGGTAATTCTACAAACATCTTAAGATCTTTAGAAAAGAACCACTAACCTGGGTGGTCTGGATGATGGTAAGGTCATTGATTAGGGCAAATCCTGCACCCATGGCAGCCCTCAACCCTGCAGTCCCAAACTCCATCCTGGAGCACAGCCTCCGCCTTAGTTCCTCGAAGTCACCATTCTGCAATAGGGCCTCCACCTGCGCCCTGGTCCGTGGATTCTGAGTAGGCAGAGATAAACCACAGATGCTTGCTTACTGATATTAACAATAGTCAGCAAATTAAAGCATAGGGGGCCATTAGGTGCACATAGCTCCTTTCAGCCCTGTAAATATCGCCAACATAACGTTGGACAAGCTGTCGCTCTGGGCATCTACAGTTCCATATCCCACCACAAGAAAAACTGTTAATTAAGTATCTCGGTCTATCTGCAACGAAAAGCTTGTTCAATAAGGGTCGCAGAGAAATGTCAAAAGTACTCACAGTTGCACGACGCTTTCGGAAACATGAGCGGTAGGTTTTGAAAGCTCAGCGCTGCTAATAAACATTTTGAATATATTAAGCAAAGAGCTTTCAAAACCCTCCACCTATGTTGCCAAAACCCTTGTGCAACTCTAAGTTCCTTTGAAATGTCTCTTATTCTACAAGCTTTTGGTTGCTGACTGGGCAGAGGGACTTAAGGGTTTTTTCCTACGGTGGGATAAGGAACTGTATACATTGGCAGCTCGTCCAATGTTATGTTGGCCTTACCTACAAGACCGAAAGGAGCTAAGGTGCACACTGACCGCACAAGTGAGATACAAACAAATCCAAACATTATTATGGTGCTCAAGATCAAAATAATTTTGTTTTGAAGCATATTATGAGATTCCTTACTTGAGAAATAAGGGTTAGGGTTAGGGTTAGGGCTGCAACTGCAGTATGCCAGTGCCTAAAGGTCCATCTGACAGACTAATTTTGCAGTCTGACATTTACAGAGAGGTCAGACAGATAGGCTACATGCCGTTACGCCCTTTCTAAAGGGCTCTGGTGTTATGGTAGTGTATTTGAATGAATCAGATCATTGCGGTTCGACTCTTATTCAGAAGGTCAATTATATAAATAAAGCACCAATGGTCACTTCTTAGCTAATGTTAGCCTAACTTAGTTATCATGAATCTACTGAGAGATGCCCTCTTCGTTTCATTATTGGATATAACCTCTTAAACGATGTTACAAGCTACTGTAGCTACCTCATTTTATTGGACGCGCGTGTAGGCCTCGTGGACGTTCAAAAGAAATTGACAACAGCTGCCAATAAAGAGAGCTGGCTAGCTGACTATATAAGTTGGCTAGCAAGCTAGCTAGATCCTCGAATGCAATCGTACTCACTTTATCCCAGGTTATCCATTGGTGTATGGCCTTATCCAGTTGTGGGTCCCCAGTTGCATAGCAATTCAAGTTGGCGTTCAGGTCTCCGTTGTCCTCCATAGCGGGATATTATGCAGCAAAACATTAAGTTTAGGTAGTAGCTAGCTAGCTGGTATGTGATTAGAAGTTAGCCATGCATGCAGTTCTACCGCTAGCTCGCTAACTAAGTTAACAAAACTTGGCGACTCGCAAAAGAAATATAGCTAGATGTCGGGTTTGATCATCTGTAACTAGCTGGCTAGAAACTTGGTTGCTTGTTAGCTAGATAGAGTACAGAACGTAATCTTTTCGTCAGATGGATACCAGTCACAAGGAAGTACGACTAGGATGAAAGTCGGATCCACAACTGCGCGAGACAGTAATGTCCATGCGCGAGAGCTGATGATGCGCAGAACAGAAGTTCTTGGCTACTCAGATCAAAACCAGCTAACTTGATAGCTGCGCTGCAATTAGTATTGCAACAAATTGGGCACGTTTCCAATTCACCCAGGTACGCTATTCGTTGTGGCCGAGTTGTGCAGTGTTACGAGCAGAGCAAGTAAAAGGGTCTCTTGGGTGTGGTGTGGACTCTGGACGGTCACATGTTTAATGATAAATGCCAGTTTAATTTAAAATAATTTAATATGATCATTAAATGCTTTGGTTTAAACTTTAAGCTTTGGTTTCATATAACTTGTGTATACTCTGCTCAAAAAAATTAAGGGAACACTTAATCATCACACCCAGCCCTCAACGGGTTAATGATTTTGCTTTCCATTGACCGTTCTTACGTCATTTTGTACTCGACAAATTACACAATCAACGTGAAGATTTTGTTCATTAAGATCTGCGATGATTAACGATGAGTGTTCCCTTAATTTCTTTGAGCAGTGTGTGTGTGTGTGTGTATATATATATATAAGAATTAGTAAAGCACTAATGTTACTATGATTCTAAATAAATCCCTCTGTGTGTATGTGTATATGTATATATATATATATATGCTATACATATATACACACAGAGGGATTTGTTTAGAATCATAGTAACATTAGTGCTTTACTAATTCTTAGACCAAAATGTATGCCGAAGGTGTTCTATTCACTATTTTGCTCTTCCAAATACCCAATACAAGTTAATCAACATGTTAACAATCAGAGGTTCATAAGAACACACACTGAATTAAATTAGGCTTTATTTATAGCTTTGTGATCAGTCTCCATGAAACAGTGTACAATCAAACTGGAATCTGAACGTTTCCAATAAATGTGGGATGGCTTCTTTAGTTGAGACATCTCTTCCCAGCTCTTGGCTGAGGGAGGTTACGCCTTTGCCAACAATCCCGCATGGCACAATGTTTTCAAACCAGCCCATATCTGTGTTGCAGTTCAGTGCCAATCCATGAGATGTTATGTATCTCCCACAATGTATTCCTGAAAAGTACATATGAAACGGAATATAACACGAAATGATACACAAACATACACAGTGCAGTGCACCTAGGCCTACTTGCGAATCAGTAAATTACAGGTTGGTTTAGCCTACCTATGGCACAAATCTTGTTCTCACCAACCCATACTCCAGTGTCAGGTGAAGTGGATGCCTTTATCCCAAATTGACTACACAGCTTGATGACAGTCCACTCCAGTTCACTCACGTACCATCGCACACTCTTTTTGAAACATCCTAGATTGAGTACAGGATAGCACACCAACTGTCCGGGGCCATGGAAAGTTATGAGTCCGCCACGGTTGGTGCGAAAGAATTCAGCACCGAGCTGTCTGAGTCGTTCCTCTTCCTTGGTAGGGTAGGGTGCTTGCCTGATTCCAATGGTGTACACTGGCGGATGTTCACAGAGTAGCAAAGCATTGGTTGGTTTATCTAATTGATCAAGATGTCGCTTTACATAGAATTGCTGCACTTGCAGAGCACGTGCATACGAAATGCGTCCCAAATTAACCACCTCCACAGCTGTTTTCTGCTGCATTTGTGCTAGCCGAGAGGAAACATGCAAGTGTATATAATTCAATTGAAAGTGAGTGTCTAGCCAACGAAACAAGCTTCGACTCTTGACTTTACACAACGAACTTAAGATCCTCTTAGGCTTCTTCAACAAAAGAGTGATGGCGAATCCGCACTGCACACAGAGTGTACAGAGGCAATGCTAGACTATTATCACACTCCGTTTACAAAGGATGTAGGAGTTTTGAGCCAAGGAGGCTGACATGTTTGTTCTTCTTCTTGTTTTTGCTTTCCGGCAGACTAGGCACAGGAAGTGCATTGCTGCCACCCTCCGGTCAAAAAACAGAACTCATTAATAATACAAATTAAAATAAAATACGACAAAATAAACAAATAAATATATGTCCTCCAGTTTCGTTGGGGCATGTTTTTTGATTTGCTTCTCCCTTTTAAAGGAGCGGAAGTTGGCGAACAATTTTTTTGTGTCGCAGTAGGCTACCGCCACCACCTGGAAGACGGTGTGACGTCTAACCAAATAGGCCCTAAATGAGCAACATTGGCTCCACTGAATGAATCCAGCTGGCACATTTTCAAGGGAAGGAGAGGAGTAGGCCGATGCATTTTTACATAGGTCATTGCTCCTCCTCAAATATCCTTCAAATACACACGTAGCCTATTCATGGGTTTCAAATGTAGTCCTAGACCTGCCATGTTGGGGACCATGTATTTCAAATGAATAAATTAGTTCTATTTCGTGGAGCTCCGCCCCACAGGGCTAGCTCCTATTGGCTAGCGAAACCCAGCTAGCTACATTGACTGAAGAAAAAAACATACACGCACCTGTGTCCAACCAGGTCCGGTGCACCACTGTATAAGCGGGCTACGCCCGCACATCTGCTCCTTCGAAATTTTCAGCTCGCATTGCTACTGGAGAAGATCAGAAGATGTCTACTCAGCGGACCCAAGCGGACCTGGCGGCGTCCCTAGATGACCCCCTGCCGGTGCCGATGGATCCGCCGGATCGTTTCTGTGTCTGCGGCTCCCGCTACAGCGACGTGGGACACCACCTCTGCTTCCGCTGTCTGGGGCCGCAGCACGCCAGAGCGGGTCTGGCTCCGTCCCCCGCCTGCGAGATCTGCGCCCTCCTGGACCCCATGGAGAGGATGCTCCGGGCGCATTTCTTCGCTCCGCCGCCGCTGGAGACTGAAGGTCTGGTCCAGCTGGTCGGCGAGGACATCGGCGCGCCCCCGCAACAACCGGCGGCCCCGATTACCTCCCTCGCGCCTACGGATGATGAGGATGAGCTCTCCGGGGAAGACGAGGTTCTCTCTGCGTCGGAAGCCACTACGGCTAGTGGCGCCTCCTTCCCGGGGCGGGGTTCCTTCGATCGCGACCTGCCCCGGCTGCTGGAGAGAGCCGCGCATCACCTCGGTATCTCCGTCCCGGAGGTTGCTGCGACTACGGGGCTCCCACTGTGGAGCTCCGTCTGCTACGGGCGTCCCTCTCAGCCTGCTCCTCGTCTCCTGCCGGCTATGCCTGACCTGGAGGCGTTCGTCGAGGCTGAATGGGAGCGGCCGTTGGCCATCAGAGGTCCGCTTCGCCAGTTCAGCAGAGCTACGAGGGTAACCGGCTGGACTGACGTGGCAGCTATCGGCTCTCCTCCTCTGGAACCCGACATTGCAGCGGTCCTGGTGCCTGGTTCCTCCGCCTGGGGCTCGGCCAGGAAGCCTCTCATGCCGGACGTCAAAGACAAGACAACCCTGTCCTTGGCCGACAAAGGTTTTTCTCTGGCCGCGCAGGCCGTGGCTGCCTCCTCCTCCATTGCTATGCTGGCCATTTACATCGGCCAGCTAGCTACGGAGCAAACCCCCCCCTCTATGGATGAAGACAGGAGAGCGGAGATGGCCGAAGCCGCCGGAGCCGTGGCTCAGCTTGTGAGAATCTCCGCCTCCTGTCTGGGTGGAGTGATGGCCACGTCGGTGGTGCAGCAGCGCCACCTATGGCTCTCCCTGACTCGTCTGCGCGAGGAAAGCAAGAGTGTCCTCCTCAACTCACCGGTCAGTAGGGAGGGGTTGTTTGGGGCAGCTGTGTCTAAAATCCTGGAGCAGTGTCGCAGCCAGGAGCAGGACCGGCTCCTCCTCGCTCGCCACCTCGCGGCTCCGGGGGAGCGCAGTGTGCCGGCACGTCCGCGTGCTCCGGCTGATGCTGCCGCGACTGGGAGCAAGCGCCGGCGGACACACAAGACTAAACAACCTGCCACGGGGTCCCGCCCCGCTACGGCCCATGGACCGGCTCGCCCGGGCTCCTGGACTGCGCACGCGGCTCCTCCCCCGCGACCTCCCCCTGCCTACCCCGCCCAGGGTGCCGGGACCGGTCCGGCGTCTTCAAGCGCGCCCACCGCTCCGCCTCCGGCTTGGGGTAGGAAGAGGCGCACCTATTGACGGTGCGTGAAGATGCGTGACTGTGTTTTGCCCACACCACGCTCTGTTAAGAGCGGCGGTGAGCAAGTTTCCCTGTTCAATAAAACAAACACGATGCAACGTTATCAAGCTGGTTGTAATGTGCAGTCCGCATCTCCTCCCTTTTCAACTACTGTAATGTTCTCGGCTAGAGCCGCTGGGTCTTCTGTGAAAGAGTCAGAATTGACCACGGCAGGTCTCGCCGCAGCTGGTAGACCGGCTCGAGCCGCGGAGTCTTTTCCTGCTAGAGCAGACGTGACTCACGCGGGGCTCGCCGGCTCAGCTGATGTGATGTATTCGGCTAGAGCCACCGGGTCTTCCGTGAAAAAGTCGGAATTGACCATGGCAGGTCTCGCCGCAGCTGAAAAACCGACTCGAGCCGCGGAGTTTTTTCCTGCAAAGAGAGCAGACGTGACGCGCGCAGCTCTCGCCGGTTCAGCGAATGTAATATATTCGGCTAGAGCCGCCGGGTCCTCTGTGAGAAAGTCAGATTTGACCACGGCAGGTCTCGCCGCCCCTGTTCTAAACAGACCGGTTGGGTTTTTAACAGAGGGGATGTGTGCGCCCAGGCCAAGTGCTATGGCTGTACTGCCCTGTTCGGAGTTTTCTCGGGACCGACCGCTGGCGGGGTTTAGCGGCGAAAAAGATGCGCTAGACCCCCAGACGGCGTTCGTTCATTCGGGCCGAGCGTTCGAGCCTCTCCCTGTGTGTTCGACAGGTAGAGAGTTTTCACGCTCACCGGTCAGTGAGAATACTTCCGTGTTTACTGCCTCGGCTGGCTATTTAACACTGCCCGCCTCTCATGTCCCGTCTAGTCGGTCTGCGAAAGACGGCACCTTGCCAGATCATGCAAATGAGAAGGCGGGGCTTCCCGCATTGCAACACTCCGCCGTTTTCTCTCAATGGGATGAGCGACGGCGGCTTGTTAGCGATGCGGACGGTGTCGGCTCACTTCCTCTTTTTGTGAATGAAGTGCTTCTTGACAGGAATGCCATTCATTCTCGCGCTGTTCAGGGACATGGAACTCCCAATGGGGATTTTTCATCTCCCTTTCGAGGGTGGCCCGCCTTGGGCCAGGACAGCAGAGTTTCTCAGCTGTCCGGTGGCGGTCAGGGCCAAATTGAACTATGGCAGGTTCCTCGATCTGTTCCCGCGATCTCCGGCACAACCTCTTTCCAACCGCTTCACAGTCTGGCAGGAGAGATGTCTCCTGGACAGCTGGTTGCAGCGTGTTCTACGGGAAGGGTATCTCATTCAGTTTTGTTGCCCCCCACCGCCCTTCATGGGCGTAGTGGAGACAGTGATACCGCGTCCCGCTCAGGCTGCCGCTCTGTCAGCAGAGATTGCAGAACTGATGGCGAAGGGAGCGGTAACTGTGGTCCCGTCAGGCCAGAGGGACGAGGGATTTTATTCCCGCTACTTCCTCGTGCCAAAGAAGACGGGGGGCGTGAGGCCAATTTTGGACCTCCGCTTTTTCAACAAAACGGTGGCGAATCTGAAGTTCCATATGCTTACGGTGCGACAAATGCTGGAGGCATTCCTTCCCGGCGATTTTTGCACCAGCATAGACCTCAAGGACGCTTACTTCCACATACCGATAGCTCATCGGCATCGGAAGTTTTTGCGTTTCGCCTACCTGGGTGTGGCGTACGAATATACCAGACTCCCGTTTGGATATGCGCTCGCCCCCAGAACCTTCTCCAATTGTGTGGAGGCGGCGTTGAGGCCACTGCGCCGGCAGGGCATCAGGATCCTGGCGTACCTGGACGACCTGCTGGTACTGGCTCCGTCGCCTTTGTTGGCTCTGATGCATACCGCCACGGTGGTGCGGCATCTCACCGACCTGGGGTTTGCAATCAACTGGGAGAAGAGTGCTCTGTGGCCGGCCCGTCAGATTGTTTACCTAGGTATCAATCTGGACACGAGCGCCATGAGAGCACGGCTATCCGATTCAAGGAGGGAAACACTGGAGAAGAGTCTCAGTGTTTGCCGTCCTTCTCGAAAGATCGCGGTTCTGTCGATCATGCGCCTTCTGGGTCTCATGGCAGCCGCCCATGTGGTAGTGTCACTGGGCCTTCTTCACATGAGGTGCGTGCAGAGATGGTTCGCGCGGCTTCGTCTGGACCCTGTGAGGCACAGACGGCGCCTTGTGCGGATGCCGGGGTCGTTGTCAGCAGACCTCGACTATTGGAGGGACCGGCGCGTAATAGCGCACGGTGTTCCAATAGGCAGGGTGTCGGCTCACGTCGCTGTCTTCACAGACGCGTCTCTAAGCGGCTGGGGTGGTACATGTCTGTCCCAGGCCGTAGGTGGTTTGTGGGCCGTCGGAGAACGGCGCCACATCAACCTCCTGGAGTTGGAGACGGTGCTACTGACATTGCGCCACTTTGTACACCTGGTGCAGGGGCGCGATGTGCTGGTGCGGTCAGACAACCAGACCACAGTAGCTTACATCAACCGACAAGGGGGAGTCCGCTCGCCAGCGCTTCACCGTCTGGCGGTAACGCTGTGGCGATGGGCTCATGTCAATCTCCGGTCACTGACAGCGCGGCACATTGCCGGCCGTCTGAACGTCGGGGCGGACCTGATGTCTCGGGGCGGGCCTCACCCGGACGAGTGGAGCCTACATCCTCAGGTAGTGGCTCAGCTCTGGACCCGGTTCGGCAGAGCAGGGGTGGATCTCTTTGCTTCGAGAGAGAACGCGAAGTGTCCCCTCTGGTTCTCTCTGAGACAGCAGGACCAGCCTCCGCTGGGCGTGGATGCGTTCGCGCATGCCCCCTGGCCGGGGGCGCTGCTGTATGCTTTCCCGCCGATGGGGCTGATTTTACCATTGTTGGCCAGGGTGCGGTCAGAGGGTGCATCAGTGGTACTGATAGCGCCGGACCGCCACTGGGCGAGATGGTATGCAGAAGTGATGGCCATGACTACTGTAGAACCGTGGCACATCCCTCATTGGCCGAACGCTCTGTCCCAGGCGGAGGGCTCAATTTGCGCACCTCCAGTCTTGGGACGGCCGCTGGTGGCCTGGCTCTTGAACGGCGGAGATTGTCTGATAGGGGACTCTCTCCGGCCGTGATCTGTACAATTCAGAGCGCGCGCGCGGCTTCCACTGCCTTGGTTTACTCTGGCAAATGGGCTGCTTTTGCGCGTTGGTGTGAGGAAAGGGACTTCGCTCCCGAGTCATGCTCGGTCGAGGCGATTTTGGAATTCCTTCAGCACCTGATGGGTCATGGTGGCGGTTTGGCAGCATCCACTATCAAGGTGTATGCGTGTGCTATTTCCGCATGCCATGAGGGGTTCGCCAAAACTACGGTTTTCGGGCATCCCCTGGTTAAACGCTTCCTGGCCGGCACGCGCCGTCTTCGCCCTGTGCGTAAGGCTGCGGCGCCGCCTTGGGATTTGCTCTTGGTTCTGGATGCGCTATGTAAAGCGCCGTTCGAACCAATGGAGCGGATATCTCTCAAGTGGCTGTCGATTAAGACCGCGCTGCTCCTTGCTCTGACGTCGGGCAAGCGGGTCAGTGATCTGAGGGCGTTGACAGTTTTTCTCATCACGGGTGATGGGAGCAAAGCTGTGTTGCGCACGGATCCATCTTTCGTTCCGAAGGTGGTCCGGGGCGCCTATAGGGCACGGGATTTGGAGCTGGGAGCCTTCTATCCTCCACCTCATGCGAGCGAGGAAGAGGCCCGCCTGCATTTGTTGTGTCCTGTGCGTGCGTTGATGTGTTACGTCCAGCGCACGGCTGCGGTCCGCACCACCCCCCAGTTGTTGGTTTGCCACGGCCCGGGGAAGGTGGGTTCTCCATTGTCGAAACAGCGTCTCTCCCATTGGATCTGTGAGGGCATCGCCCAGTCTTACGTGACTGCGGGTCGTCCTCTGCCTGGTGCTGTTCGGGCACACTCCACAAGGGGTGTGGCCACGTCAGTTGCCCTGTTCAATGGTGTGTCAGTGGAGGACATCTGTGCGGCGGCGACTTGGTCGTCCCCGTCTCCTTTTGTCCGTTATTACCTTTTATCCATGTCCTCTGTCTCTGTGGCGTCATCTGTGCTAAACACAGCCGCCGGTGCGAGCCAGCGTTAGACAGGATTTTTCATGTAGGTGTTCGGCTCGAGTCGCCGGGTCTTCTGTGAAAGAGTCAGAATTGACCATGGCAGGTCTCGCCGCTACTGGAGAACCGGTTTGAGCCGCGGGGTCTTTTCCTGCTAGGAAAGCAGACGTGACTCACTCAGGTCTCACCGGTTCAGCTAAGGTAGGAGCGGGCCCGTCTAGTGACGTTCCGTTCCTGTTTATGTGTGAGGCTGGGACGGGCTTGTTACGGAGTAACCGCTTTGGTCCAGCTCTCGCCCCACGTACCTCTCCTTGCCCTCGGCTGTGATAGACTGAGTGTGGCGGGGTGGGGCCAGTGCTTGGGTCGGATCAACTGTTAGTATGGTCTCGCCTTGGAGCCCTGGCTTGTGTCCTGACTGGTTCCCTTACTGGGGCCAGCAAGAGTGTATGGTGCGGTCGTGTAGCTCCGCTTATGCCAATAGGAGCTAGCCCTGTGGGGCGGAGCTCCACGAAATAGAACGATGGTTACGTATTGTAACCCTAGTTCTATGAGTGGAGCGGAGCCCCACAGGGAACAGACTTGCTGCCCCGCAGTCTGCTCGCTGAAAATTTCGGTTAGGAGCAGATGTGCGGGCGTAGCCCGCTTATACAGTGGTGCACCGGACCTGGTTGGACACAGGTGCGTGTATGTTTTTTTCTTCAGTCAATGTAGCTAGCTGGGTTTCGCTAGCCAATAGGAGCTAGCCCTGTGGGGCTCCGCTCCACTCATAGAACTAGGGTTACAATACGTAACCATCGTTCTACTGCATAGGATTCTATGCAGTAGAGCCATTCAGATAAATTGAAACACCTGTGTTGGTCCCCAATATGGCAGGTCTAAGACTACATTTGAAACCCATGAATATATAGCCTATATATGTGATGTGTATACTGTATATACATATGTATGTGACATGTACTTGTAGGCCTACACAGTACAACCAGAAAGTAGGCTCGCACCCCTTCACTTTTTCCACATTTTGTTAGGCCTATGTTACAGCCTTATATGGATTACATTTTCTTCACCCCCGTCTGAGGTCCTGAGCGCTCTGGAGCAGGTTTTCATCTAGCCTTTCTCAGTCCTGTTGTCGCATGCTCGCTCATGCCAGACAACAGTCCTTTCCCGGTCCATTCACTTCGCCGTCAAAATAAATAGGTGTCGGCCTATTTAGGAGAGGCGCTCATATTTACGAGTGTCAGATAAACATGAAACTTCACTTACCTAAGCAAAAGGGTATATTTAAACAAATGCTGGGTTTTGAAGCCTCGGCGCTACCATTAGGCTAAATAACTTATTTAGACCATGGATGTATTTAGACGCGTTCTGTCCGAGTGAATTTATTTTTCCGAGGTAGTCTTCTTCTGTGGTGGTGGCGGTCTCTCTGAAGCTTCAAAGCACCGCCACAACCACAGAAGAAGACTACCTCGGAAAAATAAATTCACTCGGACAGAACGCGTCTAAATAAGTTATTTAAAGGAGTAGTAAAGGGAAAATGCATGTTTAGCCCTGTTTTAAGGTTACTTATGATCATATACAATGGTTCAGATAAAAACGTTGACAAAGCTAGCAGTTTCGAGAAAGTTGATAATGGATGTGGATGGGCATCTTGAAAAATCATTAAAAAACATGATAAACTCTCAATTTCAAAGACAAGAAGCTCACCGAGGGTATAATTGGTGTCCGTTGGTGTTCTGACATCAAATTCGCCGCAAAGTATGAATCCTGTAGGGTTTTATTGATCATTTTATGAAATCCATTGACTTGTATTGAAGCGACCGTTGTAGATGTGTAGATCAATCCGCAAAGGGGATTCAGGAAGCGGAACTACTTACAGTAGCTATTGTTATTGTTTATGTTGCTAGGCTACCTAGTTTGCGGAAGTTTACACACGTATGTGCTGCGACTAAATAGTTCTATGCTAAATATTTTAAAAAGCCTTTGGACATCTACTAGGATCTTGATATTATATTGATATGAAGATATGAAAGTAAAGTATTTGCCCTTAGAAGTAAATTGTAATTAAAATGGTTCTTAGCTAAATAACCTAAGTGTAGGCAGACTTGAAAGGTCAATTGTAATAATATCATGAATGAACAATTGTAAACATAGTACTCAACAGAATAGGTAATACTCAAGTCTTGATTTAAACTTTTCCTAAATGCTTTATTAAACATACAGACATCCACATTAAAAGTAGCCATACGTTGTTTTTTTGCATGTGCTCTCAGGACATGTTATGGTTGTGACCATCTTTGTTAAGAAGAGAGGCATGTAATGCATATGTATACAGTAGTACAGAGTCAGTTTTCTATTGTATAGACAAGGTGTTCAATTGCTCAAGTGTTGTCAGGTGTTGGTTCGAGTGTACAGTGGTGCATACTGCATAGTCAGTTGTCTATTGTATAGACAAGGTGCAAGGTGTCACGTGTTCACTTGTTGGTCCAGGAGGTGGGATGTGTGCCATTGTTATAATTAGAGTGAGGTCCTATGTATAGTACAACCAGAGTACTATAAACGGACAGTCTTCTTCTGAGCTGTTGGTTGGCAGGGGGCTTCTTCCGAGCTACTCTTTGGCAGGAAGCAAGTGATGTCTTGAGCCTCATCATAACAGAAGTGAACATGTGACACCTTGCACCTTGTCTATACAATAGAAAACTGACTCTGCACCACTGTACACTTGAATCAACACCTGACAACACTTGAGCAATTGAACACCTTGTCTATACAATAGAGAACTCACTCTGTACTACTGTATACTACTGTACAGTATACTTGACATGTTATGTAATTGCACTGCCTGTATCATGGACACAGTCACAGCCATTCATGATCAGCTGTCATCTGCTGTCTGGCCATGTCCAGTCCGGGTGGGGCTTGCACCTTGATATTGTCCTGCTCGATTGCTGTGCAACATATCAACTGACCAGTTGTTGAATGTACACTCTACACTCTACTCACGAGACAGTCCCAGTCAGCTGACGTTGCTTGCTGTGTGAATAGTTTAGCTACGTACGTTGTGAGGCAAGTGTTGGTGACAAGGAGTAGCTAGCTTGTAGTAGCTAACCTTAGCTAAAGCACTTTGAGAGAACGTGCACAGTATCTCCAACTCCTCGGGCCTTGTTAGGAGAGGCGCTCATATTTATAAGTGTCAGATAAACATGAAACTTCACTTACCTAAGCAAACGGGTCTATTTTTACAAATAATTATACCAACAGTGGCCCCAAGCCAATTTGAGTTTGAGACCTGTTGAAGAGTAGGCTGCTGTTGACCTCAAGGTGATGGCTTATTATGTGAAATCCCTACCACGGCTTATAGAACCTCACCACTAGTTCCACTCACCACCAGGTTTTATTGTTATCCGTGGCTCATGAATCTAATATGTTCTTGGTTAAACTCATCATCATCAACAACCTTTATTTTACTAGGCAAATTAATTAAGAGCAACTCTTATTTACAATAACGGCCTAGGTGGGGGTAAAAGCCCCCTAGGGGATGGGGAATAAAATAAAAAAGAGGTAGAACAAGGAACAGGATTAAAAAGACATGACATGCACACAAATATAGGCATCACAATCAGTGGCAGGATTAAGACAGACACAGCACATAACATTCATGACAACAAATAAGC
Organism: Borostomias antarcticus; assembly: GCF_949987555.1. Taxonomy (NCBI): domain Eukaryota; kingdom Metazoa; phylum Chordata; class Actinopteri; order Stomiiformes; family Stomiidae; genus Borostomias; species Borostomias antarcticus. Next base: position 20,806,420 of record NC_140234.1, read on the forward strand.
GTGAAAAACATGGGCAGACCAAACAGAATTATAGCACAACAAACATTCATGGAGGACATACTTACGTACAACATGAACAGGGACTGTTATACAAGGTTACATAGTTGATCTTGACTAAGAACAAATACATGACTTATAAATGTCTACTTCTACTTTAAGTGATTACATTTCCAATAAATGATATTCAACTCTAAGCAGTGTTACTAATTGATTACATCTCCTACTTTTAACGCCTGTTATTCGCATCTTCACACACTAAAGGCTGTTGTTGTCTCCGGCAGTCCATTCTAACACTGCTCCTTTGATATGCTCCTTCTGATAAGTGCCAGACCTGGGCCGGATGGGGGAGGGGGGGGTTAGAGGTTTCTCATCATGCTTAGCTGGGTCTCTTGAGTGTGTGGACCATTCATTATTCATCCATCCATCTGTTTTTTAAAGGGATCCGCTTATAATATTTATTACCACCTTTCCGGCCTGTCCCAGGTGCTTGGGCCAGACCTGCCCCTGTAGGCCTATCATCTCTCATGGCTGACTCTTGGGCCTAATGTGACAGCCCTTGGTGCACTTGACTGTCCACCTTGTTCCTGACTGGTGGTCAGGATCACTACAAGACCCCTGTTCTAGAAGGTTTTCCCATCTCCACAGAGAAATGCTGGAGCTCTGTCAGAGTGACCATTGGGTTCTTGGTCACCTCCCTGACCAAGGCCCTTCTTCCCCGATTATTCAGTTTGGCCAGGCGGCCAGCTCTAGAAAGAGTCCTGGTGGTTCCAAACCTCTTCCATATATGAATGATGGAGGCCACTTTGCTCTTCGGAACCTTAAATGCTGCTGTTTTTTTGTAGCCTACCCTTCCCCAGATCTATGCCTTGACACAATCCTGTCTTGCGGGTCTAGAGACAATTCCTTAGACTTCATAGCTTGGTTTCTGCTCTGACATGCACTGTCAACTGTGGGAACTTATATAGAGGTGTGTGCCTTTCCAAATCATGTCCAATCAATTGAATTTACTCTTTTTGTAAAAATGTTAATACATTTGCAAACATGTCAAGAACAAAAAATATTCACTTTTTCATTATGGTGTATTGTGTGTAGATTGGTGAGAAAAAATGAATGTAATACATTTTGGAATAAGGTTGTAACATAACAACAAAAAACAAAAAAGGGAAGGTGTGTGTGTGTGTGTGTGTGTGTGTGTGTGTGTGTGTGTGTGTGTGTGTGTGTGTGTGTGTGTGTGTATACATGGCATCCGGAAAGTATTCACACCCCTTCACTTTTTCCATATTTTGTTATGTTACAGCCTTATTCCAAAATGGATTAATAAAATACATACATACAATCTGTATAAAGATATATGTCTAGGAGTAGCACACATATATACATACATAAATCCAGGCTGTGTACATATGTTCAGGCACTGTTATACAGTCTGATGGCCGCTGGCACAAAGGAATGCCTGAACCGCTCCGTATTGCACCTGGGTGGGATGAGCCGGTGGCTGAAAGTGCTCCCCATCTGCCACAGCTCATCATACAGGGGATGGGCGGGGTTGTCTAGAATAGACTTAAGTTTGTCTCTTCCTCCTCTCCACCACAGTCTCCTGGCTGTCCAGTTGTTGCCCCACAAGAGAGCTGGGCCTCCTTTTCAGCTTGTTCAGCTTGTTTGACTCCCTAGACTTGATGCTGCCTCCCCAGCAGACAACAGTAAAGAACAGTGTGCTGGCTACAACAGACTGGTAGAACATCAGTAGCATCAGTAACTGCAGCAGTCTGATATATACATCAAAGGACCTGAGCCTCCTGAGGAAGAACAGTGTGCTCTATACTTTCCTGTAGAGGGCCTCAGTGTTGTCAGTCCAGTCCAGTTTGTTGTTCAGGTGCACTCCCAGGAACTTTTATGAGTCCACCATCTCAACTTTACCCCCTGGATGGTGATGGGGGCCTCTTATTCCTTCTGAAGTCCACCACCAGTTCCTTGGTCTTGCTGATGTTGGGTTGGAGCTGCTTCTCCTCAGACCATTCAACGAATCTCTTGACCACATCCCTGTACTCCTCCTCATCGTCTGCACTGATGCAGCCCACAACGGAAGAGTCATCCAAGAACTTCTGGGGGTGGCACACTCCAGAGTTGCGGCTGAAGTCGGAGGTAGAGTGTGAACAGGAATGGTGACAGAACTGTTCCTTGGGGATCGCCCGTGTTGCTTATCACCACACTGGACAGGCAGGCCTGAGGACAGACATATTGTGGCCCTCGTCATGGCTATAATCAGCATTGATGTTAAAATTGAATATCCCTCCTCCATGGAAATCAGTTCAGACTGTTCTCGTAATGAGTTGACAATTCTGTCTGATTTCAGGCTAGCCTAGTAGGCCTATTAGGTCATAATCTGGCCATTATGTTGGATGTAAGTTATGAATGAGTATATTTTATTATTATTATTATTTTTATATTATGTCTCTTAGAAGTTTATTGTTTAATTGGAACTGATGTTGTTTCATTTGCCAGTTTTGCCATATGGGACTTAAACTACTAGGTGATACTGAGAACTGGGCAGTCTTAGGAGTAATCCAATTAGACTTACTTTAACATAGGCCAATGTGTGAATGACATAGGCCAATGTGTTGGCCAATGTCCCCTAGTGAGTGTCTCATGTCTCTTTATTCGAATCACAAGCTCGCACTCATGACTAGTCTAATGAATTAAGTTAAGTCCTCCTCTGAGGAGCCTAAACCCTGAAAAAGTCACTGTAGTGAAAACAGTTCGAAGACATCCAATACCAGCATCATCATGAAATATCACTGCGTTTTGGTGCTTCTGACTGTCTTGACCATTGCATGTAAGTCTTACAAAATTCTTCTTTTAACATATCCTGATGGAGTTTCATCATATTCACTGACATGAACTCACTCATGGAGAACATTCTTTGTATGTCAACAATGTGAATTTGTCACGCATTTAAAGAGATATACATTTGTACAGATAAGGGTAATTGCTTTTCAAAGATTGTAATTTTATGTCAATTTAGCCTACATGCTAAATGTTGATTGAACTGATTCAGGAAATGGAAGGGTTTCAGTTAGATCACTGTTAAGAAACAGTGTATAGCCTACTCATGACACTGACGGATTCACAGCAAACAAACATATGATTAAAAAGTACATGTTTTTCCATGACAGGTGAAATAAATGCGGTAGCATTTCCATGGAACTGTTCGAACTACAGTGGACTCTGCCGTTCTGTTTGCCTACCCGCGGAGCTATCATTTGGACCTTTTGGATGTGCAAAAGGATTTGTGTAAGGCTTCAGTAATAAATAAAAAATCACTGGTTTATGTTCCTACAATTGGCATGTTAGAGTCTCATCTGAGTTCCCTTCTCTTCCAGATGCTGTGTTGCCCACATAATATGAGACGGTACCCGTAAACCTGTGGGCCTTCTGAACTTGCATTGCAAATCTGTACGTACATTCCAATAGATTCTGTAGTATGCTAGTTGTGGAATGTAGTAGGCTACATAAGTCAGTACGCCTACAGAAGATCACCATCAACCCTAATGTTCCATGAAATTAGACGCCAATGTTTGATTAAAAATGCATAATAAAATGGGAGTGTAAAAATGTTTATTAAGTTATTGGGTCAACCACTTACACGGCGAAAGCTTTTTGAGGGGGTTTTTGTTTGTTTTTTAAGCGTGGTGTGTTTTGTATGTTGTTTTCCCCCACTTTTAAATCTTTTTATTTGCACAAATGTCGCAGAACATTCCAAAGTAAAATGTAGGCTACTCTGATAACAATGTCGGCGGCCTGTAACGCTGCTATGTATTAAAGGAGTAGTAAAGGGAAACTCTCGATTTCAAAGACAAGAAGCTCACCGAGGGGGTAATTGGTGTCCGTTGGTGTTCTGACACCAAATTCGCCGCAAAGTATGAATCCTGTAGGGTTTTATTGATAATTTTATGAAATCCATTGACTTGTATTGAAGCTACTGTTGTAGATGTGTAGATCAATCCGCAGAGGGGATTCAGGAAGCGGAACTACTTACGGTAGCTTTTGTTATTGTTTATGTTGCTAGGCTACCTAGTTTGCGGAAGTTTACACATGTATGTGCTGCGACTAAATAGTTCTAGGCTAAATATTTAAAAAAGCCTTTCCAGATGAACTAGAATCTTACTTTATGGTGAATTATATGTCAGAACGCCAACTAACACCTCGGTGAGTTTCTTGTCTTTGAAATTGAGAGTTTGACATGTTTTTTGAATGATTTTTCACGGTGCCCACCCACATCCATTGTATGACCAAAACGATGGTAGAGCAATTATCAGACTTTCTCAAAAGTGCTAGTTTTGTCAACGTTTTGATCTGAACCATTGCATTGTATATGATCATAAGCAACCTTAAAACAGGGCTAAACATGCATTTTCCATTTACTACTCCTTTAATAGAACAGGGGCCTCAGGGGAAATATTGTGAGATATATAGGCCTACACAATATTTCCCATCAAGTTTTGGCATGATACATCATATTATTTGCGGAGAAAAGCAAGTACAAAAATCAGGTGTGAATGAAAAAGGGTGTATCCACAATGATAAATGAGGCCCCAGCAGGTCTCAATCCAGACTACTTTCCAGGCAACTTCAGACAAAAACACTGCCTCCAAGGGATACTGCCGCGCTAGACAGCAAGGCAGCAGCCTATCGTTAGACACCTCCCTCCCTGGCTGCTACACGTTCGATTCACCTTGCCTGCGCCTGGATTGTGAGGTATTTCCGCCCAGCCCCGTCGACTAGACGAAATTAATCGAGTGGGCATGATCAATTGCTGCCCGTTGACTAGGCGAGAAGGCGGGGACTGTTTTGTTTTCAAAGTATAGAGGTCGGGAGGGAGAGACCAATGAAGATGGCGACAACAGCGTCCGCCAAGTGCACTGGTGGAGTAGAGCGAAATTGCCAAGCTAGATCTGCTGAAATGTTCAAAACCGGCACACCTTCACGGCTACTGACCCTGGAAGAAGCAAGATGTCCCATCTGTTCCAAGATTTTATTGGAGCCTGTTACTATGCCATGTAGCCATTCGGTATGCCTGCACTGTTTCAAGCGGACGGTGGAATTTACCAGTTTGTGCTGTCCGCTCTGCCGGCTGAGAGTATCCAGCTGGGCCCGTAAACAGTCCCGTGAGAAAAGCCTGGTAAACACCGAGCTGTGGGATATGGTCAGAAAGTGTTATCCAGAGCGATGCAAAAGCAGAATGGAGCAGAGAGATTGGGAGACGCAGAGAGAAGGTTCGTAACCGAATTTTCTAAACAACAACGCATCAGTCAGAATTAGTTAGGCCTATACTATTAGTAGTTTAACTATAGTAAAAAACAACATGAAAACATGCCATTTGGGAATGTTGTGCATCAGGATTGTTTACAAATCGTTTAAGAGGTAGCTAGTCTTCAAATACAATATTGGTAATTTCAATTTATTTTTACAATGAAGCCGAGTCATATTATTATTGATTATAATCCACTAATTCTTAGCTTGAAGTCAGATACGGTTGGGTCAAAATTACAAATTGTCTGTTTGAATAGCCTAGGCTGTGACTTGTCCAGACTTGTGTAGTTTTTTGTGGGTGGAGCTATTGGATTGCATGAGAATGTCAATCCCAGCATTCTCTGCCCTTAACCAACGAGTCATATTACATAATTCTAAGGTCTTATGACAGTAAAGTTGACAGCAAATTTTCATTATGTGATCTCTTTCACCAGAAATATTCCGCCCTCCTGTTCAGATATCAAGGTCTGGAGATCTCCGCCCAGAGCAGCAAAAGGTAGAGTAATGCATTGTTTAGATATTTTATTACGATTAGCCTTATTAGTGAATAATGTAACCATGATCATAGCTGTTTGTTAACCTTCATTCATTATCCAGATCAATGTGAAAGTGTATGGGCTAAAATGCATGAACTCTTTCAGATAACTATGAATGAAGAGAAAGTGGAGGGAAGGAGGAAAGTCCACCACAGAAAAGAAGAGTGTGGAACTCTCAAGCATTTTCAAGATCCTGTAAGTGTAATATCACAACAAGTCAGTGTGAATAATGTTTTTTTGTGGTGACAGTCTTTTAACTTCTTTTTTTTTTTTTTGTTCTCATCCAGTTCAGTGGGGTGTTATCCGACTCAGAGAACGAGGAACCAATTGGGAAGAGAACCCGAAATGTGTCTGCTTTTGTTAGGAAAACCAAAATCTCACCAGCACTCACAAAAGAGTAATGCAATTATCCTTGTATTTGTCTTTCAAAATAGTTGAGCAATAGTTGATTAATGTCATTTGCACTTTGAGTCAGGTTATTGACTTGGACCTCTTTTCCTCAGTGGCCTATCTAACAATGTTGTGCAGAGAAGCCAGAGTTGTTCAGACTCGGTGGAGGGGAGAGGAAAGGTTAAGGCTCCTCAGCTTTTCATACTGGACAAGGTACCGTGTGCTTTTAAGGAAACTTGGCTATAGAGATGGATAACCTAGTAATTATTAGAGGTGTTCAGTTTTCAATTCACATGTCTGTAAATCTAATTATTTTATTCTTTGTTTTTCTTCAGGCCAGTATTTCTCACAGCTACAATGCCGGCATCCTTCTCTCCTCAGAGAACAGCCGCTCCCTCTCGGCACCCATAATTGTTCCAGAGAAGAGGCATAGTTGGCGAAGTGTTATGGCAACAACAACCTCTTTAATGGGCCCCCAATACAAACAGGAGAGGTCAATCAGCCCTGAGAGCAATGACAGTATCTCTGAGGAGCTCAATCATTTCAAGCCAATCGTCTGCTCTCCATGCACTCCGCCAAAGCGGCTGCCAGATGGGCGAGTGATGGAGCCCACCATAGTGAAGTCCACCCCTAGGAACTTGACCCGCAGCTTCCAGAGGCCCACTAGCTATGAAGCTAGTCCCTCTATCCTCCAAAAGTGGAAGCAGATTGAGTTGGACCGTCAGTGTATTGAAATGACATCGAAAGGTACTCTGACGAGCCCTTTTAATGAAGAGATCATCATCAAACAAAGTCCCACAGAGGAAAGGGAAAGCAAGTCTTGTGTTTGTGCTTCAACTAAAGGAAGAGAGTGCTGTGGTGTGTGCACCACACGGACTGATACTTCTGAACAAGAGAATGAAAATGCTTTTGTGCTGAATAAGAGGAGATTGATATTTGATCAGCCAATTGGAGAGACAACCATTAACCAGAAACAACCCATAAAGTTTAATTTCCCATCACTGCCACATAACAGTGGGGGACCTGCAAGAGAATGTGTGTTTTTTCACGAGACAGAGATAGCGCCTGAATCATCTTGTGGGCTTACTCCAACTTATAAAAATGCCCCACTTGATAGGAGCACTGGTGTTGAATGTTGCAATCTAAAATTAAATAACTCAAAGGATCAGAGAAAAGAGTTTGAGAACAGACACTGTGCCCAGAACCACCCTACCTCAAGGAGGGGAAAGAAGAGGAGCCAAAAGACCAAACACTTGGAAGAGACTGAGTTAAGACTAAAGAAGTCCAGACCTCAGAGTCCAGATAGTTTTGATATGGACTGTGGTGAGAGTGACCTTTGTATTCAACAGGTACTGCAAGAGAGTGAAGACAGGGAGTTGGCATTGAAACTTCAGAGACAATTTGACATGGAGCAGAAGAGAGTCGACAAGAAAAGAAAAAGTCCTGACAAATACTTCCTTAGGTCGTGGTTTCCCCCGGAAAATAGCAGAAAGTATAATCCTCGTAGATCAAGGAGAATAATCAAAAAGAACGAGCACTTAAAATGCAATCATTAAATGAACAAATGAAAAGTATTTTGGGGATAATTTAGACTAGTTTCTTTTCTTCTTTTTTTTTTTTTTACCAATCTAACAGCATGCCAATGATTTTCCCATGTACACTCATGGTTGAAAATTTACTGTTTACAGTAATTTACAATTTGTGAATATTCTGTATTGATCTATTACCATCCCCTATAAAACAGATGGTGCCCATGTGATATCCTATAATTATTATTTCATGTAGTTACTCTTGTCCATACAGTAAATCTTGTGTTTGTCGACACCATTACTAGCTTTTACAACCTTAATTGGATGAAAATGTAAAACAAAAAATTGGACCCAAAAGAAGGGCAATTTCTTTATCCAGGCCAATGTATTCTGTTATTTCTTTCACCTTTGCACATCTAAGAGAACTGTTTTGCACACAAACTTAATCACCTCAGTCACTCTTTCTGATTGCCTTTGGCAGTGGGACTCATTGCTGTACATATGATGTAATGTAGTCAGTTAAATGATTGGTGTGGACAGATTGAATAAGGTTAATGCAATGTGAAAGTAACCTTTTACACATTATCAAAGTAATACTTTTTGTCAACCTTTATTTAAGATTCTCTGAAAAATCGTTGATGGTGACCCTCATTTACAATGATGCCAAGATACAACTAATGGAAAAGGGCCAGATATAGGTAGATTTTCACTTCATTTTTTCATTTTCCTGCTAATTTGTGTATAATCTCTGCTGCTGTTTTAGTATCGATTCTGTAATTATTATGATCCTGTCCTGTACACACACTTTTTGACTGATTGCTTTTTTTCTTTTTGTCATGCCATAATTATTGTGTTGAGCAGAAGAAATTGGGTTTGCAAAAGCTAGCACATCTAGATATATTTGACATTGTTTTAAAATGCAATAGTATTTTACATAGCTGGCTAAATTGTATTAGTTATACAGAGTTTTATCCCATACTGATGCAACTTTAATATATTAAAAAGAATTACTCACTACATCATTTTAGTAGCTATTATAATATGTTTCAGGAGGTTATTAAAAGGGCTTATTGCATTTATTTGATACATTTGTCATATTCCATTAGTGTTTTCATGTTACATTTTCCAGTATAGCTTTGTCTTGACTACTTATGACAACGTTGATATGCACATCCAGTATGCACAAACCTGCGTATTTTCCATAGGCTATTGTACAGACTATTATGAGTTTGACCAGATTGGATCAGGGGAGAAATTGGTTGGTATCCAATTGCCTTACCTGTTACACAATACTGGCTGTGCTATTCAATGTTACATTAACCGCTCTCGCAAAATTCTGAATGTAGCCTAATCATACTGTGCTGCAGTGTACCATACTTTGAAGGGAAGTTTTGATCATGTGTCCATTCATATTGTGAAGGGAGTGAAACAATACATTTGAACTCAAATGATGGCCTTGCCTCCAACTTCTTCAATAGCCTCTTTATTTGAGAATATGTTCTTAATGACTTGCCTGATTAAATAAAATAGATGAAAAGATATAGATACAATAAAATGTATTTAAAGACAATATACCGTGAAGTGCACAGGAACATTTACATCTTCAAATATTTGAAGGGATGGTGAACGACGGGGGAGGTTGAAAAGAGATTTGCATAACGGAGCAGTTCCGTCTACGTTGGTTGGTTCAGTTGAAGTTGGTTGGCCCTTGAAATCAGCTTGTAGCCTATCACATTATCCCAGGTCACACAACAAATGTTCAGGAAGAGAAGATGGCAGCCAGAAATGGAAAGAATGGACTACTGGAAAAAGTGAGAATTATCTATATTTCATTCGAATTCAGTGTCCACAGATTAGAGATAATGGAGAACCGGATCAGAGGAACCTAGCTAAATTGCTTCATAGAGTCGAGCCATTGTTTACGCTAAATGTTTAGCATACCAAGTCCGTATGCCCAAGTTCCTCCTCTGCTTGCTAGCTAAGTAACGTTAGCACTAGCGTCCACGGTAGCGTCTATCTACAGATGCCAACTTAGCTAGTGCTAGCAAGCTAACTTGCTGGATAGCTTGCTCTTTTATAGCTAGGGCTAGCTAGCTAGCGCTAGCCACTTCTAACTAGCTAGCTGGATAACTACGACATTTTGAGTTTGATTCCGTTTTTACGAGTAGTGCAACCGTAGCTAGACCCGCTCACTACCTATTGATCAAACTAAGCACGATTGTCTTCCGTTAGCTCTTGTCTTGGCTAACTCTAATGTAGTGTGGTAGCTAGCACGTCAGATGAGCTAATGTGAAAGATCAGCAGCATTTTCAACCAGCTCAATTTTTTCACATTTCACCAAGAATGAATGGGACTGCATTGACTGCCAATCGACATGGAACGCTAATGCCCACTAATCTATTTCAATTACTCTCAGTGGAGGATTGATGAAAAACCTGTGAAGATTGACAAATGGGATGGTGCAGCGGTGAAGAATTCTCTTGATGATGCAGCTAAGAAGGTTCGTGGTGCAGATCATTATTTGACCACTTATGTAAATAGTTTGAAAATGGCTTGTGTGTCTTTTATAAGTTCCACCTGTTCTCTGTCTGATCATAGGTCCTCTTGGAGAAGTATGGGTACCTTGAGAACTTCAACCTTGTAGACGGACGTCTATTCGTTTGCACTGTTTCCTGCCTATTTGCCATTGTAGCTTTGATTTGGGACTATCTTCATCCATTCCCAGAATCTAAGCCAGTTCTGGCATGCTGTGTTATATCATATCCTTTCATGGGAAGACAATAAAATGCATTGTTATATTATGTGGCTATCAGCATGGCCCCAGGTAGCTTAACAGCTGCTTGTCCACAATATTTCCAAGTCAGTGCATGCTTGTTTCAAAGTCAGTGCATGCATGAGGTTTCAAATTGTTAAGAATGGAGGTTATCAGTGGAAGAGTATTACTAGTGACGATTAGTCTGTTGGGTTCCTGAATTTTAAACTTATGGATATAATGAGAGAAATGCAAGCTGTAATTTAATATTATAAGTGTTCTTTCCAACTGCTCAGCTTTGTCCTTAACTAACCACCACATATTTCATCATGATGGGCATTCTAACTCTTTACACCTCATACAAAGAGAAGAACATCTTTCTTGTTGCTGTTGAGAAGGACCCTGCTGGCATGGACCCGGACCATACTTGGCAGCTGTCCTCTAGCCTTAAAAGGTTGGTTGTGTGTGTGTGTGTGTGTGTGTGTGTGTGTGAGAGAGACGGTATTGAGTATTGATTACATATTTATCAATGATGAAAAGTCTTGTATTGTAAATTATTAAATGGTAATTTCTTGCTGTTTACAGTGTGTTCCTTTGGTTTCTCTGTAGGTTTGATGACCAGTACACACTGAGAGTCTCCTTCACAGATGGGAAAACCAGACACACACGGGAAACAGAGTTCACAAAGTCTGTGGGGGCTTTCTACGATGAGAATGGAACGCTGGTGATGGACCAGTTTGAAAAGTGTGCTTCTAAACTTCATGACACATTGGCAACAGAGAAGAAAACAAAGTAATGATCTGATACCAGCCTCTTTTTAGTCCTGCAACACAACAAAAAGGTCATGCTTTGGGGAGGGAAGGGATCAACTATTTTGTTATAAAGTTGCATAAAGTCTGCATTTGTGGTGCTCTTGTCATTCCATTGTTTTGTTTTGTTTTAATAACAGTTATCCATAACATGTTTCAATTTATACAATCTGGTAAAGCAGTCATAGCTAGCTCTTAAGACAACAGTTTGACATGTCAGACTAAAATCCTCAGAATCATGGCTTTGGGGTAGAAACTCTAAAGTGAAATTGTGATCTTCAATATTGAATAGCTGCTCTAAGTAAAATGACCAGAGGATTTTCCTTTATGTTGTCCTACATTTTATGCTGATGGACACGCCTTACATAAAGATTGGAATTAATGTCTGTAGTTTTTAAATTGGGAAAATTTGAAAAATATTTTGTCCCGAAAGCCTTACCCAGTGTAACTACTTTTAAAAGATAATTTGGTCAAAAGACCAAAGCTAATTCCTTGCTGGTGTAAACCTAGGCCTACTTGTAGAAATAAATATGATTCTGATGTACTATGAATTTTGTTACCATGTAATTACTATAAGGCCGTAAAGGGCGGAGTAATCATTGTAAAAGAAGAAAGGATTGTAATCCTCATATTTGAAAGTAGTGTTGTCACTATGGCTTTTTAGTATGGTATATTGAAAGTATTTCTTTAAGGCAGGGATAATTCTTTTGATGTATATGTTTTTCTTGAGTCGCATGAAAGTCATGATCAACAGTGCTCACTCAGAAGTGCATGATCATTCATTTTCCTCGATGTTCAATCAGTATTCAACACATTCTCAGACTAATGAAGCCTATTTATTTTAAGGTTAGATGATACATTACCTGGATACAGTTTCTGTCTCTGTAGTATGATTTAAAAATGATTGCTACAGTCTGCCATATTTTTTTCCTTTACTGTAGGTTTTGGCTTTAGCAACCGTACAGGCCTGTTCTTAATTTAAAATAAAACGACAAAGCATTTTTACATTTGCCTCCTTTTCTGTTAACATGTTGCATGTATACCTCTATATGTTAGGCCGGGAGCTAGGTCCACCCTTCAGGATGTTTTTTGCTACCTTTTTAGGGGCCAGGCAGCATAGCTGCCGGAACCCTATGGTATTTGCCTATATTATTATTATTATTATTATTCTCCATCGTCCACTGAAGTCTGATATCCTGTGGACAAAAAATCACCAAACTTTGCACATAGCTCCAGTACTATACCCAAACCTGCATTGTAGGTCAATAAATGCGCTACAGCAACAGTCTAAAGTTTAAAAAATCATAATAAATCAGCCATAGGTGCTATCATTGTAAAACCACCACGTGTATGTAGTCCCAAGTGAGACAAAACTTTCATACTTTCATACCTTGCAGGAATTTTGAAGTCCTTCACTCTGATTTTTTCATAAACTGTAAAACCTATGTCCTCCCACATTTTTTGTTCAATTGACACCAAATTTGATATACTGCATCTTCAGACTGTCCTTACCAAAGGATCCTCACATATTTTTGAAATATGAAAAATTGAGTCCACAGTGCATCAAAAACATTGGCAACATATCCAAGATGTAGTGTGATTTGTTTCAATTTTATGTCAAAAAATGATTTTTTTACAGTATTCTGAATTATACCCTCAAATGGTCAATGGAAAAGAACATATCTAAATCCTATCTATCTAAAACTAATCAACTTCTCCCATTTTTTTTTCCAATTGCAACCAAAATGCATGCACTGCATCATCAGACAGCCCACACCAAATGATCCAGACAGATTTTTAAAATATCAAAAACTGAGCGCATGATGCATCAAAATGTTTTACTATTACCAATACTGTACATTTACTACAAATTCTCGCTCAATAAATGTCCTATGTTCATGAAAAATTAGGGCAAAATTGTCATGAAAGGGGAGATGTAGTGATTTTTTTTCAGAATTTTATCTCAAAAATTGAATTTTAAAAAATATGTTTAATTCTGTCCTCCGAAACCAACACTTCATACTGAGAAAACTCCACTACACACAATCCAACGCAAGCTCCACCAATCGGAGACGTCGCTGTTGGCAACCCTACCCAGCCCCCGCCGAGGATTACAATGAGTAAATTCATTTATTGGCTACTGAGGCCACATATGTAGGCTACATATTTGGCCAAATGTCCAGTTGGACTTAATTAGATTAATTGGATTAGATTTTGGTATTCAAATGTCAAAGGTCAAGGTCACCGTGATCACAAAAGGCACTTTTGAATGCTAACGCTAGCTAGCTAACGCTAATCCTTAGTTATCCTAATCCTAGTTAACACTAATTCTAACACTAATGCTAGCTTTAGCTAGCTAGTGTTAGCATTAGAGTTAGCATTAGCGTTAGCTAGCTAGCATTAGCGTTAGGGTTAGGTTAGCAGTTAGTCAGGGTTAGGGTTAGGGTTAGTTAGGTTAACTGCAACTGGCATTGTTGGATGGAGGCATTTAGCCGATACGCGGTTTTTCTAGTTTCTTTTTCTAATTGTTATGAAATATGTATCTTTTTATTTATTTATTGCAAAACATATACAAAACAGTAAAAAATGTGTTATCTTTTATGTTTGAGCTGTGTTTTAGTTTCTCCTTTTGGCGTGTTTATCTGTAGGTTAATAAAGTTTGCTCTATTGATGGTTTCAGGATACTCCATGCACAATTTCATACTTGTATGACTATTTATGCTGTTGCAGAAGCCTAACTTCATATTAGCTACATAATTTCACCAGAAACATTTCACAAAAAGTTTTTTTTTGGACCCATGAGACCGAACGGCCCAGAGTTGGGAGTGCTCGCTATCAACTTGTGATGGCCCAAGGTATGGGCTAACAGGAAATAATAGTGAAAAAAAGGTAGCAAAAAACATCCTGAGGGGTGAACCTAGCTCCCGGCCTATGTCATATACCACACTGATTTGTATAAAGGGACCTGTTCATTTGTTTAGTTGGACCATGCATTGTTTATACTTTAGTTACAGTAGTACTGATGTACTACCATCACCATGTAAGTTGCACTATAAATCTTATATGATCAGATCCTCACTGTAGTAATTGCATTCTGGACCAGAAGTGCATAGGAGAGGTGGTGGATATGGATTCCCAGAAACCAAGCTTGGGTAAACGGATTTGTGGGGGTTCACTCCATTGTGGTTTTGGCTGCTCCACACTAGCTGTTGTATCAGTATCATTCTGCGTTCATCATTGCTGAATAGCTATGGTACAAAGATTAGGCATTATGGCATGCAGAAAACAATGTAGCAAACAATGCAGTGGCACATATTTGCAGATGGCACCATGCCTCTCCAACAGTTACCACACCATATCAAATGCATTAATCAGACCCTTTACCAATTATTGAGAAATTGTGGCCTGTTGTCTGCTGCCTTACATACTATCTTAGTGTCAATGGGAAACTCCTCACTCATTGTTTATTTCAAACGCAGTAAACCACTTTTCTGTGCATTAAAGATCTATGTCACTGTTTTGTTACAGTACGTTCCCATGTTTGACAACATATACAGACCACAATGAAATATTACAATCTGTGTTTGTATTTGCAGAATTCTCACTCTATGGATGCAACATTAATTTCCAAAGCACCATACCCTGATTTATTCTACGACAATGAAATTGTACAACACAATATATATTTGGATATTACTTTGATCTTCTGCAGTCATAGTTATATCTGGTTAGAATCACAAAGCCCATCATCTACAGAGGAACGATGATGAGTTACATTTCAGTTGCATGAAGTAGCCTACTTTAAATGTTTATAATAATTTATAATAATTTTAACTATGAGTTGTGCTCATACATTACCTGCATCTGTGTGGGCAGCCATGGTAACCAACCATGTATTCCTGGGCATAGTAAGGACACAGCCCTCTGTAGCCAAACATCCAACCCTGAGCCTCCGTATCATCGGCTGAAAGACAAAAAAGAACTGGCAGTTAAGGCCTGAAATGACTGGATGTACCCAGAGCCTACATTGAGAGTATGTTGTTTATTTTATGCACTGTGTGTTCAACAAATTGGATTATGTGGTACTGTAGCTTATAGCCTCAATACCTTGAACTGCTGTCAGCAGCAGCAGTAGTAGATTGGCCAAACACAGTGTCCTTATTATTGATTGTCCAGCCAGACCCTGACACCTCAGGCATTGTAGCTGCTTCAGGCTAACCAGCTTTTTATGCAGTATTCTCCACTCCAAGGGGGAGGAGTTGTGGGAGTTTCCCCTGATCACCAGTATATAGAGTCCCATTGACATGTTGGGAGGAGCAAGCACCGGACCCAATCCTCACTGATGCAGACACTCTGCCTGTTCTTGCCCATACCTGCTTGCCACTACTGCTCAGGCTTCATTCATTCATCTTTGGGTCTACTCTTCTGTCTGATAGACCACTTATTATTTATGTAGGCTACTATTATTTATTATTATCTCAGAATCTACCATCACATATTCTATTTAGGTCACTCGTGTTACAGTCATTGCTGCTCGTGTTAGTTGTTTCTACGTCATGCTTGATATCATGTTGGTTGCATGTTGCGAACAAACAGTGAAATTGTATTAGCCACAGTGTGCTGTGCTGATCTAAACGGGTAGCTGCATAAGTGTTCTGTGCAGATGATGATTTGACCTCTGGAGCTGTAATTCCTTTTTGGGTGTCTATGCTTGGTTATTTACTATTATTAATTTTAAAAATCAAGTTCAAAACTGTACTATTTCAAAGTCTCTGATAGACAGTAAGCTAAGTATCACTCTTGCACTTCCGTTCCGAACCCTATGCTGTGGACTACTGTACCGTACTCCGCTCCTGCAGTGTCATTAATTGACACATGAAAAAAGCAAGTAAAGCCACTTAACACTCAGTGAGGATAAATAGATTTGTAATACACGGTTTCCTTTGTCTTTTCTTCACCAGTGGTATTGTTGGTTTCTCTTTCATATCCAGTAGTCTCTGCAAACAGATTATGTCAAATAGCCTAGCCATGGAGAACTAGCCTGCACAGCTTTGTCAATTGTAATTACTTTTCATAAGAACCCACCCCAGCAGCAAAACATGCAAGGCCTTTGTCAGCAAAACATGCAAGGCACCTTGAGATTTGTCCTGCATTTTAAAGTGTTCTATCAAAATACAATTCATTATTGTTATTATTATTTGGTGGCGGGCCTGCACTGCAGGGACAGAGCTGCCCCCAAAACATCACAGCAGAATGAAACATGAAGAATCTACTTTTTCCCCCTGTGTAGCCAAAACTCTGTTTCTTCTACTCCCATTTTGTGTAATATGTAAATATAGCCTATTTTAAACGATAAGGGTGTATAAGTACGAACTACGTAGCCGAGAAGGACTTTTGTATTAGGCACACGTTGCATGAGAGGTTGTTGCTAAAACATCCACAAGAGGGAGTATGAAAATTGCATTCACACAAGAGGCATCAGTGGATTCAAGAACGTACCGCACTTCTACCTCAAACTATTAGAGGGGACATTGAGATTGGGCATGAGCTCAAAAACTCACAATCCACCAATCCAGTAGGCTTTTATCTAAATTTGCATAGCCATTTTAAGTTTAATATATAAATATATATATAAAAATATGTAAAAGAAAAAAAAAGAAGAAGAAATAAAAAGGGACTAGGCTCCTCATAGGCTATGTTGTGGCATAGGCTTAAGTAAAATATGTATTTTATATGATCTATTTTACAATTAGATCTATTATTACAGAGGCCACTCCTTAAACATGTAATTGTGTTTGTCTTTCATTAGCCTACTTTTGATCTCGGAACAGACTGTAAACTAGCCTACTTATGCGATATTCAGGTTTTGAAGGCAATTTTAGCACACCTCCAGCAGCCGCCGCGGTTCAGCCCGTGACGTCATTCTAAACATAGGGAGCAAGTTGCCTGATTGTAAACAGTGCGAACGCTGCGCTCAGGACAGGCAAGTCAAGCGCTCGGGCACAAGAGGAAGGAGCGCACGCCGCGAGGGAAACAGATGTGCGCGTGTTTTTAAGGAAAATAGTCTAGGCTATTTGAGAACACGTTCACTCCAGCAAATTGTTTGGGAATGGCTTGTCTTATGGCAGCCTTTTCTGTTAATAATAGCACTGTTACCAACTCCATCATTATGGTAAGTAGTCCATTGCATTAAAAGTGTAGATTAAATAATTAGTGTTAATGTCTAGGCTATAGCTTCTTATTGACATCAGTTATGTGGACAGTGGTAGCCTATGTTTCTATCGGTTCTTTTGGAGTTCGTGCAATAGGCTAGTCATCTGAACACCAAAGCCTATCAAGTATCTTTTATTTTTATTTTTCATTATATCTTTTTAATGCCAAACCACTATGCTAATAAATGCCTTGGCTATATGAGCTGATTATTGTTGATGGTCTCATTCATTTAATTGCGATTTGGTAGGACTATGGTGAACTAATAATTGTATATTGTGAATAATTACATAACATTAGCCTAACGGTAGGCATATAAGAAATTGTACATTTTCAAAGTAATGTCCATCAAACATACACTGTTCTCCATCAATAGCCTACTCCATGTTTTTTTCTGAGCTCAGACTAAGCTTTGGCCGATAGTAACCTCGGTACCCTAGAATGGAAACGGATTAAGCCACATACTGTATTAGTAGTAGGCCACTGTACTGTATTTACCAACATGCTTTGAGTGTAGCATTATGCATAGGCTATATAGTGATTGTGAACATTATCCTTGTCGACAATTTTGTTTTACTAAGATTAACATTTTGTCTTATCATCTACATGTTGAATTACTTCGCTGCACATTTTATTCAACTTGATCACTTCTGATCACCATCTGTTTTAATAATTCTTCAATCAGAATAGCAACGGGCCCCCTGATCTGATGCTGGACCCCAGGACTGTGTGTGTTTCCATTGATGAGGTGGTCAACAACCATATGGGCAATCAACAGACCCCTTTGCTACAAGGGCACCTAAAGAAAGTTGAGAACAATCTAACTGAGGCACAACGCTTCTCTTACCTACCACGGAGGCCAGCAGTCAACATTGAATTCAAAGATGTATCTTATGCAGTTCCAGAGGGACCATGGTGGCGAAAGAAAGGTTGGTAGTCTACTATCATATGTTCAATATCTCTGTCATTTCAAATATTCACACTGCCTACATGAATAGTCTTATAACATACAATCTTAAACATCTGGAAAGAACAAGACCCCAGTCCCACTGACAATTATAAAAATCAAAAAACCTCCTCGCTCATTCATGATTGCTCAGCCACATGACCTGGTGGGAGAGGTCATCATTGGTAGTGGTGTTTCTGTGTTTATGTAATTGCACAGCTGGCTAGTTTCTTTGACATGTCTTCACTTATACCTATACCTCACAGTATAGTTGTCCTCATTACCACCCTCCATCTGGAAGCTACATGGCATGTAGGCATGGCTCATTTGATCCTTTCCCATCCCTTTTATATATATATATTTTGCCTTGTTTTGCCTCATGTAATGATACACTGCTGTCCTGGGATAGAAAAGACAATCAATTGAGCTGAAGAGACACACAACTGTTTGTTTCCTCACTGCTTCTTATCAGTTCAGCTGATGTTCACAGCCAGTCTGAGATCCAATATTTAATGCTTTAGGATAATTGTATACGTGGATAAGTGTAATGATGGAAGTTTTCAAATATTTAATTGGAAAGCGTTGGGGTACATGTGTGAGGAGGTTCAATTAAAATGTAGCTTAACTTTTCTGGTTTGAATGAGAACATGTACTGGTCTGTCATAGTTTAATCTATTAAAGAACTGTTGAACCACCTGGAAATCATTACCTGCCAAGGAAATACTTACCTTCCCTGTGGCGTGAAGATGGACTTTGAAGAAGACTAGATTTGATCAATCTTTTATGGATAATGAATAGTGGATTGTCTTTTATTTGTCCTTTTTATCCTGAAATTATTTGCATTTTGCCTCATTAATTAGAGCACATATCACGAATGTACATGAACGTGGAGCTTCTGTGAAAGGATAAGGAGTCTGACTTGTACTTTATTTGTTCTTCCACATGATGCAAAGCATTTTACTTCTGTTGTACACAAGAGTGGTACCATATTCCATAAGGGCGATAATGTAATTTCAAAATACTGATATACTGACAAAAACACTTGCAAACTTTGTTTCATGGTATGATAAAGTAAGACAACCTGTCATTCAGGTTAGTCATAATCTTGATTTGATTGAGATTTCGAGATCTGAAATTAAATATTTCAGACTGCAGCTGAATGGCAGTTGAAGTGAAAGTCTGACATCATGGTCATGAGTGGTGTTTGCTGTCAAAGGGTTTAAGTAGGAGAACTTTTCAGTCAGGTATGATTGAGTGCAATGGAACCTTGGCTGTGGATCTGTCCAGCAAATCTGAGTAATCAATACGAAAAGGAAACTGAGCAGGAGCAGGTTGACTGCAGTAGCGGTAGCAGAGCAGCCTGAGCTGCTCTTAGCAGGTAACTGTCAGTCAACAAACTGAAGTAACCTCAGCATTGGAGCTGATGATGATGACGCAGCATAATGCTATTAGCTTTGCATGCACTAGGTAAAAATAAAAAGGTGTTTGAGTTGTCTTTCAAGATTAGAGACAAAAAAAAAATCACTCACAGATACAACATGACTAAACGCTTGATTTCTTAGTTCCTCTATGGAAATGATCATTTGATTGACAGACGTGATGATTGGCTTCAACTCTAATGATTTGTAATTGGTTTTGAACATATGTTACCGGCAACCCACGTAGCTGAGATGAGGAGCCTGGAAACTAGACCAAGGCCTTCAGAGCCTCTCTGTGACCTGATCTCTTTACTGACCATCTGTCTGATGATAGAGCATGGCTATCACCCCAGAAGTCCATTACTCTGTAAAACTTGACACATCTTGTCATTCATTATTTCAGATAAGAAAAGTAAAATATGAAAAAATACCTTGTGCACTCTTGGACCAATGGCCTTGGGCAGCAGGTGCGTAGGAGAGCAGTGACTAAGTACAAGGAAAGAAGGTCCCGCACTCTGCTGATAGCTTGCAAAATAAAACTAATAGGACAGACAAGATCCATCAGGATCTTCCTCAGGTCTGGGGAAGATAATTTCAGATAAAATTAGTTGTAAAAATCTATGGTCCTGCAGTGCAAGATCACATTATGTTAGTGACATTGCACCCCCTGTTCTGAAACAGCAGCATCCAAGCACACCTCTGGGGACACAGTCATCTAGGAAACATGAAGGACAGTGTAGGGCACAGCTAATTCAGCCAGTTATTATTTCAGTAGGCTTGGGGCAGTTGGGGTTAGAATTAGATGTGAAGGAATACAGTTATGAGGTCATATTTTACCGCTCCCCCTCTCATTTCTCTTGCTCAGATAAGTCTGGGAGATACAACTGGGAGATACAGTGACTGTGGTACAGTAGTCTGCTAAAAATAACAAGCATCAGCACATGCTGCAAGAGTAGGCTGTATAGCAAACAGCCGGGCTGTGAGATAGAACTGCAAATGTTATGCCAGGGGCCATGTTGCCCATTTTATTCTGTTTTGTGAAGCTGAAGTGTGTTGCCCTTTTGTTGCTGTCAGATTCAGGGAGCAGTCGTTGAAGCAGAATCCCATGACAGAGACATTTATAATCTAACACTTTCAATATTACATGCTGCATTACTGATCACTTTCAATGATACCGCCTCAACCAACAACAGCATGCTGTAGAAGCTTTCCATGTAGTCTGCTGGGGTAGTGATTCTGCACCAAGGGCACCACCCTGCTACATAACATTACATAACATAGAGGACACAGGGGAGGAGATGCAACACCATTAGTCACAAAATTTAGTTTTAGGCAGATCCATGCACAGTAATTGCAAGTCCATGCTGACTTACAATTAGTGTGCTTTTCACCCTCTGAACTTGCTCTTATTAGTTTGTTAGCTTGGAGTTATATGGCATATTGCATGTTGACTATTCCAAACAGAATTAGCTGAACTGTCTTGTCTTGGTGTTATTTTATAATCTGAGTACCAATGGAAACACCCAGGCTCATCTTCCTTGACAGCACAGCATCTTTGCCCCAGTGTTAGTGTATTTTGTAGCAGGAGGAGAAGTGAGGCAGGCCCTCTGTGATCCTAACACAAACACTGCAGAACTCGGCAGTGGCCACAGCAGATAACACTATGCCCCCCCCCCACCAATTCATTTTGTTTGTAAGCTTATCAAAGTTAAAGGTTACGTTTGCGTTTGGAAATACATCGGAGTGAATGCAGCTGACGGCTAACTATGGCTCATTCACCTCCATGTATTCCCAAATGCGAAAACAACGGCAGTGAAAAACAATCGGAGTCTGGTAATGATGAGTTTGTAACCCCGATAGTGTATTCAGCCTGTTATTTTGACTATTTCGGTTCTTGAAGTGGTGTTTTTACAGCGAATCGAGCATTTTTCATCGCATAGTGGACACGCACCATGGTGAACCCGGCGGCGCGGAGGCCAGGATTCGATTGCGACATTCGCAAAAGTTATTATTATTATTTTTATTTTTTTTACTTTCTGCAGCGGATTTGCGCGGCAACCGCTGGATCCCGCGGCGAGATTGGGGCGAACTGGGCTGCGCAAATTTTCTTGCAGCGCCTGGTGTGAACACAGTATAGGGCCCATACCTTAATCCATCCATCTTCATCCGCTTATCCGGGGTCGGGTCGCGGAGGCAGCAGCTCCAGCAGGGGGCCCCAGACATCCCTTTCCCTAGCAGCATCAACCAGCTCTGCCTGGGGAATCTTTAGCCGCTCACAGGCCAGTGCGGAGATATAGTCCCGCAACCTAGTCCTGGGTCTACCCCGCGGCCTCCTCCCAGCCGGACACACCTGGAACACCTCCCTAGGGAGGCGCCCAGGAGGCATCCTCACTAGATGCCCGAACCACCTCAACTGGCTCCTTTCGACGCAAAGTCTCGAGTCTACTCCGAGTCTCTCCCGGATGATTGAACTTCTCACCCGATCTCTCAGGGAGACCCCAGCCACCCTCCGGAGAAAACTCATTTCGGCTGCTTGTATACCTTATGTTGAACTGAAATCAACAGTGTTAAAGCAATACATCACAATATTTGGACCTTTACAAACATGTCTGGTGCTAATTCTCCAGTTAAATTTACTAAAACTAAGCTGAATCATCCAAACAGTCTACTCAGAAACATAATACATTGACATTTATTACCTTTTAAAACTCGCGCCCCCAGGACGCAGCATTCAGTCGAAGTGCGCATGCGCAACGTTGTGCTTAAACAACACAGTAGTAGCTAACTATTCCGACGTCTATGGAGATCATGCGTTTTTTAGCTCAATGATATCATGGTGGAGGTGAGAAAACCGAAGCGAAAGATCATGGAGGAAGCCAGGAAATCTTTACCTCAGTAGACAGTGCACTTACTCGCAGAGCCTGTGGGGACGCAGTTCTGAGAAAACGCTATGTAGGCTATCGCTAAAGACTAGATAATGACTTGAGCTAAAGACTAGATAATTTCAGAGAGTTGTCAAGTCTCAGCCAAGGTAACCCAGCATGTGCCATAGTGCTGTGCCCCATCTTTTACAATGAGCGTGCATGTTCATCACATGCAGCATCTTGGCCAGTACTTACTTAGCCAGTACAGAAAACATCAACCATACTTTTGATTTGAACAAAGAGTCAAAGCAGCCTTGCATTTGCATATTACCTGTCAATGTTTTTTACCTGTCAATTTTTTTTATTTATTTTTTTACACTGCTTTACTTAGGCTACATTATCTACTAAGGAGAGCGGTTTCTTAAGTGCATATTGTATATCCTCCCAACAGGGAAAACTTGATCCCTATACTGTACATGTACAGTATTTCATTTTCCATTGAATGAGGCCAGAGAAGGTCAGAGGTATTTGTGTATCGCTCTGAAGGATTATAACAGAAAATCCAATTAAACTGGCAGCCACTGCAATCAACTGGATTAGTGTTTAGCTATGTCCATTAGATAAATAGCAGGCTACTGTCGGCCATCCCAATGAATCCTGTTGTCCTCTGCATCAACAAGGCTTTCTTTGCCATGTTCACACCATTACCAAACAGAGCCACTTAAATTATTTTCTCAAACCTAGACAGACAGACAGACAGACAGACAGACAGACAGACAGACAGACAGGCAGGCAGGCAGACAGACAGACAGGTAGGTAGATAGATAGATAGATAGATAGATAGATAGATAGATAGATAGATAGATAGATAGATAGATAGATAGATAGATAGATAGATAGATAGATAGATAGCACAATCAGTACTATTTACGGTAGTAAAAACAGTAGGGTCCTGAATGTTCACGGATTATGAAGGTGTGCTGTACAGACAAAATGAATTATGGGATAGCTGACCTGAAGTGACAAACTAAGAGAAGGGAACACAAAAAGTATAGATTGTGTCACGCCATGGGTGTGTTTTGGTGGGAACTCATCTGAGATAAACACGTTGTAGGGAATGAGAGGTGAGGTTGGGTGGATTATACTGCAATATAAGACACCCATCTGGTTGGGTTTTATTCACTCAAAAAACACAAAAAGCAAATGCCCTGTTTAATCTGTACAACAAAGAGGGCTTTATCCAACAGCAGAGGGAATCCATAGTCCTGGGACAGCTTTAAGCGCAGGTACTTTGTGAAGCTGAATGGCTGAAATCCCATTGTGAGTGTGATAAATGGTTTTACATGGCCCTGATTCTTTGTGCTGGTTCTCAGGTTACAAGACCCTTCTGAAAGGGATCTCTGGGAAGTTCACCAGCGGAGGCCTGGTAGCCATCATGGGTCCCTCAGGTGCCGGGAAGTCTACGCTGATGAATATATTGGCCGGATACAGGTATAGGACTGTGCCAAGTTCCCATGTCTCTCATAGAGGTGTAATTCACACCACACTTACATTTCGAAAGGACCACATTTTTTGTTTTAGTTTTATAATCCTGTCATGTCAGTAGTCTTATTTTAAATGTTGTATCCAACTCGTGAAAACTATTATATTACAGATTATTATATTATTACAGTCTTTGAAACGGTAGCTGAGGTTAGAGTCAGCTTGTCCTGACAGAATGCTATGACGAACGTTTGTTCTGTCTTTAGGGAGACAGGTATGAAGGGGGAGATCTTGATCAACAGCCAGCCCCGTGACCTGCGGTCCTTTAGGAAGGTCTCCTGCTACATCATGCAGGACGACATGCTTCTTCCTCACCTGACGGTACAGGAGGCCATGATGGTGAGGCCAAAGACCTGCTGTCTTTTATCTCTCTTTAGGGATGTTTCTGTGGTTCCCATATTGGCAAGATACAGCATTATCCATAGTCCCTCCACTTATTTGCTTAGGTACAGTATTTAAGATTACATGTGTATGCTCCTGTAGTGTGAACTAGATATTTTTCTCTGTCTCACAGGTGTCAGCTAATCTCAAGCTGCAGGAGAAGGAGGAGGGCAGGAGGGAGATGGTAAGAAAGCTGCAAGGCAGCAGCCTCACCTTAATCCGCTGTGTTCCCTGACCCTCTCACGGGAAAGTAGGACCAGTTACTATTTCAGCACCAGACTGTTGCTTATGCTGTAGTACAGTCAGCCGCTCTGTCTCTGGGACCGGCTGTTTATGTATTGGTGGGTTGTTGGTGCTGAGTGTGGCCGAGGTGAGGTATAGGTATTTGTAACCATCTTGTGTTTGTAGGTGCGAGAGATCCTTACTGCCCTGGGCCTGCTGGAGTGTGCAAAAACACGGACTTCCCATCTTTCAGGAGGGCAGAGGAAAAGACTGGCCATTGCCCTGGAGCTCGTCAACAATCCTCCTGTCATGTTTTTCGACGAACCCACCAGGTTAGCTCTCACACTGCACAGAGATGCATGTGTCTCAGGTCTTGAGGTGATGGTCTTGGTGTGACACAAAGCACGCTGTCCTGTTTATAATTAGATCCATAGTTAGACAACATCAACTAGTGGTGATTGCTCCTATATGCCAAGGTAAGCCTGCCATACCCATACCAAATCCAAATAAAACTTGATTTTTGCTCCTCTTTCAGTTTCAAATAATTTTCAGTTGTTTTTATTTAATATTATTTTCGTTTGAATCTGAACTCCTGCGCTATATTCTCTAATCCACCTACGCTAGATTCTCTACCCAGCGTTCCTATCAACGGCTACCATGTATACAGGAAGAAGACAGACCGTTGGCGTAGGCTGTGCAAAGAGGGTTAAAATGAAAATAATAACTACAGACAACTAAAAATTATTTGAAACTAACTGGGACGAGTTTGTCAGCGCAATGAGGGAACAATTTAAAAATATGTTTTAAAGCCATCACAAGTTCAACTTTTGAAATGTAAGTAAAACGCGAAAATGAAAATATCTTTTAACGTGAACTTTGCTTCGGAACATTGACTGCGGTAATGTGATATACTTCGGGTGACTAGTTTAAGGAGATCAAATCATATTTAGACCGGTATGGTCCTTTAAAGTCGCACAGAAACTGACGTTTGAGATCATCTAACTTCTGTAGTTTGACGTATTTCCGACGCAAACAAGCTATGAGGGTGGGACATAATGTTTAGAGGAATTTGATTGGAACATTGACAAGTGGACAGGTTTTACGAACTTTAGACAGATTCGATAGAAGGATAGCATTGATTGACGGGTGAATGTCATGAGATTATTGGCCTAAAATCTAAGGTAACTGTTGTCGTAATTGCACGTGACCTACCGTTTTCCAGGAAGTAAGAAATTATATACTTTGATATAAGATTACAACAAAAGTAGAATTTTGTAATTTTTTTGCCATGCATCGTTGAATAGGTGACCAATTATGTGAACCAAAATTGGACAGAATGCTTTTTTCATTTCTGTGCGACTTTAAGGCTACTGTATCTTGCAATTCGGTTTGAAATGAATGCCTGCATTTGCCATCTCATCCATGTTATGCGTGTTATTTTTATTTTATTATTATTAATATAATTATTACATTATTACCTACTAGGCCTACTAGGCCCACAATAAAGATAGTTATGATATTATAAAAAATGTAATGGCAGTGCATGCAACTTAATGTATTTAAATCATTTGGATGGATGTAGGCTCTTAGGCCTGGAAATAGTCTTGTGCAAACGTCGGTGTTGAAGCGGCATAGCTACTGGGACTAAGCAGGCCTACATAAATAGATTAAGACATCATATAGAGTAGTTAATAGCTAGTCCTCATTGCCTAGCCATTGCCTTATCATTAGTTCCTCTTTTACGTACCTTATTGTTAAGTCATACAGCATACAGAGTAGTTAGTCCTCATTAGCTAACCATTCATTCAACCAATCATTAGTTCCTCTTTTGCTTACCTTAAAGTACAGTTAATCAGTAACTACTCATTGGTTCCTCAGTAATTACTGTAGTAGTCCCCAGTCTGTTCTCTAGTTCCTCAGTAACTACTATATTAGTCCCCATCAGTAACTACTCATTACCTAATCATTGGTTCCAAAGTAACTATTATAGTAGTCCCCAGTCTGTTCTCTAGTAACCCAACATTATCTACTAAACAGTGATGGATTGAGTTAATCAAATCATTGGTTCCTCAATAACTACTATAGTAGTCCCCAGTCTGTTCTCTAGATCCTCAGAAACTACTATAATAGTTCCCGTCAGTAACTAATCATTAACTAATCATTGGTTCATCAGTAGTTACTCAGTAACTTATTTTTTGTGTACCTCATTGTAAAGTGTTAGTTTTGTTTTTATCAAAAGCCTCCGGATCCATTAGACTAGAACGCAGCCCAGAATTTCTAGCGCCAAAACGTGCCTCCGGTCGTATCCCAAGGCCTCCTCGTTCGAGGTTCGTTTTAGCTGGGGTAACTGCTCAAGGGCACTTCAGGTGCCTACCTCCCATCAGGGCATGCAAAAAAATGTGTGCGCTGTAGAAGCGGCTTGCACGCTTCGCTGGCTCTGGCATACCTGGTGGCAGGACCCACCAGATGCCACTGACATCAACAACAACAACAACCATTGAATAAATGTGACAAAGACTGCATATCCTCTTGGAATAGTAAATGAAATTGAAAGTTATCATCTCTCAGTGGGCATCTGGTTAGGAGGGTGTGAGGCTCACCAGAGGCATGGAACCCCAGAGGACTTGATGAGGAAGTCAGCAGCCATGGGTCTGACTGTGCTGATTACATTTGTCCTTTGCTCACATAGACATATTCTTTCTTGCTAGGCAAATGGGAAAGATGACTAAACTCTGAAACGTAACATAATGAAAAGTAATGTGCTTATACAATATATGTGCATATATATATATATATATATATATATATATATATATATATATATATATATATATATATATACAGTGTGTAGTGTATTTCTTGTATTGCCTGATGTTAAGATGCAAATATGTCATACAAGATGCGTAGCTAATTATTGTATTGTCATTGTGAGCAGAGTCTCCTTCGGGAATTTGCTGCAACCCAATCCACTGATTGCTATTAAGACAGGCATATCTCCCTCTTCATCCTGTCTCTCTGTCACCCCTGACTGCTTAATGGCACTGGATGATAGACAAAACCAAAAAGGCCTCCCGCATCTGTTCACAATCACATAAATCAGACACTGAAACAGAGCCACTACAATAGGTAAAATAACCAATTTGTTTGAAGGGATTAAAAAGCTTAGAAAAGGCCCGTACTTGACACTTGAATTGATTGAAATGTAGTCGGATGTGTTACAAGATTGCCAAAGATGGGAAGAATATCAATATTGTTGAGAAGTGTATGTTTGCCATGTCGGTGACCGCTCTCTGTCCCTTATTTGCCTTGCAGTGGGCTGGACAGTTCATCCTGCTTCCAGGTGGTGTCTCTGCTTAAGGCTTTGGCACAAGGAGGCCGCTCTGTCATCTGCACCATCCACCAACCCAGCGCCAAGCTCTTTGAGCTTTTCGATAAGGTAAGAGGAAGGCCTCAAAAACGGCATTGAAGTTTTGTTTATGTGGTAAAATGTTTTTGGTTTTTGCTCCTTATATGTAAAGGAGACACTCCACAGTTTCTTACTCACTGGTTGTTACTTTGTTGTGTCCCCAGCTGTATGTCTTGAGCCATGGCCAGTGTATCTACAGAGGGAAAGTATCAAACCTGGTCCCCTACCTCAGAGAGCTGGGACTCAACTGCCCTACGTACCACAACCCTGCAGACTTCGGTAAGCTACAGCTCTTGTGCGTCACTTGATAAAAGTGGTCTAATGTTGTGTGCAACACTTAGATCAGATGGTTAATACATGCGTGTCTGGATATCTCCCTCAAAGATTTCCTTGCACGTATTATTTTGTTAGGCCACGTCTTAGATACATGTTCTTTCCCCACCTGTCGTCAGTGATGGAGGTGGCCTCTGGGGAGTATGGAGACCAGACAGCCCGTCTTGTAAAGGCTGTGCAAGACAGGAAGTGTGAGAAGGACTACAAAACAGACATAAATGGCGATGGCCCCCTCAACCCCTTCCTGTGGCACAGACCTTCTGAAGAGGTAAAGCGAGATCTGACAAACAACAAATCTGACAAAAAAACAGCTGATCTTACCACCTGCAGCTCTCAGTCAGCATATGCAAGGGATATAAATGAAATCATAGTGCTATCGAATTGTTATTTTTCTACAATCTAACACATTTGTATTTGCAATTGTGATATAATTGTGCCTTTCTTTTTATTGGTTATATTGTATTTTGTATTTGCACTGTTTTTGTATAGCATTTGCACTGTCATGTCTTTGCACTGTCCTGTCCTGCAACCTGTCCTATGTCGTATTCATCAGCATATGCCATTACACTAGTCAAATGCCTAGTATGTGAAAACCATGTACTGTACTGTACATGGCAAAATAAACTGATCTTGAATCTTGAATCTTCAATAACAGGATCACACAATTTTTAGTGTGGGTAAAGTTCCCCTTAGTGCCCTTCGATTTCCTGCTTCATCTCTTTCTGTTTCTAATGAGGACCTATCTCTCAACCCCACTGCTTCTTCTCAGGACTCCACCTCCACTGAGGGCTGCCACAGTTTCTCTGCCAGCTGTATGACTCAGTTCTGCATCCTCTTCAAAAGGACCTTTCTCAGCATCATGAGGGATACGGTAAGATAGACTGCCACTTAGTGGAGGTGTTTTGTCCTGCAGTTGCAGCAGTAGGCAATACCCCAGAGATATCCAAATGTTACATAATGCTCATCACACTGGGTGATCTCAAACCACAACATTTAAGATTCTAAAACACATGGCCAGATAACAGGGGAAAGCAAAATCCTTCAAATCGGTTTAAGTCCAAAGCAAATTCCTTGTATGTGAAAATCTGCTTGGTCATCTGTGTGCCTTATATATGGCACTGCATGGCCTCACCCCACCACCGCTAAAATAATTCATCAAGCAGAGAGCAGACAGTGGCTCTACCATTAGCCACCAAGGCCATCACTAGAGGGGACCTCATTTGCACAAAATGTTCTGTCTGTCAAAAGTAGTAAACTATGGAACAGTCTACCACTTGAAGTAAAGGTATGTCCCACTTATCACTGAATCATCATCTGAAGGCATGGCTTAAGGCAAATCAGACACACCTTTAATCCAACCTGTGGCTGTCTGGTTATGCATTTCAGTCATATCAGTGAACGCTGGCTACACAACGCTGGTAACAAACACGTCTTTTGTCTAGGCCTATCCATGATATTACAACAGTTAAGCTCTAAATTCACAAAGTGTAGTGGAGTAGAAATGTGGAGAAATGCACTGTTGGTGTGAACAGCAGCGATACTGCAACGCTTCACACCTGCCCTTAGTGTATCGTATCGTATTGTTATTGTCAATCCAATATCGTGTATCGTATTGTGAGATTAGTGTATCGTTACACCCCTAGTATGTATGTATGTATGTATGTATGTATGTATGCATGCATGCATGTTGTACATATATTATTGTAGTTTTTTGTATATTGTCTTTCGGAAATTGTTTTTAATGCAACACCAACCTGCCCATGGGACTCCTGATGTAAATTAGCTCTTAGCTACAATCAGTCATATTTACATTCGCTCAATGCTCATTAATATGCACTGTCCCTACAAATACAAAGAAATAAAAGTAATAAACCTGTTTCTGAAGAATATCATAATATGACACAATGGGTGCTATGCCATGAGAATTTTATTTTCCAGGCTTTCTGGGATGCGTCAGAGTTTAGGTTACGAGAATGCTTCCTATATTCATATCGGGGTCCTCTCCCCTCTCTCTATAGGTGCTAACTCACCTGCGCATCATCTCTCACATCGGTATTGGCATCCTGATAGGGCTCCTCTACCTGGGCATCGGCAATGAGGCAAAGAAGGTCCTCAGCAACTCAGGATTCCTTTTCTTCTCTATGCTGTTCCTCATGTTCGCTGCCCTCATGCCGACTGTGCTTACTTGTGAGTATGCTCAGATGTCGTCGACAGCCTCTAGTCCTATTACTCAGGTTTTTCTCTATGTACTGTCGCTACAGTATATATCCTTAAATGAGATTACCTAGACCCTGTGTGCTCTCTAATGCAGTCCCTCTGGAGATGGGTGTTTTCCTCAGAGAGCACCTCAACTACTGGTACAGTCTGAAGGCCTACTATCTGGCCAAGACCATGGCTGACATCCCCTTCCAGGTAGGCTAGATTTAATGCAGTGGACGATTTCATTATATATCAAGTTGTCGATATTGCGAACGTACTAAGTAAAAACGAGATGTTATGAGAGCTTAAGGGGCTTGAGCGTTAGGGTCGAAAAGCCATTCTGTCCAATTTAGACAAATCGCAAAATAGCATTATGTAACAAGGCTTTGCTCTTCACCAGGACATTTACCAATTCTCTTAATTGAAGTAAAAGTGACAGATTTAGGAAGACAGATTTACTCAATATTTTCACTTATTGAATTGAGTTACTCAGATATACTTTGTTTCAATTGGGGATTAATTCAGATGGATGGATGAATGTTGGAAGAGCAGCCTTTTAGTTTTATTGTGTACCAGTACGGCATGCCTTTCCCATAACAAGGTTGTGTGACTGGCTCTGACGGTGAAGTATTGCTTTACAGGTTGTGTTCCCAGTGGCCTACTGTAGCATAGTCTATTGGATGACCTCCCAGCCGTCTGATGCCGTGCGCTTCATCCTCTTCCTGGCCCTAGGGGTCCTGACCTCCTTGGTAGCCCAGTCTCTGGGCCTGCTGATCGGAGCAGCCTCAACCTCTTTACAGGTCAGCAGTGGACTCCATTTAACACAGCGGGATAACTCAAATCAATTTAAATCTTGGCATTAGCATTTTCAACCGACAGATTCTTATAGACTCTGGTTTTGTTCTCGTCTATCCTAGGTCGCTACATTTGTAGGTCCAGTAACTGCCATCCCTGTGCTGCTCTTCTCTGGCTTCTTTGTCAGTTTTGACACTATTCCCAAATATCTCCAGTGGATATCATACATTTCTTATGTCAGGTAGGTAAATCCAATATCAGAAATGACAAAATAAAAAACTGAAGCTGAAAGTACTATATTTCTAAAGCCTTTTGAAAAATTCTGCAGGTATGGCTTTGAGGGCGTCATCCTTTCCATCTATGGGCTGGGCCGAGAAGATCTCCACTGCGAGAAGGACGAAACATGCCACTTTCAGAAATCAGAGGCCATCTTGAAAGAACTAGATGTGGAAGATGCCAAACTGTACCTGGACTTTATTGTGCTTGGCATATTCTTTGTGTCTCTCCGTCTCATTGCATACTTTGTCCTGCGCTATAAAATCAGTGCTGAGAGGTAGACTAGGAGCCAGGGATAGGCCCAGAACAACAGGGGAGGTGCTTTCAGACTCGGACACACCTTCAGGACACCCTCCATCATCCTCCAAGCAATGTCCCAGGCCTGCTCTACATACACACCTAACTCTTGGCCTAAGAAAACATGTCCATGTAGGATTGTGTGCAATTCAGTCTCATTTGGTTGTAATGCAGGACTTGAATTCAGTTTTGATCCTCTTTCTGGACAACAGTGGTAGTATGTGAGTTGTAGGGCTTCCTCTAGAGTGCAGTCTCTAGACTGGTTTATGTGATGTCTTTCTTCTATGAGATAATAAGTGTCAGGTGTACAAAGAGGACAAGTACAGCCACATTCAATAGGAGCTGGTCTCCTTTAGTTGGCTTTATCTGTTGATGAAGAGACAGGTACTGTACTGTATAGTGTGTTACTAGCACATACTGTAGTACGTGAGAGCAGCAATGTCTTAAGGTAGCTGGTAGAGTTGGGGGATCAGAATGCTGCAGTGAAGCAGAAATCTTGCTATTTATCCTGTTAAGAGGATGTGAGTTCACAGTGAAATTCCCGCTCAGTCCTCTCCCACTCACTGGAAGCACATCAAGAATGATGGTTTGTTGGGGTTTGCTTAAGGGTGCATCCAGTGAAGACCTTGGACAAAATATTATTTGTATTGTGCTTGTCTGGCGCAATGGAACCAATGGACAAACTCCACCCACGGGACCAGACACTTCAGGCAGACTCAGGCAAATGATTGACATGAAGGACATGTCGCCCCAGGTCTGTTCTCAATTAAAAGAACAGTATATGATCTCAAGGCAGCTTATACATTCCTTTCATTTGTTTACCATATCAATCAATCAAAGCTTTGTTTGTATAGCGCATTTCATACACAGAGGCAACACAATGCGCCATAGTAAGATGACCATGCACTGACAACATCTGGAAATCAGAAACCTGTTGGTGCAGTATGATTCCCATGATTTGAGACATCTAGGGCTCCTTAAAACTATTGAAGTACTCCATGCATTTTGAGGTTCATGTGTATGGTCAAGAACATATAGCCTACATTTTAATTGTTTTTTTTTATGTCAGTCTGTTCATTCTGCCTTTGATTACCTTCAAAGATCATGTGGATCCTCATTGTCTGTAATGGCTGTAGACAACATTCACATGGAGCACATCATTCATATGGACCACTTCTTCAAGCATCATTTGTTGATAGGCTCTATAAGAACCATTCAGTGAACATGTTACATGTTAGGCCTACATTGTTTCCAAATATGTTTTTATGTCAGTGTTATGAACATGTTATCAGTACTTCTAGTATTTGTTTAATCTTTGTTGTTGAGCTTACTTGAAATGAGGAGGCTTTGTAATACCTTTAAAGCCTCACTCTTCAAGATATTTTTTTTACCAAGGATGTGGGGCATTCTTTTTTGTATCTTTGTTTCTTTTGCAAATTGCTTAGCTCGTCACCATTTTAAACCTTCTACACATAGGAATGCCATACTCAATTGTTGAAATACTGTACATTTTAGCAAATTAAAATTTTCTAGTAAAGGGAAAACTGTTATGTAATGACTTTGTAGAGGACTGAATAGAGTCACAATATTTTTCAAATACTCATGTCAGTAGAGGTACTTGTTTCTATTACAACTGCATCACATATGTCAGCTATGTGTGTGTGTGTGTGTGTGTGTGTGTGTGTGCAAAAATATTCTGTCATAAAAACTGATAGATAGGCATAATGTTAAAAATGTTCGAGAGCCATATATTACAATATCATTACATACCACCAGATGTCAGCAACACACAAAGGAGCAGACAACAGTAGCTGCAGCATGAACAGCCATAGGGTTTAGTGTGCTTTTGAGCTGTATTTATAGTCATGGTCTTTCTATCATGTCAGTACAGACTTAGAGCACCTTATAGGGCATATGCTTATATAGTGTAGATATCCTATCAATGTATTATGTATGATTATGACAAGGAGACAGTGACTGAATTTGGTAGCCTAAATGTGTGGTAAAGCCATCTGCTGCCACTCCCTCACACCACTCACTAAAATGAATTAATTCTGAATATGAGAACAGGTGGTGTTTCTGTACCTGTGCACATCATTTTAAAATTAAATTTAATTGTAAATTAGGCTACAACACTGAAATATCTGGAAACATGTCAAATCAGTCGCAGTATTATGTGTGTTCTCGTTTTCTTGATTTTTGTTCTTCTGTAGAATAATTTCCACCATGCTGGCTCTGACCAGACTCTTTCTGGCAGTGAAGAGGAATCTCATAATTGTTCCTCAGAGAATTCCAGCACAGCAGTTGGCTTTAATCCATAAACAAATAATGTGTTGCTATGCACTGCACTGAGGAGCGCATGACTTCTCCATGGGACCCATCCGGAATGTCTTGGAGACAGACACTGTATCAGCAGAGCAGTGTTTAATGAGCTGATGGCAGGCAGTCTGGACTGGAGGACATATTCAGGACTAGCCTACTTTGGTTCTGTTCCCATGGCAAGCAGAAACCAGGCCAGGTCCAGTCTGGCTTATGGCTGGTGCGCGTACATACGAGGTGCGACCGAAAAGTCCCCCTCATACACGCAAAAGTCCCCCTCATACACGCAACCAGGCCACTCCCCGAGGTTGCGCGGTTCGCGTGCCGCGCACACAAGCATATACATAGTATAAGCTGTTTCCCTTGTGCTGGACTCTGTCACATCTGCTGGTACTGAATAAGAAGAACCGGTGTAATCATTACACTACACACTTCCATTACTCAATACACTACTAATTACACTACTCTTCTATCTATCTATAAGAGCAGAGCCTACAGCGCCAAGTTTAACTGTATTCCATTTATGGCAATAAATGGTTAAATGGTTCTCTATGACGAGTGTCCTGAATGAACCAATTATGAAAGAATATGAACATAGCTTGATTTTACTATTATCATCAATTTGCCTGTGTTTTTGTTCAGCTGTTTCACAGTCATAGCCTACTGTATGTCTCACATAACATAGCTCAATCTTATACCAATAAGCTATTGTCCTACAGACTGTTTGCCTTGTACCTGCCAGTTCCTCTGTTCTAATGGGCTCTACCTGCATATCTGCCTCAGCTTCCTCACCACCATCAGGTGGTAGTGATACTGAATAAGAATAAAGTGTAATCATTGACAATAATTATGAAAGCACATGATTTAAGAACACAAGGAATGCTATTATCATCAAATATGTTTTGGTCAACTGTTCACAGTCATAGCCTAAGCCTAGTGTAAATCTCACCTAAACCAATAATTTAGCCTACTATAGACTAGTTGGCCCTCTACCTGCCAATTCCTCTGCCTCTTGTGGTAGTAACATAAAACTGCAGGTCAACCACACAACAGAGGGTTCTGGGACCACTGCCTCTTGTGGTAGCAACATAGAACTGCAGGTCATCAACACGACAGAGGGAGGGAGTGACAACTGGACATTTGCTATCTTTGGTGCGCTGGCTTACAGCCACGAACAAAAAGGAACAGTGGTCCAACATTAGCAGTTTGTTTCCCCATAGACCGGATGCTTTTAGGTGGCTACCCACATCCATTCAACAGCCTCTAGGTGTTTTTCCATTACACCTATTCACAAAATAAAAGCGATATTTCTAAAGTTCTGACAAAGTACAATTGCGACTTGCAGGTGTTTCCATTGAAAGGTGTTTTGTGCAAGAGTCGTAATTCTCTCCCCGCTTTGATTTAGCAATGAAAACCGGCTTGCATATTAACCTGTTTTTGTAAAATATATCCATTGGAGAAATGTATTTTTTTATTTTTTCATCCAGGCATCTTAGTTTTAACAGGTTTATTATAGCTGAAGATGTTTTGTTTGCTAGTAGATGGTATTCATTCCGTTCGCGATAACGTTATTGCAGCCAGGCTAAATTCCTCCAGGGAGCCAGTGACAAGCGAGTTGAAAAGCTTCACTCCCCACCAGCAGGAGCTTTGGCCGCTGCTACCGCATCTCGGATAACCCGCTGAGTTCGTGGCTGCTATTTCACATTCGCCCTTGATCAATCCCAATACCGATCCATGGTAATAATGAATCAATCGTTCAGATCGGCAGTGCTGCATGCATGTTACAACATCATTGTTAGCTTTATTAACATAACCATAGACTACATTTATCTCTCTAACGTTAGCTATCCATCTGACACCAGTCGGCCATTCGATAGCTAGAAGCGGTCAACGCCAACATTGACCGTGGACGTGGACGCGCGTAGGACAGAAAAGCACAACTGCGCAAGTACAAAAGTCACCGGAAGGCCAGAAAAGCACAACTGCGCAACTACAAAAGTCACCGGAAATGGTCAAATGACTACAAATTTGCCAAGATGGCGCGGTTCAATAGGGCTTCATTGTTGATAGCGGTCAGTGAATGGAGTGGCTGTATCCAGTTCTATTAATACATCCATGGACGCCACACAATTCACGCAAAGTGCAACCAGGAAGTAAACAAACCAGTCCCGAGATAGGTGTCCTACCTGGTGTTCAACCTCTATTCTACCAGTTTTTTTTTTTTTTTACCATTTTGGACATTTTCTATGACATAGCACGGATATCGACTGAATGAGAAGGTAAGGAAGTGTTCGTGAATCTGTTAACATGATATATTTTTTGTAGAAACAAAAAGAATAAAGGCCTAGTGTCGCTAGAAAGTCGAGTATTTCAGGAAAAATATTAGGCTATATGTTGTTATTAATAATTCATTGCGAAAATGTCGATGCGATCAGGGATTTACTGTGACTGGACTCATGTAAAATCTCTAAAATCCTCTTCTCCATCCATCTGTCGGCAATGTTTGCAAGCACACCACCAAACACCCGTTGTATAGCGACAGCTTCATCGACCGTCTCTGGCTCTGCGGTTCGGCGAGCCTCCATCTCTTCCATTTGCTGTAGTTCCTCCTCACTATATTCAGGCTCGAAACGATAAGCGCTGCCGTCAAAGTCTAATTCCTCGCGATCAAATTCATACTCTTCTAGATCAACCATTTTGATAAGCATTTTCTGAACTGTAGCCTAGGGCTTCCTTGTCTGTGAGCTAAAGAGTAGCGTGAGCAGTGAGCAAACTAGCTAGCCTAGCTAACATAAACAATAGTTACCGTAAGTAGAATCACCTCTGCGGATTGATCTACACATCTACAATCCTGTTTTCCCTCTACACTACATCTCTGGGCTCTGTCATTCGCTCGCATGGCTTCTCCTATCACTGCTATGCCGATGACACCCAACTGGTTCTGTCATTTCCCCCTTCTGATACAGAAGTGGAGACACGCATAGCTGGGTGCTTGGCTGACATTTCGGAGTGGATGACGACACATCACCTCAAGCTCAATCTGGACAAGACTGAGCTGCTGTTCCTCCCGGGGAAGGGCTGTCCGCACCGGGACCTGGCCATCACCATTGAAGACACAGTGGTGACCCCGACTCGGACTGCGAGGAATCTGGGTGTGACCCTGGATGACCAACTGTCATTTTCCTCACATGTCACATCCGTCACACGTTCCTGCAGATTCATGCTCTACAACATCAGGAGGATTCGCCCTTTCCTCACTAATGAAACGGCGCAGGTACTCATCCAGGCCCTGGTCATCTCCCGCCTGGACTACTGCAACTCCCTCCTCGCGGGGGCACCGGCGTCAGCCATTAAACCTCTGGAACTTGTCCAGAAAGCTGCTGCTCGCCTGGTGTTCAACCACCCCAAATTCTCCCACACAACTTCCCTCCTCCGTTCCCTACACTGGCTCCCTGTAGCGGCTCGCATCCAGTTTAAAACTCTGGCGCTAACCTACAGGGCAATGAAAGGAACAGCCACCTCCTACCTCCAGGCCATGGTCAAACCCTACATCCCCTCCCGACCACTACGCTCTGCTACCTCAGGGCGACTGGTTGCCCCGTCACTCCGAGGCTCCTGCGGTCGATCGACACGGTCACGGCTCTTCTCTGTCCTGGCCCCGCAGTGGTGGAATGAGCTGCCCACTGATGTCAGGACAGCAGAGTCGCTGCCCATCTTTCGTCGCAGGCTCAAAACTCATCTCTTCAAGAAGTACTACAACAATCCTCCCACCTAAGCACTTATTATATTATATTGCACTGTACTTTAGATTGTGATTCTTGCACTTTGCCTTCAGCACTAGATTATGCTCTTAGTCACTTGTTTGTTTTAGAAAGAAGATGCACTTGTGAGTTCTGGCAAGTAGTAGTACATTGGCTCTTCCTACGTTAAATGCAATTATTGTTAGTCGCTTTGGATAAAAGCGTCTGCTAAATGACTGTAATGTAATGTAATGTACACATCTACAAGGTCGCGTCAATACAAGTCAATGGATTTCATAAAATGATCAATAAAACCCTACAGGATTCATACTTTGCGGCGAATTTGATGTCAGAACACCAACGGACACCAATTACACCCTCGGTGAGCTTCTTGTCTTTGAAATCAAGGGTTTAACATGTTTTTGAATGATTTTTCAAGATGCCCATCCACATCCATTGTATGACCAAAACGGTGGTGGAGCAATTATCAGACTTTCTCAAAAGTGCTAGTTTTGTCAACGTTTTGATCTGAACCATTGTATATGATCATAAGTAACCTTAAAACAGGGATAAACATGCATTTTCCCTTTACTATTCCTTTAATTAGTAAATAGAACCTCTTTATGGATTTTAAATGAGCATTTGAGTATATGGTTTGTATAGGCTTATTTATTATTAAGGATAGTTATTCCAAAGTGTTATGAGGGGTGTAATGTCAGACCTGCCTTATTGTAAATTCAGAGAAACTGAAGCCTGAAAATTGGATCTGGTTGTCATACAGTTATTATGCAGTGAGAAAATCACATGTAGGATGTTGACTGTCTCCACTTCATGCAACAATTTTTTATTCATTTTTTTATTTTAAGTTTATTTCAAACAAAACAAGAATGAATGAATGAATGAATGAATGTCTTTATTGTCATTGTACAAGTACAACGAAATTGGAAGAGCAAACATTTAAGATGCAGAACAATAAAAGTATATCTAAAGTATAAAGTATAAAAGACTAGTCATAATAAATATACACTAAGAGTAGAAAAGCATACATACAAGAATGCACAACATTCACAATTAACATTCACATAGTGCTGATCAAACATTGCACGACTCCATTATAATGCACAGTAAATAATTGCACAGTAGATAAGTGATGAGTGTTCAAGACTTGGTTGTGTTTAGTGCAATTATGGCTCTGGGGTAAAGACTGTTCTTTAATCTATTAGTCCGTGATTTCAAAGAAGCACAAACTCAGCAGTCAAAGGTACATGTTTGTGATGTCCGAAAGGGAATAGGAAGAAGCAATGCTTATCTAGTCCTCTCCCCATTCACTTGAATGTGGGCTGGCCTGGCGGGCTGGCACTCTCTCTTTCTATAATCAGATGCAGGGGACAGCAGTGTGGAGGTGCAGATGGGGCTCTAGCCCTCGACAGACAAGCACAACATAGGGAAGTAACAATGGAGAAAAGCTCCTACAAGGCAATAGAAATCAAAGCCTTCTGTCAATTGACTTCCTCTCAATCACTTTGCTAAGGATATGCTATGTCAAAATACCATGTGGTGTTCAAACACATTGTTGTAAAGGGAGGTTAAGGGATAGGGCAGAGGTCAGCAACCTTTACTATCAAAAGAGTCATTTTTGGGCAAAGAATAAATACGAAAATCTGACTGGAGCCACAAAATATTTGCGCAGTGTTTCCCCTAGATTTTTTATCCAGGTCTGGTGGTACGCACCCGGGGGGACACATTAAGGGGAGAGGGGTGATCTGGGGGTCCTCAGGTGGGATCTGGGGGTCCAGGAACTCCAGGAGCATCAAACACTTAATTTCCTTCATTCTGGTGAATTTCTATGCACCAATTTCTGCTGGACAATGATAAATTAAAATTAAAATGTAAAAAAAGGTTATTCATGTCTTTCTTTCTTTCATTTCATTCATATATTTTTTGTCAAAGCCAGTGAGCTACTGGAGAGGAGCTAGAGAGCCGCAGGTTGCAGACCCCTGGGATGGGAGGATTAGTAATGAAGGTGATCTGAAGAGAGTGTACTGGAGGGTATACGGAGGTATATGGAGTATACCCATTTCTTTATCCATGGACCCACAGTATACCCACTTCGACAATCAAAATCCTGGTAGAGCAGATGTTTTCATTCATTCATTCTGATTACATTTCATCCACTTGAAACTATTTTTGTCAATCATCCTTTGACTCACCTCTCTCTTTTCTCTGTCACTCTCAATGACTGCACCTGCATGGGAGCAGGATTTTCATAACAACCTGGGTTATGGAGATCAAGTCACATACAGTACATGTTCAGCTGATGCACTTACCACATCTCATGTGGACTTCCAGCTGAAGAAAATCTGATTTAAAATTACACTGTAGTAGGCACAAGATGCAACTTGGGGATTGGGGAATAATGTTGTCTCCTCACATGTATCGAGATGAGTAGTTTTGAGAACTCACACCTCCCTGGCTCGTGTCAGCCTCAATGTTGACTCCACTGCTGAGTGATACATCAGTCATGTGGACAAAAAAGTAAGATAATCAACTTGGAGTGGTTTCTTAGTCTCTTTTTTTTCATATTTTCATATATTTTCTAAATGTATGTTGAGTTGAATAATCATTGTGCACCAGAATGGATTGATGTAGGCCCAGTATTGATACTGTCAGGAACAATAAAGCGTTCTATATAGCCTATTTGCTGTTTAACAACGCATACATGTAGACAAGTGTGGCGTGTTAATTTAATTTGAGGACCTGCACAGCCAACTGCAGCCAATGTGCCAAAGGAACGCAAAATATGCCTGGTACGTACGCGAAAATGGAAAGTATAACACGGCCATAAAGGTTTAAACAGAGCCTACTGAACAGAATTTAGCGAATCTGTTAGAAATACCACCTGACACTACATACTTTTCTCAAAAGATCCAATTCCACATTTAGGCTACTGTTGAAGTTAATCACCCACCCAATAAATTCGGTGCTTGTTCTAGGATTCGTAAAGCACTGAGATTTCCCTAATTTACAGTGTAGACAAGTTCACACAAATACATAAATAACAACAGAACAAATACAATACACAATAATAATAATTAAAAACTGTTACAAATTGCTCCCAATGAGCAGGCAAGCACCTTGCATGGCAGATGCCGCCATTAAGCACTGAGGTTTCCCTCATTTACAGTGTAGACAAGTTCACACAAATACATAAATAACAACAGAACAAATACAATACATAGCCTAATAATAAGAATAATAATTAAAAACAGTTACAAATTGCTCCCAGTGAGCAGGCTAACACCTTGCATGGCAAATGCCACCATTGGTGTGATAATGCATGTGTGAATGGGTGAATGAGAGGCAATTGTCAAGCGCTTTGGATAAAAGTGCTATATAAATATATGTGCAGTCCTCGTGAGTCCTAAGTGGGTAGCGAGTTGTTGGTTAAATGCACTCCCCCATTATAAATACCATCCACTTGTGGCAATGAAAGCGGTGTTTGTCACGCAGGAGATAAGGGTTCGAATCCCACCCAGGGCATGCCGAAACATACAGGTATGGGTTACATAAGTGCTGGCACCACTCTCCAATCCAATGCAGGGGTTTATCAGGTCTGAGACAAACGATGTACACCTTTATGTTGCTCGGTGCGCTTCACCAGCGCTCTCCGTGCGCTCCGACCTGCTGTCTACCTCAGCACGTTGGCTAGGCAACGGCATACCTGGGCTCAATCCCCAATCAGCACACCTGAGACTGACGAGCAGTAACCCCTACAAAAGCCTCGTTGACCAGCCTGCCGGCGCCAGAATGTAGCCTTCTACCCGGTTTGTCACGTCTCCAGCTTTTCTCCTGCCTGCCAGCTCCTGCCGTGTCTCCTCTTGTGTCTCCCCGGAATCCCCAGCTCCTCCCGTGCCTACCTGGAACCCCTGCCCCTCCCGCTGTCTCCCTGGAAAACCCCTCGGACCGAACCCCCTGGACTCAACCCTCGCCCTGCTCACGGACTACCCCTTTGGATCATGGACATTGGACCTCATTCCTGAACACTTTCTTACTTGGCTCGCGCTGGATTTTAAATTTCTTCTACAGGCCTCCGAATTACACCAAAGTTATCTCGGTGAGTCAAACGTCTTATAATATGCCGTAAATAAGGTCCAGGTTGTCAAAAACGAGCATTCTCCTTTAAGTGTCTTCTTAAATGTCTTCTTACGAACTTCGTAAGACCAACCCTAAGAAAGATCCCAGCCGGATTCATGAACGCGTGGAAATGTGTTAAATGAATGAAATGTGCGAAATAAAATGTGTGAAAAGTGTTCTCAGCTGTGCTCTCCCAAATGAGGAATGCCACTGCTTCTTAAGTTGAATGTGCGTTCTCATACACCTGAATTTGCATAATACATAACCTCCCCACCAGCTCCTTACTACAGGGCTGTGTGCACACACAATCCCCAGACAGC
Organism: Borostomias antarcticus; assembly: GCF_949987555.1. NCBI lineage: Eukaryota > Metazoa > Chordata > Actinopteri > Stomiiformes > Stomiidae > Borostomias > Borostomias antarcticus. Next base: position 20,849,148 of record NC_140234.1, read on the forward strand.
GCGGAAAAAGTTGAGAGGTTCCCAATTGACATGATTGATGTTCAAGTTCACATGCAAATTCAACGTTTTATTCGCCACATGCAACATACCAGTAAAATGAGCAGTGAGATGTTTCTCCCCTGGCTCTCACAACGTGCATACTAATGGCGCGTTCCAGGCAACCCATGTTTTTCCAACCTTCTACACGTGAAAATGCACTGGAATGGCAGTCAAACCCGTAACTTCCCACCCATGAACTCGTACCAGATCGATGTACTCCCAGTTGCACTCTCTGACGTCACACAGCCCTCTAAACAAGATGGCAGCCCACATGGGTACGGTGACAAATATAACTTTAGGGCAACGTAAAGTAAATTTGTACGTTGTAATCAAAATAATACAAACAATTATGCACTACAATCTGCTATGTGTATGTAATGATGGCCAAATATGTTGACCAGAGATAACTAGTGCTAGCTAGCTAACTTAAGGTAAACCTGAACTTGACCATGCAAACGGCGAAAAGTCGATGATGTCAATAAATAAAATTATGTAACGTACGATTTCTTAACATAGCGAAATTAGGCATACAATGTTTAGCTTGCCAGCTCTGACAGTGTACCAATTCTCAATCTTTTGCCATATTGGCTTGTTTACATTTATCCAGATTTCCACGCACTCAGACAGTTTGCCTGGAACGCTATGAAGTCGTGAGTCGTCAGTTGAAGTCGTAACTTACGGGCTCAAAATCCTATCTGGAACGCGGCATAAGCAACTTAACGACTTAAGCGACTTCGGCAAGGTGGAAAAAACAATACAAAATAACAATAGAAGACAAGACGGTACTGTATCTGGACTTTTAAAACAAAATGCAAAATATATAGTTTACATGAAAGGGATGGGATGTGCTGAGAGCAGATTCAATTGTACAGTTTAGTTAAATGCAGGAGTAGGCTTCTTGTGGATCTTGATAGGCCCTATCTATATTATGTAGGCCCATATGATATATTTTAGTTATGGATATTCCCATATTTATTTACAGAATGTAGATGTGTCCATTCTGACGAATATGGAATATACAGCAAGGTGCTGTTGTGCTGAGTCTGAGTATATCGACTGAGTTTAGTGCTTATTTATTCATTCACTGCCATTTGCAGTGTTTTGTAGTGCTTTTATTTATTTTAGGCCTTGTAGAATCATGACTATAAATGAGAAACGTAATTGGAAATGATATAAATATTATCATATTTATTATTATTATTATTAATATTATTATTTATTATTATTATTTCATGGGCACATGGGCACATTCTATGACTGCATTTCCGCGTTCTTAAATTCTTGATAAAAACAAATCCCAGATAAGAAACCATTCAGGAATGCCATAATTGTCCCGGGAACTTTCTTCTTAACTTTTTCTTAACTGCTTTCAGGAATGAGGTCCATTGTTCTCTTTTTGTGTTAGAGTCAGATTGTGTCAGTTTTCCTGACATATTTTGTACACCTGTCTGAATCCTCTAGCTACATCCCAAAAGGCCATTGAGACCTAAACATTATCATCATTGTAGGGAAGGCAGGCTGGTAAAGATCTTTTTACTGGGCCAAATGAGTAGGAGGACTCGGACCTCGAGATTAGAAACTATTGGAAACAAGCCACTGGCATTTAATGTTCAAGTGTCCCTTGAGTACAGCTGAGTTCACTTGAGTTTTGGCACCGTCATCCTGATTTGATATTAAGATTTTGTAACACAGAACAGTCCTCTTTAATCATTCCAAGCGACAAGAACTGATTCTGAATTGCTATATCCATTCAACACAGACACTGTGGCTCATTTGAGTAGGTGACATAGCCTCTGCAGGAAGGGTAATTGGGGTTGAAGAATGCAAGTTGGTTCCTTCAAGAACTTGCCGTTTCACAAAACCGTCTCCTGTTGGTCCTGTCGGAGTTGTTGTATTCAATTTCTTCCACATCATCATATACTTTTATTTATTATTACAGTTCCTTACCTGAAAATGATTTTAGATACATTCACCTACTGTATTCCACGGAATTGATTATAATATGAATCCTTATTGCTATTCTATTTTTCCACCATGTATTTGTTTTTGTTCAGATAAGATTTCTCTTTATTACTACTGTATCTGCAAACGTAGGAGTGGAATCCTCCCTAGAATGGAATGATCAGAGTGTGGAGTGAGACGCATGGAGAAAATATCCCCCAGCTCATGAACGTGCAGAGAGAGAGAGAGAGACCCTGAGGAGAAGGGATCTGGCAGACGTTGGCCTGTCTGCCTGCCTGCCTGTCAAGACTCCTGTTGAATAATGGAAGGCTCTCAGCCTCACACCCAGCAGATAGCAGCTCCCGATGGCTCTGGCCCTACTGGAACAGTGCACCAGCCGGCTCTCAATGTTCCACTGGCTCTGTCGGACGCTCCAGTGATCTATGGGGGCCCCTGGCTGGCCTCGGGAGAGGAGAGGAGGGAGGGATCCTTTGGGGGAAGGAAGCCAAAGCTGATGCACTGCCGGCACAGAGCCTCCTGCTAATCAGCCCTTTGGCGCAACATTAATCAGACTTGCGCTTGAGTCAGAGCCAAGTTTGAACCAGTGAATGAATATCGCATGGGTCAAACTTAGAGGTTGGGGCTGGGAGGTGGTGGGGGGTCATGTAGTATGTACAGTATGTGCATAAAAGAGTGGGGCAGAGGATGGAGATCAGTCAGTACAGTGAACATGGATGTAATGTCATGGTCGTTTTGTAGTGACATGTTCACACATATCTTAGACAAGGCAAAGGATAGCTCTGAGAGAAGGGATCGTAGCAGAGGACTGACTGTACTGTATCTCTGCTTGGACCGCAAATGGAATACAATCAGGACAGGAGCCTGCCCTCACAGTTGTACAACTTCAGTCTAATCATTTCATTCCTACAGCCAGGCTCACGTTAAATCAGTATGCCAGTCCCAGGTCTACACTGTACTCAGATAACAAGCCATATTCAACCACTGATCACCATCTGAGTGCAAATAAGTCCTACAATGATGATAATGTTTGGGTCTCAATTCAGACAGGTGTACAAAATATGTCAGGAAAGCCGACACAATCTGACTCTAACACAAAGAGAGAACAATGTGATGATGTTAAATGGAAATACTTCACTTGTATCCTACCCTGTACGCTTGAGATAGAGACAGAGAGAGAGGGAGAGAGAGAGACGGGACAGAGCGAGAGAGAGAGAGAGAAACATGAAAGAGCCAGACTGAAGTGAGTGAAGTGGGCCTCAGACAATCCACCACCCCTGGGAGAAGAGACCTGGGCCCCTACCTCCCACCCCACACCACAGGCTGGACACGAGCCTGAGGACAAAGAATATGAAGCCTGAGGGACTTTATCAGCAGCGACTATATGCACCAAAACTCCAGCCAATTTGTTCTTTCACTATAACATACAACACCCTGTACAGCGTCAGCATTATGCAGAACTGCAACTCTCTAGTTCAGTTTTATTTGATTGCTGTTGAAGAACTGCCCTATAAGAGCCTAGACAAGAGGCCCCGCTGCTCCATTACAATGTGAAATGAATTAATCCAGTTTCTCCCTGGCACTCTTTCACCACTAAATCAAAGCTCACTCAAACTTTGCTTCGAGCTCAAAAACTTTGGCAGGAGCACCATATTGCTTCATTAAGATGTGGTCCATAAAGGAATGTTTTATGTTTCGTGGAGCTCCGCCCCACAGGGCAAGCTCCTATTGGCTTGAGAAACCCTAGCCAGCTACATTGACTGAAGAAAAAAAACATACACGCACCTGTGTCCAACTAGGTCCGGTGCACCACTGTATAAGCGGGCTTCGCCTTCACAACTGCTCCTAGAAACTTTCAGCTCGCAAGAAGTAAGAAGAAAGAAATTACTACACAGCAACTCACCGTAGAGCCGGTGACATCCCTCGAGCACCCTGGCCAGCGCTGCCTAGTCTACCTGAGAGATTCTGCGGTTGCGGCACCCTCGACAGCGACGTGGGACATACACTCTGTTTCCGCTGCATGGGGCCGCAGCATGCCAATGCAGGTCTGGTTCCGTCTCCCGACTGCCAGGCCTGCGCTCTTCTTGAGCCTCTGGAGAGGCTTCACCGGGCGCACTTCTTCGACCGATCGGGTAACGACGATCCTGTACCGACGGAGGGCGGCTCAGACGGGGGTGATGATGTTGGCATATCTCATAAGCAGCCAGTGTCGATGCTGTCCCTCCCGACGTCTGATGAAGAACAAGATGGCTCTGAGGCCGACGAAGACTCAACCTCAGAAGCACCAGATGTGAGCGGTTCGTCTTCCAGTGGGCCCGGGCGTGGGTCCTTGGTCTGCTCTGTTTTTAACACTGATGTTCAGCCAGGGTCGGAGCTAGTGGTTAATTGCACAGGGGATGGGGACCTGATAGTGGGCCCCTGTAGGCTGTATGGAGATGTAAGACAGATCCAAGGGGAAACTTACTAGACGGAACGGAAATAAATGAAGATTACAATTAGGTGTTCTATTTCATCACCATGGACAGTGCCGTGGATTTATCAATAAATGGTGGCTAGGTGATATTTAAGCAACACAACTGCTGATAGGCTATTTCAGCACCATAGTCGGCACCATGGATTTTACCCATAATTTGCTCAAACCCCCAGTCATTTAAAGGATGAAAATATGGCAGACAAAACTAGCGGGCAACCAAGGATAGTAGGCAAATCCACATTTTAACATCCAATAATGTTGTTGGATATCCAGCCACACAGCACAAACTACTAAGTGTTCAAGCAATGGGTCACAATAATAATTATAATCAAGAAGACAGCGGTCTACAACACAAGCAGCAACACTTTTGAAAAGGGTAGCCAGATAGCCAGCATCTATGACAAGATTTGGGAGAGTAATTGGAGGAGGGGGGGGGGGGTTCTTGTTCACTCAGCCTAGCCACTGGGCTTCCATACTATCATCTTGAACGTCATCATCTTCATCACCACCACCAACATTTTCGCTTGCTTGGCTAGTACTAGCAGCCGGAAGAGTGGATGGCAGGGGTCGTTCTGTCGTTTTGCTCGGGGCAAAAACGCTCTCTGGAAGGATGTCTTTATTTAGAGGGAACATCCCTGTCCCTCTGAAACCTGCCTGAGCATTTTCCATGGTGGCAGCCTTTCTCCATGCCCGGCTGAAAACAGAGAAAACTGTGCCCTCGATGCAGAGTTTGATGAGTACATCCTCATACACTTGGAACCACTGGCGACCACTTCCTTGTTCAGCCCAGCGGCCCTTGCGGCTGATAGAGCCTCAGGATTTCGTATTCTCAGCTCAGGGTTGCGCTTCAGGAAATTCTGGAACCAATAGTAGTCAGTACGCCCTGCCTTTTGTGAAAACCCATTGATGTTGTTTTAGGCTGCGTATTCAAAAGCCAGCTGCTGTACATTTCTCTTGGTCAGAGGGAACCCTCTCTGTGCCATGGTCTTTAGCAAGCAAGTAAGATCCTTCTCTGTTACCTCTGGGAGGTAATGTTTTCGCCCTGACACATGGTCAGTGCCAGCTACCTTCCCACTGACGCGCCTTTGCAGCGTGGCCCGAGGAACGTTCCATGCTCTTGAGAGAAAGCGCACACTGATATTCATGCCTCTCTCAACTGCCTCCCTGTATTCCTTTAATGTTCCCCTCATCCTCTCCTCTACCCACTGGTTGTACTTGCCACTTCCCTTGTGTACATCCTTACTTTTTCTTCTCTCTTCTTTTCTCCTCATTTCCCCCCCTCTCTGTCTGCCTCCTCCTCTTGTCTCCTCTCTCTTTCCTTCTCCCCTTCTCCTCTCCTCTCTTCCTTTCTCCTCCTCTCATCTCCTCTCTCCTTCTTTCTCCCCCTCTCCTCTCCTCTCTGTTCCTTCTTGTTTGTCATACTGTAACATAGTTTAATATGACTTTACTTAAACATCTAGACCTATCACTATCACTTCTAGGCTACATGCCTCTTTCACCTTTCCTTTTTTTTCTTTTAAAGAAGAGATTTTAGGGCATTTCTGCTTTTATTGGGATAGGACAGTTGAATGACTGTGTGTGTGTGTGTGTGTGTGTGTGTGTGTGTGTGTGTGTGTGTGAGACAGACCGCTAGTGAGAGCTAGCTCACAATGTTCCCTGGACCAGAGCTAACACACACATACATAATTAAAAGGCAATATGTGAAGAGGCATGTAATATATACAATAATATAATAATATTAATATATTATTACTTTTTAATAAGAGGAACCATCAACATTTTTGCTAAAACTCAACTCAGAAGGTGGCCCATTTTAGCTGAAATGCATCGCTCAATTTACCTCAGCACATTAAGGTAAATTGGGCCACTAACAAAAAATGCTTTTTCATTAAAAATACATTTATTTAGCAAAATATCAGCATTATATCTGATGGAGGCCATCAGGACATGTGTTATACATAATTATTTATAAATGTACATTTGTTTTTTATTGATTTATCAACCTTATCATTGACAAGTCAGATTTGGTATGTCAGGCTACTCTACTGTTGATTTGAGCACCATAGAACCATAGACCAATCAAATCAGTTGCAAAATGTCAAGTACAGTTACTGTATTGCAACAGCTTGAAATCATTTGCAGTCATTGGCTGTTAAAGGGGAACGCTGCTGTCATAGCAAATTTAGCTCAAATGTCGCTTTTTCCTCAATGAAACCGATCCATACACACCAACATTTAACCGATCCGTGCAGTAGTAAGCTAGCTCCTTTTTCCTCTGTGCGCGCAACTCCTTTATAATGGAGGTCTATGGGCCTCTGCTAAAAACTATGATAAACATGCATTTTCATGAGGAATTCCTTTTGTGAATGCCCCCTGGCCGAAGGCGCTGCTGTATGCTTTCCCACTAGTGGGACTAATCCTACCGCTGTTAGCCAGAGTGTGGTTGGAGGGTCTATCATTGATTCTGATAGCGCCGTTAGGCCAGCACTGGGCAAGATGGTATGCGTAGGTGATGGCCGTGACGACTGTGGAACCATGGCTGATCCCTCAATGGTCGAACATGTTGTCCCAGCAGTGGGCTCGATTTGCGTGCCTCCGATACTGGGGCGGCCACTGTTGGCCTGGCTATTGAACGGTGGAGATTGTCTGGTAGAGGACTCTCTCTGGCAATGATCAATACTATAGAGAGTGCACGGGTGGCGTCCACTGCAACGGTCTACTCTGTCAAGTGGGCCGCTTTTACGTGCTGGTGTGGTGAGAGAGATGTCACTCACGAGTCTTGCTCGGTTGAGACGATTTTGGAATTTCTCCAACACCTGATTGATCATGAGGACGGTCTAGCGGCATCCACTATTGAAGAGTACAGTATACGTGCGCTACTGTATTTCTGTGTGTCATGAGGGGTTTTCCATGACTACGGTCTATGGGCATTCCTAAGTCAAGCGTTTTTTTAATGGCGTGTGCCATCTTCACCCTGTGCGCAAAGCTACAGCACCACCTTGGGATTTGCTTTTGGTTTTGAACGCGCTCTTTGGAGCGCCATTTGAGCCAATGGAGCAGGCTTCTCTCAAGTGGCTTTCTATCAAGACCGTGTTGCTCCTTGCTTTGACGTAGGGCAAACAGGTCAGTGATCTGACAGTTTTTCTCATCACGGGTGATAGGAGAAAGGCTGTTTTGCGCACAGATCGATCTTTTCTTCCGAAAGTGGTCCAGGGCGCGTTCAGCGCACAGGAAGAGGCTCGCTTACACTTATTGTGTACTGTGCGTGTACTGACTTATTATGTTCAGCGCACGGCTGCGCTGCGGTCCGGACTACTGCCCAGTTGTTGGTTTTCCACGGCCCGGGGAAGGTGGGTTCACCGTTATCCAAACAGCATCTCTCCCAATGGATTTGTGAGTCTTATGGTGTGCGTCCCAGTAGCGAATGGGCCAGGTGCTGGTCCGGTGGTTGGTGACTGCTGCTCTAAATTACTGTTTTACTTTTCCAGGTGTAGGGCTACATACAACCATAACCACTTAGTAATGTTAGATAACTAGATAGCTCGTTCAATCAATCAATCAATCAAAGCTTTATTTGTATAGCGCATTTCATACCCAGAGGCAACACAATGCGCTTTACAGAGAACAAGGGAGGTGGGCATACGACCCACTCTCTACATATTCCAGAGGGAAGCAAAAAAACAGTAATCACCTGGGGGCCAGATAAGTGAGCTGTAAAAATTCTTCCCTGACCCCTCTCAACAAGGCGATCGAGCAAGCTCCAGGAGTATGTTTGTCTACCGGCTAAGAACATTTATGAAGCAATACATTGCATTGAATTACATTTCAAAGTGAGAGAGGCTAAAAGCATCATAGGAGAAAGAATATTCTGCGGACATGCTACATCATCCACAGTAGACACAGGGGTATCTATCGGACTTCGTGAGGTCTGCTGGTGACAGTGGGGCATCCACTGGACCTGGTTAGAAGATAGGAGGGAGAGAGAGAGGCACTAGGGAGAGGGAAGGCAGAGGGAAGGCAGAGCAGGGTTAGTAGCACGTAGAGCCATTCAGATCACACAGATATTGAAACAGGCAACCTGGGGCAGGCTCCTGGAATATATTTGTCTAATGGCTAAGAACATTTAAAGAACATTTAAAGAACAATAAATAATATTTAAATTAAGTTTTCGGAGCAAGAAAGGCTAGGAGCATCAGGTCCAGGCCTAAGCCGGATGTGGACTGATGTGTGTCTTGTGTGTACGTGTGTGTGTGTGTACTAAATACTACGATATCCACAGCTCCGCAGCTGACACTGGACCTGGTTAGAGGATAGGAGGGAGAGAGAGAGACACTAGGGGAGACAGAAAACGGTTAGTAGCACACTGAGTCATTGAAGCAACACAACAGTCAGAACAAGCCTGTTTCAGGATAACCAGCTTCTGTACACTACTTGATATACATACATTGCATAGCAGGACAAATATCAATGTATACAGAGGATTCACAGGTAGGTTTGAGGCTGCCTTTCTGTATCTCAAGGTCCTAGCTAGTGATTGTAGGCTAGGTCGAAAAGGTACGTCTTGAGGTCTCGCTTGAAGACCTCCGTTGTTTCAGCCCTTCTTAGGCACTCCGGTAGGGTGTTCCAGAGGTTGGGGGCATAGAAACTAAAAGCTGCCTCTCCATGTTTCTTGGTCCTGGCTTTTGGAACTGTTAAAAGTTCAATGCCTGAGGATCTAAGTGGTCTGTTTGGCATGTACTTAACAAGCATGTCTGAAATATATTCTGGTGAGTGACTGTGGAGAGATTTATAGACTAGTAATAGTATTTTAAAGTATATTCTAGAGTTGACTGGTAACCAGTGTAGTGATTTTAATGCTGGTGTGATGTGTGCCCTTCTTCTAGTCTTAGTGAGGACTCTTGCTGCAGCATTCTGCATTATTTGTAGCTTAGAGATTGCTTTCTTTGGTAGGCCTGATAGTAAAGCATTGCAGTAGTCCAGCCTGCTTGTGATGAAAGCATGCATTAATCTTTCGGTGTCAGCCTGAGAGAGAAAGGGTTGCACCTTGGCAATGTTCCTTAGGTGGTAAAAGGATGTCTTTGTAATATTCTTGATGTGGTTTTCGAAATTAAGATCTGAGTCAAGTATGACACCTAGGTTTTTAGCCTGGCAATTGGTTTTTAGCCTGGCAATTCCAGATTGTTAGGTGTGCAGCTAGTTTCTCTCTTTCAGCTTTTTCTCCAATGATCAGTACTTCTGTTTTGTCCTGGTTTAGTTGGAGGAAATTATGTGACATCCATACATTTATATCTATAATACACTTGACAAGGCAGTCAACCAAGCTGTAGTTACTGGGTGTTACGGAAATATAAAGTTGAGTATCATCTGCGTAGCTATGGTAGCTAATATTGTGCCTCCTGATGACACTGCCAAGGGGCAGCATGTACAGGCTGAAGAGTAGAGGTCCTAGGATCGATCCTTGGGGCACCCCACAGGTCATAGGGATCTTTCTTGAGCTATATTCACCGAGGGCAACGAAGAAATCACGACCGGTTAGATAGGTCTTAAGCCAATTTAGGACTGGACCAGAGAGGCCAACCCACTTTTCCAGTCTTTCGATGAGGATTGCATGATCTATAGTATCAAAGGCTGCACTCAGGTCCAGGAGGACAAGAACAGAAAGCTCTTTGGAGTCAGCATTAATTCTGAGGTCATTCACAACTTTGACTAATGCCGTCTCTGTGCTATGGTGGGCAAGGAAGCCGGACTGGAAAAGGTCAAGGGTACGACTTGTAGCTAGGAAATCATTAATCTGTTTGAAAACAATTTTTTCCAGAATTTTACTCAAAAAGGGAAGGTTGGAGATTGGTCTAAAATTGCTAAAAACTGAAGTGTCTAAGTTGTTTTTCTTCAGTACGGGTCTCACCAGAGCAGTTTTAAGTATTGGTGGGAAGACACCTGTAGATAGGGAGTCATTAACAATGGATAAAATGTCATAGGATACAGAGTCAAAAATAGTTTTGAAAAAATCGGTGGGGATGGGATCCAGCAGGCATGTGGAGGTTTTGAGTTTGGATACTACTTTTCTCAACATTTCTGTGTCCATCAGTGTAAACAGGCTCATATGTCCATTACATGGAGGGAGAGGATCTGTGAACGGGATGCATGGCCTTTCCTGAGTGATATTCCTCCTAATATTCATAATCTTATCTCTGAAGTAAGCTGCAAATTCCTCACATTTGGAGGTAGAGAGCAGGTTATCAGGTGTTTTTACGGCAGGGTTTATTAGGCTATCAATTGTTGAGAAGAGCACTCTTGAATTATTTCGGTTGATAGATATCAATTTTGAGAAGTGGACTTTCCTTGCATTTCTTATTGCTTTATTAAAAGCAGAGAGATGATCTTTGAGAATATCATGGTGGACCTGTAGCTTGGTTTTTCGCCATATACGCTCAGAACTTCTGCAGGTTCTCTTTAGTTGATATGTTTCCTCATTTCGCCATGGGGTTTTATTATTGGTTGTGATCCTTTTCAGTTTAATAGGTGCTACAGAATCCAAGGCTGCCCTTACTCTGGTGTTAAATGTGGTTGCCAGGTCTTCAATAGTTCCTAAGGGCCCCACTTCTGGAGTTGATAAATTGTTTGTGGTAATTATTTCTCTAAAACTATCGGCTACTGCGGAGGTAAGATAACGTTTCTTTATAAAGCGCTCAGTATTACTTTTGACTTTAGGAACTAATGCAGTGAAGAAGATACAGAAATGGTCGGAGAGGGCGAGGTCACTAATAGAGGAAACGGTGATAGTCAGGCCCTTAGTAATCACTAGATCAAGGGTGTGGCCGCGGTTGTGAGTTGGCTCAGAGATATGTTGGGTAAAATCCATGGAGTTTAGGAGGTTGATAAAGTCCCTAGCTTTCGAGTCCGCCTCAGTGTCTACGTGTATGTTGAAATCTCCAATGATGATAATCTTATCATAATTTGTATGGATGATGGACAGGAGTTCTGAAAATTCTGTAGAGAAGGCAGGGCATTGTTTGGGAGGCCTATACACGGTTATTACCAGAACTGGGGGCTGGCATTTTAGGACAATAGCGTGGTATTCAAAAGAGGCGAAATCATCAAAGGAGATGATCCTGCAGCTGAGGGCATCTTTAGCTATGGTGGCTGTTCCTCCACCTTTTTTCCCACTTCTGATAGATTGAAAAAAGCTGTAGTTAGGAGGAGAGGCTTCAATGAGGGCTGCTGATCCATTTATATTTAGCCAGGTTTCAGTTAGGAACATATAGTCTAGTTTACGTTCACATATAAGATCATTAATGAGAAAGGTTTTGCTTGGTAGGGACCTGACATTTAGAATCGCCATTGAAATAGCTTCCGGAAAAAAGGGCTGGCTCGCCTGACTAGTAGGCCTGGATGGTATATTCACTGGAACTGATATCAGGTTTTTTATATTAGATCCACCTGACTGTTTCATTATGGTACTAGGGGTGCGGTGGGAGATAATTCGCTGAATGGCATATTCAGGTGGGCAGAATTTGTTTATAAGAATATAGACGTCGCTATGCCAGGTCTCAGTGAGGGGCAGGGAATCAAGGTCTATGGTGATGGGGCGCTGGTGAGATGGAGCTGGTGTAGCCCGACCCGCGGGTACAGGAGGTTTATGTTTGGCAGTAAGGTGGTTGAGACGGGTCGGGCTAACCCCACATCAGACGCTGGAAGATCTCAGCGTCAGGTCCATATTCATACTGAGCAGATGGGCACCTGACCTACTAGGATGAAGGCCGTCCCTGGCGAAGAGGTCCGAGCGGTTTAAGAAAGTGGTGAAATTATCTATGAAGGGAAGCTTCAACTGGCAGCAGTAGCCTTTCAGCCAGATGTGGAGCTGACGGATCCTACTATATTTGGCATCACCATATCGGGGGGAGGAGAACGGGCCAGAGATGATGCAGGTCTTTCCTGACGCCTGAGCAGTGGAGATCAGGGCCTTGAAATCCTGCTTCAGCCGCTCAGACTGCTGGAGCTTGATGTCATTTGTTCCGACATGGATGATAATGGATGAGGCCAGGGGATTTTCTGCGAGGAGTGATGGGACAACAGTCCTGATGTCCGAAACCTTAGCTCCTGGGAAGCAGCAGGTCCGGGCTTTCGGGACCACTACATGGCGCACCATGGAAGATCCGATGACGAGCACAGATGGGGGGGCGGGATCAGTGGCGGGCCCACTGGGCTTAGGGGACTTCCTTTGCTGCCTCACACCTGAAGGCCAAGTGGTAGAGGGTGGGGGCCGGAGGTCCCCTCGGTGGACTGGGCTATGCTTAGGCCGGGGAGCAGGCTTAATAGCCTGGCTATTTTGCCGCTCACCAACCAGAGAGGTGTGGGTGGGCTGCGGAGTATGGGTATGGTACTGAGTAGGGCAGGGTGTGAAATGAGCCCCAGTAGCAGAGAGCCTGGACGAGGAGCTGATGCTAGTATCCTTGGACCTCTTGGATACAGGCTCGGCCAATAAAGCAAAGCTATTCCTCAGTTGGAGGGTGTCGTCGTCGGAGGGTTGGGAGGGGACCCTGGAGGTTTCCCTTTCTCGTTTCCTCCTAACAGTGGACCAAGGGGTGGGGCTTGAATGCTTGGGTCTGGCTCCGAGTCTGGGCCAGGATTTCTCACTCAGGAGGAAACTAAAATCCACATCCCCACCCCCGGATGCCGCCGACGGTGGGACAGTGGGAGGCTGGACGTCGACATCTGGGTCGGGTCGAAGTGAGTCCAGGAGATCTTCGACTTGATGTATAGAGTGTAGAGTAGAGATCCTACCTTCCAACTCTGAGATTTTTTGGCTACGCTGGAGGCAACCCGAGCAGTTAGGGGCGGGAGGGTGTGGAGCCATCGCAAGACTCGTTAAAATAATTGCGGAATTAAAATAAGAGGATAAAACCGCCAATCTATTTGCTAAAAGCAGGGCTCAGCTGCTGGCTTGAGCAAAACAACGCTCAGCAAGCTGTAGGACCAACGAAAACCAGAGGACAATCAACCCAATCTACTTGCTAAAAGCAAGGTTCAGCTGCTGGCTTGTAAATCCCGCTCAGCAAACTGTAAACAAACAAAACCAGAAGACAACAAGCTAAATCTACTTGCTAAAAGCAAGGCTCAGCTGCTGGCTTGTAAATCCCGCTCAGCAAACTGTGAAATGAACGAAAACCAGAGGACAACAACCTTAATCTACTTGCTAACGCAAGGCTCAGCTGCTGGCTTGTAAATCCCGCTCAGCAAACTGTGAAATGAACGAAAACCAGAGGACAACAACCTTAATCTACTTGCTAACGCAAGGCTCAGCTGCTGGCTTGTAAATCCCGCTCAGCAAACTGTGGAACGACCGAAAACCAGAGGACAACAACCTTAGTCTACTTGCTAACGCAAGGCTCAGCTGCTGGCTTGTAAATCCCACTCAGCACACTGAAGAACAAACGAAAACCAAGACAACAGACCTAGTGATCCAGACGTCGGACTCTCAGGTACCACCAATATTAATGCGCGATTTTGAGAACGGAGGTATGGTATGCATAGCGGGGAGAGGGAGTGCTATTTACGTAGTAATGCTAACGGGGAGGTAGGGCTATTTACTTAGCCGTGCTAGCAGGGGGAGTGGGGGTTGCTAACTAGCAGTGCTAGCCGGGAGAGTGGGGGCTACTTACCTAGTAGTGCTGGTAATACTCACGCGATCTACTGGGAGCAAGGCACGGCCTCCGGTGTGTTGGGTTGGTACTGGAAAGGCAGGGGACGGCTGTCCCCTGTTGGCTAATAGGCTATCCCAGTCAGGAGCTGGTTGGGGTTGGCTAGCCGCGGCTAGCTGCGGCAGCGTAGCTGTTTGATCTAGACTTGGGGCTCGATGTCCAAGAGTCGGATCCAAAAAAAGATCGAATTATTGTGTACCGTCAATGTTAGTGCGCAGTTTTAAACGCGGAGATATGGTATACAAGTGAGGAAAACTGTATAAAACAATACACTTAGGGAGAGCTGGCGAGCGCAGCAAACTTAGACTACTTCCGCGTGCGTGACGTGACGAAAAAATTGAAAGGTGAGTCGTTGAGGATAACAGAACCGCCCAGACCTCCTGGAGGATCCATTAACGTGATCCTCCCATCATTTCATGACTCAGCTATATTAACAACTCGTAATTAATCACAAAAGCCTACCTTATCTTGTAACCCAATCCTGTTTAATCCACTTAATTTATGATAAATCCTTTTTGCAAGATAAATCCAAATCATGCATGTTGTCCTAGTCCCAAGAAGCCTAACGTTGGTGAAAGTGTAGCTCCATAGCCATGGACTCAAACATTGGTTGCCCTCAAATAAACACAATCTAATGCCTTGTCTCTGATTCATTAGTCCACCATCCCAGCAATCAAACTTCTGAGTTAGCGCTCAAATGGTCGTTTTGTGAAATGATTTTCCAACAAATATTCCAGATCTCCGTTTTCCATGTTGATCGCTGCCAGTAGCTAGCTAGATAGCTAAAGTGATTGTGATTGACTGGCCTCACGTCATCAGGCTCTCCTCGGGTGATTGACAGCCAGATGAATGGTGGGACAATCATAATTAGTTTTGATTGGATAAACTGTCCCAATGTTAAAATGTCAATGGGAATTCTAATATAAGCCACTCGAGAGCAGGCATACCCTACGCTCACTTTTAAGCATTTTAACAAATCACAGGTTAGATTACATTTCGACTGATGACGACATTTTTCGCAGTTTTGTATGTGTGGGTTAATTTAATTGATTGATTTTTAATTCGCCTTGATTTCCGTGAGCCAGAAACCTTTTACCTGACCTACAATGTTAAATGAATGACGAGCTAGTTAGACCGCTGTCAACGGACCGTAACGTGGACTGTTTATTTTCATGAGGACTGTACAACTTGGGAAATTCTGAGGAGCATGTGAATGAAGCATATAACTCTAGAACTCCAACAATGATAACTGATTCTGTCACTGCTATACTAACAGTCACCACAGAGGGATGTCTAGTGAAGTTAATTCTCATTTAGCTACAGTACAGGTGCATCTCAGAAAAGTCCAAGATTTTTCGTAATTTAATTCAAACAGTGAAACGTTCATGTATTCTAGATCCATTACACAAAGTGAAATATTTCAAGCCTTTTTTGTTTTAACCTTTATGATTGTACAGTACGTTCAGTATGTTCATTTATACACTCAATACTTGGTGGGGGCTCCTTTTGCACAAATTACTGCATCAACGTGGAGCTTGGCATGGAGGCAGTCAGCCTTGAAATATTTCACTACATGTGTAATGAATCTATAATATATGAAAGTTTCACTCTTTTAATTAAATAACGGAAAATAATGAACTTTCCACAATATTCAAATGTTCTGTATATGAAACGAGCCTTTTCAGCTTGTACAAAATGTAGACTTATAGCCTGCAACCAAAATTAAATTAAATTGTCATGGTGTATCATGAAAAACATCATTTTAACACACTCTTGTGTTCATTTTGCTAATGTTGAAAAGACAGGTTTTATGGATTCATTTTCTCATCATAGCATTAATATTCACAATGCCCCCACAACATTTCTCTCCCGATTTCTCTCCCACCTCTCTCCATCGCTTGCTCTTGCTCTCTCTCTCTTTTAATTTCCCTCCTGTGGTCCTTCAATCAAAAGAGAAATAAATACATCTCTCATGCTCTCATCTTCCAGATCTAGACACAGATGAGTGGATCCACTGATCGAGTGGTGCCCATTTCTAATCAGAGATGCCTCTTTCCTTTTCCATATTTCTGTCAGAAGCATTCTGAAAGGAGTACTCTCAGGGTGCAGTTTTCTGACAGTACTGCCGGGGCTGAAACAATAATCTGAGCAGCTCAGAAAGCAAACATTCTGGCTCTGAATAGTAAAACGTGCTGGTAGTTCAGGCGAGAGCCCACTCACTTCTAGATGTGTGTGTGTGTGTTGGGGGGGGGGGGGGGGGGGGCAGGTTTTGATGCTCTCTGATTGTGCCTGGGGCAGGGTGGTGGTAGGAGAGAATAATGCAGGTCATATTCCAGATGGCCCCACCATATAGTCTTGGAAAAGTATTAATAGACGTGGGAGGGCTTCATCAGAGCAGAAACTAATGCTCTGAGGTAATACAGAGAGAGAAGAGATTGGAGAGAGATAGAAAATATTATTACTTGGAAGCTACTCTATGTACGCTTAGCTGCAAATTGCTACCCTAATGATTCGGAGTGTTGACTTTAGATACAGTACACAGATTGATGAAGTATCATTAGTCTTATAAGCTAAAACATAAGCAACTAAACTTTTGCAACTAGATTTCCCAATGAGATTGTACATAGGATCAAATTTTGCCAGTGATGTCCCCATAGTGACAAATGTCTAGTGGCAGTGTAACTTGTATTTGTAGATAGTCTCATAAAGATACGAATGTCTTTTGCAAAAGTGACCTGTCTTCTTGTACTAAGAGATGCTATTACTTTAATAATGTACGAGAATAGATTATTTTGATGTTTCACCCTGGGTAGCTTGTTGCTAGGTGACTGCATGCAAAAAAAAAAGTAACATCTCTCATCTCTGCCCTCACACGGCAGTTTGAACTGAACTCTCCTCTATTGCCATAGTTACAATGTGTGGAGTACACTGTAATAAGCTATGACTACATGAATTACAGCTACTGGGTGGAGCCTACAGTACAGTACAGATTTGGTGATTGAATGCAGGCTCAATTTACTCAACCTCTTATTTAACTTGGTCAGATATCATTTCTCCTGTTGAAGGGGTTTAATTACAATGAATGTCTATCCTACACCATATCTTTGAAATCCCATTGTAGTCCATTTACTAGTAATTAGGAACGGCTGCTAGAAGGTCAATGTGTACATATGTCTCATTGTGTGTCCCTTGTTTCCCTGTCCTGAATTAAACCATGCCCTTCTGGAACGGTCCTGCCCTTAATTAATTTGCTGCTGCGTTGGCTTTAAAACAAGTCTGGACAGCACTTCACACAGCGTGTCAGAGGATGCAGTGAGCCTCTCTGACCATCAGCCTGGGCTCGGGCCAAGCCTGAGGTGACAGTCTGTCTTCACAGGCTGGTGGCTTTGTTCAGATGGAGACTCAATAATATCCCTCCTTAGTGCCTTCATCAATTCCTTAAATAAGTGAGACGCTGAGACAATGAGACACAACTGTTGTGTTACAGTGTGTGGGTTGGTCAGTATGTCAGTTGACCATTCCATCTCCCACTTCCAGAGTTAGCAGATCTGTACAGTAATAACCCTGATGGCCTTATCTGTCTTTGAGAAGGAGGAGGAAGGGAAGCACTCAGGGACACATCTAACCTCTGTCAGACTAGATTATCCCTGCAGGGGGCTGGGAGCACCAGGCATTATTAGATTCCCTGACTTAATGGACTGAACGCTCTCTCTCTCTCTCTCTTTCTCTCTCTAGATCAAATTCCTCTTTCTTTCTTTTTTAACAAAAGGTGTATGGATAATGCCTCTGACAGAGGCACAGGATCGGAGTTGACATAAAATATTTTTAAATCTCAAGATATAGAAATGGGATGTTAAGATAAGTGAGATAAGTGTAGGGCAGCCTGACATCTTAATCAAGGAACCTTCCGATTTCTCGAGTTAGGGTTAGTCTAATCCAAGTGTCTGTTGCATTATTAAGCCTTAACGAGACATTAAGGTACAGATACATTGAAAACCTACATTAAACTAAATAAAAGACTACCATATTTTGCCTTTGACCTTTGCATTATAATGCAAGTATAATTTGCCTTATACTGTATTCCTGTTGATAATTCAGGCATATCAAAATAATAACTGCCTCCAGCTTCCCAGGCAGGAAGAATAAATGCAGCTGAGTTCTGCTAGCTTTCTGTTTATGTAACTCCTGACAAGGTCATATTTCACCTACAGTACAATCATCAGAACTGGCCAATAGAGCAATTACATCTGATTACCTTGACAACACTCAGAGTTTACACGCCGCACGGCTCCAGAACAAATTATGGGAATTGAAATCTTCTCTACAGAGAAAGATACACCAGTCCTTTACCTACTTGTAGATATGATGCTGTCTTCATGTGTCTGCTTTCCTTTCATGTAGACCACTGTCTCTGTTCGACATACCCCCCCAGGGTAAATAGGACACTGACAGCCTGGAAACTCTTGTGGTCCTGTAAGCTATCTCCGTTAGACCAGGGGGGATGCCAAGCCAGAGAGCAGATTTGACATCCGCATTTTGTATGCCACTGGTCCCAAGGCTGTGATTTTGACACATAAGTTAAGGATAGAGGAAGGCAGGGGCCTTGATGGGGGAGGCTGTGGGTACTGTAAGTCAAAAAGTAACCCTTTCTCACTATATTTAGTATATTTTAATCTTAGGCTAGATAAGATGTCTGGGCTTTTTTCTAGTAGGCTACTAGATTTCACATTTCTACTGTCAAACGGAGACCAATCGTAATCTGTAGAACTTTTCTTTCAAAATCACTTTTGTGACTGCAGGCTTTGTGTAATCCTTATTTGCAAATGACTGCAGAGAAAAGGAGTGTCTGAGCTTTTAATTTACTGATTCACTGGCTCATGTAAAGAAATTAATACTGTAGCTGAGAAGATGTTAGCCGTTTTCCTTAGGGAGTATATTTCATTACAGCTTTCAGAGGAAGCCAATAAATTCAACCAGGATCAGCGAGCCAAGCTATTATACTTGGCACACTTAGATTAAAGAATACAATGAGAACTCTAAATGCCATGATCAGTGCAGCCACCAGAACTATCACTTTGTTCCCCAGCCACACGGGTGAGCAAACTGCTGCCGGCTGCATTTGTTTCAGTTCTGAAAGAGAAACAACCCAAGCAATTCAACTGCATGTTTAACAAACCTCTCTCCTTCTCGCCCTCTCTCTTTCTCTCTCTTCAATCCAGGGGGAGGAAGTTCAGATGGTGGACTCAACTTCCTCCTGCTGGAGAAGTGGCATCAAGTCTGGGGAGTCAAACAAGCTGAACAAGCTGGTGAGGAGGGTAGGCTCTGTTGTGGGGCAACAGCTGGACAGCCTGGATGCTGTGGTGGAGAGGAGGATGAGGGACAAACTGAAGACTATGCTGGATAACCCCTCTCATCCCCTCTATGACGAGCTGTGGCAGATGGGGAGTGCCTTCAGCCACAGGCTCATCCCACCTACAGGTGCATTACTAAGAGGTTCAAGCACTCCTTTGTGCCAGTGGCCATCAAGGCAAGTTTATTTGTATAGCACATTTCACCAACAAGGCAATTCAAAGTGCTTTACATTTACACTAAAAGCATCAAGACAAAGTACAACACATAAAAGGTCATTTCACTCTTTTCTTTATCACATACTGAAACCTTCTCTCTCTCCACTCACTTACGTACAATGTCCTTCTGTATAGTTGCTCGCTGGCTTTTCACCAGTGCCTCAAACATTTGTTTGAGCAAGGGACCACATCAGCTGTCAGTGGTCTACTGTTGTGTCACTAGGCACACCTTGCACCAAAAATCCAACTCCATTTCCAATATTCATCTCCTTCTTTCTCTTCCTCCCTCAAGTCGTTCTACCAACATTCTCTTGTACTTTGCAGAACAGTTAAAACAAAATGCAGGAAAAAATAAAATACAGGAATAAAAGTTACAGTGCAGTGTATGAATAAATAATTTTTTGATTGAATAAAAAGCAGCGGCAAAAAGAAAAGTCTTCAGACTTGATTTAAAAGAACTGAGAGTTGCAGCAGACCTGCAGTTTTCTAGAAGTTTGTTCCAGATGTGTGGAGCCTAAAAACTGAACGCTGCTTCTCCATGTTTTGCTTTAACTCTGAGGACAGAAAGCAGGCCTGTGCCAGACGACCTGAGAGGTCTGGATGGTTCATAATGTAGCAGCAGATCAGAAATATATTTTGGCCCTAAACCATTCAGTGCTTTATAAACCAACAGCAGTATTTTAAAGTAAATTCTTTGACAGACATGAAGCCAGTGTAAGGACCTCAGAACTGGAGTGATGTGATCCACTTTCTTGGTCTTAGTGAGGACTTGAGCAGCAGCGTTCTGAATCAGCTGTAGCTGTCTGATCGATTTTTTTAGAGAGACCTGTAAACACACCGTTACAGTAGTCGAGTCTACTGAAGATAAACGCATGGACAAGTCCTTGATATATTCTTCAGGTGATAGTAGGCTGACTTTGTAATTGTCTTAATGTGACTGTTGAAATTCAGGTCAGAGTCCATGACTACACCAAGATTTCTGGCTTTGTTTGTGGTTTTGAGCATTACTGATTAGAGCTGAGTGCTGACTTTTAATTGTTCTTCTTTGGCTCCAAAGACAATTACATCAGTTTTGTTTTTGTTTAGTTGAAGAAAGTTCTGGCACATCCAATCGTTGATTTGTTCAATGCACTTACTGTAATCAGCGCTTGTATGGGATTATAGTCCCCTGGTGATATGGTGATATAATTGTGTGTTGTCTGCATAGCTATGGTAGCATATTTTGTTGTTTTCCAGAATTTGAGCTAGTGGGAGCATGTAAATGTGGCCCAGAATGGAGCCTTGGGGAACTCCACAGGTCATTTTTGTCCGCTCGGATTTGTAATTGCCTATAGACACAAAGTAGTCCATGTCCTTCAAGTATGATTCAAACCAGTCTAGCACTGTGCCAGAAATTCCCAGCCAGTTTTCCAGTCGGCCTAGTAATATGTTGTGGTCAACCGTGTCGAATGCAGCGCTGAGATAATAATACTAAGACTGAAATTCTGCCATTGTCTGTGTTTAAATGGATGTCATTGAAGACCTTAACAAGAGCAGTCTCGGTGCTGTGGTGTGGTCGAAATCCTGACTGGAAGACATCAAAACAATTATTTAGTGCCAGGAAGTTGTTCAGCTGTTGAAAAACTGCTTTTTCAATGATTTTCTTAAAAACGGGAGGTTTGATATGGGCCTATAATTGTTCATTTGTGAGGGTCTAGATTATTAATTTTTAAGAGTGGCTTGACAACTGCATTTTTCAGGGTTTGTGGGAACACACCTGAAAGAAGAGATGTGTTTACAATTTGGAGTAAATCAGAGGCCATGCAGTCAGATACATTTTTGAAAAAGCCTGTAGGCAGAATATTTGTTTATGGGTTTTATGGTTGATCAGATAAAATTGTGTCATGGTATTGATTTTAAGTGAACACTGGGACAACACATATCCTGTACCTGATATGGAGGCATTGACTGCTGGTTTACAGGTAATTTTCTGAATGTTGTCATTGAAGAATGAGGCAAATTCATTGCAGGCCCTGGTGGATAGAAGTTCAGAGGCTAGTGACACAGGAGGATTTGTTAGCCTTTCGACAGTGGCAAACAGAGCACGTGCATTATTATTGTTTTTGGTGATGATGTCAGAAAAGAAAGACTGCCGTGCATTTCTCATCTCCAAATTATAAATGCTAAGTCTCTCTTTATAGATGTCATAATGAACATGGAGATATGTTTTTCGCCACCTGCATTCAGCTTTTCGACACTCTCTTTTTTCTATTCTGACCAGCGTGGCGTGTCTCCATGGAGATCGTTTCTTATCAGACACCACCTTCACCTTTGTAGGCGCAGTGGCATTAATAATATTTGCAATTTTAGAATTGAAATTATCTACAAGCTCATTGACTGAGACCCAAGAGAGGGCAGGTGAGGACGAGAAAGCCTGAGTAAATATTTCACTGGTGTGTTCAGTGATGTACCATTTTGTGATTACCTCTGTTTGAACATTTGTGTGCATGGAGATAGTACTCTCAACGAAAACACAGGAATGATCAGAGCGCAACATCAGACACCTCAACCTTAGAAATATTTAGACCTTTGGTGATGATCAAGTCCAGAGTGTGCCCCTTGTTGTGTGTGGGCTCCGTCACATGCTGAGTCAGTCCATAGTTATCAAGGACACAACAGTTCTTTAGACCCTCTGTCCTGGGGGTTGTCAACATGGATGTTAAAATCACCAACAATCCACACAATGAACCACACAGTCAAAGTCATAAGAGACAATAGACAGCAGTTCAGTAAAGTCATCAAAAGGTTTAGACAATATTTAGCTGGCCTGTAGATGTTTAGAAATATGGCTCGAGAAGAGGAATTCAACTGAAGAGCCAGATATTCAAAGGAATCAAAATTTCCGTAACACATCTGCTTACATTGGAGGGAGTCATTAAACAAAATAGCAACTCCCCCTCCTTTCTTATGCACTCTAGCCACACTCATAAAGCTGAAGTTGGGACTGGTTTACTCGATAAGAACAGCTGCACTGTTACCTTGGTCTAACCAAGTTTCAGTTAAAAACATGAAATCAAGATTGTGCTTGATAATAAAATCATTGATTAAAAATTCATTTCCTGGTAGAGACCTGACATTTAATATTTAAATACAAATAATAGAGTGTTCTAAAGGTATTACCTGTCCAGTTTTCTGTGATAGTTTGTGGCTGACAAGGAATGGATGCTAAATTTGATAAATTTGCAGAACCAGTTGAGTGTTTCCTGTTACTTAATAGATTCACTATTCTTTTTCTATTACCTATCAAGACAGGAATTGAGGAAGATACCAGCACATTGGGCCCCGGCTTGTCCTGGAAAGAGTTGTGAGTGCCATTAGCCTTGTAGCCTGGACCCAGTACATATCAGTTAGAGCTTGCTGTATTTTGTAAACAAGTAGCTGGATGTGCTGTGCCTTTATCCGGCTGGGAAGACAGAGGGTGGTTCTTATTCCGTCTTGGAGGGGGGATGGGGGCCTGGCCTGCCTGAGTGTTCCTGAGTACTGTGGATGTGTGCATGCATGTATGTATGTCTGCATGTATGTATGTCTGTCCGTCTGTCTGTATGTATGTATGTATATACGTATGTATGTATGTATATTTTTTCGCTTCATCTTGACATTTTTTTATTTGATCTGTTATGCTTATTATAGATCTATCTATTCCGCTGTACCTTTCCCACTGCTATTGTACCTTTTCGACTGCTGAAACCCCAAATTTTGCACTTTAATGTAGCTTTGTTCCCTTGTAGCTATTGCAGTCCTTTAGCTGATGTCCACTCAGCCTGATCACTCTTTGATAGCTCGTTGAGTACGATCCCTCAGTAGAAAGAATAGAAAAACAGGAAATAGTAGAAAAACAAATCAAGTTTTATATTTGATTTTAAATGTTCATTAATATGCACTCTTGCTATTTTAAATGAATACATCTTCTAGCAGAGCAATATCAGTCCTCTGGACTTTGCAGAGATAACAGTAGGCTACGTTTCAAGAAATACAGCTCAGACTATTTGTTAGAAAATCCTTCTCAGTTGCTTCTCTGCTTTCATCCACTTACATGTATAAATAAATTCTAGTGACTTAATATTGAAACCATAATCATAGTTTTTTGTTTGCATACAGTAGAGCGTCTCAGTCATTGCTATGGCTGTGCAAGTGCAAGTAAGTGGAAGCGAAGGCTAAACACTGCAGTGTGATGTGCTCTCCAGGCTACTTCATGGACAGCCTCCTGTTTCACATTAAGAACGGCGAGAAACCGATGAGGGTTGTACAGTAGCTAGTATGCTGTCAGATGAGCAGTGGGTGGCATGGATAGCATATTGTACATCCCACACAGCACTCACAGAGAGAGAGAGAGAGAGAGAGAGAGGGAGAGAGAAATTCAATGATGAGGATGTAAGGGCTGAGAGAAAATGCATAGATCACCTTCCTCCTCATTATGCATCCCAGAGAAAACATTACGAGGTGAGAGAGGGGGAGGCAATACAATTGCAAAATGCATTAGTGAGATTTGGTGCAATTAATGTACCCTCTCTAGATCTGGACATTTCATAATAAATATCCTACACTACTGTATGTGATCCAGTAGGCTACCATTCTAGATATCTGACATCAAGTATGCTAACCGTCTCTCTTATCTTTTTGACAACTGAAGCTCAGTGAGAGTGACAGAGAGAGAGAGAAAAATTCTTCTTATTGGGACTGACTGAAAATGTGTAAGTTTTTGTTTGACTGTGAGGAGGGAAAAATGAGCAAGAAACACACCAGCCACACAGCTGCCGAGATCTGAAATAGCTTTAAAGTAGTGGCATCCAGTATCTCCACATTTTCTACAGAATCAGATTACTTTAAGCCTGTCTGTGTCTCTTGTTTATAGTGTGGCTGGCAGCAGTTGGGCATATCATCTCTCTGAAGCAATACTGAAATATTTCAGCTTCTATTAGCAGAGCCACGTGTCAGGGAACTGAGAAAGTCTCCTCGCTTCTTATTAGTGTCACCATGGAAACCTGCCATGGAACAGGACTCAGCGGTGTTGTTCTGCTGAGAGTGCTACCTACAGTAGGCTAGCTGACAGCTGCCAAGAATTTACTGTGGAACTACTAAGCTCCTCTAAGCACACTGCTCTTTCTTTGCTCAGCAAAGCGCAGGTGCATCTATGATGATGCTTATCGTGAACAGCGGTATTAGAGGGTAAATCCTTTTCTACTGTAAGTCACTTTTTGTTTCTTGTATTATTCTCTTTGAAGGTTTGAATAATGGCACAGAATGGGCTTCCCTGAACTTGGATATGAAACTGTTCTGATACGCTGAAATACCTACCTAAAAGGACACTGTAGAAAAGCAAACTCAAAAAAGGAAAAATGGGATTCCTGCTTCAGAAATACATTCCAACAATTTGTGGGTAATACTCTTGGAATTAAAGGTGTGTGGAGAGAAATGTGCTATCAAAAGTGCAAGCTAATAGATAGGCTATAAAGGCTGAGTTGAGCTTTGTCATTTTGATAGTCATCCTTCCATTGTTCAGCATTCCTTTCTGCAAGTCAAGGTGACTTACGTAATTGCTATCATTTCATACAACACCAACACCACCAGCATTCTCCTCGCTATAAAAGTCCTCTCCGGTAACTTTATTGTCTGTAACCTAACAACCTACTGTAACAAACTAACCTAGCACAATTGCAGAAACTGGAGGTGTCAGACCTAGTAACATGGTGTCAAGACAAAATCCTGACCCTGAACACTAGCAAGACAAAGGAGACGATTGTGGACTTCAGGAGAAGAGGAAAAAGCCCCCCCCCCCCCCCCCCCCCATCAATGGGGAGGAAGTGGAGAGGGTGAGTCACTTCAAATTATAAGGATGCAGATCTCTGATGACCTGACCTGGATATACAACAGAGAGGCCATCTTAAAGAAGGCACAACAACAACCTCTACTCTACTCGATGTGCCTGCGGAGATTGGGCATGAGCACACAAACACTTGTGAACTTCTACCACAGCATTATTGAGAGTATCCTGACTGGAGGCATCACAGCCTGATACAGCAATACCACCACCCATGACAGGCATGCCTTCCAGAGGGTGGTGAAGACAATGCAGATCATCATCATTGTGGAGCTCCCATCCATCGAGGATCTCTACAACCAACCCTGCCACAGCAAGGCCATCTCCATCACAATATACATCAAGTACCCCAGCTACCACCTGTTTGCATCATCTCACCGAGGGAGGAGTTCCAGGCGTGTCCGGATGGGAGGAGGCCGCTGGGTAGACCCAGGACCAGGTGGCGGGAGTACATCTCCACACTGGCCTGTGAGCGGCTAAAGATTCCCCAGGCAGAACTGGTTGAGGGAAAGGGATGTCTGGGGCACCCTACTGGAACTGCTGCCTCCGTGACCCGACTCCGGATAAGCGGATGACGATGGATGGATGGAAGACCTTTCCTAGAGCTGTCCGTCTGGCCAAACTGAGTAATTGGGGGAGATGGGCCTTGGTGAGGGAGGTGACCAAGAACCCGATGGTTACTCTGACAGAGCTCCAGAGTTCCTCTGTGGAGATGGGAGAAACTTCCAGAAGGACCACCATCTCTGCAGCACTCCACCAATCAGGCCTTTATGTTAGAGTGGCCAGATGGAAGCCTCTCCTCAGTAAAAGGCACATGACAGCCTGCTTGGAGTTTGCCAAAGGCACCTAAAGGACTCTCAGACCGTGAGAAACAAGATTCTCTGGTCTGATGAAACCAAGATTGATCTCTTTGGCCTGAATGCCAAGCGTCACATCTGGACGAAACCAGGCATCGTTCATCACAGTGGACGATGACTTTTGTTGTAAAGTTGTCAAAAAGAGTTGTCATATATTATATATATTATAAGAGTTGTTATGTTATGTTATGTTATGTTATGTTATGTTATTTTTATTTATAATGCGCCCCTCAACCAACTGTTACATCAGCCCGGGGCGCAGCCCAGGTACAAAAAGAGACAAACAAAAACAAAGGATTGCAGAGACACAAAATGAAACTACATTTAAGACACAAGACAAGGACATAAATTATAGATTGTCTGCGACAAAGAGGTGAGTTTTAAGCTGTGCTCTAAAAGAGTCCAGGGTGGTGGCGGACTTGATGTTCAGAGAAAGCTTGTTCCATAGCCCAGGTGCCATCACTGAGAATGCACGGTCTCCCTTTGTGACAAGTTTTGACCGTGGGACCTTCAGGGTCATCTGGTTGCCCTTAGAATTAATACATTTCCTGATAATACCTGGCCATAGCCTATTCTAAGGTCCACTAAAAGTCCTTAAATTACCTAAATAGTGTTCTACTGGTACCAAAGCAAATCTCTTTATAATCCATCAATGTCCTGTTGATACAGGAACTTCTTGTCAGAATGAAATAGGGATCCTGTTATCTTATGGTCCCCAAAATTATTTTCTGATGGTACAGTAGCAAGCCAGGACCTTTCTGGAATATCCTGCAGTTATTATTCTCTGTCCTGCAGATAACATTGTGCTATATAAACTCAACCGTATAACCTTCATTCCCTATTATGGGTCCACAAAATACCTAGGCTAAATGTCCTACCTATTCATGTGTGGAAGGTCCGCTTGTAATGGTTTAATATAGACATTTCATGACTTCATGGTCCTCAAAATACCTTAATATAACATTTTCTACATACAGTACACAAACATACCCAATCAGCACTAGCCCAGCAACATACCCAGAATTAGCCCAACATTTAAAGGATCCTCCCCTCTTTGTATATACTGTAGAAGAGGTCCTAATCTACGCAACAACCTGGGGTGGGCCAACAGGCAGGTCCAAAAAAGGCTCTTCTAGCTCCTCTAGAAGATAGAAATGAACATGGTAATTGTGCTGAGTGTCACAACACATGGAAAACTCCTGTGTTTAGACATCCAAGATCAGGTAGAAGCTTTCCTGTTAAGGGCTTCATCACAGCTTGCACAGAAAATGGTGTCTATCCATTAAAATGTCCATGTGATAAGATCTATTGATAAAACAACACATAAGCTTAAACAAAGGATGAGTGAACACAAGAGCTTGATCAGACGCAATGATCTGAACTGTCCTGTTGCTCGTCATTTTAATGAATGTTCTCAACCCATCTCCTCTCTATGATTCCAGGGCATTGAACATTTTGAATAAACTAGAGGAGCTATGGAAAGAAAGATATGCCAAAGGGAGCTTTTTTGGATTGACACACTACTGTAGATACACTCCAGCCCACGGGCCTCAACAACAATTTTGATATGTGTGTTATGCTGTAGCTCAAGATGTTTTCTGCCTCATTTATAGTGAAGATATTTGGGATCTATGGTTTATGATGGCTCATGCCTGAGACCCCTCCTTAGCCCGCTTTTCTCTGTTTGGACATCAGTGTTTTTGTCATTCATTCCATGAGATACCTTTTTCGCTTATACTATAGATCGGGGTTTCTCTGATTTATCATAGTATAAACCTGACTCCTCTCAAAGACCCATTGGCCATGTGATCATATTATAGCCTATACGAAATCTACAGTATACGACACTACTATATATAAATCACATTCCATTCAGTCATTTAGCTGATGATTTTATACAAAGCGACTTACATGTACAATAATTGAATTTGACATACAGGAAATGTCAGTGTACTACTACTTGCCACTCACAAGTGCATCTCCTTTCTAAAACGAGTGACTAAGAGCATAATCTAGTGATGAAGGCAAAGTGAAGAATAGCAAACTAAAATACAGTAGGTGCTTAAGAGGAGGAGGATCGTTGTAGTACTTCTTGAAGAGGTGAGTTATGAGCCCGCGGTGAAAGATGGGCAGCGACTCTACTGTACTCACATCAGTGGACAGTTCATTTCCTCAATGCAGAGCCAGGACACAGAAAAGCCACGGCCATGCTGTTTGACTGCTGTGGCCTCGGAGTGATGGGGCAACCAGTCTCCCCGAGGTAGCAGAGCATATTGGTGGGGGGGGGGGGGGGGTGGAAGGGTTTGACCATGGCCTGGAGGTAGCTAGCTGTTCCTATCTTTGCCCAGTAGGCTAGTACCAGAGTTTTAAACTGGATGTGAGCTTCTCCAGGGAGCCAGTGTAGAGAACAGAGAAGGGAAGTTGTATGGGAGAACTTGGGGTGGTTGAAGACCAGGCGAGCATCAGCTTTTTGGAAGTTCCCCAGCAAGGTGGGAGTTGCAGTAATTCAGGTGGTAGATGACAAGGGCCTGGATGAGCACCTACTCTGTTCATCAGTGAAGAAAGGGAAAATCCTCCAGATGTTGGGGAGCAGGAATCTGCAAGAGCATGTAACAGATGTGATATCTGCGGAGAACGACAGTTGGTCATCGAAGGTCACACCCAGATTTTGTGTCTTCAGTGGTGATGGCCAGGTCCCGGTGCGGGCAGCCCTTGCCCGGGAGTAGCAGCAGATTAGTCTTGTCAAAGCTGAGCTTGAGGTGATGTGTCGCCATCCACTCCGATATGTCAGCCAAGCACTGTGTGTCCGAAAGGGGAAATGACAGGACCAATTGGGTGTCATCGGCATAGCAGCAATAGGAGAAGCCATGCAAGCAAATGACAGAACCCAGAGATGTAGTGTTGAGGGGAAAAAGGAGAGGACCCAGGACAGGCCCCTGGAGAACCACTGTAGTCAGACTATGTGGTTCCGACATCGACGCTCTCCATGTCACCTGGTAGGAGCGGCCCTTCAGGTTGGATGCAAACAGAGAGCATGCAGAGCCATTGACGCCTTTCTCTTTGAGGGAGGAGAGGAGGATCTGGTGGTCTACCATATCAAATGTTGCTGACAGGTCTAGGAGTATCAGGACAGAAGAGAGTTTGTTCTCGTGGCATGGAGTGACTGCAAGGAGGGTGGTCTCTGTTGAATGTCTAGCCTTGAACCCAGACTGGTGGGGGTCCAGGAGGTTATTCTGGTGGAGATACAAAGATAGTTGGTTAAATATAGCACGTTTAAGTGTTTTTGATAGAAAGGATAGAAAGGAAACCGGTCTGTAGTTTTTGAAGTCAGAGGGGTCAAGAGATTAGAAAGGTTTCTTCAGGAGGGGGGTGACTATCGCAGTCTTGAAAGCAGAGGGAAAGCATCCTGATACAAGAGATGAATTGATGAGGAGGGTTAGAAAGGGAAGGAGTTTGGGCGCAACAGACTGAAGGAGAGTGGAGGGTGCAGGGTCTAGGGAGCACATGGCGGTGCAGCTAGATGTAAGAAGGTTGAGGACCTTATTAGGGGAGAGGGGAGGAAGGTAGGGTAAGGTGGAACGTGGAGAGGAGGGGGAGCAGAGAGGGAAGAGAGGGTGATGGTGGAGAGGTGAGGTTGGTGCATGGTGCATTGACCGGGGGGTGGGGGAAAGAGGATCTGATATTGTTAACCCCCAGGGGGTTAGTCTGTCCTAGGACACTTTAACCCACTGGGGGTTAGTCTGTCCTAGGACACTTTAACCCCCTGGGGGTTAGTCTGTCCTAGGATACTTTAACCCCCGGGGTTAAAGCGTTGGGGGGGTTCATCTGTCCTGTTACACCGGAGTGAAGGTGAAGGTTATAGGATTTCCACTTTGTAAACTGGGTGCATGTCAGAATTAGATTTAGAATTTACTTCATTTATGTGTGAGTGAAGACAATGAAGAGGAGGAATTATTATTAGTGTGATCGTGACTGTGCCTGTTTGCTTTTCATTCCACGGCCTGTTCCTCTGGGCATTTCTCCCAGAATTGTTAAATTGAAGAAGAGGGAGATGACAGCCTTGCTCCATTGATATTTCTGCTTTGTATTTTAAACAACAATGCATTATAGCCTCCTGACACTCATTATGTGTCCAGGACGCAGCAATGTGTATATAATATCTAGTAGATTCACTACATTACCATGCCAGAGTGAATGCTTGTTTCTTGGTTATGCGCCATCTTTCCCCTACCTAATACAGGCCAGTGAATTTCCTTTTGATGCCGTTCTTTCAGGCATTTTTATCTCAGACCCTTGCTTTGAGTTACTGAGTTTTAGAGTTATATTATTATAAGTTTCCAAAAATATACCTGGTGTACTCACTCTCTGAACCATCCAGGTAGCTGAGTAAAATCTTTGCAAGGGCCTCATACATACAGTTGTGGTCAAAAGTTTACATACATCTGAGTTTTCAATCATTTCTACAAGTCTTATTTTTCTGTGATAGCGTGATTGGAGCACATACTTCGTTGTCACATTTTTTTTATGAATTCATTATGAGTCTACTGAAAATGAAAACTACAGCTGGTGACTTCTCTGAAGCCATTTAAATAGGGCTCATTTGATAAAAATCATTAGACTCTTTCCCATTATAGCCACAAACACTATAATGGGAAAGTCAAAAGAGCTCAGCACGGATCTGAAAAAGCAGATCATTGAGGAAAGTCCCTTAGAGCCATCTGAAAGCAGCTACAGGTCCTACACATCAACTGTGCAAACAAATGTTTGTAAGTATAAAGTGCATGGCACAATTGTGTCACTGCCATGAATAGGAAGAAAACGTAAACTATCACCTGCTGCTGAGAGAAAATTGGTCAGAAAGATCAAGAGTCAACCGAGAACCACCAAAAAGCAAGATCTGCTAATGAATTAGAAGCTGCTGGAGCACAGGTGTCAGTGTCCACAATCAAGCATGTTTTACATCGCCATCGGCTGAGAGGTTACCATGCAAGAAGGAAGCCCTCGCTCCAGAAGCGGCACCTTAAGGCCAGACTCAAGTTTGCTGCTGATCACATGGACAAAGAAAAGGCCCTCTGGAGGAAAGTTCTGTGGTCAGATGAAACAAAAATCGAGCTGTTTGGCCACAACTACCAGAAATATGTTTGGAGGAGACAAGGTGAGGCCTTTAACCCCAAGAACACTATTCCTACCGGCAAGCATGGTGGTGGTAGTATTCTGCTCTGGGCCTGTTTTGCCGACAATGGAAATGGTGCTTTACAGAAAGTAAATGAAATAATGAAGGAGGATTACCTCAGCATAACCTAAAATCATCAGCCAGAAGGTTGGTCTTGGGCGCAGTTGGGTGTTACAACAGGACAATGACCCCAAATACACATTAAAAGTAATAAAGGAAATAAAGGAATGGCTAAATCAGGCTAGAATTATGGTTTTAGAATGGCCTCCCCAAAGTCCTGACTTTGCCCCATTGAGAACATGTGGACAGTGCTGAAGAAACAAGAAACAAGACCCAGATTTCATCACATTTTCAGAAGAGTGTGACCTGCTTCTAAACCACATTTTCAGAAGACCCATAATTAATTCACAAAAGAACCAAACTTCAAGTATGTGCTCCAATCACTCTATCACAGCAAAATAAGAGCTGCAGAAATGAAACTCAAGACTGCCATGACACACATGTTCTTTACAAGTGTACAGTATGTCAACTTTTGACCACAACTGTACATACACATACATGCATACATACATACATACATACATACATACATACATACATGTAAACAGACATTCATACAGTACCTACACACAACTGCGCCCATGCACACACACACACACACATACACACAAACACAAACAATGTGTATAGCACAAACTATTCACACCTACAGTACAAAGATACAACAGATCAGCAAGAGTATTACACGTAATATGAAAGCAAGTTTTCAATTTTCAGGCTCTTGCATAAGCCTATTCAAATCAGGCCACAAACAAGTCCACTTACCAAAACTGCTGTGCAGAGCTCTGAAATGCCCCTCACATATGCTGTGGGGATTAGTATGCAACCTCCATCTGGGATGTTAGGGACACAGTCTGTTACAGCTTCCTGCATCATCATAATTTGAGTTTTTGTAAAACACCTGCCATGGAAAACATTTCCTTGCCTTTCAAATACTCTTGGTCCAGTCTGTGGATACTGAATGCCCTATACCATGTCCCACTGCACCGCAGGATTGCGCAAAAAAATACTGGACCGATTTTTGTGAAACTTGGTGGAGGGGTCCTGCGCACGCACACAGCCTCGAAATGCATTCATAGGTGGAGGTCTGTGCTCTCCGAGCACCATTTCTAGTTTTATCTGTGTGAACTCACTTGACAAACTCACAGTGTACTACAGCCCATCTAGATTTGCACCACCAATTTATGGATTGAGAGTGATGGGATTTTTTTTACAGTCTAGGTTAATTTTTGTGTATGAAATAATAACTAGGGAAGGCCATCCCTAGTATACACACACACACACACACACACACACTATATTGGTACAAATGGGTTTGGGGAATGATATAGAGGGTAAGTGTCCTGGAGTCTCTGAGACTGGTGGAAAAAATAACAACAGTTATTATTCCAAACAGTATTATTCCAAATCGATTCATCCAAATCTTTGGGTGCAGCAAGATTCTGTTCTGAAGCTCATGTCTGACAGACTCAGGCACCTCCCCCCCCCATAGAACAACTTTATTCTCTGTGAATTCCAGACACAGACTAACGATTCACACATTCTCAAGAGTGATGTACAGGCACAGTTTAATTAGCCAACACAGGGGAAGGAAGGGAGGAAATTAATGGCTGGGTTATACATTCAATCTTTTTATCATGTTTGCCATGGCTAAGCATATGCAATCAGTAATATGACAAGATGAAAAATGTATGCTTAGCTGTCCTCAAAATCTAAATCTGAGTAGGAGATGTTGTCTCCCCTTCTAAATATGTGCTTTACATAATTTAATTTTAGACAAGGCATCCACAGTGTTTTGTCAAATCCAGGGGCACACTTCAGTCTCTCAGCCAAGACTTCTTAATGTAACACTTTCATCCCACACACAGCACAAATAAATGCCACGCATGAGGACACTCTCATTAAGATGTGTGCTTCTGGTGTTGTCACTCAGGCAGGTGGTGGATTTGGTCTTTGAGCTTGATTCAAACAATCCTTTGAGAGATATTTTTAATCCACAGTTTTCATCACATTATTTATCAGAATGAGAATTTCAATCATTTGGCATAATGTATTTCTTAAGAGATGAGTATTCGTCTCAGTATGTTACATTCAGGTTCTTTTTTTGGAGCAAACTCTGCTTACCTTTAAATTGCAGGACAACAGCTGTTGTTTACACCAGGCTGTTTTTAATGTACCACTACCTCTGCATGAGAGTAAAAATAATCAATTTTTACGCTCACACCAACATGATCTCACGGCAATGTGCCTTTTCAACCATCTGGCTTTTATCTTTATTCCATTAACACTGCATTTTAAGGATATAGCTATCTGTTAATAACCTTAATCACCTGACACACTTGTGATATTTTCAGTATGTGCCAGAGTAAATTGGAGCTATCACCTCAGGGTAATGACTGATGGAGTTTGGTTGGTCTGTATTATATGCCATTATCTCTTAGCTATTACATCACAGAACAACACCAAGCTGTCTGCTCTTAGGAATGGATAAACCTCATGTGTGTACAGAATGCTGTTGCATAATCATGGCAAGTTGCTCCTCAAACTTTCTATCTCGTTTGCTGGTTTCTGGGCATACAACTCATGCAGCAGATTTGTGCAAGCAAGTATGGAAGAGACATTAGCCCTTTGTTAAAATATCTACGTAGAAAAGCCAGTCACTGCGGAATAGAAAACCCTTTACAGTATGTACTGTACAGTCCAAGGGAGGGTGACATCACATCCAGAAAAGAAGGGCAGGTTGGTCCCTTATCTGTGGGTTATGTTATGTGTATGAAAGCTTAATATATTGCGCCCTTTCCTATTATTCAACCAGAATAAATAGCAGTGTGATGTCACGCTGCAATTGAATATGTTGAAATCACACTGTGACTACAGCCGTGATTAAAGTGTATGCATCAAACTGCACCCCTCAACTGTTGTCCAGATATCTATCTCCTTGCCGCTCATCTCTTGAGTGTGAATCAATACTGAGAGATTCTCCCACCACTGGTCTCGCTCCTTCCCTCTATCTCCAGCATGGAGACTGATCAGCCAGTACTTTGCATAGATCTACAATTTGCTTTAAAAATGCAGGAGATACTGTCAGCCTGGTATTAATTACCTCAGTGCTGGAGATAAAAGGCCCGGAACAAGCGGGCTAATTGGTTCAAGGTTCATTAAGTTGCTGCAGGGGATTAATTGAATGAGTATGCTTCAGCCTTACTTTCCAGGACCACAGGGTCCGATTGTGGCTGACTCAGCTTTGAGCCCATATCCTCCTACCTGCACTAAGTGGCCCAATTAGGGGAGAGAGGCATTAGTGCTCTAAATCTTCACCTTTCACTTTCAAGGCTCTCAACCGGATATTCAGAATGCTATGTTCAGAGATTTTGAGAGAAAAACTCTTCCCGTTGAATCTCCTGGAGTTCTCGCAAACTCAGTTGTTGGTTCATGTTATTCACCAACATGGGCACAGTTGTTCAGAACTGAAAGTGCGTTTGTTCTTCTTGCCCAATCCCTGTTGGGATGGGATAAAGAACATGGTTAGGCGGCCTATGTATAAAACCTGGGAGGTCACAGTGTGTGTTCCGTACTTCTGTTCTCCTCTTCTGACCTCCAGCTGCGCTACAAGGCCACTTAAGAGAGTAGCAGACAGCATGTCTCCTGTTTAATGGCTACATCGTTCTCCTGATGTGAATCCCCTCCGCTTGAATTAATAAGGAAATGTAATAGAGCACATCTAACGCTGTCTCCTTAGCCCTGTGCTCTAGAGTAGGCTGTACAAGATGGCTGAGTCAAGTGAATGGACCTGGGGCTTGAAATGAAAGAAATATAAAAAAACATTCTCCAATAAAAGAGCACATAAGTCCAACTCAGGAGCAGTAGGCTAAATGAAATGAAAAATGAAAAGGGTGCTCAGAGCCCCGCACACTAGTCCCTGCTACCCAGCATCCTGATGCCTGATGGCCTAATGTCCAGTCCTTGAATGATGAGAAACTGGACGACCTTCGCATGCGATTCGCACACGAACGGAACT
This sequence comes from Borostomias antarcticus, assembly GCF_949987555.1. Lineage (NCBI taxonomy): Eukaryota > Metazoa > Chordata > Actinopteri > Stomiiformes > Stomiidae > Borostomias > Borostomias antarcticus. Next base: position 20,884,852 of record NC_140234.1, read on the forward strand.
TCAGGAACTGTAACGTCCTCTTACTGACAGAAACTTCCCTCCAAAACAGATAATGTCATTAATCCATCAGAAACTCAGTCTGTACTCTGCTCCGACAGGACTATGGAAACCAAGACAACAAGAGGTGGCGGGGTCTGTCTGCTAGTGAACCAGAAATGGTGTTGAACAACTGCTAAAAGACAACATGGACATAAACACACTCACTGAGGAAGTAATTGAAATAATCGGGAAGGTTACAGAGGAGAATGTAGCCAAACAGACCAAGAAAATCTACCCAAACCAGAAACCCTGGATTAACAATAAAACACGCAATGCCCTAAAAAAGCGCATCGCTGCCTACAAACTAGGACTAGAGACTGGCAACATGGATAATTATAAGGCAGCAGCATACAACGTAAGATGAGCAGTGAAGGAAGCCAAGAGGGAATACGGTGAGAAGATGGAACTGAAGTTTAAACAAGGTGACCTCAGAAGTGTGTGGCAAGGACTAAACAGCTTGACTAACTATAAGCGATCCCCATCCTCTTCAGGAGGTGTAGGCGCTGCTCTCGTGAACAGCCTCAACACTTTCTATGCTTGCTTTGAGACCAACAACGCCTGGACGGCTGTCACATCTGTGGAGAATGAAAGGGCGGAGAGAGCACTCACTTTCTCTGAACATGACGTCAGAAGGGTGTTTAAACAGGTGAACATCAGGAAAGCCACAGGACTGGAAGGTATCGCAGGGCAGGTCCTCAAGGCGTGTGCCGACCAACTGGCTCCTGTGTTCATAGAGATAATCAACCTGTCCCTGACATAGTCAATTGTCCCCACATACTTCAAGAAGTCCCCCAAAGAAGCCAAGACAAGCCAGCCTCAATGACTACCACCCGGTAGCTCTCACCTGCGTGGTGATGAAGTGTTTTGAGAAGCTGGTCAAGGAACACATCTGCTGCCCACTGCCCAGCACACTAGACCCTCTGCAATTCGCATACAGACCCAACAGATCCACTGAGGATGCGATAGCTCACATCCTCCACACTACCCTATCCCACCTAGACAAGAGCAAGGGGAATTGTCAGGTTATGTGAGACTGCTGTTCATTGACTACAGTTCAGCGTTCAACACTATAACCCTACCCAGACTTGACACCAGGCTCAGGGTCCTGGGGCAAAGTGACGCCCTCTGCAAGTGGATCCTGGACTTCCTGTCAGAGAGACCCCAGGTGGTAAAGGTAGGCAACCACACTTCATCCTCCCTCACCCTCAAAACTGTGTTCTGTCCCCACTACTGTACTCCTTGTACACGCACGACTGTATAGCCACCTTTGACTCCATCAACGTCAAGTTTGCCAATGACACAGCAGTGATAGGCCTCATCACCAACAATGATGAGAGCCTACCTGGAGGAGGTGAGGCTCCTGACCCAGTGGTGTCAGGAAAACAACCTCCATCTGAACGTGAGCAAGACAAAGGAAATGTTGGTGGACTTTGGGAGGAAGCAGGAGAGGAACTATACCCTTCTAATCATCAACGGGACCCTTGTAGAGAGAGTAGACAGCTTCAGGTACCTTGGCGTCCAAATCATCAAGGACCTGACATGGTCAACACACACAGACACTAAGGTAAAGAAAACACCTCAGACAACTGAGGAAATTCAGAGCATCCCACCAGAGCTTCTACTCATGCATGATCGAGAGCATCCTGACTGGGAATATCACCACCTGGTACGGGAACAGAAGCTCTCAGGATTGCAAGGCCCTACAGAGTGGTACGGTCAGCTGAACGTACCTTGGGGGAGCCACTCCCTCACCTTGAGGACATCTACACCAGAAGATGCAAGACCAAAGCCAGCAGGATCTCAAAACACCCCAGCCACCCATGAAATGGACTATTCTCTCTGCTACGGTAAGGAAGAGCTTCTTCCCGCAAGCCATTCAGCACCTGAATGACTCTATCTAGAACATCTAGTGTGCATAGAATATCTAGTGTACATAACATAACCACACGCAAGAGCAAATGTCAATATACCCCCCCCCCCCCACCCCGGGATTATTTATTACAGCTAAAGCATGTAGATAACACTGTCCCCTATCTGTATACTTAAAGAAATATTACTTATTGTGTCATTTGTAAAATTGTAACTTGTGAATGTGTAATTTGTATTGAAGTTATCTGAATTGAGCATAATCTTGGAGCCGGCAGCAATATTTCACTGTAACTGTACATGTACATTACATGACATATAAAGATGTATGTCACATATAAAGAAATCTTGAATCTTGAAATTGCTGTCCAAAGTGAATAGCTAACATCACATTAAGTACAATTGCAAAACTATCTTAGAAAAAATCTGTTATAGCTGCTGCTCGCCTGGTGTTCAACCACCCCAAGTTCTCCCACACACCAACTTCCCTTCTCCGTTCCCTACACTGGCTCCCTGTAGCGGCTCGCATCCAGTTTAAAGCTCTGGTACTAGCCTATAGGACAATGATAGGAACAGCCCCCTCCTACCTCCAGGCCATGGTCAAACCCTACACCCCCCCCCTACACCCCCCTACCTCGGGGCGACTGGTTGCCCCGTGACTCCGAGGCCCCTGCGGTCGATCGACACGGTCACGGCTCTTCTCTGTCCTGGCCCCGCAGTGGTGGAATGAACTGCTCACTGATGTCAGGACAGCAGAGTCGCTGCCCATCTTTCGTTGCAGGCTCAAAACTCATCTCTTCAAGAAGTACTACAACAATCCTCCCTCCTGAGCACTATTTTATTGGATTGGATTGGATTTTAGATTGCTATTCTTGCACTTTGCCTTCACTACTAGATAATGCTCTTAGTCACTTGTTTTGGAGAGAAGATGCACTTGTGAGTTCTGGCAAGTAGTAGTACATTGGCTTTTCCTACGTTAAATGCAATTATTGTTAGTCGCTTTGGATAAAAGTGTCTGCTAAATGACTGTAATGTAATGTAATGTAATGTAAGATGTATTCACACTTTCAAATGATTTTACTAGCTTCCCTCTTACTATGCGACATATATGCCTATTGTAACAGAATTAATTTACACTTCTCAGACCTTTACTGCATCACTTTAACATAATGGTCACTCATGAGAGGTAGGCTAATAACTGTAAAGACCCAGGTAGGATCATTACTAAACCTCGGCACGTGTGTCAGAAGAGAACTGCTCTGTCATAAATGGAAAATGGACTGCACTTACAGTATATAACGCTTTACAATGGCCTCTCATTCACCCGTTCACGCACACATTCACACACCAATGGCGGCAGCTGCAAGGTGCTGGCCTGCTCATTGGGAGCAATTTGGGGTTCAGTGTCTTGCTCAAGGACAGGAGGAGGCGGGATTCGAACTGCTGACTGAGCCACAGCCGCCTTGGTCACCCACTAGCTGGTGAGATCAGACTGTCTGCCTCCAATCTGCTGCTCAGTCTACTGGTTAGACATATCTGCTTAGACAGTGGCAACAGCAAGGTCCAGGAGGAACCTGTATAACGCTGCCATGGCTTCAACAGCGGACATCCATTTGGTAGCCATGTTGCTCTGGGAGAAATATTGCCTGTTGGCGACACAAGAGCTGTGCTCATTGTACAGAAATTAAATATGACTAATTTTGTTACCACAGAGTTCAAATTTCAGAGTTATGAGTCAGTGTGTAATACATATGCTAATTTCTTGCCATTAAATACTTGTTGCAGTGCCATTTCTCATCCCCAAAGATTTTGGGGGGTGGGGTAGAGTTACAACTTGAATATTGAAAGAGAATGGGAGAAGTGGGCATATACTGTGGGTATCGAATGGGTATACTTCATATACCTCCGTATACCCTCCACTACACATCACATCAGCAGCACATGGGCTGGCATCTGAACTCTTAACTCTCTAATCGGAGGAGAGGAAAAAGTTGCCCAAACAGTAACTCATTACCAGAGAACAAGTACTGGTCTGGTTCTGCTATGATGTTTCACACACGACACCTCCGAGTTGGATATCGCACTGAATAAAAAAGCTTGCTAACAAGCTGTATCTTTAGCTTGTATCCACAAAGAAAGCTCATTATTTTCTGGTGTTATCAGCATGGATGCAAGATGCAAGCCTCTGTTTTGTGTGTGTATGTGGGGGGGGTGTTTAAATTTTTGGGTGAGAAATATTTAATACATTTGTTTATTTTATGCCAAAACATCTATGTGTACTGCACATTAGAGAGGCTTGTGGAGAATAGTTTCAAAGTTATGACAGCCTGTTTGAATAGACCTTTTCTATTCACCCCCCCCCCACACACACACAGACTGTTGTTATGCCCCACAAGCTTTGGAGCAAGTTAATAAAATGTCCACTGAACAGCACATACCAGATTATTCTCTCAAGGATTCCTGACAATATTGCTGTATGTTACAGTATGTGCCAAATGCCACTACTTTGTCTAAGAGAGTTCTACAGAAAGGCCTGAATTATTTTACACGGTTGTAGCTCAGGAGGTAGAGTGGGTCGTCTAATGATCGTAGGGTCAACGGTTCGAATCAAGACACTGAACCCCAAATTGCTCCCAATGTGCAGGCTAGCACATGATGCACTGCATCATGTCATTGTTTTGAGAAGCAAAAATATTTAAATGTATACATTGATATTGTATACAAACTGTATTGTATGGTACAGGTATATGTCACCCATGTCCCAAGCCATATGAAAATGAATGGCATAACGTACAGTATTTCCTCAAAGAATTTACTGTGATTATGATTTTTTTTTCTCAGCTCCTCCAGTTTGTGATGTAAGAGTCACAAATAGAGTGCAATGATAAACCACACATATGGGTTTATAAGACATAATGTAATGTAAATATCATTCCTTGACACACCAAAATATTCATTTTTTTACCTCTGCTCCTGAACAGCGAGAAAAGCCCTTGCTTTTCTATGTGCAGCTTGACGGCAGTGTTGCTGCTCGTGCCACCACCAGTGACTTTGAAGATGGTTTGCACCCTCAGAGGCTGTGCTGCTGCTCAGGAGGCAGCTGCTACAGCACAGATCTATCACAGGGAGTTGGAGCACTAAGTATTGTATCCCCGGACAGTGTTCCTGTGCCTTTATACTTCCTTTCTCTTTGAAGTCATTGTTGCTTCATCCCGGTGCCTGCTATTTATATAGCGTGCTACAAAGTAAAATCTCTCTAAAATGCAGTTCAAATATTGAAGGCTAAATCATAGCTATGGCTCTGATACGAAATAAGAAAAAAAAGACTTTGTGTTCATAATGGTTGAAATGCAAAGGCATTCAGTTTAAAATCTGAAACTTTTTTAGACAAGACATCCTCATGGAATGACAGATTCACAGATGCTGTGAAGAGAAGCAACATTACATCACCCTTCTAGAGACAGGGGAAATCATCTGCTCTCAAAGAAAAAATATATCAATTCAGAAGTGCATTACATTCAATTACAGTATAACCACATGGATTTGAATATCTACTGTAATTAGTTTAACAGAATCTACAATATCTTTCTCTTGTGGATAGATACAGCGTACTGTAAGATTTAGCTAATGACATTGGTACATGTATATGGGTGCATCATGGGTAAATTTGACAGCCACTGTCAAACTGCCTCTGCAAGTATTACTTGAGTAATCTCTTTACATTTCCTTTCATCCAGTTCACCTTTAAAGTCTTGCGTGAAGAAGCCAAGAATAGCTACTGTTCAAGTAGAACATGGAGGAATGAAACCACAAGGCGAACATTGTAAATTGATGCTGTATGATGGCTTCACTGAATCCTGCTAGCACAAATCATTTACACACTACAGTATCTCTTACACATTCCGTACACACACACACAGTTGCATGATGATGGTTCAAGTTAATTATTTTCTGGTGTTATCAGCATGGAAGAAGATGCAAGCCTTTTTCTGCCAAGTTTTGTTTACGTAAATATTCTGGCAAGTTTCATTCACACTGATCTGTGTGCATAATCACCCTTTTTCTTTGTTTCTCATTTAAGGGATTTGGAAGTGGGGTTAATTCCAGAGTAATGTCCCTGGTGCCAGAGGGAACCCAATTTGGTCTCACTAAGCCCATAGCATATCTGTTCCAAACTTCTTTGAAAGGCATAATGGTGTATAATCACTCTTTATTGGTCATAATTGCTGATAAAGTAAGTTATACTACCATCAGAGTGACTGCTGGGGACCAGCAGAGAAGTGTTCATGGACCATGATTCCAAGTGACTCTGTTAAACGATGTAACAATGGAGCCTATACCTTATGAGAGCAGACAGGGTTTAAGTGATCAAGACTAGGTCCAGTCACCATGGTGAAATCCATGGACCTTAAGACAGCAGACTAGCGTACACTGGGAATTACTGAGGAAAAACATAATACATGCCACCTCACCTTATTTTCTTCAGAGCATAAAAACCTAAAGGCTCCATGTACTGAATGTATGTATGGATGTGCTATGCCCTTAAGAGCTCTGCGTGGTGCGATTGTCTCGTGAAGCGTGAGAGCCGGAGTGAGGGAGACTCTTGAGAGCAAAGCCTGGGAGAATACTGTTGGAAATTCTGCGCTAGGGAGCTAGGCAGCTGGTTCGCCTGAAAGGAGCACCTGAGAATCCACTGTGGGCTCACTCACAGACTCTTTGTTTAGAGGGACTTCCAGGCAGATTACTATTGACTTATAGGAACAGTTTTAACCCTGAACTGAACGGACTGGAGGAGAGGCTTGGGCTGGTCAGGACTAGCCAGCCTGCAGCTGGAGTCAATGCATGGGCTGTCAGTAGGCAACGTAAGCCATCCTGTTCAGCCAGCCTGTCATTGATGTGTGTGTTTCTAATGGAAGTGGACAGGGAGGAGGACACTGAGGGTCCATTAGCCAGAACTACCCCTAGACCGAATGTAGCCAAAGCCCTGTATTAGGTTGAGAGTAGCCGGGGTGGACTTCCCAGCCACCTGTCCCCATACAATATGCTCCTCCTGACTATATAGATACTGTATTGATCCCCCCAGGGGGAAATTTGGCGTTTCAGCTGTTGAAATTACAGCAAGGTTGGAAAGAAAAAAGGACACTAGATACACAGTAAAGAAAAAATACATTAGATAAGGGGGTAGTAGCATAAAAAGAGGAATAACAGGGGCTATATACAGTACAGCCATATGTACAGTAACTGTGCAGTATAGAATAGAATAAGATATAAGATATATGTACTTACATACATTGTCTGTATAAATATAACTGTACTAATATAAAAGTCTAGGAGTACACATATATATATACATACATACATACATACATACATACATACATACATACATACATACATACATACATACATACATACAGGTACAGGTAGTCTATATATGTATGTACTGTATGTATATATGTATGTATGTGTGTATGTATGATATAGTAATGCACATGTATACATACATACATACATGCACACCTCCATGACACACAGAACGCTCAGGCAGTTATACAGTCTGATGGCTGCTGGCATAAAGGAATGTCTGAACCGCTCCGTATTGCCCCTGGGTGGGATGAGCCTGTGGCTGAAAGTGCTCCCCATCTGCCACAGCTCGCCATACATGGGATAGGAGGGGTTGTCTAGGATAGACTTCAGTCTGTCCCTCATCCTCCTCTCTGCCACAAACTCCAGGCTGTCCAGTTGTTGTCCCATGACAGAGCCAGCCCTCCTCACCAGCATGTTCAGATAAAGACTATTGCCTTGAATTGAAAAATATGGAACAGAGAACACTGGACTCTCATTAAGGCTATCCTTGGAGTATTGTTCAATGCAAATCCCTTTTAGCAATTCAAAGTGCCTTCCAGAAAAGGATATAACAGTACTGCTGTGGCTCAACAATCACCTCCCCTTCCATGCCCAACATGCAGATTTATTCACCCTCTTTCTTCCTCCCCACCAGGCTGTTTTCCTTTTCTCTGTCCATCTGGGTGAAATAGCAGCAGCATATGGTTTGTTGTTTATTGTTTACCCCTATTGATTCATTTGTCTTTCCCTGACAAAATGAATCATATTCATCTGAGCAGACATAGTGAACAGGTTTGAAGAGGGTACATAATGTGTTACAGTACATGCTGAGTTACCATTGACAGAGGACAGAGAGAAGCATGCAATTAGAGGGTGCTGTGTGCTTTCCTCCCCCTCCTGTCCATTGTGTGTTAAATATATCAACCGGCAGCAATTACCATCTATTGAAAGTTAAGAGAAAATGCCATTGAAATCTGTCTTTTGTTAGAGTCAGATTCTTTACCTGGGTCCTTGGTTGGAACTGTGTTTCTACCTCTATTTTAACTGTGGTAAGTGGAAGCCTTGACTGCCAGCAAGGCACAGGTTATTCCCTATTTAACAATGTCAATATAGCCTGTAATATCAGAAGAAACTAGAAAGTACATTTCCTGGAGAAAATGTGAGGTGGGCTAGCTGCTGCAGCTGTATGTAATAGCTACTGCTAGTACTACTATGGACCAGGCAATCTCCATGCACCCACCGGTGAAGACCGTGCATCTCTAGCCCACTCAGGGGCTGAGTTGTGGGGTCTGTGGCGTGGACAGTGGCATGGTGGTGAGACTCCGCCCCCTCAGGTCAGAGCTGGTCGATGACAGTGTAACCCTCTCCGGGCCACCTACCCGCCCACACCGGTGAAGACCATGTGTCTCTAGCCCACTCAGGGGCTGAGTTGTGGGGCCGTGGCGTGGATAGTGGCGTGGGGGTGAGACTCCGCCCCCTCAGGTCAGAGCCAGTCAGGGACAGTGTACCCCTCTCCGGGCCACCTACCTGACTCAACCGGTGAAGACTGTGTGTCTCTAGCCCACTCAGGGGTTGAGTTGTGGGGCCCGGATAGTGGCGTGGTGGTGAGACTCCACCCCCTCAGGTCAGAGCCAGTCGGGGACAGTGTACCCCTCTCCGGGCCACCTACCTGACTCCACCATGAAGACCTCCGGGCAGTCTCCTTGCACCCACTGGTGAAGACTGTGTGTCTCTAGCTCAATCAGGGGCTGAGTTGTGGTGTGGTGGCGAGACTCCGCCCGCTTGGTTCAGAGCCAGGCGTGAACAGTGTAGGCCACACCGGGCTATCCACCTGCCTTCACCAGTGAAGACCGTGTGTTTGTAGCTCACTCAGGGGCTGAGATGTGGGGACAGTGACGGGACTCCGCCCCCTCGGGTCAGAGCCGGTCTAGGACAGTGTACTGTTCCCCGGACCACCCACATGCACCCAACCGTGAAAACTGCGTCTTTAGCCAACTCAGGGTCTGAGATGTGGGGACGGTAGCGTGGATAGTGGCGTGGTGGCGAGACTCCGCCCCCTCAGGTCAGAGGTTGTGGGGGGCAGGTCAGTGATTGCCAGGCCATCCCCATGCACCCCTCATTGGAGAAGAAAGAAAGGATGGATGGATGAAAGAAAGGATGGAAGAAAGAAAGGATGGAAGAAAGAAAGAAAGGATGGATGGAAGAAAGAAAGAAAGAAAGAAAGAAAGAAAGAAAGAAGGAAGGAAGGAAGGAAAGCAGAAAGGAAGGAAGGGTGGATGGAAGGAAGGAAAGAGGGAAGGAAGGAAGGAAGGAAGGAAGGAAGGAAGGAAGGAAGGAAGGAAGGAAGGAAGGAAGAAAGGAAGGAAGGAAGGAAGGAAGGAAGGAAAGGAAGAATGGACGGAAGGAAGGAAGGAAGGAAAGAAAGAAAGAAAGAAAGAAAGAAAGAAAGAAAGAAAGAAAGAAAGAAAGAAAGAAAGAATGAATGAATATGAATGCTACCACAGTCACACACTGAGTTGTGGTGTGGTGGCGAGACTCCGCCTGCTTGGTTCAGAGCCAGGCGTGAACAGTGTAGGCCACACCGGGCTATCCACCTGCCTTCACCAGTGAAGACCGTGTGTTTGTAGCTCACTCAGGGGCTGAGATGTGGGGACAGTAACGGGACTCCGCCCCCTCGGGTCAGAGCCGGTCTAGGACAGTGTACTGTTCCCCGGACCACCCACATGCACCCAACCGTGAAAACTGCGTCTTTAGCCAACTCAGGGTCTGAGATGTGGGGACGGTAGCGTGGATAGTGGCGTGGTGGCGAGACTCCGCCCCCTCAGGTCAGAGGTTGTGGGGGGCAGGTCAGTGATTGCCAGGCCATCCCCATGCACCCCTCATTGGAGACCATGTGTCTATAGCCCACCCCGGGCGGAGCAGTAGCTGTGGAGGTGTTGTATGGAAGTTGAGGTTAGAAGCAGTAGCAGTGAAAAGCAGTAGGTGTTTGTTATAAGTACTGCTAGCACTACACTCAAAATAGATTAGACCACCCATCATAACTCACAGTTTTATTGAGTTCAATAGCTGAAAGAGGAGAAAATATATTAATATGAGTTTGCAGCCTGAAAAAGAGTGTCATTCTGAATATTTCTTTGAATATAAGGAAAGAAAGAAAGAAAGAAAGAAAGAAAGAAAGAGAGAAAGAAAGGAGAAAGAAAGATGGATGGATGGATGAAAGAAAGGATGGAAGAAAGAAAGGATGGAAGAAAGAAAGAAAGGATGGATGGATGGAAGAAAGAAAGAAAGAAAGAAAGAAAGAAAGAAAGAAAGAAAGAAAGAAAGAAAGAAAGAAAGAAAGAAAGAAGAGAGAAGAAAGAAAGAAAGAAAGAAAGAAAGAAAGAAAGAAAGAAAGAAAGAAAGAAAGAAAGAAAGAAAGGAGAAAGAAAGATGGATGGATGAAAGAAAGGATGGAAGAAAGAAAGGATGGAAGAAAGAAAGAAAGAAAGGATGGATGGAAGAAAGAAAGAAAGAAAGAAGGATGGAAGGAAGGAAGGAAGGAAGGAAGGAAGGAAGGAAGGAAAGCAGAAAGGAAGGAAGGGTGGATGGAAGGAAGGAAAGAGGGAAGGAAAGAAGAAAGGAAGGAAGGATGGATGGAAGGAAGGAAGGAAGGAAGGAAGGAAGGAAGGAAGGAAGGAAGGAAGGAAGGAAGGAAGGAAGGAAGGAAAAGAAGAATGGAAGGAAGGAAGGAAGGAAGGAAGGAAGGAAGGAAGGAAGGAAGGAAGGAAGGAAGGAAGGAAGGAAGGAAGGAATTAATGAATATGAATGCTACCACAGTAGTCATAAAAGGGTGCCTGTACAGAGCCTGCACGTGTCCCCAAATTCAAATCCCAGCTGACATTGTGAGCATCCTCTCATTCACTTCAATGGAAAGGCATGTTGGCTTCAGACAGCTCTCTCTCAAAAAGTATAAAGGTCACAGCCTAGATATTGACACCGTAGGAATCCTGAGAAAATGCTGAACATTTTAGGCTATGATATGTCCGTGTAGCTTAAAAACTGTAGGCATGGCGACGAGTTAGAAAAAGGGTAAAAATGCAAAATTAGCAGCTCAAAAGGTAGAGTGTGGGCCCATACGTTTCAATGGAGAGCGCAGTTGCCGAACAAATCGTCAGACAGCGAAAACTATAAGTCACACGGCTTAGATACTTACATTGTACGAATCAACACAGTTATGGGAACGTTTCGATGTATAATATGTGTATGAGCTGTTAAAACTGTAGGCATAGCAACAAGTTAGAAAAAGAGTAAAAATGCAAAATTAGCAGCTCAAAAGCTAGAGTGCGTTGCCATACGTTTCAATGAGGAGCGCAGTTGCCGAACAAATCGTCATACAGCGAAGACTATAAGCCACACTGCTTAGATACTTACATTGTAAGAATCAGCACAGTTGTGTGAACATTTTGATGTATAATATGTGTGTGAGCTTTCAAAACTGTAGGAGTGCCAGCAGTTTACAAAATGTGTGAATATTTTCAAAGCAACTGCTGCCACCACTCTAAAAACATAAAGTTTCTGAACATTCCAAAAACAGTTTCAAGCAGTTTCAATGGGACAAAAAATAGTTTTAAAAGTTAAATTTCTAAAAAACTATAACAAATATCAAAAATCTGAATGGATCTGTTCAAGAGCTAAACATTATGAACATGTTAAAGTTTAAATGAAGTTTCTAGGACAAAGTATGAAGAACTAGTTAAGGTTCAAAAAAGTGGGGAGAATAATAATAAAGAAAGAAAGAAATAGTGGGAATATCACAAGTTGGGCTAGCTGCAAGCCTGAACCAGGATCAATAATGAGGCCAAGGAGTCACTGATGGTCATGGTCATGGCAGTGTCACTCAGGGATCAGCTCTTCCCATGTGGAGCAATAGACTCAGAAGGCTGTCACCCCGGAGGAGCGGAACGGACACATATTCCCACCAGGGAATCCTTAATTCACCACAGCCACCATGATAGCATGGTACTCTCTAGTCCCTGTCATGAAAGGAGGAAATGGAGTAATTTAACCCTCCCTGGATCTGTGTGTAATGCGCTATTACTGATTTTTACACAGCTCTCACATGAGTCAAGTTGCTTTGACTGACCTCGCTGATAAGAGGGGAGTATTGAATGATAATTACTGTACCATTAAAGTGTTCTCTTGGCACCGAGCAGGGTGAATAGGGGGCTAGTGATCTGATGTGACAGTACTGTGTCAGGGTTCATCCTGCATGTCAGCGAGTCGAGCAGAAAACACCTACTTCCTGCTCTGCAGAACACACTGGCTGACAAGTGAGTTTAGCGGGCCCGCCCACATGTCTGACTGACAGTTTCTACCCTCTTATCTCTCTCTCTCTCTCTCTCTCTCTCTCTCTCTCTCTCCTCTGTCTCACTTTCTTTCTTTCTTTATTACTTTTATTTCTCCTCATGTGTGTCATTTCATCTTTAGGAGTACGATGGAAGACAATGAAATAGGTATTATGAGCCCTCTCTCTTCGTTTCCACTCTTGTGGGATTCCATTGTCTCTTGACATCTTTAAAATGCTGAGGACACTGACCGGCCCGTTCTGCATGGATGCAGCCTGCAAGGCCTCTAGACAGATAGAGTAGATTTATGTGAGCATCTCTCTCACCCTCTCCATTTCCCTACATTCTCTCCAGTTCCATTAGCACCACTGCTAGCAGACGCCAGGTCCCCTAATGCTGAAATAGAGGCTTTGCCTCTGGGCCGTTATTTATTGTGTTTTCCCATGGCCAGCACCCTATCTGTTAAGTGGTCTCTGGAGAGTGTCAGGGGCCTAGTTTGATGTTGATCGATGACCACTGGCACCACCGTTGGCGTTACATCGAAAAGCCATTTCCTCTCTGTCAGGCAGTGCTCCAGGTCCCATTGTCTGCTGAGCAATAAGACCTTGCAAGTCAAACAACTCCCTCTTGAACATACGTGCAGATTCTCCATCAAGGTCCCCCAATCATGGTTTCTATGATGAAGGTACAAAGACTATGAAAAACACTGGATCTGGATCTTGAACATTTTATCAACCATGCTTATGTTGAGGAACTATGGTTGATAATGGTACAAGCCCAACTTCACTTTTAGTGTGCCAGATCAGGTGTCTGAATTAGATTAAAAGCACTTCCAGCCCCCCCAACAAAGTATTGATTCATATTTATTGTCTTTACCAAATCCTCAGAGACACAATCCAGATTTAGAATCCCATTCCATTTGAGATGGGGCAGATACTTTCATTCCAACTCTATTGCCTTCAGGCCCTGGGGCCATCAGCATAACCTTCAAATGATTGTCTTTTAAAGTTGTTGTTTCCTCCTTAAAGGACAGGTCCAGTATTTAGTAGTGATGTGTCTCAATCAAGGTTATTATAGTTAACGAAAACTAACTAAAAAATGAAAACTAGGTGTGAAAAAACATTTTAGTTAACTGAAATAAAATAAAATTAAAAAAAAAACGATAACTAACTAAAACTGCATTGTGTGTTTATAAAACTAACTAAAATAAACTAAAATTATAGAGAAAATGTCCTTAGTTTTAGTCTTTTTCATTTCATACATAAGCCTAGTATTTTGGGTGGATATGAAATCTATCCTCCATTTTATTTAGCTGTGCCCTTGCGCAGAAGTAACCTGACGTGCGCCAGATGGTTTATTTCACACGGAGTGAAACAACGTGAGCTCACGAGATCAGGATAGTCTCACCAGGCTAGCACAGAAGAAGAAAAAAACTAAAACTAATACTGAAACTAATAAAAACTAAACTAAAACTAAGCATTTTCAAAAAATAAAAAATAAACTAAACTAGCAAACCTGCTTTAAAACTAATCAAAACTAAACTAAAATTTAAAACAAAAAGTTTAAATGATATAAAAATAAAAACTATTATAACCTTGGTCTCAATACAGATATAAAGTACAATATTCGGAAAGGCACAGATAATGCCTTGGAAACAGATATTTATTCACTTGTTACATGTTACTATTCAGGGGCAGGGGGGAACATGCGCGTCATCTGCATTAGCATATTGTTATGTTGGTGAGATGCCACGCTAATCCTATAAGAGACCACTGGCAATGGCTACAGCAAGGCAGTAAGGCCACATTTTCATTCACCCATTGTCAGATAAAGTTGAAAGGTCAAGCAGCAAGTTTATTAATTGAGCTAATGTAAGCTGGCTAATCAGCAAACTTTTAATGGAAGGATTCGAACATCTGGACCCAGGCTAAAGTTGATGGGCTATGCACGTTAATTCTAAATTTGACCGATTAATAAGTTTAATGGCTTAGAGAGAGAGACAAGATAGAGACAGTCTCTGGAGTCACAGTTAGAATATGTAGTTAGAATCTTAGAATCTGTAGTTTTTATTTATAATGTGTGTATTTCTAATGCAAAACAGAATGTTTTATTCATAGGTTCATTTATAGGGTTCAAACAGTTCATAAAACGTGTTTAGTTAAAAATAAAATATAAGAAAGAGAGAGAGATTAAAGTAAAGTATGAGGATGTAACGGAGGTTCTCTCCATTAATTAAGACTCGGGGCATTTGCACTTTTAGCTAGTTTGCACAGTAACATTGTGGTCATAGTGTGATGGTTGCACATGGGAATAGCATGGTTGTAAATGGTAATAGCATAGCATGGGAATGGAAAATGTGTGTATGTGGGTTCCCCCTGTAATGGATGGTGTCCATCTGATTTCCTGCCAGCGACCTATAAAAGGCGCCCCCTTTGTCAGGGGGTTTGGTCAGTGATGTAAGGGTGGTTGCCTGCTGCTGCTGCGTCATTTCACTGTAAATAAACACCACCTCAGCTGCAATGGACCTGGGTCTCCTGCCTCCTCATTGAATCCTCCAACCGGAATATTGGCTGTCCATTCGTTTAATTGGTGGCACCTTTGTAAAAGTCGCACTGAAACGGACGTTTGAGATCATCTAACTTCCTAGTTTGACGTATTTCCGACGCAAACAAGCTGGGACATATGTTTAGAGAAGTTTGATTGGAACATTGACAAGTGGACGGGTTTTAAGAACTTTAGACAGATTCGATAGAAGGATAGCGTTGATTGACGGGTGGATGTCGTGAGATTATTGAAAATTAGATTTTTGAATTAAAATCTAAGGTACCTGTTGTCGTCATTGCACGTGAACTACTGTTTTCCAGGAAGTAAGAAATTATATATTTTGATATAAGATTACAACAAAAATAGAATTTTGTATATTTTTTGCCATACAGTACATCGTTGAATAGGTGAACACTATGACCAATTATGTGAACCAAAATGGGACAGAATGCTTTTTTCATTTCAGTGCAACTTTAAGGAAAGCAGATTAACCTACTTACTAAAGTTGTATTACATACCTCATAAAATGAGCATGGTTAATGGTTATGTTTCTACAGTACTGTACATGCATCACCTCCTATATTGTTTTGCCACATATTTAAAACATGGGGAAAACAGATTGGTGTTTCAGTATTATATCACAAAACAAATGAGGATGTTCTTATTAAACTAGATTTTGGAACAGAGAATGCCGCGCTGAAACTTCGCAAAAGACCGAAAACAGCTGCGAGAGTTCTAAACGACAAATGATGTCACCAAGGGTGTCCCACAAATTCATTTTGTAGCAGCCTCGTAAAGTGCAGACTTTCACACTTGGCTGTGCCCTTGCGCACCTCCAGAAATACAGTACATCACCCAAGTGCACACCTCAATGAGGAGTGTGGGGCTTAGGGTGGGTATTGGGACAGAGCCTGGGTTTAAATCAATTTGATGCTTTGAAGGCTCAAACATTGCATTGGCAATGAATATGAAGTTAGAAAATACAATTTAACGTAACCTCCGGTATAAACCATGCCCACTTCCAGTATCAGACAAGTCATTTTCTTGGCTAAACAGATACAGATAATGATGTCTCGGTGCATCCCTTGTATTTAGCATTATAAGCCATGTTATAAGGTTATATCATATAAAACAGCCTATATCAAAGTTATCGACAAACAGTGCACTCTCATGATATGGCCCGTCGCCTATATAACACACTCAATAGATCAATAGGTGCATTAAGAAAATCCCTCAAAAACACCATAAACACTTGTTCTCAAAAACAGGAAACTCGTTGAAGGTCCTAATGCAATGTACGATAAGTTTGTAGCTGTCATGCCTCGCCCTGCCCCCTCGGTCATGTGTTCATGTCATGTGTGGTTCTAACCTTCTCTCTCAGTTCAGAACTCCACCCCTTGCCCTAGTGTGCTCCCCAGCCTGAGTGGTTGTCTGCCCCGCCCTGATTGGCTTCACCTGTTCCCAATTGTGTTGGTGCCTATTTAGGATGTGTTCCCTGTCTTCTGTGCCAGAATGTCTTTATGTATTCGCGAGCGTTTTGTATGTCGGCTTCATGTGATCGGTTTATGTTTGAAAGTTTTTGCCTTGCCTCAGTTTGGACTTTTTGAATCTTCTGTGCATTTGCCTGTTTCTGGCTTGGATTATTGTTTGCTTTTTACTCAGAAAAGACTCAAGAACACCGTTTTGGAGTCATTCTTTCTCTGCATCTGAGTCCCTGTTCAGCCGGGTTACAGTAGCAGGCAGCACACGTGGAAGACAACCAAGAGTACTGGGCCAGACTGCATTCCCGCAGAGGTTTTTAAGAACTACGACCTTGATGACATCACCTTGGACATCTGCAACCGTGCCGTATGACAAATAACAAGCCTGATATATGGTCTCTCTCCAATATCATCCCAGTGCTTAAATCCGGGGATCTCTCAAAGCCCAACAACGACCGCGGCATCAGCCTGACCTGTATCATTGCAAAGATGTACAACTGTGTAGCAATCTAAGGGTTAGAACTATTTAAATATGACTATGACTAGGTATAATTTATGATTATACCGCAGTTATCACAAATGTGAAGGAATATGTATTTACTACATTAAATCAACTCATATGGGGCACCACCCTGTTCTGTATAGAGAAACAGATAACCTTTATCAAAAGGCTAATTTATCAGTCTGAAGGAGGAGGTCTTGACTCAATCAAGTGACCTACAGATCATGTGATGACCCTAGGACGTGATCAAAGCTTAATATTTATTGAAATAATACAAATCAACTATCAAAATAACATGAAAACACAATTCAATTATAGATGGAAAAACAAATGTGGCAATATGAAAACAGCAGAAATTAAAAGAATGATGTCATAGATTATCACAGCCTATCCTAAATACTCTAAGCTTAAACAACACTTGGCATCACACCACATCAAAAGAGAATGCAACCTTATGGGAAGTGTGTTGGAAAGTGATGCGTCAAGCAGCATTGTTTGGTTCGACGAAGGGAAGAGGCACGTGATGTGATGGTCGCTGAGTTTGATGCAAAGTGTAGTGCGCCTGCGCTTCGTTGAAACTGATAGTAGACTGTTGTGCAAACGTTGATGTTCGCTGAGGTTCAGAGTGCAATTTCAGTGCTGCTCAGTGTACAGCAACTGAAATGGTTCAGAGTTTAAAAGTTGCAAATGTCTCATTCAAAACCTCTGTTCTCGCCAGAGGTGGATTGTTTGCAGAGTTTGTGGAAATTCCTAAGACGCTGGTGTCAACTACACAGGGAGCTTAGATTCTGGTGTTGGTTCAGCAATTCCACAGATACAGATTGATTTTCATCAATCAGGCACAATCTTGGATCCTTGGTTACAGAGAGAAACTTGAGAGAGAGAGAATCTGTCCGGTCCATACTTAAAAAGGGCAGGAAATTGAGGTGTGTCCTGTTTGCATAGACAGCACCAATTGGTCACTCACGCAGAGTGAGGGGTCTGTGGGCTGCTTTGTCCCCCACCCACTCGGGATCATAAAAAGGGGAGCGAAGATTCTCTTAAGAATCATCAAATATCCCTGTTATGGTTTCAAACATATTACATTTCCCCAACATGCATAGTCAACTGATTCATAATTATAGCTTCAGATTGATACCAAACATTGCTAGGTTGACTTGGCAGCATAGAACCAGTTATTTACAACACACAGTAACACTTGGTTACAAATACAATGCATCAGTGCCCATACTTTATTCCCAGGGCTTATTCTCATGGTGGTTGCATCACATAGTTGGGAGAAAGTAATTGCACTTTATTAAAGAAACAATACAAATAATGTTCACATTCCTTTGTCTCACTGTGTGAGTCTGCTGTTGGGCCCATGTGGCCTCAGGAATGTGAGTGCCATGGATTAATTAGCCCAGGGGGGGAAAGAGAGGAGGACCATGGCAAGGAGAGAAAGAGTTAATGATTTGCAAAATCCCATTTCAAATTACCAGTCTTTGCTAAAGGGTTTATGTATGTGTTTTTTGTATGGACCAGTGTCCGATTAATAAAGGTGATCATAAATGTATAGAAATGGTTTGATAATAACTAGTTCATTATTACTGATTTTCTCAGAAAGTATTTGGGCTGCTACAAAGACTCAACACACGATTTAAAGAGTCTTACTAAACAAATAATTTATGAACCATGAAAAAAAATCATTCACAATTACAATAGTCACAATTACTTTGACTTTCAAGCCACATTAAACTGTCCTTTTCACTTTGACCTTGCTTAGTTCTATTCCTTCACCAGCAACCAAATAAAGAGAAATGTACATAATTTAAATGATGTGACAAGATTGATTTTAGAAGCTGTGTCTGTGTGTCCATGTGTCTGTGATCATGGAAAAGCCACAAGTCTTGAATATCCTGTACTGACCCCAAATACCCTCGTAGAAGTACTTGTCCAGGGCAGCAAATCTTTTTTCCTCTATAGACTGTGGAAGATGCTTGCAATACATAAACCAAATACACACCCCCTCTACCATTCTAACAAAAATATGTCCTGTACCAGTTAATGTGTTGTTACCAACAGCACTACTGATTATGTTTATACTTGAGGGTCTATCTGGAATCTCTGGCCTTAGAGACATAAAGTTGAGTCACTGAGCCCCTGTCTCTAATCAATGGATTGTAATGAATTGCTCCTGTCCCTTTTACAGAGAGCCACAGGGGAAAGGGCCTCAAGGGCTGCTATTACTACCTATCAGTGATACTTGACTCTGTGCACAGCAGTGCAATCCAATAAATTACAGTGCTTACTGTATGGTGCAGACATATTCTCCCATGTTCAAGCTCAATGATCCGGAACTCAATTGAACTCATTTTACAGTGAACTCCTGTAAGATTTTTAATTTCTCTTAGACTGAATCATTTTCTTACCATAATCCACTTACCTTTTTCAAAGTGGATAGACTGTTACGGCTCCGCCTCCGCCTGGGCGCTCTCCAGCTCCCACCACCGTTCCTGCAGCGCGCGCGCCACAGCCTTCCACTTCAGCGCACGCTCTGCGTTTCCTCCGACCCGATCACCCCCGCACACCTGAACATGGTTCTGCTAACCAGCTCCGAGGGCACGGTTCACCAGCTGCCACCACTCATCCAATCACCTCCCCTATTCGTCGCCAGTTCTTCCCTAAGATTCATGGTGGCAAGTAGTGGTTTCTATTGTCTCCGTGCTAGCAGTTGTGATAGTTTTTTTTTTCTTCCCGTGGCTCATTCTACTCTCCACTCCTCCTCCAGATTCCGGTTTGTTTGCTGCCCCTTTCCTGGACTGACACACGGCTTCCCCGACCCATTCTCCTCGGACCTCGACCACGGCTTGGATTAGATTTTCTGGACATTGTTTGTTGATCGATTGACCCTGCCTGAACTTGATTACTCTTTTGCCTTGCCCCTCTGTACCTCCGATTTCGTATTAAACCGCCCGCTGGGCTTGGAACTGTCCATCTGTGTCCGTGGTCTTGTGTATGGGTCAGCTAGCCAACCAGCCCCTTACATAGACTTGCACTGTGCATTTTGCCAAGATCAGCTTTGCAGAGAAGTATCAAAAATATCCTCTCGGATCTTGTAATGTAATTCAGTGCTCAAAAGGCCTTACTTCCTGGTGGTGGTTCAACTCGGCATAAGGATATGTTTATTTGCCTGACTTGATGTTGCCAATGGAGATGGCAGCTTTGTCTTCTGAGTAGGCTCAGTAGCGTCGCCAGGAATTTTGGGCTCCATGAAAAAGATAGTTCACTGGGCTCCTTAGAATATACATATATTGATCAGTGGCAACTGTTTTTATGCATGGCTGTAAGCCAGCGCACCTAGTATAGCGTCTGTCGGGTAATCACTCCCTCACTTACTCCCTCCCTTACTCCGTTACTCCCTACAATAGTGGCTTGCATCTCTCTGTTGGCACCACAAGAGGCAGTAGTCCCAGCACACCAAAATCAAGAAGGACGCCAAAATCAACCTGCTGATATCCACTGCACAAGTAGAGTAGTGGTCAGAGCATTGGACTCCCACCCGGGAGACCGGGGTTCAAGACCTGGTGGGGATGACTTTATGGGACTATACCCCAAACCTCCACATGTTCATCCTTTCACTCCAACCTTTTTATCCTTTACCTAAATTCCACAAGTAGAGTAGTGGTCAGAGCATTGGACTCCCATGTGGGACATTGGGCTACCCACCTGCCCCCACCAGTGAAGACAAGTGTGTCTCTAGCCCACTCAGGGGCTGAGTTGTAGGATCCGTGGCGTGGATAGTGGCGTGATGGTGAGACTCTGCCCCCTCGGGTCAGAGCTGGTCGTGGACAGTGTACCTCTCTCTGGGCCACCCACCTGCCCCCACCAGTGAAGACCCTGTGTCTCTAGCCCACTCAAGGACTGAGTTGTGGGGTCCGTGGCGTGGTGGCGAGACTCCGCCCCCTCGCATCATATTGGGTCGGGGGCAGTGGAGCCCTCTCGGGACTACCCACCTGCCTCCACTGGTGAAGACCTTGTTTCTCTAGCCCTCTCAGGGGCTGAGTTGTGGGGTCCATGGGGTGGACAGTGGCGTGGTGGCAAGACTCCGCCCTCTCGCGTCATATTGGGTCCATACTATAATAAACTAAATAGCCTAACTCAAATACTCATTGAATTGCTGTTGCTGCCCTCTCATGGCCGAAAACGGTAAATGCAGTCTATCTGCCTCTTGTGGTAGCTACATAGAACTGCAGGTTTTGGGACCACTACCTCTTGTGGTAGCAACATAGAACTGCAGGTCAAGAACGGGATGGAGGAAACCAGGGAGGGAGTGACAACCGGACATTTGCTATCATTACAAATGAGCCACGCACAAAAGGTAGCCTATTTCAGTAGGCCTATAACGTCATTGATTGTCAGGCATTGCTGCTATCACAATTCAATTAAAATGTAGTCTACTTCTCTTTGTTCCTAGGAACGGGAGGCTAGTCTAATAAATCAACATTAAAGACTTGAAAATTGAATAAAAAAATGAGTGTTTTTACTTGGTTCTCCCCATCACCCACAGCCTACACGAAACTGCAGGTACACTAATAAAACGCAAGCCAGTGCATAGCCTACAGTCTACTACTGTGAATGCACAAGGCAAAATATGGCTCAAGCAGCTGTCAGGATTCTGCAATTATTCATAATATCGGAGAAAGCCAAAGAGGGTTTTGTCGGTTTGTAAAAAGTCTTCTTAAGAACCTCTTAAGAACCTCTCGCGCACAGCAGATTATTTTTTAATTTGCACACTGAAGTTCCATATAGAATCTTAACGTCCATATGCCTTTTTTCCAAGTGAATTGATTGGTCAGCGGGCAGTGCTTCATAAATTTTGATCCATAATCTGGAATTTAACCTGCCTCGGAGCAGGTTAGCTTGGCAGCATAAATTACCACGGCGATATAGCATGGTGAAAAGTGAACCACCTTCGTAGTACGGATAAACCAGGCTTGAACCTGAAGTTATCGCGCTAACCCAGTAATCCTGTTTCGTAGTAAGGGGCCATGGCCTGGTTTGGCTCTATTCAAGCTGGGACCCTTTAAAGGAGAATGCTCTTTTTCGACAACCTGGACCTTATTTACAGCATATTATAAGACGTTTGACTGACCGAGATAGCTTTGGTGTAATTCGGAAGCTTGTAGAAGAAATTTAAAATCCAGCGCGAGCCAAGTATATCCATGTAATGGCGGCAGACGGGGCACCGAAACGGTTGTTTTCATCAATCTATTTATAATGAATCGCTAGTTGTGCTTCCATAGAGCGAGGGCTTTTTGTGGTTTTCACATGCCTCTGTGAGCTATGCACTCCCCTTAAACTACCAAATAGAAGAATTAAGTCTGGTCTCTTTAAAATATACTTTTTAAACGTTAGGGAGTATCTGCCGAATTGCAATAAACGGTGAGAAAAGGGCTCTATGGTGAGGTGTGCACTCTAGCTAAAATGCTCTGCGTGCCAAGCAGAGAATCTGTGGAGGAGTGTGGAACACATCACACATTCAAGTTACAAAAGTATTTATTGCCAACATTCAGCTTAATAAAGTAGGCTACTGTAGCAATTAAATTCAATGCCTTCATGTTGCATATTGATGCACTTATTTTATCATACGATACTACTGCTACTACGATGCTACTCCTTATGTCGCTGTAAGTTTCAAAATGATGCACTTGTGTAAATGATATGTAGCCTAAATTAGGCCTACTATTACGCTATGCTGTATGATGGATATTGAGAGATTTATCTTTTTGTATTTTTTAGAATGTTATGGGGCATTTACATTTCACTGCTTGCACGTACATCTTGTGTTATCGTCCACTCACTGGATTATGTTCTGTGAATCCTGATAGTGGCAGGGCAGGTTACCGGTAGAGAAAGCTCCTAAAGTACCTTGACAAACTGTATTTGTGCTAGAATTAATGGCAAAAAAAATATGGCTTGTCGACTTTGTTGGCTTGACAGGGCTCCCCCAAAAGCCTCCGTATAAATTGCACACTTCCTGAATGTATTGGGTCCACTCACATGCCACTGTGGATGTTTAGATGGTGTGAAAGGCATCATTCGGCCAGCCCCCCTGCAGGGAAGCCCTTTGGAGGACTTCTGTTACAGTAGGTTGTTGCACTTAGAGATGTCTTCTGTTTATCCACATATAGACCCCTGCTGGCAGATGCCACAAATGTGCAGCAGAGCAGGAACTTGCCACTTTCCTGTCTTGTACTTTACCTTCATATGAAATATAGATTCCATTATGGCTCACTCTCAGATGCTACTATAATCCATCATCTGTAGAGGCAGTGCTCTTCATGCTTTAAACTTAACTGAACACAAGCTGTGCCTCACAATTGACCTTTTAAAGGAAAGATTATGCAGTGTTCAGCATATGCTCTAATTACAGAGTTGACTAGTGCAAGCATCAAATCCATTAGGCTGCATGTTATTTGGCAAGCCCTACCATTTAAAAATGACTATATCCATACATCTACTTCAGAGATCGGCAACCTTTACTGTCAAAACAGTCATTTTTGGCCAAAAAATAAATACAAAATCTTACTGGAGACGCAAAACATTTTTTTGAGCCTTATAATGAAGGCAATGTTTTCCCCTTAGATTTGTTTTCAGGCTTGGTGGTACGGAGCCAGGGAGGGGGATGTGACACATTGGGGGGGTTGAGGGTCCTCCCCCTTTCCTGGGGAAAGGCTGTGTGGGTGATTTGTGTTCATGAGAGATGATGGAGGTACATTCTGCAATATTTAATGTTTGAAGGCACTTAAATTTGATTGATTCAAATTTCATTCAGTGAAAGAAATTTACATGTATTATTCAACAATGTATCTTACCATGAATCTTTATTTCTGAAACAGGATAATAATGTTTGAGAACACATTGTGTTTCCAAAAATGGCGCAGTTATGGTTGCTGTAGTAACTCCATAACACCATAGAATTAGGTGTTTTGTTAACAATGCTAATCTAATGCTAACTGACGCTTTCGATAGAAGGTCAGTGTGATGCACACAATCTCCTTTACATATTTTAGGGGTGTACGTACCAGGGTCATGCAGAATAGAGCAGGAACTCCAAACGCAAGCTTAAAATCAACTGTGTCCTGCATTTCAGATATCACTGTGCAGTCCATCTGGAGCCTCAATTGAGAGCATCCACAAAACAACAGTAGGCTTATTCATGATTGTTGTTCTTGATGCCTTCCATCTTTGTCCTGAATCAGATTGAATATTTTGCTCAGGTGGTCAACGATCCCTTTGCATCAGAATGACAATGTTTCTCCTTCTGTAGCCTACTCCAACTACAATGGGAAGGAAGGAAACAGGATTTCAAGGTGGTCTTTCTAAAGACACACTGAATGTGATTAAGCCTCACTCTCATGGTAAAATCAGAAGAAGATGAGTGGATTGCTTCTGTTCTCTGGGTAATGCATCAATAACCTCTATACTCAATAGAGTAATACCAACCCGATCTCACCCGTCTGCGTCCAAATCGCACACGTTTACCACCGTCCAATACATATGCCAATGTCAAATTCTGCATGCGATCCATACGCCAGACCGGGTTGCAACTGGTGGTCCACCTACAGTACCATGCATGCGTGGAGGTGCACAGGCAACGAGCATTGAGCACATCCACATGGGAAGGGGAATTGCGATATGCGGAGCGCACCCAATCAGCGCCGTCCGAGTTTCTCCACTCCTCAGTGCAACCTTGTGAATCAGCCTGATCCCTGTGTCCACGTGTGACCCTTGTGTTGATGTGGATGGTGCTTGTGTAGCCTACACTGTAAATAGCTAGCTGTAACTCTAGCTAGCTAACAATAGCTAATGTTGAACAGTAGCTACCTAGTAAGAATGGTAGCTAGTTCACTAGAAGTGTTATCTATACTAAAAAATATATATATATATGTCTGAGTCACTCCAGTCTATCTATATTGCGTTTGTTAAATTAAAAATATAAATATAATGAAAAATATAAATGTTTGGAGGAGTACATATTTACAATGACATATTTACAGGTCATTGTGCGGTGCAGTTAGGGAGGAAGCAGGAAAGGCATTGGGAGGGAGGCGGTTAGCGCTAGATTAATCTTCTCGTCCTCATCCTGAGTCTTTTCAGAATCCTTGATAGTGTGTGTGCTTCAGTAGGGAAGCCCTAAGCGGCCATGCATTCATACATTTTTTCCCTCCGTTTTCTTGTGATAACGAGTTAATTTTCTGTTTTCTCGTGATAACGAGATAATTTAATTTGTTTTCTCGTGATAACGGGATCATTTTCTCGAGATCTCGAGATAACCAAACTTTGTTTTCTCAAGAAAAAAATGTATGAATGCATGGCCGCTTAGGGCTTCCGTACTTCAGAATGGAAAGCTAACCCGTTGGAGGCTGAGCGGGACCCTGTCCTGAGTCTGTCGGGAGACAACACAAATAGACTATGACTAGACCATACAACTAAGGGAAATACACATGGAAAAACGGATGTCAAGATGACCTGTTGCATCTTAATATTCAGGGGTTGTCTTATTGTTGCTGGGAATTGAGTACAAAATCAGTTGATATCATTAATATCCTCTTCACACAGACCTGGTTGGTGTATCTGTGGAAACGGTGTGTGAGTGTATTGTACTGTATGTGCAAAGGGGTGAGATAGTGTGCCGAGGTGACTGTGCCTTTCCCCGTCAGTGTCTGGAGAGCAATCCTGTTGATTTATATCTCAGCGCTTGTGTTGCGTGCAGCAATACAACACGTGCTGCACACTGATGGGAATGGGTGCCGTAAATCTGCAGTGCATACACTTACTCGGCTGATGTATGGGTAGTACTTCTTACTCTCTGGCTGTGTTTTATAATGTAGACATCTCTCTCTCCTCTCTAGTTAATGAATTCATGTTACAGTACCTTCCCATCTCTCCTGGTAATGTTGAATGCCCCTCTAGTTATCTGCCTCACTGTGGCCTTTGGTCTCACTCCATCACTATGGTTGTATATTTTCTGACACCTACTGAGGCATACAGTATATGGTGGCCTTGGTTCTCCAGGTAGTAAATCTGGCAGAAATCCTTAATAAGGCCTGGGGCTGTGCAGAGATCACCTCTACAACAACATAGCAACAAAATCAAGCAAGAACAAGAGACATACTGCGTTTACAGCATACACTTCCAGAGTACATCACGTTCCCAGCAGGCTTTCTAAACGTTCCTGTTTATTATTCTATTGTTTAGTGATGTCAACAAAGGTTGATAAATGCAGAATGCATCAGACTACATTATATACTGCTACCGAGTGGAGGGGGTATTGAGGAGGAGAAAGGAAAGGAAGGAAGGGACGGAAAGCCCTGGAACATCTCTTTTGTTAAACTGGAGCTGAAGATACTCACTGTGTTTGGTTTCATGTCACCACTCCGAGACAATGGATGTGCTTTAAATTAGACTTTGTAGTCATTTTTTGTAAATTCATGGCCTATGCATGATCATGTTTGTTGGTGATTGAGGGGAGTTCAATACCTATGCATGATCATACAGGTATCTGTTGGTGATTGAGGGAAACACACTGGCCCTCATTTGAGGGTGGCTGTGGCTCAGTGGTAGAGCGGGTCGTCCAATGTTCGTAGGGTCATCGGTTCGAATCCTGCCTCCTCCTTCTGTCCAGACTGATTCTGACTGGCATCTAAGTGCAGCCACATAAGCCGATTCATCACTTCAAAATCCTACCATATGTGTCATACATCCCAATTGTTTGCAATTATCGTATATGAATTGTCTTCATCCGCCACATTTGTCAACGTCTGATCATTCATATGGCGGCATACCAACGTTTGGATGCTGTTGTACCATAATTTCTGCGCTCACATCTGCACTCCTTTGATAAATGAGGGCCACTGTGTGGCTGGACACTTTGAATAACACCTGTTCTCTCCAGAAATACAGAGCATTTCCTACTGGCTACGACTCTCATTAGTATGTGGATCAATAACTCCTATTGATTAGCCACAGGACTCACTCACTTGGTCTAAAGTCAAAGTCAGCTTTATTTGTCACATGCTACATCATACAAGTAGCCTACAAAGAGTAGTGAAATTCCTAGATTGTGAACACACTCTAAGGGAAACTAAAGGGAAACAATTTGTTATGTATCAAGATACAAGAAACAAAGTACAGTACGTGTACAGTTTACATAAATATATATATATATATATATACTCATATATATATATTTACACACAAAAATACGAATGAAGGGCATAAACACAAAGCTATGGATTTATGCCCACTGTTATGGAGAACTATGAATTCCTGTTGTTTTTGTGATCAGTTGGGATGATCTCCCAGGAGCATGTGCATTGTTTGGCATTGAAGCTTTGTCTGATCCAACTTTTGACCAAGGCACACCTATGCACCTCTGCTCAATTTAGTTTTTTTTCCCTTAAATTTATGTCTGATTTTATCCCATGTTCTCCAAATTTGGTAGCCAATTGCACCTGACTAATTGTCCAATTGTCCCCTTTTCGCCATAAAGAATTTGCCACACTGAAACCAGATGTGGGTCACTGTGGTGCGACAAATCCTCTGGCTTAGATTAAACTAACCACCCTCAGGGAGCGGCGGCCAATGTGCCCCTCTCATCTGGGATCTGGCAAGACCAGGGCGTGAACGCCAGTCCCTGGTGGGTAGCTGCGCCAAAACACTATCTACATTGGATTAAAAACACAGGAACACATTTCTGACACTGCAGTTCTACAAAAGCCATGTTTTCCAACTGGGAGTCCAGCAGGATGATTTAGTTTTAATGAGGCTTGGCTGTGCTAGAATCTCAAAGACAACTGAGGTTGTGTGTACTGACCCCCTGCTGAAGTCAGCGTGTTTAAATACCTCCTTTTACTTAGCTCATTAGCAGATCTCCACTGCCTCCTCTAGCGCAGCCTGTCATCAGCTGCGCATCCCAGTCTTCTGCCATAGAGAAAGGCCAGTTTACCTCACTCAGTTTTAATGAATACACAACTGCTCACTGCTCACAACTGCCTTTCCTTTCGTCTTTCAAATGTCCCCGTCTATTCTACTCTCACCCCATATCTCTGTTCCTCTTTGGCCCCTCTCTCTTCTTCCATTCTCTCCATTCACCCCTGTCAACATGTTATTTTTCTTAACTCACCTTCTCGTCATTTTCTCATCCTTTATTTTTCTGCCCTCTTTCATCACCTTTATATTCTCTATATCTCCTTCAATACAAGCTGGGCCACATAATTTTATTCCCATGAAATCCCCCTCGTATAGGGTAGCAACTAACAACTACAGAATGAATTGTGGGGGTGGCTATACTATATGGACAATAGTATTAGGACACATACACAAATTCCCACAGACACACTCCAAAATCTTGTAGAACGCCTTCCCAGAAGAGTGGAAGGTGTAATACTTGCAAAGGGGGGCCCAACTCCATATCAATGCCTTGAATTCCGAATGGGATGTCATAAAAGCTCCTGTAGGTGTCATGTGTAGGTGTCCCAATACTTTTGTCCATATAGTGTTATGTTTAATTCATCCCATATAAAATTCTATCTACTGTAGATCAATCAATCAATCAAAGCTTTATTTGTATAGCGCATTTCATACCCAGAGGCAACACAATGCGCTTTACAGAGAACAAGGGAGGTGGGCATACGACCCACTCTCTACATATTCCAGAGGGAAGCAAAAAAACAGTAATCACCCGGCGGCCAGATAAGTGAGCTGTAAAAATTCTTCCCTGACCCCTCTCAACAAGGCGATCGAGCAAGCTCCAGGAGTATGTTTGTCTACCGGCTAAGAACATTTATAAAGCAATACATTACATTAAATTACATTTCAGAGTAAGAGAGGTTAAAAAGCATCATAGGAGAGAGAACATTCTATGGACATGCTACGACATCCACAGCAGACACGGGGGTATCTATCGGACTCCGGGAGGTCTGCTGGTGACAGTGGGGCATCCACTGGACCTGGTTAGAAGATAGGAGGGAGAGAGAGAGGCACTAGGGAGAGGGAAGGCAGAACAGGGTTAGTAGCACATAGAGCCATACAGACCACACAGATATTGAAACAGGCAACCTGGGGCAAGCTCCTGGAGTATATTTGTCTAATGGCTAAGAACGTTTAAAGAACAATAAATTACATGAAATTAAGTTTTCAGAGCAAGAAAGGCTAAGAGCATCAGGTCCAGGCCTAAGCCGGATGTGGACTGATGTGTGTCTGTGTGTACGTGTGTGTGTACTAAATACTACGATATCCACAGCTCCACAGCTGACACTGGACCTGGTTAGAGGATAGGAGGGAGAGAGAGAGGCACTAGGGGAGGCAGAAAACGGTTAGTAGCACACTGAGCCATTGAAGCAGCACAGCTGTCAGAACAGAACAAGCCTGTTTCAGGATAACCAGTGTAGTAGGTTTTCCTCTGCGGCACAGGCCGTGACTCCAAAGGTCAGGACCTATTTTGGTGGTATCATCCGTGTTAGGCTAGGATGTGGCAAGGAGGGGTTGAGTAATATTCATTGCACCAGAGCATTGCACCATTTATAATTAATGTCCCTAGACCTGTCTCTCCCAAGATGGGAACAACCTAGAATGGCCAATTGGAAGTTGTACAGATAAGGCTGACCAATGAGAACTGCAGGCCTGTTGGCCAAACCTAGTTTGGACAGGAAGAATGTGAATCTCGTGCTTATAAGACATAACATCAATGTGATAAGCTTTAGCTTTGTGTGGACTGTAACCTGCTGTATCACCTTGCATGAAAGCAATAAACCTGGATTAACTTTTTCTCGTCTGACATCCTCTTTATTTAAGGACCCTAAATTACAGTAAGATAACCCTTCTTTGAATAATTATTGATCAAGTAATATGTGTAAATTAAGTTCCTACATCACCAGCTTCTGTACACTACTTGATATACATACAGTGCATAGCAGGATAAATACCAATGTATACAGAGGATTCACAGGTAGGTTTGAGGCTGCCTTTCTGTGTCTCAAGGTCCTAGCTAGTGATTGTAGGTAGATGAAAGATTTCCTTCAAGTTTTCATGTTCATATTCATTTCATATTTCATTGCTTCTGTTACTTCTGTCACATTCACAATCAGCTTGAGTTTATTAAAACCATTATACTTTGTTATGAATATATTGCTTTGATTTTGTACTACAAAGTAAACATTTCCTTTCCTGTTGTTATACAAAATTAATATTTGTAATAAAAAACTAGAAAGTGGTCACGACTGTACAACCTTGACTACTATGTACAGTGGTGTCAACTTCCTCACAGTGTTTTAATATTAATCCATCTATTTTCTGAAAAAGTACTGATGCTGCACTGAAACACTAAACTGACATTTAAATTGCCATCTTTTTGATGTTGATACTTTGGCATGACAAATGGAGGAGACAATTGAGTGCGGAGGTTGTGGTGTAATTAGTGCTGCCAGCCTAGAGTGGGTATATGTTTGGGGGGGGTGGGAGGACAAGAGCAGACCTATCTGTTTGAGGTTCTCTCCAAAGACACTGTCAACAGTCACTCAGCACCATTCTTCACACTGACTCATCTGAGCTACATAACATGTATGTGTACCACACTAAAAAGATAACTCACTACACACAGGTAATATTACACTGTAGTTTAATTTATCAAATAATTTATTTATCATTAGGCAACGACAATCAATGGATCATCTATGACCTAGCTGCCACAGTACTAGTATTCATGTAGTTGATTTTCACAGTACCAATATCTTCACTGGATCAATAACCAAAAATTGCCCCATGATGTGACAGTAAATACGTATGTCTGCTTTCCTTGAATCCTGTGTGTTTGAGGTGGACTGTCTGTCTGTCTGTCTTGCCCATTATCTCCTTGCGCAGTCCAATACTAAATGACTATGACTCTCAGTACCCCATGCCTTCTGATCTAATCCTGTGCTCAGGGGATCCAATTTCTCTCTAACAGTTGGCATCAGTGTTTCCTGTGGATTTGATCTCTTGGTGTGGTGGTGCCAAGCTCAAGACTGACAAAATAGGGAGGATTTCTATACCAAAGCGGGAGTCTGGGGGCTCCTCCCCCAGAAAAAAAAAGGTTCCGAAACTTTGTTCCCTGTATTCTGGTGACTTTTAAAGAATGAAAATAACAAAATCGGGAAATATATACCAAAAAGTATACTGAAACAGCATGTTTAGCCTACATGAAATATGATTTCTTTAATTTTGAGTTATGGGGTGAGAATAATAGAATGTTTTATTTAAAAAAAAAAAGAAAAAAGTTTGATGCCTATTGATGCTTAACTGCATACTCGTGCTGTCTAAATCATCTTTCTCCTCTTTCTTTTCCTGCTCTCATCTCAACAACCTCTATCCTCTCCTCTCTCACCTGTCCCTCCACTCTGTGCTGGTCCTGTCTTCTCCTACCACAATCACTGCCTTTTTTATATAGCTTACATAAATAATAGGGTCGATTAGGCTATGCTTAACTGATATTTTGTTGCATTTGCTGTTGCTTTGACTGGCACTTTTTAGGTGGCTGGAGGAACATTAACGCAAGCTAGTGTCGTTTAACTTCCGGTTCAGCCAGCCAAAAAGATGGTCGCTCAATCAATCAGTCAGTCAGTCAGGGCAGCGCTAAGGAGGACCAAACCTGTCAAAATTAAAAATAAATACATTTTATTTAACCTTTATTTATACAGGTAAAAAAAATAAAAAATAAAAAATAAATAAATAAATAAATAAATAAATAAATAAATAAATAAATAAATAAATAAATAAATAAATAAATAAATAAATAAATAAATAAATAAATGACTCAACAAATGACCAATAAATAAATGAATGAATAAATATGCACAAAAATAAATAAATGAAGAAATGCATGCAGTAATGTGTAAATAAATACATTAAATTTGATATAAATGTATAAAATTATATATTTATTTATTGTTTGATTCATTATTTCTTGCATTTATTTCCATATTCATTTATTTATTCATTTATTTATTTATTTCCACATTCTTTTCCACATTTATTTATTCTTTGTTTGCTCGCTCCTTATATGCTAATTAGGGGGCTGTCCAAGGATGTCAATCATGGTGATCCCTTACTCCCATTGGTTAATCAGGATCAGAGTGCATAGATCGACTGTGTATGCCTGCCGTGGATCGGTTGCATAGCAACTACAACACAACTTGAAGCTGCTGATGAGTTTGCCAATCTTCCGAACTGATGGTAACGTTAAGGTAACGTTATATGTTATAATGCTATAAAATCACTTACTTGAAATAGCCTGCATTTTCATCAGAAAACAATTTAACAGGTGTCTGGCCATTTTAGCTAGTACTACCTAGCTACGTTTGTTAATGCTAGCTTTAGTTAGCTCTTACGCTAGCCAGCTACTAGCGTTAGATAATGTTTTGCTAGCTAGCTAGATACGTTTTTAGGTAAGTTATATAATTAGCTTGCCATTTTGGCTTTAATGGTTAATATTAGGCTACAGTAGCTTGCTAGTTAATGGGCATGGCTGTCATAGAAATTGTAGTTTCACTCTACCTCCCTCAACCTTTCACATGCAAAACCCCTAGCTGTGCTAACCTCATTTATAACAGGATGACCTCTCCAGGAGATCGACACACCCCAGACTTTCAGTCTGGCCTAGCGTAACCTTCCATTGTTCTATTGTCCCTACCTCAAAACCAATTCAAGATTTACCGCCCTTTCTAATATCACGTGTCTGAACTCTTGACCATTGTTGATGACGTCTGCCATTTATTATGATGTGCACAGATGGGTTAGCCAATTAAATCCCTGGAAGCGTCATACCTGTGTATTGCTTGAATATAAGACCGCGCAACACCTTTCTGTTTCACTTCTGTCGGATGAACCGCTCACGTGCGTTATCCTGAAGTCCTTGCGCTCGTATGTTTTCTCTTTGAGCGAACCTTGTCAAATCCTTTACTTTCGATCAGATTTATTTCCACTACATGGCCGAAATAGCTAGCCTGAACTACAGACATTCTGTCATGATACATTTGACCCCATTGTATCGCATTGCATCAGTGTCCTCTGTGTTTGTGTGTGCGGGAGAATTACATTTGTGTGTTGAGGTAAAACTCCCACCATAACCATATCATCAACAACCCCAGTCCTGCTGACACTCTTATATTAACATGCACTCACATGTACAATCTAAGCTGTCTCCTTGTACTGCAGCCTGGACAGTCTCTTTCTTAGAATACTGTCTCATTGATGATAAACACACTAAATATCTACAGGCTCCTGTCTCCTCTAGATCACACATAAACAGACAGTACACATGCACAGAGGATGTCCAACATGCACCCTGACTCTCACTCTCTCTTCCTTTCCAGAATCCCCATAACAAGTGTGTGACAGACACCCAGATATGCCGGGCCAAGTTCTGCAACAGGGAGTGTTATGCCTTCGTAGTGTACTCCTTGTATGTAGAACAGTATAGCACTGTCACAGGTTATACATTAATGGGTTTACCGTATGTGTGCTGTACTTGCATTGGATGTTTTTGACATGAATATAGGTCCTTCAGCATCCATTTTGAATGTGTAATACAAATATTATCCTAAGTGTCTCCACGTTTTAATGCAACTATGAAACAATAAACAATAAATATTTATTGCTGATCACTGTCCTATCCTTTGTCCTTTTTTGCTATATTGAGGGATATTCATGGAATGTTCCCAAAACATGACCAACCTTCTACATGAAGGTAACCAAACATGTACTGCTAGACCAAAAAATAATTCTCTAAGATCTGGGGGTGATATTTTGGCTGCTCGGTACCTCAAAACAATGTCTGCTACATAGGCAGT
The DNA here is from genome assembly GCF_949987555.1 of Borostomias antarcticus. Taxonomy (NCBI): domain Eukaryota; kingdom Metazoa; phylum Chordata; class Actinopteri; order Stomiiformes; family Stomiidae; genus Borostomias; species Borostomias antarcticus. The sequence goes on from NC_140234.1 coordinate 20,918,825, forward strand.
ATTGGTTAGACATGTAGAGAGGTGACTCCTTAGAGACAGAGTTTTACAGTCACAGAGATTTTGGTCATGCAGTAATATTCAGTTCTCTCCCTGCTTTGCTGTTGTCATACACCTTACACAGACAGGTTATTGTGAATTTACCCTGGCCAGGGGCCTCATTTATCATTGTGCATACACCCTTTTTCATTTACACCTGATTTCATTTACAGCTTCTTGTCTTAGAAATCGAGAGTTTAACATGTTTTTGAAAGATTTTTCAAGGTGCCCACCCACATCCATTGTATGACCAAAACGGTGGTAGAGCAATTATCAGACTTTCTCAAAAGTGCTAGTTTTGTCAACGTTTTGATCTGAACCATTGTATATGATCATAAGTAACCTTAAAACAGGGCTAAACATGCATTTTCCCTTTACTACTTCTTTAACTCTGGTCAATGGTGCTGACTGACATAATCACACTGCCCCAGGGGCAGATGTTGGTTAATGGGACAGTGGACATACATGTCAGTGAGGTCCCACAATCACCCGGCCAGTGATGGCATTACATAACTGTCACAGTCTCTCAGGGAGGGAATAAAATCCCTGATCTATTCTAACAGAAATTTAAAAGCCATGATCAGACATTTGAGTTCAGTGTGCAACTATTTATTATACTGACCATAACACACAACACAGCTGCACAGTGTGACACCCCACAGGGTTTGGGTCAGCCACAAACAGACTGCAGTTGCACACAAACAGTTGCACACAGAGAAACCAGGAATCAAGATCGCCGTTTGGCCTTCTTGGCCGTTTAATAAAGCAAACAAAAACTCAATTGTACAAACAGCACAAGAGCAGAACACAAATCACTACAAAACAAATCAAAAAGGTAAGTTTCACCAAAGTCAATGCAAAATACTCAGGAGGAGGCAGCGTGCCTCTCCTCCAACTTCTCTCTGGTAAGGGTTGGCCATTCTGGGGAGCCACAGTAGATCGCTGTTATTGATGATCAATTTGGCTGGTTAGCATCTTGACTGTTTCGCTGTAGACAAGTACTGCATTCACCAAAGAACCGTGCGGATCTGGCAATCTCTGGATCTCTGCTTCAGTCAGTGGTCGTGCGAGCTGAACCTCAGGGACGTGGACTCCTTCCTAATGGTGACCGTGTGGACCTTCCCAATCAATCCCATACTCCTGGTCTAACTTAAGTTATAGTTGCCAATGAAATTTAATTAATTGACCACAACGCCTTTCTCCTTTCAAATCCCTTCTTCTTCTAATGCGGTTGCACATCGGTCGGCAGCAGCTATTTGGGACTTTACAGCCACATAGTAGGCTGGTGTAAAGAGTATCGAGGTTTGAGCACTCTGGGCTTGGCTACTAATGCCTGGATATGAAAACCACACACCCCTAATTAGCATATAAGGACCGAGCAAACAAAGAATAAATAAATGTGGAAAAGAATGTGGAAAAGAATGCGGAAAAGAATGTGGAAATGAATAAATAAATGAATATTTAAATAAATGCAAGAAATAATTAATCAAACAATAAATAAATAATTTATTTAACAATAATTATTTATTTTTTAATTTTGACAGGTTTGGTCCTCCATAATTGACAACCCCACATTTGCTATCTATGAAGCTGTAGGTCCGCTAGCTTTGTGTTATCTGGGTTTATCCCTTACCTTTGTCCAGAAACAGAAGTTGAATCAATTGCAGCAAAATAGCTAACGTTACAGGAATCATCAGTGTAACTGCTTTAGCCACTGACCGCTACCATTAATGTTATGGAAGCTGCTGCTAGTTGTTGTGAGCTCATAAGCTAACTGATTGTCCTGCTCTTATTTTGCTGGATTAGCATTGGAAGCATTGGAACTGATGTGTCCAGGCGACAAGACCTACCTTAATTTATCAGACATTATTTCATGTCATTTCAATTCACAGCTATTTCAGTGGCATGGCTAGCTTCCATACTACCAGTCCTGAACAGAAACAAGCCAGCCACGCACATAAGCCAGGCTGGACCTGGCCTGATTTTATGTACAAAACAAAATGTAGGCCTACTTGGCAATGGGAAATATTAATTATGGCGAGCGCCCCCAGGTGGTGGTATCTGGTACATGTGTGAAATGCACACACGCACCACCATACCTAAACTGTATATAAATAAAGTAGAAAATAACTCTCTTAGAGAACGTTGATGCACTAGCCTATTACTTTTTGCAACAACCACACACAGCATTTAGAGGCAAGTCGCCAAACAGTGTGATCTCTAATCTGAAATGTAGTCTGCACAATTTTTGAGGTAACATTAAGCCTATGATTCATAATGGTGCTTCAACCAATTAATTATTTGTAAAGCCACTGTGGATAATGCCATTCATTATATATAGCCTAATTAATACTAATACAATAATTATGCCACAAGCTTTTTCTCATGATCAATTGTTAATTATTTTGATCAAACCAGTTATTAACAAAAGCAGCTATTGGCTATAAATAAATGAGGTATAATTGATTGAAACTTCAATTCTGTTAGATTTAAACTAAATAGCACTTGTGTCGTGGGATGCTGAATTATATAGCCTACCCAATATTGGATGACTAAGGCGGGGTGTGTCGACATGAGGAAATATATGAATGAGGTTGACTGTAAAGCGTTTCGAATATCAAATACGATAGGCTACGTCATAGCGATCACTGTGGATTGGCCAGATTCTAAGCCTTTTTTGAGAATTTTGCTACTCGGACCGATCCTCAACAGCAGCAGAGATTCTACAAGCTTCTACCCTCAGGTAACATATACTATATCTTTACATATAAAACCAATGTTTATCTAAAGCTGTTCCTCCATTAAAAATGAAACAACTTAACACGTTTCTTTCCAATGAATTAAACTCTCGACGGGTGTTGGCAGTGTTTCTCAATTCGTGACTTGGAGAACTGTCTGTCTGAAGGAATGCCGCAGTAGACAATTAGGCTACCAGCAATACTGTAACCTACAGTTTTGAATATCGGCAGTTAGGCTACTACTGGGACTGTGTTAAATTGTATTGCATAATTTATCATGTCAAAGTCAAAAAGTCCATAGACCATGCAGACACCAATGCACTATAAAGGTGCAAATGCAAACTAAATGTGCATTAGTGTCCTTGAACAGGGTTGCTATCAATATGAAAATTGACACTGAAATATACATAGCACGTGGATGGCAGACTGCCTCCTATTGTGGCTATAACGGTTTGCATCGACTTGTGTATAATATCAGATTTTATATCCGTTCTATTTCCAGGTAAATCTTATGGGGAATTCTACTCCAGAGGAATGATTGCAATATAGTGGTATTGTAATTACGTGTTATTCGCCTGCTTTATTACCGGAATAGATAAACCAAGACATATCAGACTAAATGAGTGCCAGGACATCCGAGGATTTGGCGCTTTCCATACCACACTGCACCTTCAACGGGACTTCTCAGACCAATGGAACGTGCATTGACCATATGGATCATATGTTCCAGGCTTTCTCGTCCACAGTCGTGCTTATCGTGCTTATTGCAGTTATCATTGGGATCATAGTTATTTCTCTCATAACATTTCATTTTCACAAAAGCGAAATGAGAAAGCGCAAGATTCAAAAAGCTCAGGAGGAGTATGAGCGGGATAACTGCAGCCCTAAGTCTGTCAAAGGGAAGCCAGCAGTAAGGCAGAGCGTAATGATGAGACCCGGACAACGAACCCCTACTGCAGTCCAGAAAAGTGAGCCAAACATGCCGTCTGACTTCAGTATGACACCTCCCCCAGAAAACGGCTCAAACGCGGACACTAGACACACGAGGGACAGAGATGAGCATGTCTTGGAATCTGTCGAGGTATCTTGATAATCACACGTGCTTGTCTAAAATGTGTACATATACAGTATATTCATCATTATATAGCGATGCAGTACTGCATACAAGCATGAATAGCAAATTGTAGTCTAAGGATTATCGGATGGAGCAACAAGCAAAAGTAACTGATCCCATGATAAGAACATGAGGACGAACCTGACTTGGATGGTCAACCCTATTTCGACTGTCACAAGGTTTCTACAACTATACTTTGCAAGAAGAGAGACTAGTGTATGAATTGCAGGAGCCAACTCGAAGGAAAGAAGTGGAATTCCGTGTACGAATCTGATTGCTCTAAGCAGTGTATAGATCGTCATGATGTGGAGTCAGAGACACGGGCGAGGGTGTGATGAATTGTATATTGTGTAAAGCAACAGCGACGCTGTCCGGTGGTGACGTGCGTAGTGTAAAAGCAAAGATGACAGCTCCTTCCCGTAACTCGTGTGGCGCTGTCCAGTGCTGAAATTTTGAGGCAACATTTTCAAAGGCCTTCCGTTATCTTCTTCGACGTCATGCAGATGTAGTTCTCCAGTGCTGTTCATTTTGGCATAGTAGCAATGTAGTGCTTTGCAGATGGCATCAAAGACGGCTATTACAGATTTTCTTAGGTCTTCATAGACTACAGGGATTTTGGAGGGAAAAACCTATGTTTAATGCTGTCATTGTCATTTAGTCGGACATATAGGACCTTTTTCTTATAGCCTACTTTTTGAGACTATTTATGTACTTGCTGCTGTTAGTGGTAGGCCTAGTATAGCCTTGTTCTACCGTAGTCAGTGCGCTGTATACTAATAGCGATATTTAAGTGTTCTTAAAGAGTTCAGTCTTAGCCTACAGGTCTCGATTTCTTGCTTTCGTTTTGCTTTTGGACAATCTAGATGAAAATTTATCATTTCTGTTTTAGAATAGGAATATGAAAGTGTTATGTAATAAATACATTTTTCAACATTTAAATTTCCCACCTCCTCCTGTCCACATGTCGAATTGTCCTTAGGCAAGACACTGAACTCCAAATTGCTCCCAATGAGCAGGCTAGCACCTTGCATGGCAGCTGCCGCCATTAGTGTTTGAATGTGTGTGTGAATGGGTGAATGAGAGGCCACTGTAAAGCTCTTTGGATAAAAGCGCTATATAAGTGCATACCATTTACCATTTACCATCTCTTTTTCTTTCTTCAAAAATGAATTAGGGGCACAATAACATTTGTATGACAATTCTTAAATAACAATCATAATAGATGGCCCTTATTATTGCTCTTAATTACTGATTATTGTCATAATGATTGCTACACAGGTATATGTTTATTGGCTATAATATTTACTTGCACCTCCACGAGGCACACAAGTAGGACGTTCACTGCTGTGTGTGTGTGTGTGTGTGTGTGTGTGTGTGTGTGTGTGTGTGTGTGTGTGTGTGTGTGTGTGTGTGTGTGTGTGTGTGGTTGTGCACTGTATGTATGTGGGTGGCTGGCTGGCTGAATGGGTATGTTGTTTGCACGATAGCTCGAAAGCAAATAACCCTACGATGTCCATATTTGGTACATATATTCCGCCCAAGGTACCCTGGACCTGATAAGATTTTGGAGCCGATCTGAATTACAGGGCGGATCCACAAATTTCTCTTTCGCTGTGAGTGTATAGGAGTTATTAATACTTCCAACGGACCACCAGAGGGCAGCAACAACTACCTCTCTCGCATGATTTGACCATGGAGAACTAGGGATTGAAAAGTGAGTGGTCACACAGCTCAAATTGGCACCTCATGCAAGTGCAATTGGGCCCAATCCCAATGGTCCCCCTAAACCCTCAAGCCCTGAACCCTCACAGACTTCTTGATGTCACATGGTAAGTGTTTTGGAGTGCAAGAGGCAAGGACTCAACATGGTATAAATAGGAATAGGACAGCATGCAACATCACGTTACATTGACAACGCTAAAACATATTTCAATCTTAGCCTACTTTTATTGGGTTGGAACTTTTCATTTTACATTTCGATTTCACGTTATGTTTTTTTTGTAGGTCTACTTGTAAACTAGAAATGGCGCTCAGAGAGCACAGACCTCCACCCCTCAATGCATTTCGTGGCTCTGTGTGCAGCAAAATTGAATGGGTTCTAAATTGGCCCATGCTACATCCCTCCACCAAGTAAAAAAAAAAAAGCGGTCTGGAAATGTTCGCGTAATCCTAGTCCAAATAATGAATGGAGGTGAATAGCCGGCTGTGTTTGTCAGTCAGCAAACTCAAACAAGTGTCTGTGATCTTCCCCTACGCATGCGCACGCAGCACAAAGCGGAGTCTAGAGGAATCAGATTTCAGTTTCAATTTACGTGAAGAGAGTAGAGGGAGAGGGGAGGGGGATGTTATGGCTATAGCCTCTCGTGGCTAGCTAGCCTAGTTAGCTAATGTTAACAGCTAAGAAACAGAATTTGTTTATTGCCATTGTACTTTACATACATAGGATTTTTTTTCGACACTGTGGTGCTTACAACAATACAGCAATGGACAAGTGCAAGGACAGGACAGTGCATGACAGGACTCGTTAAGTGCAGTGATAACAAACATAGTGCAAAAAGTAGCAGTGAAACTGGACCACAAAGTCAGTTTAATGCAAATGTTGCAGGGGGCGGGGGAGAGAGTCAGAGGGGAGCCATGTTTATAAGGCTGATTGCCGTGGGGAAAGAACTGTTCCTGTGTCGAACAGATTTAGTCTTTAACGACCGCAGCCTCCTGCCAGAGGGGAGCGGTGTGAAGAGGCCGTAGCCCGGGTGGGAGTGGTCGGCCATGGTCTTTCTGGCCCGGTTCAGCACCCTGGAGTCGTGCAGGTCCTGGAGGGAGGGCAGGGCGCAGCCGATCACTCTCTCCGCAGAGCGCATTACCTGCCGCAAATTAGTCTTGTCCTTGACTGAAGCGGCGGGGAACCAGGTGGTGTTGGTGGTGTAGGATTGTACCATCATGGTACATGGTAGCTGATTTCTTCAGCTGCCACAGAAAGTACATCCTCTGCTGAGCCCTCTTCATCAGGGTGCTGACGTTCAGCTCCCACTTGAGGTCCCGGGACATGACAGTACCCAGGAAGCGGAAGGAGTCCACAGTGGCAACCGGGGAGCCATGCAGGGTGGTGAGAGGGGGGGGGCTGAGTTCTTTCAGAAGTTGACCACCATTTCCACTGTCTTTAGAGCGTTAAGCTCCAGGTTACTCCAGCCATACCAGGTCAGCAGCTGTTCAATCTCCCACCTGTAGGTGGACTTGTCCCCCTTGGAGATGAGTTTATGAAATGTAATGGTTTAAGTTAAACCATGCTACACTGAGTTTTGGTCCTGCCGTTTTTGCGTAATCCTGCTAACAGACAAACACACAAACAAACACACGGCACTGAAAACATTACTTCACGATAATTAATGTTGGGCTGTATCAAATCCCCTTTAGTTTAGATTACAACCCCAAGTACCCTCAAAACATTTCTGTTAAACTTGTTGAAATAATTTCACATTTTAACACACATTTCTGTTTTACACAAAATACCATAATCATGCTGGAAATCTCAACTCAAAGAACATTACCGAGACAGGTGATTAGCTTGTCATACAGCTTTTAACTGAGGAATCATTTTTAAGGAAACAGAAATGTATATAACTATGGCCAACATATTTTCAAACAAATCAAATTACACAAACTGATAGGTTTGATCTACTGTACATACAAATATTCAAACCAAAATAATTATAAGGCTACTCCACCAACTGAAAACATGAAAACGTATTGTTTTATAGCGTAAGTTGGTTGCTCCGTACTTGTTTACCATTCTTTTGCTAACCCTGTGTTTCACAGTCGTGGCTAGATGGGATACAGCTACGGCCTGTGTAGAAATGGTAAAGGCTCCCTTATATTCAGAGGCCATTTAGGGTTATGGTTAGGGTTAAGTTTAGGGTTAAATTAAGATGTATAACTGCACTTCATAGAGCTATGGGTTATAGTTTCTCTCATCACTAAGCTGACGGTGCTTCATAGGTATTTTGTATCTTGTGATGCAATGCATAGGCTTGCCTACTTGATTTATTACTTGATTTATGTGATTTTTCCAATGTGACTATGAGAAGGTAATGTTCATAAACCAACTGCACCATTGGTCACTCTTTCCCATCTCTGGTTGTTCAAGAATCATTTAATGTGCAAGATGGATGCATGTATGCATGTATGCATGTATGTATGTACAGTATGGATGGATGGATGGATGGATGGGTGGGTGGGTGGGTGGGTGGATGGATGTATTCTATATTATGCATACTGTATATATGTCTTGTAATTTAATTTAATCTACTATCTATATTTTCTATGTATACTCTTTATTCTGCTGTACTTTTCCCCCCACTGCTGCTGTTTTGACTCAATTTCCCCACACGTTATTCAAGTATCTACTGTATCTATCCATTAAAAAGCCTGCCATCTCGCAGTGGAAAGATGAAATACTTCGGTGCCAATGATTTCTCTTTGTGTGTGAGCTGGCTCAGTCATCAGTCTGTATGTTACCTTCCCACATAAAACAGCTTATTCAACCCACAACACATTAACTGAGCAACTGTCTGTTGATGAGTATATTACCACCATCTCTCACACATACCTAGCAGTTGTTGTTACCTAGCAGTTCCTCTCTACTTCTATAATCATTTATGCACAGTCGGTAGCACACAGATGGTAGAACATGTGCAATGTTATGCATTTCTATACAGGGTATGCCAGCTCCAGACACAAATGAGTAGGCCTATTATCAATAAATATAGCAAATGCAAGTAAAATATGTCACATGTTAAAGTGACAACAAGCTAATAAATCACAACCCACTTCTCTTAAATTCTTGTTCCATGACTGTCAATAAGCAAAAACTGTTGTCCACAAATATTTGTTTGAGGTTCTTATAATTAGAAAAGAGAAGGCCCACACTGTATATATGTCATATATAGCAGCCATAAACTGCAGCTGGTTCTCCAAGACCCACTATCAAATAATTGCATCTTCATCAGCCTTGTCAATGGGAACCTGAATGTCCAGCCTGTAGGCTCTCACAGAAAAAAACACCCACAGCTCCTCCAAGAGGACAGTGTCCCAATTACATTATTATTCTTTACATCTTACCAATAGTGCAAGGAAAAACACCAATTAATATGTTTTAATTGTATCACAATCTATCCTTCAGACTCCATCCCTTAGCTTGTGATGTAGGAACTTCATTTACACATATTACTTGATCAATAATTATTCAAAGAAGGGTTATCTTACTGTAATTTAGGGTCCTTAAATAAAGAGGATGTCAGACGAGAAAACGTTAATCCAGGTTTATTGCTTTCATGCAAGGTGATACAGCAGGTTACAGTCCACACAAAGCTGAGCTTATCACATTGATGTTATGTCTTATAAGCACGAGATTTACATTCTTCCTGCCTAAACTAGGTTTGGCCAACAGGCCTACAGTTTTCATTGGTCAGCCATATCAGTACAGATTTCCCTGTAGATAACCCTAACCCTAACCCATTTTCTAGGTTGTTCCCATCTTGGGAAGAGACAGGTCTCCGGACATGGAATTATAAATGGTGCAATGCTCTGGTGCAATGAATATTACTCAACCCCTCCTTTCCACATCCTAACCTAACACGGATGACACCACCAAAATAGATCCTGACCTTTGGAGTCACGGCCTGTACTGCAGAGGAAAACCTACTACACTTGTACTAAAATTGCTTCACTGTTTCTATACTGCAAATCAAATCAACCTGGTGCCGAAGCTGAGAGGTGTAGGCCTGAGCAGCTCCATATGCAATTGGACTTTGGACTTCCCTCACTGATAGACCACAAGTGGTAAGAATAGGCAGCAACACCTCTTCCACACTGAACATCAGCAGAGGAGTCTCTCGAGGCTGCTGGCCTGAGCTCCAGGCTGTACTTACTGTACACCCACGACTGCTCAGTCAAGCACAGCAGCAATCAAATCATCAAGTTTGCAGACGAGGGACGACAACACTGTGACAAGCCTGATCTCCCCCAATGTCTCATCTGAATCAGCCTTCCTCCAGGAGGTGTCAGACCGTAATCACCGTAATGTCAGACCGACGTAGCTGTAATCTTTATTCTGATGAAAATCGAGTAAGATCAAAATGTTAATAAAGATACTTATAAACTGTCCTCTCTGCCGGTGTTCGGACTCTATTTTGCCCATTGTGACGCTTGTCTTTTCATCCAGCACCCGTTCTAGTGGTGGTGCCAGTGTCTTTTTATTTCTAAGACAACAACCTGGCCCTGAACATTAGCAAGACAAAGATGATTGTGGACTTCAGGAGAGGATGAAAAAGCCACCCCCCATCCCTATCATCATCAACAGGGAGGAAGTGGAGAGAGTGAGCCACATCCAATTCCTAGGGATGCAGATCTCTAATGACCTGACCTGGACACACAACACAGAGCCCATCCTAAAGAAGGCATAACAACGCCTTTACGTTCTGAGGTACCTGCAGAGATGTGGTATGAGCACAAAAACACTTGTGAACTTCTAACGTAGCATCATTGAAAATGTCCTGACTGGAGGCATCACAGCCTCACGTGGCAACACCACCCGCCATGACAGGAATACCATCCAGAGGGTGGTGAAGACAGCACAGAAGAGCATCGGTGTGGAGCTCCCAGCCATTTCTGTTCCAATGCTGCTGCAGGAAAGCCAAAAGACACCAACCACCGGAGCCACCGCCTGTTCGTACCATCTCGTCGGAGAGGGACGGAACTGATAATTCTGCTTTGAGCTCGAGAGCAAGATATTCAAATGATGCAAATGCACCCAGGTCAATGTCATTACAAACAGAGTGGAGAAAATGGCTGCAATCCCTCCTCCTTTCTTGTTTTGTCTAACTGACTGATAAATTGAGTGTTGCTACACCAATAGAGTTGCTTAGCCAGGTCTCAACTAAAAACATACAATGCACATTCTTTTCAGCTATCAAATCATTAACCAAAAGGATTTGTTAGACAACAATCTGACATTAAAAATAGCTAATTTCAGTTGTAGAGCTTCTGTGACAGGACAGAAGACTGGTTTGGCTAAACATATTTAAGATGACTGAGACAGCCACCAGATGGTTTATGATGTGTTTGACAATGCCACCGGCTGCTTAAGATTGCCGGTATGTTTAAAGGGGTGGTGGACAAGTGAATGGTGTCTGTGGTTATTGGTGTGCAGTAGTTAATAATATAGATATTCACAACAATCAAAGCCAAATCAAATTATCTCAAAGCTTCTCTCTGTACCACTCTGACATTCTCAACTGTGATCAATCACATAATTTCATTAGGCTTACATGTTAATGAGAATATAGTTCTGAGACGCTGTATTCTTGCAGTTTCAAAACTTGGTCCTCCTATTCTTACCATGCTTAGATAGGCCGACTAAACTAGGTTATAATCACTCAGTGGTGGCTTTTAAAATGACAGACTTTGAATCTAGTATCTCTTTCAGCAGCATCCACTATATGACAAGCACATAACCAGGAATGCTTTTGACAACACTGCTGAACAGTGTCAGCCGTGTTGAATCCTGAATCTTGAACTGATCTTCAATCTTGAATAGATTGCAAGATCCTATATTTCACGGTGGAGCACTGCCTCCACCTAGTGGCTCCTCGGGGAGGTGAAGGGTCAATAACCTCTCATAGCTTACTAAATCAAAATAGGCTTCAGGTTCAAAAATATTATTATCACGTATTTCGTTATTGAAGGGTAACTGGTGTATTGGATATCAACTTGATGTGCAATGAATAACCGGCTAAAATCAGTGAGATCTCTTAGAAATGTACTATAGATTCTACACACATTCACAAAAGTATCAACTTAGAAAGTAGGCATTATCACATGCCTCATCCATAAGCTTGGGGAACCAAGGGCGATTTGATTCTACTGGCATACTATTGAATATTACATTAAATTGAATAATGGGCCTAGATTTGGAAAATAGTTCATCATTTGAAACTCATGGGGTGATATAAAAGGCGAATACATTTATTTTGCGATGTAGTATTTTACTCACCCAAATTTAGATGCTCAGCCTTCATGTCAGTCACTACCTACACAACAGCTCAGGCAGTGTAAGGACAACTACTTCAGCAACTATATTGGAGGTCCCTCTTTTCCCCCCGTTGCTTTCTCCTGGACAGCAATCACGGCAATGGCGGACTACGATAACTACGATGACCGGGATCGGGCTTACGGTAGCTTTGGTGGAGGACGAGGGTAAGAAAATGCCTCTGTGAATAAAGTGTCGGCGTTGCATTGGGATAATGCACGAAAATGACACTGCCTCACGTTTATACAGAGGCGCTCTTGAATTTCCTTGCAAAGGTAGGCCGCCAGCCAGGCAAGCTGTGCCGTTAGCTACACTATCTACAAGCAGAAAGCCTTCTCGCCGCTTAGATGAATGGGGAGCCAGGGGTGAGGGCGGGGAAAACTCGGGGATCAGTCATAGAGCTAGCTGGTTAGCTGCTAGGTAGCTGGAGATCAAGATGTAACTGAGACATTTCATAGCGCAACGCCTGCGACTTGATGTGCTAGCTATGAAGGATAGACAAAGATAGATCTAATAATATCGGTTGCTACATTCCAACACACGAGGTAGTTCCCTTTGCCTAGAGCAAGGCACTTGGCGCCAGCGGTCCATGAAAAAAATGCCCACATGGGCTGCATGTTGTCCTCTCAGTAAACCAGGCAACTGCGTCGAATGGCCGACTGATAACTTAGCAGCAGTAGCTAGTGTGTAATGGTGTGAACCTGCCGCGTTCGTGCATGCTCTGACTGCAGCTATCAAATACATATATTTGTCCGCTTTTTAAGTACCGATAGTGGTTTGACTTGTAGGCTATATTGTGTTCGTTTAGCTATCGGCAGTGCAACATTTATCAAATGAACTACCTTGCCACCTAGCTACTCTTTGCTAGCTAGTTAGCACTAGCATTTTAGGCCTGCCTGCCTTGCCTCCATTAACGTTACTCCTCGCCCAGTCAGAACAAATAAAACGCTCGTGCTATTTGGATTAGATGTTGCTCATATAACGTGAGCACAGTGAACATTAATTAACACTTATCAATTGACACTAGGTTGGGATTTTTCAATAACGTTAAGGTTACTTCTAGCTACCTTGCTGGTTAGCTAACATGTTAGCTAATAAACTGCCAGCTAACTTTTACCTAACGCAGCCATATATTAACGCCACGCACTCAAAGGAAAGCTAGGAAATGTCATTAATTCTGAGACTTTTTGAAGTTGAGCAGACATGTAGCTCATCCAGAGAAATTCAAAATAATGGATAGATGGACACTATTGATCCCCAGGGAACGACAATACTTTTTCCAGCGGATTGGACGCTAAATTTGTATCGGGTGTCCTGTTGTGCCATTGCTCAAGAGATATGTGAAGTTGGATAGATGAGTAGGCAGTGTGGGAAAGACCCATATGACCAACCTACCCTCCCAAACAGGGAACTGTGAGCTACACCTATAACTGTGAGCCTACCTCAATGATGTGCCTCGTAGTCCAGATTGCTTTGACACCAAAGGAATGCTGCAGGCATGCAGGACCTCGTCTGCATTTCCTTCAGCCCTGTCTTCAGGCTTGAGTGTCCCTGCCAGCAGAAAGGGAGCAGCTCCTTGGCTGGCTGGAACTGCCCTACCTTTCCCCATTTGTAGAGAGGCCGCCTTTTCATTAGAAAAACAAAACAAATGGTGGGTACTACAGCAAGGTTAGTGGCCAATCTCGTATTACTACCATGCCTCTCTTTAGCTACCTTGGGCAGATATTGGCCAACTTCATATAGCTTGTGTTTTGCTTAGACTACAGGTGTAGCCGTTAGATCACGTGTGGCACAGTGTTTTGTACAGCCGCCTCACAGCAAGAAGGTCCTGGGTTCGATTCCTGCATCGGACGCTGTTGGTATTGGGGGTATGTTCTCCCCAGACCTGTCCGTGCTCAGGTGGGCTACCCCAGTTTGCATGTTCTCCGTGCTCACATGGGTTTCTTCCACAAAAAGACCTCCAATATAAAAACTTGCAGAACAGAATAGATTACTGTCCTGTCCCTGACCAAGACATGGACATGAACACTTGGACTTGGTCCCTGGGGGCTGCTTATGTGGGCTTCCCACTGCCCTTGGAGGACGGACAGCTTGGATGGGAGAAATATAGACGATACATTTCTTTGACAACTGCTCCTGCTTGTGTGTGTGTGTTTCTTTGTCTCCACTCATTGCAGTAAACAAATTTACTTTTAGACATGACAGCTGAGAGTCCCTTGTAGGTGTTGCATCTTCTACCTTTTATAGTTCACTTGGAGAGTGCAAGAGACTTGTCCACTTGCGTAAGCCACCTCTCAACATGATCTAGCCTGTAAGATGGAAGGGCCTTCTGCTATTGAACAATCCTATGTGTGTGCTCTCATGTGGGATTTTGTTTCTACACAGACCCAGAGGTGGAGGTGGAGCTGGAGGACCCCGAAGGCAGAAGGATCTGCCCACAGAGCCCCCCTACACAGCATATGTAGGCAACCTGCCCTTCAACACTGTACAAGGAGACATAGACGCCATTTTCAAAGATGTCAACGTCAGGAGCGTCCGACTAGTCAGAGACAAAGAAACAGACAAGTTTAAAGGTCAACTTCTGTCTTTCCATGAATATATTGGGATAAATGTATATGTTCATGCTAGGGCTGGCCTGAGTAATTCAAGTATTTCTCTATTTGTTCGGTATTAGGGATGTGCGCAGCGACAATTTTCACTGATGACTAGACGGTGGTTTTGCAACCGACTATATTACTAGTCTAAAACAGATGCCCAACAACTCAGCGGCAGCCAATTTGCATTTGTTGCGCAGGGCTACTCACTTCACTCTCCCTAAAATAGTACTTCAGCCTGTCTTTACAGCATATTACTTTAGCAGAGGGCAATGGAATTACTATTTCATGAACGGATATTTGACATTTTAAAAATAAATAACCCAAGAATAGCACAATGTGACGAACTTAAAGTAATAGCCTACTTTATATGGACATTGATATAGCCTATTCATGTCTCCAAACATATTTATTTCAAGTTGGAACACAACCATAAAACCAGGCTCCATGCTCTCCTGTAGCCTATTCTACCCGCTACGGTGCGTGAAGAAAACATACTTGTCTGGCTTCAAAGATGATCTAAGTGGGATCACAACTTTCCTAACATTTGAGATGACACATTTTTCTTTGCAACCAACTCTTTGTTTATTTGTTTTCTTCAATAGTGTAGTGAGTTGGCCTGCACCCACTCCCTCAGCAAGTGAGAGAAACTAAAGTTTGCGCACAACAAATGAGAGGGATCAGATGGATATATGCTTCATCTGTTAATATCCAAGAAAACATGCAAACGAATAGACAGGTCTATATTTAGTTTGAATGATGAGAGCATGTGAGCGGAGTTGAGCGCCAAAAATCTTTTATTTCACCCTATCGCATTTGGAAATGGTCCCTTCACAACGAGACACTATACATGTCTCTCTAACACACAGAGGATATTAACTATGCATTTAGTTCAGATATAGGCCTAATAGGCCTGGCTATGAATACATTTCATTCATATTCTGACAGTGACATCCACCTCTGTCTCCTCCAAGCAACTTAACATTTCATCGGCCATCATTATCTGGCTCTATCATTAGGCCAATAATTCCAAGTTTAAAATAAAATGAACTTAAATCAAATGTATGCTTTGTGTGATAATGGCACTATGGAGCTTGATGGCCGGTAGATTCTGTGTAGGCCTATGTTTTTTGTTTTTTTTTAAAGTAGGCTCATAAAAAAAAAAAATCATTAGGTTATTCATTGAAATTTCTTTTCTACTAATAAAATTCAGTCATATTAACAGACTCGCAGTCAGTATTAAACATGCCATGGTTTGGATGAATAGTCAATTCTGATTGGCTGTCATTATTTTTCCAAGAGCCTCATGCAGCTGTAAATGAATGCGATTGTTTCACTGACAGAAAGGATTGGACATGCTTCAAACTTGTAATCTGAGCTAGACTGGGTCCAGACATTCGAATCCACACACTTCACCGCAGTTGACCGATTTGTGATCTCGACAGAGTGAACGAGTTGACATTGTCTGATCGAAGCAGAATTGGAGCGGGAGAGAATGGCGATCGCTCTGACGTTTGGAAAACACTCTGCTTGACACTCCATTGAAATCACCCGCTCCGCTCACATGCTCTGTGATGATTTAGTTTGAATGATGATGATCATCATCATAGTTGCACGACTGTATTCTACTATAACGCTGTAGTAAGGATTGGACATTGGTAGGCTTCTATCAACCTCTAGTTTATTGTGGTACAAAACAGATCTTAATAAAACAAGTGGAAGTGGTTTTCAAGAATTTATGGATGTAGCCAGAACATGAAAATGAAAACTACTTGTCAGGAACGCGAAGTAAAACCTAAAATTGGGCAAACTGACAGTCACAAACCATGATAAAATAAACCCGCACATGATTAACTCATGAACAAATACTCAGCTAGCAAAGCTAAACAATCTAGCTTACAATCTTACAATCTACAAGTAGCAGGAAGCGAAAGTTGCACAACAAGGAAATGACACCGGTAGATATAGACTGCAATGTTGCCACCTAGGGGTTGAGAACGAATACTATTCGGTATTCGTTCACTCATATCAGAGTATTCAAAGCCTGTAAAATGGTACTCGGGTCAGCCCTAGTTCATGTAATGCCCATCTTATTGTAGTATAACCATTTTGGTACATGTTATTTGATTGCGGTTTTATTTTTCTTGCAGGTTTTTGTTATGTAGAGTTCGATGACTTGGAATCCCTTAAAGAGGCTTTGACGTACGATGGTGCTGTGAGTACCAATAATACGCACATTTGTATGAAAATGTTTTTTGTTTGTTAGGTAGGTACTGTAGGTAGGTAGGTACTTTATTGATCCCTGTGGGGAAATTGTTACAGCATCAGTATACAAAAGCCAACAAAGAAACAATCAAAATAGGCTAAATACACATTCACAATAGATAGAAAATATACAAGAAATTAAAACACAATATACAAGAGTGCATATATACAAGTAGCTAGATTCCTAAGCATGTCTAGAATATATTGTTCAAAACATGCCATGGGTGTGCATGATTCAAGAATTAATCAAGTAGTAACTATACCATGTTGTTAAATGTACATGTCCTGTCCAAAGAACCTTACCTCCGAGTTGTTCCATGTCAAATGTGTAATGTCTTGACCTGTTCCTTCACCCAGCTCCTTGGAGACCGGTCACTCAGGGTTGACATAGCAGAAGGCCGAAAGCAAGAGAGGGGTGGTGGAGGATTTGGCTTCAGAAAAGACGAGAGAGGTACTTTTTGATCTTCACAAGAATTGTCTGCCTATCTGGCTTTTCTAGGAAATTTTATTCAGTCTGGGGGAATGCAATATTTTATCTATATTAGGTGTATTTAATTGCTTTTGTGATTGATTGGATAATGGGTACTGTAATATGTCGTAACCAAGACAGACTCAGATTCTTATGCACTGAGTGCTCCGTTTGTGGCTTTGCTTTGAAAATATTGCCTATAGTGAGAATACATCCATTCACACTACATCTTATTGCCGTCTCATTTTATTGTGCTTGCTGAAAGCAAGACCACTTAAAATGTCATACTTTTTTATAGCTAGTTTCTTCCTTTTCTGTGTCTTGTTCCCCCCATTCCGTCTGTCCTACCCCTCTTACAGAGTAGTCCCCAATCAAAGTTTTTAATGTGAAGTAATTGGTTCATTGTGCTGTATTCTCATTTTAATACCACTTTTACTTTTTCCCAAATGACCCTATAGACTACCATTCAATTTCCTCAACATTAAAAACTGGTCATTGTGGAGACAGATTATAGGAGAGCTCCTTAGTACATGTTTAAGGCTACCATACCCCCCCCCCCCCTCTATCTCTCATATTAGGGCTGTTAACGCTCATGATTAATCTGGAAACTTTAAGGCGTTGAAAAGAACTAACCCAAAATAATCATATTACCAAATTTGACCCCAACCTTAATGAATGAACCGTAGTTTCAAACGCAAGCGTTTATTATCTGGCTGAATTACTGAAAGGCATGTGAAAGTTATGTTTCACATGCAGTAATTCAGCCAGGTAAACACTTGCGTAAACACTCACTGAGAACACTACGGTCCGAGGTAAAGTTGGTTTCATATTGGACATCCAACAGACATTCACATTCAGCGTGGTGGATTTTGGATTTAAAAAGTTGTGTACACATTGCAGTGATGACATGTCTTTCCACCAAAGCAAGTTAAGTAAAAAACAACTCTTGTTTCCTCCACTTAGCCTGACTCCAGCCCCTGAATCTGAATGTTTGGCTACTAACCACTTTGTCATACATTTCTTTATTCTCACACCTCACATGTAGGCAATTTTCACCTCCCCCCTCAAAATACAATAAAATACTAGTATTTTAACCGCCTCAGGACAAAACAAACAGATTATATTTATACTTCTAGCTTTGCAAGATTTTATCATACACACGCAGCAATAACATTGACAGAATCCTTATAATTGCGACTTTATACTTTTGAAAGTAGCTTAATTACACAAAAAAGTAAGCTTGCATAACCTTGCATATTACTGTCAGATCCCCA
Organism: Borostomias antarcticus; assembly: GCF_949987555.1. NCBI lineage: Eukaryota > Metazoa > Chordata > Actinopteri > Stomiiformes > Stomiidae > Borostomias > Borostomias antarcticus. The sequence goes on from NC_140234.1 coordinate 20,937,398, forward strand.
GCAATGTACAGCCCCCTTTCTGGTCACATTCTAACAAGTGCAAATTTACCTGAATTGATGGGGCGTTTTCTCGGTGGACATCTATTCACATTCTAAATAGGTGACAGGGTGCGAGATGGCCCTGGGTGAATTAACGATTTGTAAACAAAACAATAACTTTACATACCCAGGTAGTCCGAAAATAGGGCTAAAGCCTGTAGAGGTATTTTCGGTTCATGTTCAAGTAGTAGGCCTACGCTTATATGGTTATTGTTTATTTTTCCTGATGTGTGAGGGGCTTGTACGACTGCAGAGTGACTGTTGCTCTACCAAAATTACTTTATTGCACATAGTAGTAAAAAATATAAGCGCAATTCAACCTTCGCTAAGCCACACCCCCGAAACGCAGACTGGCCAGTCACAGGACAGACTCCGACAGCGCTCTGACACTTCATGGCGGCGCTGCGTTGACTTCAATGTAAAAGTTTCAAATTTTCTTAATTTTCAAGCTGGTTTTGTGGACTTTTAGCTCGCTATGGTTACATTGTGCCTGGGGCACTTGTAATGGTGAAAAACATTTTTTTTCCCCTTTCCAAAACCAAAATCAAACCCTGAAAAGTCAAGTGTAGGTTGTGGATAAAGCTATGTGAACGTCCACAAATTCAGTTTAACCCCTCAAAGAACCGGAGGCACAGCCTTTTCTTTTCCAAGGTAATTAATTACTTTTAACCGTAAAATAATGCTATGCTGTTTTTAGCAGATGTTAGCTTGTTAACCTAAATTAGCTTAAAGGAGTAGTAAAGGGGAAAATCATGTTTAGCCCTGTTTTAAGGTTACTTGTGATCATATACAATTGTTCAGATCAAAAGGTTGACAACTAGCACTTTTGAGAAAGTCTGATAATTGCTCTACCACCGTTTTGGTCATACAATGGATGTGGGTGGGCACCCTGAAAAATCATTCAGAAAACACACTCAATTTCAAAGACAAGAAACTCACCGAGGTGTTAGTTGGCGTTCTGACATATAATTCGCCATAAATTAAGATTATAGTTCATCTGATGTTCATGCTCTTTTGTACCTCCTTTGTGTCACTATAGTCAACCCCTCTCATTCTGCCTATCCATGTATCCATCGCCAGCCTTTCTTAATATTCAATACTCAGTTTCAACTTCTGTCCAGAAAAATCTCAATACTATTCACCTGTACATTTGAGCTATTCATGCTATTATGCTATCATCTCCCCCACTCTTTCATCCCACTTAATTAACCATTCTTTCTTTCTCTATCCTTCCAGCCTTTCTTACAATTTCTATACATTTCTGCTGATAATTTAATGGTACTAAATAGTCATATTATCAAAACTAAATCTTTTGACTGCTTTCAGCAAGCACATTCATTTTATTTGGAAAATACTAATTTTCTTGTTTCTTCAAAGTGTTGTGTCCTCGACCTGTACACGATTCATTCATCTTAATCTTTTTTTGCTCAAGTGCATGGTGCTTTCCTTTTAACCCAGCAACCTAAATCTTCAGAAGCCTGTCCCTTTCTCTACATTTTGCCAGGAGAAGTAGAGCACTATTAGCAGCAGAGTCTAAAGCAGCATTAGTACTACTAACCCCTAGCTTGAGCCTGTCATCACTAGCCCTTGGTTCTGAGGAGGAGGAACCCTTACCCCTGCCCCAGCTTACACTTTGTTAAACTCGGACCTGTCCCCTAACAGGCCGGGGTGGCTCTCGTGGAGGTCCCGGAGGAGGATCAAGAGATGACTACCAGCAGTCTGGAGGAGGTGCGATGAGTGATTCAAGCAGTGCAGGTTGTAGAGAGTGCGCCGAGCCAGCAAATTCCCTTGTAGAGATGTGTGAATAGAATTGTTAATAGCAACAAGTGTGAAGCAGGAGGTTAAGCGATGTTTCCCCCCCACTCAGGAGTACACAGGTTCTGCACAGGGTTTTATTTTCTTTTTTGGTCATCATTCCCCATCATGCCCATTACAGGAGCGCCAACTCATCCTCATTAGTCACATTGCAGGGCAGCTCCAGGTGTTGGGCCAGGACAGAGAGTTGATCAGGCATTTGCTAATCTTTCGTTCCTGCCATACTTTCGTGCGTACGTACAGGCTTCAGAGATGATGACTACATGGGAGGGAGAGGTCGAGGAGGCAGCCGCCCCGGTGACAGAAGGGGAGCTGGAGCTGGAGCTGGAGCCGGAGCCGGAGCTGGAGCTGGCGGAGGCGCCGGCTCAATGGGACGTTACAGAGACGGTCCACCTCGCGGGGGCGAGGTGGACTTCAGAGAACCCTCTGACGGTAGCACAATCTTTTCTTTAGCTTTGTACTAGGTTCAGGTTATTCATTGATTATCAAGCCCTGTAAGTTGAGATGAGAACACAGCGTTTGATGTTTTTAGAATGCTGAGGTTAAACTTAACTGGCTGCCATTTTTAAAGTGATGAGCTTCGTTTTTGACCTTATTATTTTTCTGCAGAGGAGAGGGCACAGAGACCAAGGCTACAGCTGAAGCCACGCACGGTGGCCGCCCCATTAAACCAAGTCGCCAACCCCAACTCTGCCATATTTGGCGGAGCCAAGCCGAGGGAGGAGGTAATTCCCAAAGACGAACCATAAGAGACTGGCCAGGCCTCAGAGCCCAGGAGAGGAGGGGAGGGGAGCGGAGGAGAAGACGGGGACAGTGTAGAAAATGTACAATGCCAATGGGATACGGTAACGCTTCAGTTAGCATTCCTTCCTGGCGTGAGCAGAACCCCCCTCTTCCTCTCCGAGTTCAGTTTGAGCAAAATATTTATTCGAGAAGGAATAAAAGACGAGACAACACACACACACACTCTGAAAAATGATACAACACACCTGCACACATCGAGCAGCTTGTGAATGCATGTCAAATTGTTAACGTTTTTTACGTACACCTCTGCTTCCCTGTGATTAGTGCCTGCTTTGTCCTGTAGTTCTGTTGGGGGAAGGCTCATTCACATATAGGCTCTGTGCACCAGCTTCACTACTTCCTGAAAGTCACTTGGCTTCTTTATTTCCTGTCCAATATGATTGGATTAAGTGATTAATCAGGTGTGCGCTGGGTCTGCCGCACACCTGATTAATCACTTAATCCAATCATATTGGACAGGAAATAAAGATGCCAAGTGACTTTCAGGAAGTAGTGGAGCTGGTGCGCAGAGCCTATTGGCCACAATTAAAGATGGATAAGCTGGAAAGCAATCCAAATGGTTGACTTAGATCTTTTGTTGTATGATTTACTACTATAGGTTTGATTTGATTGTTGGAATTGAACAGATTTTGTGATGTGCTCTCTATGCTTCGAGAGCGTAGTTCATCACATTACTGTCCCTGTACACATTAAATAATGTGACATTTAATTTCTGATGTTTATCTGGTTAGCAGCAGTTACTGCTGTGCTTCTTTATGAGGCTTAGAATTATGGGGATTGCAATTCTCTTAAGAGAATATATTCAGTGTCCAGCCCCTACACACACCAACCAAGCATGCTTCTTCAGAAAAGTGTTGCTCCTGTTTGTATTCAGCTCCTATACGGTCTAACTAAATTGACGCATTACAATGCATTCTAGTACCATTATAAAGCCAGTGTTATTTTTTTGGAGCATGCAAAAAGTACCCTAACAATTTATCAGTGGAGCTGTTGAGATCTTATCTACTTAACAAATTTTAGTGTAGGGTTTGTTTGATTGTCGGCTCTTATCAATTTGTAACATCTCTCCACGCATTGAACCTTTCTAACCTTGTTTCTGTTTTTTGTTTGTTTTTCCCATTCTCAAAGAGTGCAGAATAACTGCATTATTCTGGAAGGCTACACTGGATCTACTGGCTTTGTTCACCAAAAATCTTTCAAAGACTTCTCCCAAAGAAAACTGGCTGGGGAGTCAGGCACTGGGTTACTCACTCTGCTCGCTAACACAAAGCAGGCCATCATCTAATTGGGTAAAGAGCAGTTGGACCCAAGGCTGCCATGAGAGGTAGGGTATAGGCACATGTCAACCTGACCCATACCCCACATCAAAAGGAACTCTGGACAGTGGCTTCAGTTTCATTCTGTTGCCTTTGGGTAAGGACATTGATGTGTAATTTTCTCTTACCTTTCCCAAGGCAATCCTTTGTGTTCACCAATGATTAGCAGTTTTAGACATAGCAGTCATGGCTGCTCTTTGGTCTCTTTTATATATTTTCCTGCTAAATTTCTGCTCTATTTGTGAAATGATAATCATTTCATCTTCAAAGGTCCACTGTCTTAAAATATTAAATGATTACATTGCCAAGAGAAATTGATCCTTTATTGTTGTCTGTGTAATTTTGGAACCCAATTTTGAAAGATTTTTGATCTTAGTCTGTTCAATCCAGGCGAAATAGCTTTCTGTAATAATGGAGTAATGAATAATGTTGTTTAGAAGAGCGAATGCTCACTTGATTAAATCAAAACATGGTTTAGGCTAATGCTACAGTCTTTGTCTTGCAATGTTCTTCTTCCACAGCTTGACCGTTAATACATTTTATCTGAAAGATGGATCACTTAAACCACTGCAAGATGTACCAGATTAACATAGGAAAAGTGCTGAACAAAAAACAACTGCTCTCATTTGTCAGATGGAGACATGGGTTAAGATGTGCTGTAATCTGCCTACCAGTAGATCAAGTGTAGATTGCTTTTGAGAACTTGTGTGTTGCAACCATTTTTATTTACATTTTACTGGATATGAAATTGAGAAAGTGATACATATTTCATATTGTACTATAGAAAGATCAGCTGTTTTTATTCTTTTTGGTTCATTTTTCCTACACTGTTTATGGCAATAAAATGTATCATCTTACATTATTTCTTAAGAATTTGTTTAAATATTGGGAGGGGGAGTGAGTTGAGGCAATGGAGAACGTATCTAGTTTTAGATAAAGCTCTTCGGTTATGACTGTACTCTCTCAATGCCTTTTTCCCCCTCTTTGCAAGTGTGGAATTTGCTCTAGCAACTGCATCTACAAAAGGAGATTTCTTCCCCAAGCATGCAGGGAACAACCCAGCTTCAGAGCTTTCCTTTCACAATTAGCAAACCATTTTAAGAAATAATGCAGAGGATTATGTAAATGCCATCTGGGACAAAGTACTATGCACCTGAGACCGCAGTAGCTCGACATGCAGGGATGGCCTCCTGGGCAGTCTGGGCCTAGTCTAGGGAACAGGAAACTGAGGATCTTAAGTCAAGATGTATTTTAGTGTAGGACCAGACTTATTCTGTGTCTAGGAAACCAACCCAGTGTTTTAATCTTTTTTCCCGCGAGTGTTTGAATCAGGCTGAAGGAAATCTCACTCTAATCTGAAAGTTAATTTAAGAGTATTGCTTGAAGCTGGTGTGTAGGGAATATAATTCAGGTACTGCTCCATATGGAAAACGCCCATATGACCGTCACAGGCTTTGGAATTTTGGTATCATCTTTTGAATAAAACAACATAACCGAATTCTTGTCTCTGTTGCTCAAATCGAAAGCCTTTTTTTATCTGATGAAGGTACCAGTATGAGTATCAAAAGTCTTGCATGAATGATGTATATTGCGTTCACATTTAATCGGAACAGCCTTGTTAAGACGAAAAGTATTAGGCCATTGTGTTGACCACATATTTGTCAATAAATCTTCGCTCTAAATTCAGTTCTGGTGTGTCTGCCACGTGTTTCATAATGTGTTTATAGCTGTCTAATATATGTGTTTTTAAAGAAAAAAATAATGCAGAGCTTTTTGAAATGTGCGGAATTAATGTACAGTATATTGCTATTTGACGCGGGTCCGAAATTAATCTTGTTAGACATGTCGGGTTTGGTTCCCTCAAGGGAAGGGCCGTGCATTAGGCCACGTGGTATTAGGCTTACGATGTTGGTAGCTACCCTCCGTAGAGTTTTTATTGTATTTTTATGATTCAACGTATACATGTTACAGATAGACTTATCTCCAGCACCTTTCTTTGTAGCATAATACCCCCATGCTTTGTAGATGTTCTGGTTTAATAAAGTATCACTTGTGTCCAATAGAGGATGCTATTTCTCTAGAAATGTGTATGGACTCGAAGCTCATGGAAGCTCTGCACACGCTTTTCAAGTTTAGCAACTAGCACTAACTTGCTACAAAGTACAATCGCCAGGGGAGGCTGTCGTGGAGTGTCGAATGTCACCACCTGCCCAATCTTCATGTTTCGTTTCGAGTCAACAAAAATATTTGTATGCGTGTGGACACGAGAACAGTCTATCAAGCCAATCACACAGAAAAGTTATCGAAAAGTTAGTTAACTAACAGTTAGCTGCTGACACGGACCATTTTGTTGCGACCCTGCCTGCCGGACCGTTTCGAGGTAAGATAGCTAGCTAGCACTAGCTAAAGATCACAGAGACGCTAGCACTAACGTTAGTGAATAGCTAGTAAGCTAGCTAGACTAGTATGGCAGACAACTTTTTCAATTTAGGAGCTAGCAAGTGTGTGGCAAACACACACACCCAGCTGTTACGGCTTCTTAGTTAGTGCTAGCTAACTTATTTAGTGCTAGTTTTGTGATGGTGACATAAACGTTAGACTTGTCAACTAGTAAGTTAGCTTACCTATGTAAATATTAGCTACAAGTTAAGCAAGTGATCAGAACTGTAGCTTGCTTTAGGCTTACCAAGCATGGGTTAGATTTCACATAAATCATGAAACAGTAACGTTATTTTGTTGTCAAAGATGAAAGCTTTCATCCAGCTGCTTGTGTTCTAGCTGTTTAGAGTCGCTGCTGTTCTGAATGCCTGAGGCAGCCAGTCACTTTCCCCCTCAGCTGTTGCCTGTTTTTCTGACCTGTTGCAGTCTGATGGGAGACATGTCCTCAGCAGCTGTTGCTATGGATGAGTGGTGACTCCTGTCTGCTCTGCCTGGCTTTGGCCGCCACGACAGCATATAGTACTGCACAGGTTTCTTCCCACAGAGTAAAAACAACTATTTGTTGTGAGGTATTGTTGCAGACTGGTCTGAGATTCTATGTTTAGCATTAGGCCTACCTCAGAGGAGAGATTTAAATAAATTAGCCTATTGTGGTCCTCTCACATTAGCATTTTAAAGTCAGTTTAAAGGCAATTTACCCTAAATGAGTAAGGAAAGGCTAGCCTCACATGTTACTCCTATGTCAATATTTCAAGTAGACGTAGTTGCACATGTGGCTAGGGCATGGCTGGTGGAAATATTGCCTTAATCAATCACTGTGGGCAGATTATTTTGGCTAAACTTCAATGAATACCATTCATAGTGAGAAAATAGGCTATCACTGTCAGTATAGTCTACGTGTAGTCAATTGCATATCAGGACTTGCCTGGTCAGGCTGTAGTTAGCTTCCTCGGGGGGAGATAGGGTATCATGCTATCAAGAACAGTGTGGCTAGCCTCCCGCAGCTCAGACTGCACACATGCCCTGAATTAATGATGGGAGCCCTACTTCTGCAGCCAAAAGCCAGGTACTTGTCAACTAGAAGAACAACAGCAGCTTACTTGTGGGGTCACCAACACTCTGACGGTCATTGATAGAGCCCTACACTAAGCTCTTTCGCTTGCCTGCTCTTTCGCTTGCTTTCTTTCCTTCCTTCCTTCCATCCATTCCTTCCTTCACGTATTCTGTCTATGTTTCCAGGTGGGGAGTATGTGGGCTTCCTGCTGTAACTGGTTCTGTCTGGACACTACCCCAGTGGAGAACACCAGCAGCAGCACGCGTCACCAAGCCTATACCAACTCAGGCTACAGCAGCCATTCCTCTCCGCCGCTCGCAGACCACACGTGTAATGCCTGCGGAGGCCGCTTCGACACCCTGGCCAGAAAGGTACAAACCTTCAAAGCCCTTCCCACTCCTCTTGCACTGCGGCGTTCCCTCTTCCAGAGTCTGAATAAACTTTTCATACACCAGCCTGAAACTGAACAGGCCTCAGGGTGAGAATTGAAGGAGGCGTGCTTGAATTTTGAGGCCTTTGGTGTTTTCTTTGTGTGATAGATTCTACTGAGGGTAAGTTCCGGAAATACCGGCCCTACATCATGATAGTATTAGTTTTTTCTACGGAAAGCTTTTGAAACTTAGAGGTGTGTAACAACAACAGGCTGCTGGATTCGGTTTCATCGTCATTATCTCAGGAAAGTGAGGGAAAGGAGTGAAACAGTTGTTTACGAACAATTGCTTTTCTTGGTTTCTCTGTCTGTTCTCTGACCAGCTGGCAGTCTGGTCTCCTTTGTGTGTTGTGTACAATGGGACAGGATGCACAATGGTCCTGGCTCACCAGAGAAACTATGAATTGAAGGCCTGAAGTTTATCTCGCATATCGGTGCAATACCTGGTATCAATTACATGTCTTGTCATTTCTTAGCATAAGCAAATCCCTGGTTTTACATGGCATGTTTGGCACATTACTCTGATCATCTCTTATGTAACATATTGTAGGCTGTTACATAAGATGCATTATGTTACATTCGAGGCAGTTAGAACTGCAGGCTGTTTGACTCCCTGTGTACTTTTTAAGACACTTTAAGTAGATGTTTTGTCTTAGTTTTCACTGCTGTTGTACTGTAGGTTACACTCTGCTCTGGTCCCTCTAGCCTAGTTTGCTTGCCTTTTCAATGGACCCCAGAGCCATCTCACACCCACGCCTTGGAAGGGAATGCGTTGCTGTTTAGTCTACATTGTATTCACATGCGTCAGACCCTGTAGTGCGCTGGCCCTAAAAGGATTTTGAGCGCTGCTTTAGCCCATACTAGCTATTCCAGTCAGCTGGTCCTTGCCTCCGCCCTCTTCGCAGGCTTACAACTAGAAATGTCATGAACTAATCTCTCCCACGTCTCCGGTAGCACGTCTGCGTGGACTGCAGGAAGAACTTCTGCGGCAGGTGTTCGGCCCAGCTGGAGTCCCGGCCGCGGCTGTGCCACACCTGCCAGCGCTTCCACGGCACCTTGTTTGAGCGCGCCGAGCTGATGAAGCTGAAGGTTAAGGACCTGCGAGACTACCTCCACCTGCACGAGGTCTCCACGCAGATGTGCCGCGAGAAGGAGGAGCTTGTGGAGTTGGTTCTGGGCCAGCAGAGTCTGCCTCCCCCTAACAATGTAGACCCCCAGACCCAGACTCCACCCCCCATGACCCCGCATGAACCTGCTCCAGCTCATGTCCCCACCACCACTACCACCACCACCGCACCCTCCACACTCCCCAACCCACAGAGCACAGAGCCTGTCTACCAACCACAGACCCCGGAGGACAGTCCGGTAAGGCTCCCCTAGACCACTGAGCCGTAGCATGACTCAGCACAGCAACAGCATCCTCCTAACCATTTACCATTTTGTCCATCACTTCATTGTTGTGTGTTGCATGATAGTAATACCGGCCCCCAGAGCATGGATGTATGTAGTTGACTGTGCATGGTTATTCTGGGCCTCTGCTCGTAGACTCCCCCATCGGGGTTGGTGACCTCTGGTCCTGAGGAGACACTAAGCACCGAGGCAGACACAGAGGTGCAGGGAGAGCAGGAGCAGCAGGTACGGACTGACCCTTCATCCCCGGCTCCACTTAAGTCATCACGGTGGACTCCATTCCCCTCCTTAGATATGGTGAACTATCCCTTTAAGTGAGATGGGCCAGAGCCCCCTTAAGACAGATGGTTATTGTGGTTTAGCCTCCTTAAAACAACCTTTCAGGGCTCAAAATTGTGACCGTTTTGGTCACATATGCTCCTGAATTTTTATCTGTGCGACCTCAAAATATAATTGGGAACAGTTCTGTTCTGATGCGACGTTTTTCCATTCGGACGTCCCTTTTTCTGTATTCGCTAGTAACACAATCACATTTGCCGGAGCTGTGAAAACGAGTGTTCTTCCCATGACTTACGCCTAAACAGCCATATCTCAACTTAGGAGGGTCACAAAGACATGGGTTTAGACTATGACAAAGCTCTTGACTTCCCAAATGCATCTAGCATTCTCATTCTCTGAGCTCAAGTTACCAAGCGCAAGTTATCGAACACAGACAATGCTTCCTCTATGGGAGTATGGAGCCTCTTCTCCATTCACTGACAGAAAACCACTAGTCTACAGTAGCCTACATGTTTGGCCTGACAACGTTTATTATAGTCACAGTTCCTTGATGTGCCCTGTGTTCTAGGCTGTTTATTTAAAAATAAAATGGCCTACATTGTGTGTGCGTGTGTACTCACAAACACACACAAACATACACACACACAACAGTGCTATCAAGTAGTAAGGTTCATTTTGAGCCTGGGTGGGGTAAAGGTTATTGTGATCGACTTGCTGTTCTATAGGACTCTATGGGATATAGATTAGCAATGTCATTCTTGTTAAATATCAACACAGTCAAGGAAGTGTTTTGTTTTGTGTTCACCACAACAAGTCAATTTTAACACTTGAACCATGTTGTTCATTTCCATTATCATGAAATTATTCCTGATGGTATCTGTGCCAACCTACAATCTGATTAATATTTGGCCATGTTTTGATACCTTTTTAATATCCATTTTCCAATAAATGAATTTAATTTAATATATGGTAGGTGTGTTGAGGATACTGAATATCTAGTTTTCAATATTTGTTCATCAAATAATATAGCCTACACAGCCCAGCTGACCAACTGAGTCAAGACGATTCGCCAAATATAAATGATACTACTGTAGGTCTACACATTAACTGATACCACTGGTCTATGGGACATTTATGACTCTTGTCGATCTCCACCTTTGTGCCTGGACCGAGTCCCATTGTAGAGCCATGTTTTGTTATGTGATGGCTGGATTCCCATGTCTGCATGGTCTGTTCTGTTAGTCACCTGTCAGAATGTTCCCCTCGTAGCAGTGCAGTAATCTATTCTTATCCCCAGTGATGGATATCCGTTTTGGCATGTCATGTGGCAGATTCCCCATAGCATTGCGAAAGCCATGTGACCTCTGACCAAGTCATTACAGATTGAACAGCCTGTCAACAGCCTACTCATATGGTCACGTAGACTCGTCTTATTCCTAATGTTATCACAGACTTGATACCCAACCAACCGCTGAGCACCTGCCTGTCATCATAACACACACATTGTCCTATCAGAGATTAGCTGTATGTGTTTCAATTGACCTTATTGACACGGCGGCCATTTGGCTCTTACGTCACGCTCAGGGTGGGAGAATGCGGAAGTATCCATAGTCCATATAGTACAAGTTTGACTATTTTGAATCTTGAAGTGTTATTTTTATAACAAACTTGTACTATATGGTCTATGGATACTTCCACATTCTCCCACCCTGAGCATGACGTAAGAGCAAAATGGCCGCCGTGTGAATAAGGTCAATAAGCAAAGCTCTAATGTTTGAAATTGACTAATACCTGTACTTTCCCTCTCCCCCTTAGTCATCGGACACAGAGGAGGTGCTGGCACCTGGCCGCAGGGCATCCCTGTCTGACCTGACCTCGGTGGAGGACATCGAGGCCCTAAGTGTCCGGCAGCTCAAGGAGATCCTGGCCCGCAACTTTGTCAACTACAAGGGCTGCTGTGAGAAGTGGGAGCTGATGGAGAGGGTGACCCGGCTGTACCATGACCAGAGGGAGCTCCAGAACCTGGGTAAGGAAGGAGGCCTGGGGCCTAGACGTGTAGCCAGATGAGAACAGCGCGCTCTGGAGATGGAAAGAGGTTCTTCACATGCTAGAAATGGAAAACTATACAATACCTGGTTGAGTACGTGAAGCAAGTTGTAGTAGGCTTTATTTGTTACCACCTGAAGGCTAAAAGTTCAATCGATTATTTTCTCCTTTTTCTTCCAGTTTCGAGTACCAATGATGGCACAGGTGAGTTTATTTCCTATGTGAAGACGAGATGAAAGTTGACACTGTGTAATAGGGATGAGACGGTATACCGTTAAACCGTGAACCGCTGTATAAAATGTCCACGGTATTAGAACCGTGACATTCCCTGTGTTTACGGTATTACACAATAATGCGCTGCTGAAACTTCACATTTCAAGTTGCTTGCAACAGTTAATTTTGTAATTTAATATAAGCTTGCTATTAATATATAATATATAGTAAATACTTGTTTTTTTATGTGTGTTGGGGAGGTGAAATGCCGTATACCATGAAATACCGTAAACCGTACCGTGTTACTACGTACCGTACCGCAAAAATCCATACCGTCTCATCCCTACTGTGTAATGACTTCAATCATTAGGTATGAGGCTTGTGCTCAATGTGTCACTCAGCAGTCCTTTATCAGCTAGATTCAGTGTAGTAAGTATTTGTTGTAGTGGCAGAAGCTGTTTCACTATTGACTGAAACTTTATACACAAACCATTTCCATGTACTATACATAGGTATTCAGTGCTGAACTGAAACAAACTCATTTTAAATGTCCTAATGGTATTCGCCCTGTTGCCCTCCCAGACTCCAGTGTCACTCCAGGTGTGGAAGAGAACCTGTGTAAGATCTGTATGGACTCACCCATTGATTGTGTCCTGCTGGAGTGTGGCCACATGGTCACTTGCACCAAGTGTGGCAAGCGGATGAACGAGTGCCCCATCTGCAGGCAGTACGTGATACGAGCTGTTCACGTATTCAGATCCTGAGCCGGCCCGGGACCTCCTCTTCCCTACAGCTCCGTGGCCTTGGTTTGTGTGGCCTTCATTTCCCCGTAGATTCCCTCCTCTACCTCCAGCTTTGTGTGACTGGGATTGTCCTTGATCTGAGTCCCAGCCTGCCCCTGCCCTCTCCCCCTGCAAGGGGCCCCGTCGAGCAGACTGCTGTGCCCCCTTTTCTGCCAACAAATCACACAAGTCCCATGACTGGAGACAGACACTTCCTCTTGTATTGACTGGATCTCCATAGCAGTGACTTTGCAATCTCAACAGCAAAGTACTAGCAATGCTATGTTTGTTTAATTTTGAGAATAAGGCTTCCCTAAGTGTCCTTTGAGGTGAACCCAGTGAACAGAAAGCTCTTGTGAGGAGTTGTGCAATCAGGGGATTTCTGCGACTGGTGCTTGTCATTATTTTGCATTTAGTTCAAGGATAAGCCTTAATGAATTTCTGCAGGGAATCTCCTCTAGAAAGGCTGCAGGGACATTCTCTCGGTGTATGTCCTGTGCCTTGAGGAATTGTAACAAGACATGCATAATATTTTATGGGTTTGAGAAGTCACTTTACTAATTCTCATCATGTACAGTAGTTGATATTCACTGCTCCCTCATCAGTGTGATCATCTCTACTGACCACCATACTCATCTGCACTGTTGTTCAAACATATGTTGTTCAAACAAATGTACATTGTCTATCTGTTGTCAGGCAATCTGTATTCCACACACACATTCCATACAATTGAAGAGTCTCTCTTTTCTGAGTGCTATACCTCAGATGTAGACAATGTATTAATTGTGCTGTTCCTCCAAACGGCTAAGAAAAAAGAGTAAGCCTATTTTCTGTCTAGAATGTTGCCACCATGTATGTGTGCAATCGCTGGCTGTAGGAGTGTGTGTGGGTCACTGGTTCAAAAGTAAAGACTCCCTGAACCAATCAGTCTTTATTATGCTTCCAACCTTCTAAGATTCGGTGCCCTTCATACAACATCAATGTTGACCAATGATGTGCTTGATAACCATGCATTAATACCAAGCACTGCTGCGCTTCATAACCATGCATTACTGACCAGTGATCAATTGTTTTGTGGCCTTTGAAACCAGCACCTTGAACCATGGTGGTGAACAGATACTGTATTTTATAAGGTTTCATGAAAATTATAGGTTTTTGTTAAAGTGTGTTACTCTGTTCAATTGAAAATGCTTACTTTCGTGATATTTTGCACCAAAGCCTTCTAAGTGGCTTTGCATTGCACTAACCTGCTAGAGAGAATGAAGCTTTATATTGCATTACATGATTAAGGAGTGAATGAAAATGGCTTGTACAGTATGCATCCACAGATATTGATTTGTACAATGTAAAGAAGTGTACTTGATTTATTTTCTTAGTAAGGGAGATGTCTTTTTATGTATGGACTTTATTGACATTTTTGATTGCAATTGGATTTTTCTGTGACTAATTTTTAATGACTGAAAATAAAGGTTTTTGGCCAATACACTTTTGTTAATCTCTTGCCACATTTTAATCTATACTCTTTGCCTGACACTTTTCAGTATAACTGGTTAATCCAGTCTGGTGGCTAGCTAGGGTGTGTGTACTGCATTCATATGCAGTAAGGCATCCCATGAATTCAGTTACAATGGCTCTATGGACTATAATTTGGAGCACTTTTAGAGGGTGGAATCTGTGTATTTTGTTACAGGTTTTGTTGAACCACTGAACAATGAAAAGGCCAATGAGTAATGGACCAAACAGCTAGTTATGGAGTAGATATAATTGTATTACCCTCCAGTTTGTTAAAGAATTTAAGCCATTAACTCATACACTAGGTATGCAAGGTAAGTGAAATTTTCACATTACAATCAACTCCCTATTATAACCTTGAATCAACTATATTCCAAAGTAAAAACTCAAATTGGCAACAAGACAAAGCAAACTCATATTGTAAGTACAATTCAGTTTTGGATACTATTCAAAGAACATCAACATAGTGACTGTTTCTTCGCAAATGAAACCATATCTCCAATCTGGATAAGAATCCAAACTGGTTGCCTGCTGCAAACTACTTCCTGGAACAAACTTGTGGTTTTGTATAACAGAATAAGTGCCACCTACTGGTTATAGTGATTATTGCAAACTGGTACAATTCAATATAATTTATCCATATATTAAATCTTCAACCAAGCTTGCCGTTTGGTGTTTGATCCCTTCATTTGTCTTTGTGGGGTTGAGGCAGGGAGATGGTGTGTTTGTTTCCTCCCCGCTCATGCCAGCAGACATCAAACAGCGGGTAGACCTTCCCCTGCAGCTCGGTGTGGTAGGTGTAGATAAAGCCCAGCTCATCAGGGCTGTTAGCATTGTAGAATGTGAGTGATCCTCCCTCATAGTCCAGGAACAGCCCAATCCTAGTGGGTTGAGTAGAGAGAGGTAAGGTGACCCGAGGGGCAGTGAAGGCCTCATAAACACGGCCCTCTTTAAGCCCAATCAGCCACACACCACTTTCTGGGCTCTTGGGCAGCTTGCCCTTCCTGTTGGTAGTACCCTTGATCAGGCCCAGGCGCCACTTGGGCTTCTCCCCGACCTCCACCTCCCAGTAGTGCTTCCCTGAGGAGAAGCCCCTGCTGGCCAGCACACAGTAGCTGTAACTGAAGCGTTCAGGGTTGTTGGCCAGCCGCTTCAGGAGGACTCCACACCCCACCACAGTGTCTCCCTGACTGAGCTCCAACATGGGGTGAGCCGTAAGGGGATCCAGCTTCAGACCCACTGGGGCTGTGGACAGGGACACAGATGGCGAATCACACAGAGACATTCAGACCCACACACCAAACAGACATCATACGATTGGGGCCAGGACCATTTCCTGGTCAAATAATAACCTCATGTAAACCCCTTACCATAGTATATACAGTACAGTAGAGCAATTTTGTGCCACAGATGGTCAATATTGCACATTCTGTTATGCGACCTGACGCATACTAACTTTTGATTTGTCTCCTTACCAGGCAGAACCCTCCTGTGTAATCTCTTCCACACTGAGATCTTGACGTCGTTGTGATTGAACCCTGGTTTGAAGTTGATGGAACTGTAGGTCCTCTCGTCTCTCCGTTGTCTTTGCTGACATTCTCGGAATCTAGATTACAGATCAAGCAAGAAAGTGATGTACCCATCAGTTAGGTACACAAAGATAAACATGAAGTAAAGGCTACATCTTTATCTTATCAAAGTCTAATTCAACAGAGGATGTTCCTTACCTAGGAGCAATCGATCCATATTTCTGCGAGGAAAGGTCAAAGATAATATTTGATTATTTCAAATTTCCACTCCATGGAAGTGCTATGTCTACTCGGGGGTCTACTGGGGCTCTGCAGTCTAAACACCCACCACGATGAAGTCCAGGTGACTCTCGTTGCTCAGGGCCTCCAGTGTTCCCTCGGCCTCCTGGAACTTGGCCAGGATATGGGTGAGATCATCCGCCTGGATCTGGATGGAGGAGATGATGCCCGCTGCCGTGCTCTCTACCCTCTGCATGAACCCAGCCTCCTCCAGCTCCAGGCAGCGCCGCAGCTCCCCAAACTCCTTACGGATAACCCACTTCAGCACGTCCGACTCATTCTGACAGCAGGAGAGGACGGGAGGGGCTGCTTAACATACGCAGGTCTCAGACATCACCTGACTGCCCTTTCTATCTGCCTGGGCCTGACGTGATGTGTCTGTCTTTAGTCATATGTTTGAAACTGATTACAAGACATAAGAATTGTATTTGGAATTGATTCACTTATTAAAATCAAACCATTCATAACCCTTCATCAACACATCACCTACAGTGATGCGAGATTTGTTGTAGGCCATTTTACAAATCTGGTCCTCCAGTTTCCGCTTCTGTGTTTGGAATTCAGTCATCAAGCAGGAGATGTCCTCCTGGGAAATCAACAGAGACAGTAGGCTATAGATCAGAACAGAGGCAGTAGGCTATAGATCAGAACAGAGGCAGTAGGCTATAGATCAGAACAGAGGCAGTAGGCTATAGATCAGAACAGAGACAGTAGGCTATAGATCAGAACAGAGACAGTAGGCTATAGATCAGAACAGAGACAGTAGGCTATCAATCTGTACAAAACAGACTGTGGGCTATAGATAAGGAGGATTAACCCTCAAGACAATAACTGCTCCCAGAGGTCACATTGACTTTGTTTATGGCTCTGGCACATTTCTTAAGCAAAGTCATGACTTCATCACTGCACAAAGGTAAGTGGCAGCTGGTGGCTGATTGGGCTATCATATTTGGCATTGTTATCGTACAGATCCTTTCAAGGCATTGCTATCAGGACTGTGTCAACAGTTGAAACACACAGTGAGAGCCATGCACTATGCACCACACCACCACCAACAATGCAGAGGGTTTCATTTGTCACGTCCACAATAAATAATGGGTAAGCAACCTAACATTCATATAAAATGAATGATGTACCATACACTGTTGATATTTCCCCCCACTCTGTTCTGCTGGCCATTAGTGATGAAGGCCTGAGTGTTTACCTTCATGCGACTGTAGACACTGGTGACTGGGGTGATTTTATGGCAGCGGTGTGCCCCGATGCTTCCACACATCCCGCAGATGACCGTGTGGTCCTCCTCACAGTACAGACTCAGGGGGTTGTGGTGCTCAGGGCAGATCTCAGGCTGGGCCAGTTCCGCTCCGCTCATCTCTGTAAGGGTGTCCAGGATCCTGGCTAGGCTGACGTTGGACGGGGGGCTGTCACCGTCCACAGCACAGCGACACACAGGACACTGCAGTTGGCCCAGGGGGTCTATGTTCATGGAGCGCACACAGACCCGACAGTACGAGTGGCCACACTGCAGCATCAGAGGCTCGGAGAACCTCTCCAGACACACAGGGCACCTCAGCTGGTCCTCCAGGGACTGCAAGCTTTCTCTGCGGTCCATTTTCCCAGAGACAGACCCGACAGGACACAATACAGAAGCTCCAAATCAGTATTATCTTCAGCTCTGTATGTGAAGTCTGTGTGTGCGACCAAGGTAGCCCCGTCTCAGTCTTCTTCATAGAGAAAAGATTCAGCAACAGTGCAGCTCCACAACAGGACTGTGAAGACTGGCTCCAACCTGGTTATTGGTTCAGGGAAGATAAGTGCTGATATATGGCTGCTCTGGTGCCAGTGTGGGCAAACACCAGAACACACACATACATGCACACATAGGCTACAGTTGGAGGTCACCTTCAGCCACTGCTTATCACAGCTGCTCTCTCATGCTAAGTGCAGGCCCCTTCAAAGTAAGTGACTGATTGTCCAGCAACATGTGCACTCTGAAGTCAAAGATGCTGAATGGAGTCAGTCACAAGGGTTTGATGAGGAGGAACACAGAGTAAACTGACACGCTGACCTAAATAGACATGTTGTTACTTGGACCGGTGCAGTTTTCAGGTTTTCAGTATAAGTTAAATTACCAGCTGGCGGTTTATCTTTCTGAAGCATTCAACGGTTAAAAATGAAAATGCAACCATTTCTCTCAAAACATATTTTCCTTTGTGAGGCTGGAGTAGAGCTGGAATGGAGGTAGTCTTGCGATGCCGTGAGTCTAGGAAGGAGGTAGCATAGGACACTGGTGCTTATTTCCAACCAACCACAGGGGTCAGCATGTCAAAAGAAGACAGCAGAGCTTTCTTAGGCTACGTTTACATGGTTGATGCTAGAATGGATCGTCCGGATGGATGAGAGGCGGGAATTTCGCCACACGTCATCAAATGCTCACAGTGGAATCGTTTGGCAGCCCTGGCAATCCAGGTAAGCGTGCCCGAGCAGATATGCGGAGTGCGCCCACTCCCAAGCCCCCAGGAATCGAAATCTAAAGTGAAGGCCTATTGAACCGCGCCATCTTGGCTAGATTTGTAGTCACTTGGCTATTTCCGGTTACTTTTGACTTGCGCAGTTGAGCTTCTCTGGCCGACGCGCGTCCACGCACGTTCCCGGCTCTCCCCGCTTTGATTTAGCAATGAAAACCGGCTTGCATATTAACCTGTTTTTGTCAAATATATCAATTGGAGAAATTATTTTTTGATCCTGGCATCTTAGTTTTAACAGGTTAAATATAATTGAACATGTTTTGTTTGCTAGTAGATGGTATTCATTCCGTTCGCGATAACGTTATTGCAGCCAGGCTAAATTCCTCCAGGGAGCCAGTGACCGGCGAGTTGAAGAGCTTCACTCCCCGCCAGCAGGAGCTCTGGCCGCGGCTACCGCATCTCGGAAAACCCGCTGAGTTCATGGCTGCTATTTCACACTCGCCCTTGATCAATCCCAATACCGATCCATGGTAATAATGAATCAATCGTTCAGATCAGATCGGCAGTGCTGCATGCATGTTACAACATCATTGTTAGCTTTATTAACATAACCATAGCCTACATTTATCTAGAGAGATAAATGTAGGCTATGGTTATGTTAATAAAGCTAACAATGATGTTGTAACATGCATGCAGCACTTCCGATCTGATCTGAACGATTGATTCATTGTTACCATGGATCGGTATTGGGATTGATCAAGGGCGAATGTGAAATAGCAGCCATGAACTCAGCGGGTTATCCAAGATGCGGTAGCCGCGGCCAATGCTCCTGCTGGCGGGGAGTGAAGCTCTTCAACTCGCCTGTCACTGACTCCCTGGAGGAATTTAGCCTGGCTGCAATAACGTTATCGCGAACGGAATGAATACCATCTACTAGCAAACAAAACATGTTCAATTATATTTAACCTGTTAAAACTAAGATGCCAGGATCAAAAAATAATTTCTCCAATTGATATATTTGACAAAAACAGGTTAATATGCAAGCCGGTTTTCATTGCTAAATCAAAGCGGGGAGAGCAGAGAGAGCCGGGAACGCGCGTCTACATTTCAGATAAATGTGAACTTTTTCGTGGACGCGCGTCGGCCAGAGAAGCTCAACTGCGCAAGTCAAAAGTAACCGGAAGGCCAGAAAAGCACAACTGCGCAAGTCAAAAGTAACCGGAAATAGTCAAATGACTACAAATTTTGCCAAGATGGCGCGGTTCAATAGGGCTTCATTGTTGATAGCGGCCAGTGAATGGAGTGGCTGTATCCAGTTTATATAATACATCCATGGCCCACTCAGCGCCGTCCGAGTAGCTCCACTCCTGCGTCCAATTTCATAAATCAGCCTGAACCGTGTCCGCGTCTGACCCAGTAGCTGCCTAGTGCTGTGATTGGTTGATATGTAGCGGAGCCCCCCCCCCCCCCTCCGGACGATCCATTCTAGCATCAACCCGATTATATTGGTACGGTTTCTGACACCAAAATCATTCGCCACTGTTGTGCCTAGCGACTACTCCGGTGAAACTGCCCCATATATGAGTCAGAATAGGGACAAAAGGCAAGAAAGGTGTCACTGGCTCTGCACGTTCCCTGTTTGCATCCAACCTGATAGGCCGCTCCTACAAGGTGACAGGGAGAGGGCTGATGTCAGAACCGTGTAGTCTGACTGGTTCCACAAGGGTGCTGGAACTGGATCCTCTCCTTTATTCCCTCTACACTACAGTAGCCTACATCTCTGGGTTATGTCATTCTCTCGCATGGCTTCTCCTATCGCTGCTATGCAGACAACACCCAACTGGTCCTGTCATTTCCTCGCAGTGGAGGCACGCATACCTGGGTGCTTGGCTGACATCTCGGAGTGGATGGCGACACACCACCTAAATTGCAACCTGGACAAGACTGAGCTGCTGTTCCGCACCGGGACCTGGCCATCACCATTGGAGACCGTGGTGATGCCGACTCCTACTGCGAGGAATCTGAGCCTGGACGACCAACTGTCGTTCTCCACACATATTACATCCCTTACACGCGCTTGCAGATTCCTGCTCTACAACATCAGGAAGATTCGCTCTTTCGCCCCCCATGTCACCCAAAGCTTTTGAGGACATTCTGATGTGGCATTTCAAAATAAAGGCCCTCTAAAATGTCCTATACAACCTACTACTTTCCTCCGATCTCAGATTAGGATTAAAAGGAGCCCCCCCATAATGCCACAATAATTCCACTAACAGAACACCAGGGTGTCTCCAAGAGACTTTCGGGGCATTCTGATGTGGCATTTCAAAATAAAGGCCTCCTAAAATGTCCTATACGACCTACTTCTTTCCTCCAAATGCAGGATTAAAAGGAGACTGTTGGTTCCGGTTCGTGGATATCTATGTGTCAGAAGATTATGTTTCAGAAACTACAGACAAAGTATTAAAATCATTTTTTTTTTTTTATAATTTTTTTAATTAACAAAATATAAATGCAATATAACAAAGAGGTCTGATACTGTACAAATCTGGTTCAGAGCCCAACGTCAGCCTGATGGATCAGATCAGAGGAAGATTCTAGTCATGTTGACACTTTCATACTGTACTTCAGAGGATTAGAACCTACAACACAACCGGACCCCTCCTGGGGTTATGCACTTTGCCTGTTAAACAAAAAAAGCATCCAAGTACTGAAACTCTATGCTAACCGCATGCACTAAAATAGGACATGGCATATGTGTAGCCACGCACCATCCTCAACCCAAGGTAGGCTTGTGGACATTCTATGTGCTCTGTGTGTACATGCAGACTATATCCTCTTATCGCTTCTTCTCCCATAGTCTTTAGTCGCAGGTCTGCCCCCCTCTCATGAATAACCTACCCCCCAGACAATCACCCTGTAGCCAAGCCTCCTCCTGATTCTGGATGCATTCCATCTGTTTACAAGTTATGCAGGGAGGTATTTACCCCACAATTAACATAAACATAGCCAAAGCTGATTAACATAATAAATGGCAGCTTTATTCTGATAATAATAAAGATGATAGGCCTAAAGGATATGTTATGCCACCAGTATGGTACCTTGAACTGAGAGTAGCAAACATTCCTTATAGCATAGAACTGTGAATTAAAAATCCAGTGGGCCAGTTCAGAGCGAACAAGAATAAACAAATATGATACAGTGACAGTCATGAATGGCTGAGTTTCACGCCATGAACATACATTCAGAGAAATCATTTCTCAGGGCAAAGATTTTCACTGGGTTACATGGATTGGATTGAGCAACAAGCATAACTGTGCTCTTTTTCATTAACAAGTGGAAGCCAGACTTCATACCTGCGGCATGAAAAGATCAGATATTTAGTAAGTTGACTGGTTCAGTAAAGGGTTTGACACATTTAGAGATTCTTTAGACCCCTCACTCTGTTTGGAGTCCCAGCCACTTGTGACTGGGGGCCTGATTTAGATTCAACTGCTTGGGACTCAACCAGTGGACTGGACATAGTCTTCACCACTTAGCACTCAGGACTCAACTCTCATACAAGACTTGGTGACTCGACTATGACACCGTCTACAGGACAGATGGCCAACGGAGCTCTGATACTACCACAGAATCTATCAAACCAGGGGCAGAACAATGGATAAAGTTTCTCTTTGTTGAAGGTGCAGCCAGTGAAAGAGTAGATATGAGACCTGGCCTCCACATTACAGAAGGACACCTTACCCTCCTCATAATCCACAAACACCCCCACCTTCTGGGGCTTCTTGCGCAGGTAGAGGGGGACATCATCTCTCTCTATTTCGTTCACGGATGAGCCCTCTACCACTTCTCTATGCTCTGTAGGCCCTCTAGGCTCAGTCAGAGCCCAGTAAATATTACTGTCTGCCAGCCTAATACACCAGAATCCATAACGAGACTTCACTGTAGTCCATCCCTTCCTGTTGACGGACTCTCTGGCCACTCCTAAACCCCAACCAGTGTTGTCCATCACCTGCACCTCAAAGTAGAAGCTTCCTGAGAAGCCCTCCTTTCCCATGACAAAGGCCCATGTATCAAACCTCTCTGGGTTGTCACAGAGGTTCTGCTGCATGTCTCCATACGTAACTTGTTTCCCATCGTCAGACAGGGTGAGATAGGGATATGCAGTATCAGGGTCTAGAGTCATCTCCACTGTGGAGAGAAACATACACTATGGTGAATACAGTCAATGAACACACACTCTCCATCTTAAACACTATCTAGAAACAATCCACGGATGTCATGATGAGTTTACTGTACTTTGACTGTACTACTAACAATTATATTTCAATTATATGAGAGCTGCCCTTGTGTTACATGGGAAACACAGCACTTCCAGTGACAATGCCAATGATGATATGGGTAGAATTAGCACCTCTTATTGTTTAGAAATGATTAGAGGTCATTGACTATGATTATAGTCATATATACATGATTGCTCATGAGTATAATGACTGAGTTATGATAAGCTAATAGATCACCAGGACTGTTCCATCTTGGAACAATTTGAGAAACGTATATAATAAATGCTGTAAACCACACTTACCTGCATATTTTCTGATGGTTTCGTTATCTGAAACACCAGTATAGAGAACATTTTAAATGTACAAATGAGGGATATGACCAACTCCAACAGGGGGAGATCATTATACCCTTGCTATCTTACAGAAACAGGGAGAGTACTGTAATTGAGTAATTTCATTTAACTACCATTCTGTATGTTTCATTTACCTAGGCAACCTCCAATGGTCACCAAATCTGGGTAAAACAAAAGAAGAGATTTGACAATAATGAATACAGAAAAATCATTAGACAGGAGCAACTCGCTCACTAATTCATGCACAACATTCATCATTACAACATTATTCACATTTATAAGAGTTAAACACCAATCTAGATCATACATTGTACCTTGGTCTAAAAGGTTTCTACTTGTACTTACCCAGCTGTTCTGCAAGGAAATCTGTAGATATGGATAGATGCATGTCTGATGTCACATCAGTTTCTTCAGCTCTCAATGTCACAATCTGCCATGACCTCATTACCCATACCGCACTACTGTGTCAATGCCCTTCCACAGCTTACTACAGCTCAAACACTCAGCAGGTCTACCTACACGTCCTTCCTCTCATACTTATAACAGTAATACTGTATTCATTTCAAATTTTCATTGTGGAATACAAGCAAATTTACATGCATTTACAACACAAGAACTATAGGGAGTAATATTGTAGATGTAAAGACAGGTGGAGATGGTAAACAATGCTTTCTGTCAGATTTGTGGTCAGACCAGAGATACTGATGTGAAGAGATAAAGCAGTATATCATGCTTTGTAGCAGCCGTGTAAATGTGACAAACACTCAGGGTGGTGCTGCAACTATGTATGCCATCAAGACATCAAGTTCATTAGCTGTCTTCTAACAACACCTGTAGAAGAGACATTTTTCGCAGCTACATCCACTCTGCAGGGATCCTTCTGACTGTTCCACCAACTGCACAACTTTTGTACCATGAAACACACTACGACTCCTCTCTGCTAGAGACACGATAGGCCTACTTATATTTCTTCTTAGACACTACAGTATACTTACATTTCTCCATAGTGAGGTCACCTGTAAATGAAGAATGAATGAAGCAGTGACAACATCAGATCATTTGGAAGAAGGAACTATAACCCAAATAAACACATATATTTACTCTCTCCTTACACTACTTACCCTTCTCCTTAGTGAGGTCATCTGTAAACAAATGATAGATGAAGCAGTGAGAACATTAGACATATGAACACCAGAAGCTGTATGGGAACTACAGTATGAGCTAGTGATAAACTAAATAAACACACTACCACTACCCACTCTCCTCTGCTGAATACACTATACAGTACTGACCCTTCTCCTTAGTGAGGTCATCTGTAAACAAACAGTACATGAAGCAGTGAGAACATTAGACATATGAACACCAGAAGCTGTATGGAAACAATAAACTATTGTGATAAACTAAATATACACACATACTTTATGTAACCAAACTGAGTCCTTGTAAGTCCTCAAGTAGGTGGCAAGTTGTTGGTTAAACTCCCTCCTGAGTATAAATACCATCCAACCATGCCGATGAAGAGCTCGATTTTTATCGGTGTATCTTGTTAAAACGGTATCTGAACCCACACAGGGCATGTTGAAATGTATGGGCTACACATATACCCAGTCTCCTCTGCATAATATTCTAGAGTATACAGTCCGTGATATAGTACGTACCCTTCTCCTTAGTGAGGTAATCTGTAAACAAACAGTACATGAAGCAGTGAGAACATCATACATATGAACACCAGAAGCTGTTTGGGAACTATCGTCAAATATATCAGTATCGGCCAATGTTACTGTAGTCATTTTGTAATATATCAATATCGGTCTAATGTGTAAAACAGGGCAGATGTGAACAATTATTTCTGTCTAGCTGCTGTTGACTGTGGTTTTTGAGAGGAAACTGTGTAAACCTGTGATTTATCTGCTTTTCCAAATGTTTTGGAAATAGAGACAGTGTTTACAGTGTTTTTCAGTATCTACAAAATTTGATTATCATAGAAGCTTGTTTTTATACAGAACATATTGACATCGGTAAATGTCGGCCATAACAGCAATATTAAATCTGCTATCATTATCAGCCAAAATGTTCAGATCGATCCCTATAATAAACACACTACCACTACCCATTCTCATCTGCTGAATACACTATACAGTACTGACCTTTCTCCTCAGTCAAAAGCTACTGTAATAGCAACACAGCACACAGAATAATAGGTGTATACTGTAAATCGGTGGAGACTGTAAATAATGCTTTCAGTCAGATTTGTGGTCATACCAAATACAAATGCAATTCTCCTGCTCTTTGAAGGTAACTGACTTCAATATGTGCACTTTGAATGGTTCTGTAATTGAGATAGTATCCTGTTACAAGTATCTTAAGATGATTATTGATGAAAAGCTGTCCCTCAAAAAGTCAAGGTTAAAATGATGACAGTAAGCAGTACAGTCTACTGTTCTTTCTTGCTAGTAATCGACTAAGGCAACATTATTTATTTGCATACTGCCTACAACCATGTAAATGAGACTCAACCATGTAAATGAGACACAACCATGTAAATGAGACTCAACCATGTAAATGAGACTCAGGGTAGTACTTCAACTCTGCATAGCATCAAGACATCAAGTTCTTTAGCAGTCTTCTAAC
This sequence comes from Borostomias antarcticus, assembly GCF_949987555.1. Taxonomy (NCBI): domain Eukaryota; kingdom Metazoa; phylum Chordata; class Actinopteri; order Stomiiformes; family Stomiidae; genus Borostomias; species Borostomias antarcticus. The sequence continues at coordinate 20,963,080 of NC_140234.1, forward strand.
AAAACCTGTTCAAGAGGAGACATTCCTGAACATGCTCCTGTCCTTACAGCCACTCTGCAGGAACCCTTCTGACTGTTCCACTGTACTGCTCAACTTTTGTACCATGAGAACTGTGTCCTCAAGAGATCTCAAGTAAAATGAACATATTATAAGACATTTCTGTGTTATTTAAATGAATGATAGGTGATAGGTAGTGAGAATATCCCCAAAATTCTTTGTAAGTATGGGAACTAGGTATTAGAGCGATAAGCTGAATAAACACACTACCAGAACCTAGGCTACTGAATAAACACACTACTTACAGTACTCTTCTCTGCTAGAGACACTATACTTACTTTTCTCCTTAGTGAGATCAACTGTAAATGAAGAATAGATGAGGCAGTGAGAACGTCAGACACATGAACACCAGAAGCTGTATGAGAACTAGGAACTATAACCTAAATAAGCACACATACCTACTTTCCTACTTTCTGCTCTGCAGAATAATTTATACAGTACTTACCTTTCTCCATAGTGAGGTCATCTGTAAATGAACGGTAAATTAAGCAGTGAGAACGTCAGACACATGAACACCAGAAGCTATATGGGAACTAGGAACTCTAGTGATAATCTAAATAAACACACTACTAGTATGATGAAGACAAAATACAGTACTGACCCTTCTTGTCAGTCAAGAACTAACAGCAATGCAGCACATGGAGTAATGGATGTAAAGATGTACATTTGAATGGAGAAGCAGCTTCTCCATTTAAATAACAACCAACCAGTTTATCATGTTCAGTGGTGACATCATTAGGACCATCCTTGATGTTCACAAAATAACACACAACATGGTTTTGAATATAAATAAGCTCCATTATTGGAATGTAAATTAAATTATATACCATTAAGATCTCAAGTAAAATGAACAGCATGACATATTTCTCTGAGGTGAGGTGATCTGTACATAGAGCTTAGATGGGAGGCAGTGAGTACTGTATATCCTCTAAAGTGTTTGTAAGTATGAGAACTAGGAACTGTAGTGATAAGCTAAATAAACACACTTCCTAATATCCTCTGCTGAAGACACTATAACTTATTTCCTCAGTGAGTTCATCCGTAAATGAAGAATAAATGAAACAGTGAGAACACCAGACATCTGAACACCAAAGCAGTATGGGAACTGATCAACTCAATAAACATATCTCAATCTCTATTGAAATCTCAATACTGTGGCTGGTAAGATGACTGAATTGAACACATCCCCCTGTATCAATATACAGTGTACAATGTACAGATTTGCAGGATTTGAGATTTATTCTTGTCTTGTATCAACAGTGTAAGTGACAGCATTGTCCGTGTGATATTAAATGGCTGTGTGCATCATGGTAGGTAGCAGTTCTAACAAATCCTCTGGTACTCTTGAACATGCTTCTGTCCTGATATTGCAGTTACATCCACTCTGCCACAATTCTAATGATGCTTACCTCTTTGGACTTTGAGGTGATTTGCCTCTCTGTCTGCAAAGGAGACACAGAAGGTTTTTGTGTTTATACCATTGTTAGTCTCACTGTGTAAACACAACCATTGTTTACATTTAGTGGAAAGCATGTCTGTGAGTCTTCAAATCATCTCTATATTACCTTTCCTTTTCAATCTTTTCACTAGGAAATAGAAGCTCACAGCTGATCCAATGACAAAGGCACAGAGAAGCACAGCCAAGAGCACTTTCCATGGGTCCCGATGATAAAACAGCTCATCTGAAACATACATAACTCAAATCAACATCATCAACTATCTATTCTGCATGACAGGGAGAGTAAAAACAAAGCAGACATTCAATTAATAGATTTTCACGTTAGCTGTCTCCCATCCTTTGGTAGAAACCCACACCTAAATGTTATGGAATATTACTCAGATGAAGATATAAGGATGAATAACTCACCAGGGACATGAACCTCTGCCTCCATCATCTTAGTGATTTGTCTCTGTCGAACTCTACAGGTGAAGCGGTTGGTATCTGTCTTTTTAACAATGACATTCAGTTTGACTGAGTAGAGACCCTGCTCAGGGTCTCTATGTATCTCTGGAGGTCCAGCAGGGAGATTGACCCCTTTACTGTCCTGCCATACCATCTCAGGCTCAGGGTGCCAGCCTTTCGATTCACACATCAGCCCCATCCCTGACTCTCTGTGTCCCTCAATGAAGATCACTGGCTGGGATCCTACAGCTACACACACACACACACACACACACACACACACACACAGATAAACTGGAGATTAAATGCTGTTTGGAAAATAAGTCAATTTGAATACAGCAAGTTACTGATGGTACACTTGACTTCACTGAAAAAAAAAAACTTTACCTTTAATAGTGACTTGAATCCTGGAATCGTCATACCATTTCAAGGTCAGTGACCTAACAAAACATTTGTAAATTCCTTCATCGTAGCCGTTCACCCAGAGCAGTTTCAAGGAGGTGTTGCCCTTCTTCAGTTCCTCTTTAAACAACGCTGTTCTCATTCTGTAGGAAGGATTCTGTTCCTCATAATTGTCTTGGCCATCTTTGTAATGATGGACACGAGGGTCTGGCAGGTGAAGTTTGAACCACTCTACCTCCATGTCCTCAGCGCTGAAGCTAGGTTTGAGGTACGATGGCAGAATGACTGTATCACCAACCACCACAACCATTTCAGGAGTTGGAGTTAGAACCTCAAACTGGCCTAAAGAGAAAAGAATAGATAAAAAGTGAGTCTCAATAGTCTAACTGTCCTCATGTCTCCCCTATGCTTCACGGTCTGATCAGTCTCGTTTTTCTTCATCAGTGCCGTTGAAGGGAAAGGGAACACGACCGTTCTTTTCTTTTCATTATTTTTAATGGCAATATGAAATTCATAAAACATACATTATCTATAGCAAGATCGTAATACACACAAACGCACACACATACACACAGGCATTCACGTACGTACGCGCGCACACACACACACACACACGAAAGAAAATTATTTCTGTACCGCAGTCTGCTGTGTGGATAAGCAGAATCACACAGACGCAGTCTAGCAGAGTCACCATCATTCCTGAGGAAAACGACTTATAAAGTATCAACAATGTCTAAAATATCTAGAGAACACGTCCTATACTGTAGACTCACATAGCTTAAATAAAACTATGATGGCCCTTAAGTGTCAAATCAATTGAGGTGCTCAACTTGACTTGCAGAAGATGGCGCATTTGACAGAATTTAAAGCAGTTAAATCAAATACAAATGTTTACATCAACCATCTGCTATCTAATGATATCGACTAAAAGCATAGGATTAATCATTTTGCAGACCCCTACCTTTTCGACATGTCCACACAAACGGAAGTTAAAGATTAGGCTACGTTCACTTTTAAGAACTTGGCACTTCTTAAATTTCTCAGGAATGTGTGGGCGCGTCAGATCGCGGAGTGCGTTGCTAGTTTTGATGAGATTGTTTGTCATTGGCGGATCAAAATGTCAATGAAATCCTGATCTGACGCGCCCACACTCCTGAGAAATGGTCTAGAGAGCAAAATGAGCCGTTTTCGAACACTTTTTTCGAATGGTTCTGAACGTTTATTTTCACTCAGATTTTTGTGGATGCTTAAAGAGACACTAACATTTGATATCATATATGCATTTTTACCCTTACCCTGATATACTTTAACCAATCGAACTGACCACTAACACCTGACCAATCTCAACCAAGGGAGGCACCATATTAGCCAATCCCAGGCAGAGTAGGGCAGATAATTCATTCCGTGCGGTTATTTTTGGTGATGTTAACGACATAGTGCAAAAACTTGCATACATGGGATGAATTATTAGTGGATGTCAGAAGATTCAGAAGTAGTGGTGATTGCTCCTTGGCTTAGGCTACCCATACAAATACAATTAAAACTTGATTTGTGCGCTTTCTTTCAGTGAAAGAAGGCACGAAAATCGACTTTCAGACTGTCTGTCTTAAATGCGTATTCTGCCATATCGCTTCATTTTCATCCGTGTTTAGCATTTTGGTAGTGCTCCGTTGCCCCCTACAGTCCTCATGAAAATACAGTCCACGTTACGGTCCGTTGACCGGTCTTACTAGCTCGTTATTCACTTAATATTGTAGGCCAGGTAAAATGATGCAACAACTTGACTGTCCCGTCACATCACCTATTGGTCAATCACGTTACCCACTTTAGCTATATAGCTACTGGCAGCATCAATGAACATTGAAAACGGAGATCTTGAGTAGGCTATTTGTTGAAAATTGATTACAAAATGAAGTGGATTAAACGAGTTTGGGTTACGATATAAGGTAGGTCTTTTGTGATTAATTACCAGTTGTTATGGCTGTGCGTTTTGCTTTGCCTAGATTTAATCGGCACTCGAGAGCGTTAACTTTGCTTCCTGGAGCGGTGGGCTAAGGCCTAGTAGGCTAGTAGTAGCCTAAACACTGATTAGTGAGGGAGTAGCTATTGAGTGCTGTGCCCTGAGGGGGTGTATTTTATCGTTCTGTCATTCCTCTTCGTGGTTCTTGGCCATTGTTGTCATATAATGGCTCTGTAGTTTATTTAGTGTGTCCCTAAAAGCTTGGTTGTTTCTGTATGTTTTTTGCATATAAAAATGCCACTGCTCAGCGCCCTTCTGGTGCTGTGAAACCTCCCATCAGGGCATGCTTTGAAAGCGCATCCCTCCCAAATCATTCCCTTGCTTCGCTGGTCCTGACTTAGGACCCACCAGACGCCAGGGCTTAGTTGTCTTGATTAAAACATTTTAGTAATTACAATCGTTTTTAACGTGTTTTAACTTTACCAAGACAATTATCCACCCAGGGTTTAGGTTCTCAGGTCACCCCACCTATCTGGAGAGGAGAGTTGGCTGGTTTACAGCATGTCTACGTACGAGATTACAATAGACAAGACATATCACAATTCTTCATGTAAACAGGTACAAAGGTAGAGATTACAATATTACATGCAAGCTTCATTTACAATGTTGGCCATCTAATTTGTAAATCCGATTAGTAAACATTTGCAGACCATTTGCCCCATCAGTAAACAGACACCTCATTTGTAAATCTGATTCATAAACATTTGCCTATCAATAAACAATAGACACAAGGGAGTGAGGGCTTTCCCGTTTAAGACCCCATGTAGATTCTACAGCTTGTCTCACTAATAGGGAGTGTTTACTAAGACATATTTCATCAATACATTAAAAGAAAAATAACTGTAAAACAGGTTAACCTCGCTGTTCTCTCAAAGGACAGACATGAATGTAATCACACAAACAGTCTCCCAGATAGACCCAGAATAAATCCTCCTGAACTACATGAATCACAATGCCAGCTTGTCTAGGAGCTCACAGCAAGACATTTCTCTGCTTGTTGCACTTGTAGTATGTGAGAAATACATTCATCACATTCATCAGGCACAGTCAGAGGGTGAATGAATGGAGCTCAGGCTTGTCCGAAGGCCTTCAGCACCTGAAACAGAGACAATCAAGGTTAGTCTGACGAAAGAGACAACTTATTCAGAAGTGTGTGTGTGTGTGTGTGTGTGTGTGTGTGTGTGTGTGTGTGTGTGTGTGTGTGTGTACCTGTTTTGGTGGAGCTCCATCCCTGAGCTACTGACTAGTTCTTCAACTGGTGTCATCATGGGCTTGGCTCCGGGGGCAAGATCCCAAATCTGTAATCATGATCACAGGGAAACATTCATCAGCCATCAGTCACATTTGTTTTCACTCAGCCCAGTTCATGATCTAGAGGTGGTTGCATGTACATGACACTGTGTGTTACATCTTACATAGCCTCCCAGTAGTGTGTGTGTGATTTACCTGAGCATGAGGGCGGCAGTGCCTCAGATGAAGAGAGCGTCCACTCTTGGGCTTGTTCTGGGTCTGTCTGGAGAGCAGATTTTGGTTCCTGATTGTGGGCATCTGTTATCTACTGTCTCTTGTTGGGCAAATGTGCAAATGTTAGGATTTACAGTGTCTTGTCAAAAACTGTGTAGGAGTCCCAAAAACACAGTGTAGCATGGCCGATCAATCTTGATTGCTCTTTTTGTCAGCTGTGATTTTGGTATGAATTTCCTGTCTGCGTCCCTCTTCTGAAACCGGAAGGCATGAATCACGAAGGAAGTGCATGGGTGATTGAAGAGAGGGGCAGGGTTTGTGTAGACAAAAGGCAGGACAAATTAAAAGCATTAAAACAAAAAGCAAGTCATTATAGACATTTAAAACAAAAAGCAGGACAAATAGAATACAGGAATAAAAGTTACAGTGCAGTATACAGATAAACATAACTCCTCTTAGAAAGCAGTGGCAAAAAGAAAAGTCTTCAGGCTTGTTTTAAAAGAACCAAGAGTTGCAGCAGACCTGCAGTTTTCTGGAAGTTTGTTCCAGATATGTGGGGCATAAAAACTGAACGCTGCTTCTCCATGTTTTGTTTTAACTCTGGGGACAGAAAGCAGACCTGTGCCAGATGACCTGAGGGGTCTGGATGGTTCATAGCATATGATCAGATCAGAAATATATTTTGGCCCTAGACCATTCAGTGCTTTATAAACCAACAGCAGTATTTTAAAGTCAATTCTTTGATAGACAGGAAGCCAGTGTAAAGACCTTAGAACTGGTGTGATATGCTCTACTTTCTTAGTCTTAGTGAGGACTCGAGCAGCAGCGTTCTGAATCAGCTGCAGCTGTCTGATTGATTTTTTAGAACATACAACTATACCTATATCACACACAACACATACTGTATATAACACACAACTATATCACACACAACACATACTGTATATAACACATAATTATACCTATACCACACACAACACATACTGTATATAACACACAACTATACCTATATCACACACAACACATACTGTATATAACACATAATTATACCTATATCACACACAACACATACTGTACTGTATAGTAACACACAACCCATGCTGTATGTCACACTAGCCAGGGGACATTGTATTCAAGCCAGGTCGAATATTTCAAATGAGTACGTGTGTTATGTTGTTGTAGTGACCGGATATGCCCACTTGGGGGCAGCTCTGGGCGGGTTCAACTTCACAGCGGTGTACTGCACATCCTCTTCAGTCTTTGAAATCGAGAGTTTAACATGTTTTTGAAAGATTTTTCAAGGTGCCCATCCACATCCATTGTATGACCAAAACGGTGGTAGAGCAATTATCAGACTTTCTCAAAAGTGCTAGTTTTGTCAACGTTTTGATCTGAACCATTGTATATGATCATAACCCTACTAACACAGTACGTAAAGCCGACGGGACACATTGGCGACGGCACCAACAGCGGACCTAACGGACACGTGCCTTTACAGTCGCAGAATAACCAAAATAACCGACCTTAGGGAGACTAAGGGAACGTTGCCCTCACTGCTGCTGAAATCCGTAACTACGATGTGATTAAATAACGTGACAATGCTGTTACATTACAGTCCCACCCGGACTTTATTGGAAATGTACATTTGTCACAGTGGGTCAGAACATTTGTAAATTACTTAGGTTTAAAAATGAATTTTGAAGTCATACAGTTACAGAATTGTAATAATGAGGAGCAATCCTGCATGTCTGTTTTGTGTGTAATTTCTAATTGACAGTTAATATTAACACTAAAGATTTGCAGTGTAGGCCTAATAAAAATAATGACAAAAATATGCCTACGAATAAAGTCCTAATTTTGCAACCTAAATGTATATTGGAACATTTTGACATAATTAGATTATTGAATAGAGAATAGAGAATATTATTTTATAAAGAAAAGGGCAGGAGTTCTGGGGAGCCTAGACCTGCATTACATCTTAAATCGCCGGTAGAAGAAGACAGTCGATGCGCTGTGGATATTAGACATTTAAGTGTACAAATTTGCCTTTTATTTGAAAGGTGGGGGACTACAAACTGTAGAGACCTCGGAGAAAAGGCTTTCATCTTTCCAACGATGTGTTTACTTTGGTGATTAACGAAACTGTTTTGTTTGTAGACTCTGAGCGGGCCGAGGAAGCGCATTCAGGTAAACTGCATTGAGAGTAACGGAGTTATCTGTAGGATATCGCCCTGGACCAGGTCTATGGGGAGTTATCTGTAGGATATCACCTGGACCAGGTCTATGGGGAGCCTACCTACGCCCTAGCGGCACATCTCAATAAAGACTTTTTAACTTTTGGCAGTTGCTTTATTTTAAACGAGAGAATAGTATTATAATATTAACGCCAAATCCAGGATACTCGTGAAGGCGCCTGCGTTGTTATGAACGGAACGCTGCTAGGCTGCTAGAATCGGCTGCTAGAATAAGCCAGCTAATTTATGGCAACAAAGTCTTTATAATAAAGTCTTTATTGAGATATGCCGCTATACGCGTGGGTGGGCTGCCCAGCTCAGTCTTGTTGTTCCGACCACGGTTTAATTTGCAAAAGCACCTTCATCACACCTGTCTGAAAGTGCCAATCAAGTGATTTACAGTGATTCTAGAACTCTATGACGCACACAAAGTGGTTTTGTCAAAAGAGCCTTACAAACCGTGACGTCACAGAGCGGCCTTGTGACGTGGGCCAGGAGGAGTATAAAAGCCAGAGAGCGACAGAGGAAGAGCAGCCAGAGAGAGAGAGAGGGGGGCGTCTCCCTCTCCCTCTCTCTCCCTGGCTCTCTCTCGTGGGCCAGAGAGAGAGAGAGAGGAGAAGGAGATATCATCTTGACATCTCCTCCTCCTCCTCCCCCCTTTCAGGTTCACAGAGAGAGATCTTGGTTCTCTCTCAGTGAGCCAGAGAGGGGGGGGTGGAGATGTCTAGATGGTATCTCCTTCTCCTCTCTCTCTCTCTCTGGACCACTGAGAGAGAGAGAGAGATGTCCTCTTCTCTCTCTCTCCTCTTCCATGGCTCGGAGGAGGCGGTGGTGGTGGCAAATTATAAAAACTAAATAAAGAATTTTTTTAAGAATAAAAACTGATTCTGATTCTGATTCTAATTGTAAGCTATAGTGATAAGATAAGATATCCATGTTAGCATATAGGAGTACTGTTATAGTTACTGTTAGCACTTCAGACTTCCACTGTGTCATCAGCTGCTGGCCCCTCTTCCCAGAGCAACCGACGGATTTCCAACCGGAGGTTTCGCGTCGCCCTGATTCAACCAGGTGTTATGCGGAATTCTGTGACCATCAGTGACCAGATCCAGATCAGATCCGGTGGTCACTGATTTCCGCATGTTAATACACCGACATCTGTGATCACTCTACACATCTGTGGTCTCACATTTCGGTGCGTTAATACACAGAATACAAAGTGTTAATACACAGAATACAGTGTTAATACACTTTGAAGCTTCAAGCACCGCCACCACCACAGAAGAAGACTACCTCGGAAAAATAATTTCACTCGGACAGAACGCGTCTAAATCAGTTATTGAATGGAAGCGCCAAAACCCAGCATTTGTTAAAATAGACCCTTTTGCTAAGGTAGTGAAGTAGCTACGGGGCTAGCTGTTGCGCACACGCACGCGCAAACAAACCAGGGATGTATTAATAGAACAAACGCAATTTCCTAAATCAGACCGAATTGTCAACTCGTTACACTCCGTTGAGAACTTCAAGAACCAGCTAACTTTTAGTGGGCATACAGTAGGCCTATACTATACTAGCCTTCTCTTTCATACAGTATACTATACTAGCCTTCTCTTTCATACAGTACACTATACTAGCCTTCTCTTTCATACAGTAGGCTGTCTAGCCTACCGTCTAATCCCCGCCGGTTGTGAACAAACACCGTTACGCTAGACCGCCCCTTGACACGAATTTACAGCAACCCTTACCTAGTCTACTATAAAGGGTGGGATAGCCTACCTTAACATTAGCCTACTCTATGTGCGAATCAACAGCAAAACAAATCAATCAAAAACGTTCTTGTTACTGTCATTCAATTGTTTTCATTGGATTGTTGTCAGCGTGGTCGTGGTCAGCTGGACCGGTATGTGAAACGAATTTTCTTACCGTGATAAGGTTAGGTAGGCTACTAGCCTACTGTAGGCCTACTGAGTTAATAAAATCAGGCGAAATCATCTAGCCTGTTGATTTCTAATAGCCTACGATACTAAGATATAGGATACAGGAGTAGACACATATAGAGGCTTATAGAGAAGGACAGAGCAGGTTGCATGTTTGGTGGCAGAGCTGTCATTTAACCAGGCCAGGTCAAGCCTGGCTTATGTGCGTGGCTGGCTTGTTTCTGTTCTGGACTGGTAGGACAGAAACTAGTCATACCACTGAAATAGCTGTGAATTGAAATGACATGAAATAATGTCTGATAAATTAAGATTGGTCTTCGCGCCTGGACACATCCGTTCCAATGCTTCCAATGTTAATCCAGCACAATAAGAGCAGGATAGCCAGTTAGCTCATGAGCTCACAACAACTAGCAGCAGCTTCCATAACATTAATGGTAGCGGTCAGTGGCTAAAGCAATTACACTGATGATTCCTCAGGGAAGTGATAACCCGACAAACGCTATACTAAGTGTGCTGGCTGGCTTCCAAACATGCACAAAAAGGTTGGAGTGAAAGGATGAACATGTGGAGGGTTGGGGTACAGTCCCATGAAGTCATCCCCACCAGGTCTTGAAACCCAGTCTCCCGAGTGGGAGTCCAATGCTCTGACAACTATTCTACTTGTGCAGTGGAGATCAGTGGGTTGATTTTGGTGTCCTTCTTGATTTTGGTGTGTTGGGACTACTGCCTCTTGTGGTGCAAACAGAGAGATGCAGGCCAACATTGTCTGGAGTAAGGGAGGGAGGGAGAAAGGGAGGGAGGGAGTGATAACCCGACAAACACTATACTAGGTGGGCTGGCTTCCAGCCATGCACAAAAATATTAGGGAGGGAGCCCAATCACTGGCATAATAGCCTATAGAAGATATGTATATGATGTCATGTAGGCTACAGGCAGGACACAGCAAAGTGTTGTGGGGAATATTTGTTTTTGGAATTGTTATTTCTGCCGTAGGTGTTTCCCAAAGTGAAAAGTGCACCATTCATGTCTTTAACCATCTTCCAGAACGCTGGGCTTCAGCCTACTCTTGACTACACCTTTAAACTTCCCTTTTAAATAGAGTGATTATTTCCAGATGATCTGATCTGGGGGCGGCTGTAGCTTAGTTGCTAGACCTTACCTAACCCCAAATTGCTCCCAATGAGCAGGTTAGCGCCTTGCATGGCAGCTACCGCCATGTGTGTGTGAATGGATGAACGAGAGGCCATTGTAAAGCGCATTGAGTGCCGATAAGGTGGAAAAGCGCTATATAAGTGCAGTCCATTTACCATTTATTAATGATTTCCAGATTATTTTTGATTACAACCAGATGTCGTTACCCCGTTGGGCTTTACAGAAATAGATGATGAAGCATATGTTTCTTGGGCAAAATAAATGGTTTTGCTAAATTAAAAAACTACCTTTCCTTTTTAACCAATCATGGGTAGGCCTAACCCTGACATTAATAGAACATATTGATTATTGATATTGATATTGAAGACACATTTGCCTGACAGTCTCCCTGTCTATCTCCCTCCCTGTCTGCTTGTCTGCCTGTCTCTCTCCCTGTCTTTCTGTCTGTCTCTCTCCCTGTCTGTCTGTCTGACTGTCTCTCTCTCTGTCTGTCTATCTGTCTGACTTTCTATCTGTCTGTCTCTCCATCAGCATTATCTGTAAACTAATGAGAATGTTACACTGTGACATGTGGTTTGGATATCTGATGAGTGATTTTGATTTAGCTATCAGGAAATAAAACTACTTTCACTTTCAAAAATATCAGTTGATTTGAAGTCATGTGTATCAGTTCTGTCGGTAGCGGACAGTAGATGGCAGTAGTGGGCTGTACTATACCCAGACCTCCTCCATGTCAACTCCTCTGATCTAGGAGATTCTTCCTCTATTACAGATGAAACTCCCGAGGCCATTGCATGAATGACATATCACTTAACTGAGAAAAGTAAACATTTCAACAAAAATATTTATTCTGTTTTTCTGAGTTAAGAAGCTCCATTTTCCACCACAGAATCCTCAGTTCTTGACCTCCTGTTGGCAATGGAGAGAACGAGAATAAGTTGTGGGGGGAAAAACATGCCCCTCACTTCCATTCTACAAACTCTTCTCACCCTGCTACATACAGTACACCCTCACCCTGCTACATACACCCTCACCCAGCAACATACACCCTCATCCTGCTACATACACCCTTAACCTGCTACATACACCCTCACCCTGCTACATACACCCTCACCCAGCAACATACACCCTCATCCTGCTACATACACCCTTAACCTGCTACATACACCCGCATCCTGCTACATACACCTTCACCCAGGTACATACACCCTCACCCATCTACATACACCCTCACCCATCTTCATACACCCTCACCCAGCTACATACACCCTCACCCAGCTACATACACCCTCACCCAGCTACATACACCCTCACCCTGCTACATACACCCTTAACCTGCTACATACACCCTGACCCAGCTACATACACCTTCACCCTGCTACAGGCACCCTCACGCTCTCCTGTCGTCGTCTTGTCTGGATAATCCGCGACTCATGCGTGGGGGATATTGTTATTCCTCTACTGTCAGGCGATCGCTGCAGATCAAGAGGCCATGGGTGCGGATTGACGTGCACAGCCCGAATGCCCTCGGACTTACGGTGCGGCCTGGCCCGCTGATGACAGCGCCCACTCCACGCGCTGGGCCGGCTGCCTCTGGCTGGTGTAGCCGAACAACAGGACCGCTGTCCGGGCAGGTGAGAGCCCGTGCTGATGGGGTTGTCCCGAATAACCTGCGCCCAGTAAGATTGGCTGCGACCAGTCTGACTCCCAACTTGATCTTGTCCATGGCTTTGATTAATGCCAGCTCCTCCCATAAAGGTCTCTCTCAAGGACATCTGCGACCAATGTTAGCTAGCCCAGTTCGCCATGCACTAGCCTACTTTGCGTGTTGGCTACCGGGTTGCGAGATTACTTTTCGCAGTTTAGCAAGAACACCATAGAGGTTAGGGTGAGGGTCAGGTGTAGGGTTAGGGGTTAGGGTCTTAACCCTAAACTCAATGGTGTTATCGCTAAACTGCGAAACGCGTAGACACTCCCGGGTTACATTTGGCTGTGGCTATTGGCCTATTTGTAAATATCATGTTGCATAACAGCATTCCTAGCGGACATAAGGGGAAAGTTCATTTTCTTAACCCTATCTAGAAGCGCACCATGAACATTTTGCAACAGGACAGCATGGATTCGGAGTCGGAATATGATTTCAAAGATCTAATAAAAATAATGCCCTATTATGCTTGACATGTTTGTTAATGCTTATTCCCTTAAATAGGAACACATAAGCTGAACGTAGGCTGCAGCATCACGTTGATAAATTGGCAAACATGTAAGTTACAGGCTACGTCCGGATATGATTTGGAAAGATGTTCCTGTAGCCTACAGTAGGGGTAGAATGTTGACATTTGTAGGCTATATATATTCAAATTTGTATATATACAGGGGCCAGTCTTATTATGAATCAATTCTAGGCTAGTTCGTATGGTAACGTTATTTCAAATCACCACATGACAACCACACAAGAGTCATCAGATATCCGTGCGCGTAATAATGACCGACATCACAATGGCTATATAATTCTATATAAGTAGGCTAATTCCACAAAGTTGAATATTGTTTCAGAGTTAACTCCACATTGACGGACAACCGCATCCTTATACAACACGATTAATCAGCAATTCATATTTGAAGACTATTTGAAGATATTTGAAGACTTTTAAATATAATACCACCTGTAAGTGGTAAGTACATTTTATTTCTAAACCATGTGCTGTACAATAGGAAAATTTAAGAAAATAGGAGTAAAGGAACAATATAAAACATTACTGTACAGAAAAAACTATACAGAAGGCAAACACACTACAAAACAAAAGTGTTTACGGACCAGACATGTAATGAGGACGCAGTGGGGAACAGAAGCTGTGGCGCGCAGAAAATAATTGTTTCTTGCACTCTGTCTCAACAGAGCCCCTATGGATTCTAAATATATGGATAATAAATCCATGGGTGAGGCCTCTCCTTCAAACGGTTCCAACTTGCAGGAGGTAACCTAACACTATGTAACATCATCTTACAAAAATTATATATATATATATATATATATAGGCTATATATATATTCCAGTTGATCCATTGACGCAGTTTTGTCATCATTGAACCTGTCTTGCAGAAAAAGCCGATTGAGCTTGTGAATGGCCAGAAACAGGGTGACCATAAGCCCATTGAGGAGGTCATCAAGGAGGACATTGTGGCCCCCAAGCCCATTGATGAGGTCATTGAGACCCCCATTGGCATTGAGGAGGCCAGTGAGGCCCCCGAGGACATTGACAAGATCTTTGAGGTCATTAAGGAGGCCTTCAAAGAGGTTGAGGAGTTCATGGAGGAGGTAAATGAAAACCCCAAGGTCCTTGAGGAGGTCATTGAGGCCCCCAGGGTCATTATGGAGTACATTGAGGCCATCTGGAACATCATGGACGCTATTGAAGCCCCCACCGTCATCGAGGATGTCATCAAGGAGGCCATTGAGATCCCCAAGACCATTGAGGAGGTCATCAAGGAGGACATTGTGGCCCCCAAGCCCATTGAGGAGGTCATTGTGGCAATTGAGGTACCAAAGGTCATCGTGGAGGCCATCAAGGAGGCCATGGAGATCTCCAAGGCCATTGAGGAGGCCATCAAGGAGGCCATTGAGGAGGCCATCAAGGAGGCCATTGCGGTCCAGCAGTCAGCAGGTTAGACATTTTGGGTGTTAGGGCATCTATTTCTATATATCATAATATGATCTATATTTCATATCAAACAATTTTCCTTCTCTCTTCTCTAAACAATACTCAATTTAGAGATCATTTTTGCAGAGGAAGTGAACAACAAGAAAAATATGATGAAGAAGAAGAAGGGGGTTCGTAAATTCTTCAGCGGCCTCTGGAAGATCATGACCTGCTCCTCACAGATCCCAAAGGATGACTGAAGTTGACTGAGAGCAGCACCAGCAACCCCCCCCTCAAACAATAACCATTCAATCCTTCCAACCAGACCCCAACCACCCATGCAATCCATTCAATCCCCCTGCACAATCCTTATGCCTATCCAAACCTCCTCCACTATATCAATATACTCCATAAATATATATATATCAATCAATAAATATGTAAATCAATAATAAGTCATTGTTCTTTTTTCCAGATGTCAATGCCATTTTATTTATATAGCACTATTCGTAAAAAGAGACAGATAAAAACATAAATCATACCAACACAGTGAGAACAGATTTAAAAGAAACTATAAAAGTAAAAGCATTTTAGGATAGTGTAAAATAGAATAAAAACTATAAAACAGAATTCAAATTAAGAGCACAAAGATATTTAAACAAGTAAAACTATGTGGTAAAAGCAATGTTAAAAAGTTGTGTTTTAAGATCTTGCTTAAAAATTACCTGCCTCTTAGTCCTGGCTCTAGGGACCATTAAAAGCTCAGTGTCAGAGGACCTGAGGGACCTACTGGGTGTATATCTTAAAGCATATCTGGTATGTATTTAGGTGCTTGATTATGTAATGACTTATAGACTAATAAAATAATCTTAAAATCTAAAACTGACAAGTAACAAGTGCAGTGTGTGCCCTCCTGGTCTTAGTGAGGACATGTGCTGCAGCATTTTGTACTATTTGGAGTTGGCTAATAGCTTTCCCCTCACATCGCCACGGTGCGCTCTGTCCTCCTCTAGGGGAAAGGACAGGGCGGTGTGCGCTTCAGGCTCACGGGACAAGAGCATCAGACCCTAGGGGGTCAAAGGGCACACTCTGCTGACGGGGCGGGCCTCATGCATTCCCACCGGGGCACGGTGAGGCGCCTGGCGGCCCCCTGCTGGCGTCCGACTCCTCCGACCGCACGGCGAGGCTGTGGGACCTGGGGAGCGGAGGGGCTGGGAGGGGCCTGACCAGCGCTGCCTGTCCTACTAGGCTGACGTGCTGCTCGCCGGCGTCCCCAACAAGGTCAGCGTCTTCGGCTCCAGAGGTGAGTGGGGCCGTCACTCGTCACCAGGCTCCGCGGCATCTTGTCAGTTGAGACGCCATTTTAACCTGTGGTGGTCTGGCAAAAACAGCCACAAAATACAAAGAGTATGAATAGGGATGCAAAATTCTGGGAATACTCACACACTTCCCACAGGGATTAACAGGAATGTATGGGAATTAATCAAATACAAATAGTATGAAGACATCACGCAATGTTACTTGGTGAGTCAGACATATGCTATCGGCTGTCCCTGATTGATGATGTCACACAGTGGCAGAACCCCTGGTGGAGCGTCTCCATCTCCATAGTGAGGCTGTGCTGTGCCTGGCTGAGGACGACAACTACATCATCTCCGGCAGCCAAGACCACACCGTGACCACAGCCGAAGGGCAGGAACGCCACTCCAGAAACTCCAGGTACACGCAAACACACACACACACCACACACACACTCCGAGGTGACAGTTAGTGAGCGGGATGTGCATCCGTATGTCTGTCTATGCTGATTGGATGGATTTCACACTCGCGGCACCACAAGTCAGGTCAAGTCATCTTCTCTTCTTACAGGTGCACCTACTGTACCTTGCCGGCCCCCGAGGACGCTGTGCAAACCGGGCTAGCGTCAATGGAGTGAGTCTCTTTCTTCTTTCAGTCTAAAAGACACTCAAATATTTAGGACATTTTATTGGCCTCACCTCTCTCCCTCTTCCTCATTCTGATGCTCTTTGTCTCTCTCTCCCAGGTGACGGGAGAGCAGGACGCCTGGCCGCGGCCTCGGGGGACCGTGTCGAGGCGTGGGGAGCCCCGAGAATTGGAGGGGTCGTCAACAAGGGACCCACGCTCACCTGAATCCACGCCACTGTCCAACAAGAGAACCCTTGTTGAAAGATACAACACAACCCCTCAGAGCAGAGAGAAGCAGGCCCAGCTACCCCTCTGTCCATCCATCCCTCCATCCATCCCGCCATTCATCCCTCCCTCCATCCGTCCACTCTGTTCGTCCGTCTGTGCTGTAAGAGAATACCCAGGCCGCTGCAAATCCACCACCATCAATTCAGTTGACTGAAGCTATGGCCACCTGTTCACTGGGGCCGGGTTGAGACTAGGTCTTATTCCTGCAGAGGACAGAACAGGGTTGGGACCAGGTTTAAGGTTGGGGAGACAGGTTCAAATCACTACATTCTAGTGGCCTTAAACCAACACCTATTTTACAGCCTAACCGACATCCTCTTACTCAGAGCTAGCGGCATGGACGTCGTCTGCAGCCATGGGATCTAGTCTCGTTCGGTCAGAGCAGAGCCTGCTTGTGTAACAGCCAGTAGCATGTTATGGTCTTGCTCTGCGCGCCACAGCTTCTGTTCCCCACTGCCTCCTCATTACATGTCTGGTCCGTAAACACTTTTGTTTTGTAGTGTGTTTGCCTTCTGTAGTTTTTGTATGTTTTATATTGTTCCTTTACTCCTATTTTCTTAAATGTTCCTATTGTACAGCACATGGTTTATAAATAAAATGTACTTACCACTTACAGGTGTGTTCTTCATCTTATATACGTATATTTGGCCCTCATGGGGTAGCCAGCGGATGCTTATCTGAATCATACAAGAGATGAGTTATTGGTTGGCTGAACTAGACGGGGGTGCTCAGGACGATCATGACTGACAGCTCAGCCGGTCACACAAGATGTCATACTCTGGCTACCAGGACGCTCTCCAAACTCTCTCCAAACGCTCTCCAAACCCTCTCTCTCCCCACCCTCCATGAGAGAAGAAAGTTACTCTGTAGGGACTTTGCACTGAGCCTCCTGAACTCCCCCTTCAAGAACTGGCTCCCCCCCCTTCAGAGCCCAGGTGTCCGGTCGGCACACCAGACATGAAGCACACCTGCAGACACCCAGGACAAGAACCAAAAGATACAGGATGTCTCCCATCCCCTCCCTGACAAGAATCTTGAATGACCATTTTAAATATTGAATGTTTGTTCTATTGGTAATTTGAGTTAGCCTAGGTTTAATGTAAATATTCTTGTAAAATACTCATGCATTTCAGTTTTTAACTGCCATACAAGTCATCATCATCATCATCATCATCTTCATCCGCTTATCCAGGGTCGGGTCGCGGAGGCAGCAGCTCCAGCAGGGGGCCCCAGACATCCCTTTCCCTAGCAGCATCAACCAGCTCTGCCTGGGGAATCTTTAGCCGCTCACAGGCCAGTGCGGAGATGTAGTCCCGCCACCTAGTCCTGGGTCTACCCCGCGGCCTCCTCCCAGCCGGACACGCCTGGAACACCTCCCTAGGGAGGCGCCCAGGAGGCATCCTCACTAGATGCCCGAACCACCTCAACTGGCTCCTTTCGACGCAAAGGAGCAGCGGCTCTACTCCGAGTCTCTCCCGGATGACTGAACTTCTCACCCGATCTCTCAGGGAGACCCCAGAGAGACATACAAGTGTCAAATAAAAAACTTGAACTTGAAACTTGAACTTGATGTCCACCTGGGGTCAATCTCCTCTGCTCTCCTCCGCTCCTGTCCTCCTTTGGTCTTTGGGGCAGTACAGTTAGGATCAGACCGGTGGCTGAAAGGTTGCTGGTTCAAATCCTGAGCTGGGCCACTTGAAAAGATGGGAACTTAATCGGTGTCTCAAGGGCTGTTGGGTGAGTTCCTATCAATAATTGACTAACATTGTGCCTGCTAATGGTGACATTGCGAAGATTAGAGGGGAAAGAAAACAGCCTTGGTGGGAGCCTGTACTGATGGTAGTCTCTCTCCAGACTCAAATATTACATTGAATTGCTGCGCTCTGCATACTACATAATAGAGTCTGTGCCACTTCGCCACCCAAGCAGGTATTCTGTTGGCATATCGATGGGTCAAAATTGAAAGAGTGACAGGTCATAGCAGCAAATGAGAGACACTAGCCCAGGTTAGGGAATATCTATGGGTGGGAACGCCTGATTGCGAAAGTCGTTACTGACTGGTGTCGCCGGGATTCCGGCGCTACCAATGAATTGCCAGGATTTGAACACCAGATTTTTGCATGAAGTGTCCCAGTACCATAGAGAGATCTGCAGCATGCAGTAACATGGTTTTGGTCTTGAGACTATGGAGTCAGAGATGTGCTTGCCCAGTTTCAAGTGCTGCTTCCTGTCAGACAGGAAGTCTGTGGTCTACCTGCAGGTGGGGTCAGGTAAGCGCATGCTCCTGAGTGAACGGGAAGATGGTGTTGAAAGCAGAGCTGAAGTCCATCAACCAGCTGGAGAATGAAGTGAAGGGCCATGTTTACTGCATCATCCACTGACCTGTTGGCTCTGTAGGCAGACTGCAGGGGGTCCAGGAGAGGGTCTGTGATGCATTTGAGAGGCTGCAGCACAAGGCACTTAAAAACCTTCATTGCTACAGTGGTCAGGGTGATGTCGTCCTTATAGTCGTCCTTGCTTTCTTGGGGACAGGGATGATGATGGAGCTCTTGAAGCAGGCTAGTACTTGGCATGTCATAGTGAGTTTGTTTGCTTCCTTCCTTCATTCATCTACCCTGGCATTCCCCTTCCCCTTACTTTTTTTGACCTCTAGTCCGTCCTTCACGTCAAACAGCTAGTAGAACTGGATGGGCCAGCTGACCGCACACACGCGCACACACACGCAAACACGAGCTGCAAGCTAGCCTCCCATAAAGGTCTCTCTCAAGGACATCTGCGACCAATGTTAGCTAGCCCAGTTCGCCATGCACTAGCCTACTTTGCGTGTTGGCTACCGGGTTGCGAGATTACTTTTCGCAGTTTAGCAAGAACACCATAGAGGTTAGGGTGAGGGTCAGGTGTAGGGTTAGGGGTTAGGGTCTTAACCCTAAACTCAATGGTGATTTATCGCTAAACTGCGAAACGCGTAGACACTCCCGGGTTACATTTGGCTGTGGCTATTGGCCTATTTGTAAATATCATGTTGCATAACAGCATTCCTAGCGGACATAAGGGGAAAGTTCATTTTCTTAACCCTATCTAGAAGCGCACCATGAACATTTTGCAACAGGCATGGATTCGGAGTCGGAATATGATTTCAAAGATCTAATAAAAATAATGCCCTATTATGCTTGACATGTTTGTTAATGCTTATTCCCTTAAATAGGAACACATAAGCTGAACGTAGGCTGCAGCATCACGTTGATAAATTGGCAAACATGTAAGTTACAGGCTACGTCCGGATATGATTTGGAAAGATGTTCCTGTAGCCTACAGTAGGGGTAGAATGTTGACATTTGTAGGCTATATATATTCAAATTTGTATATATACAGGGGCCAGTCTTATTATGAATCAATTCTAGGCTAGTTCGTATGGTAACGTTATTTCAAATCACCACATGACAACCACACAAGAGTCATCAGATATCCGTGCGCGTAATAATGACCGACATCACAATGGCTATATAATTCTATATAAGTAGGCTAATTCCACAAAGTTGAATATTGTTTCAGAGTTAACTTCACATTGACGGACAACCGCATCCTTATACAACACGATTAATCAGCAATTCATATTTGAAGACTATTTGAAGATATTTGAAGACTTTTAAATATAATACCACCTGTAAGTGGTAAGTACATTTTATTTCTAAACCATGTGCTGTACAATAGGAAAATTTAAGAAAATAGGAGTAAAGGAACAATATAAAACATTACTGTACAGAAAAAACTATACAGAAGGCAAACACACTACAAAACAAAAGTGTTTACGGACCAGACATGTAATGAGGACGCAGTGGGGAACAGAAGCTGTGGCGCGCAGAAAATAATTGTTTCTTGCACTCTGTCTCAACAGAGCCCCTATGGATTCTAAATATATGGATAATAAATCCATGGGTGAGGCCTCTCCTTCAAACGGTTCCAACTTGCAGGAGGTAACCTAACACTATGTAACATCATCTTACAAAAATTATATATATATATATATATATATATAGGCTATATATATATTCCAGTTGATCCATTGACGCAGTTTTGTCATCATTGAACCTGTCTTGCAGAAAAAGCCGATTGAGCTCGTGAATGGCCAGAAACAGGGTGACCATAAGCCCATTCAGGAGGTCATCAAGGAGGACATTGTGGCCCCCAAGCCCATTGATGAGGTCATTGAGACCCCCATTGGCATTGAGGAGGCCAGTGAGGCCCCCGAGGACATTGACAAGATCTTTGAGGTCATTAAGGAGGCCTTCAAAGAGGTTGAGGAGTTCATGGAGGAGGTAAATGAAAACCCCAAGGTCTTTGAGGAGGTCATTGAGGCCCCCAGGGTCATTATGGAGTACATTGAGGCCATCTGGAACATCATGGACGCTATTGAAGCCCCCACCGTCATCGAGGATGTCATCAAGGAGGCCATTGAGATCCCCAAGACCATTGAGGAGGTCATCAAGGAGGACATTGTGGCCCCCAAGCCCATTGAGGAGGTCATTGTGGCAATTGAGGTACCAAAGGTCATCGTGGAGGCCATCAAGGAGGCCATGGAGATCTCCAAGGCCATTGAGGAGGCCATCAAGGAGGCCATTGAGGAGGCCATCAAGGAGGCCATTGCGGTCCAGCAGTCAGCAGGTTAGACATTTTGGGTGTTAGGGCATCTATTTCTATATATTATAATATGATCTATATTTCATATCAAACAATTTTACTTCTCTCTTCTCTACACAATACTCAATTTAGAGATCATTTTTGCAGAGGAAGTGAACAACAAGAAAAATATGATGAAGAAGAAGGGGGTTCGTAAATTCTTCAGCGGCCTCTGGAAGATCATGACCTGCTCCTCACAGATCCCAAAGGATGACTGAAGTTGACTGAGAGCAGCACCAGCAACCCCCCCCTCAAACAATAACCATTCAATCCTTCCAACCAGACCCCAACCACCCATGCAATCCATTCAATCCCCCTGCACAATCCTTATGCCTATCCAAACCTCCTCCACTATATCAATATACTCCATAAATATATATATCAATCAATAAATATGTAAATCAATAATAAGTCATTGTTCTTTTTTCCAGATGTCAATGCCATTTTATTTATATAGCACTATTCGTAAAAAGAGACAGATAAAAACATAAATCATACCAACACAGTGAGAACAGATTTAAAAGAAACTATAAAAGTAAAAGCATTTTAGGATAGTGTAAAATAGAATAAAAACTATAAAACAGAATTCAAATTAAGAGCACAAAGATATTAAAACAAGTAAAACTATGTGGTAAAAGCAATGTTAAAAAGTTGTGTTTTAAGATCTTGCTTAAAAATTACCTGCCTCTTAGTCCTGGCTCTAGGGACCATTAAAAGCTCAGTGTCAGAGGACCTGAGGGCCCTACTGGGTGTATATCTTAAAGCATATCTGGTATGTATTTAGGTGCTTGATTATGTAATGACTTATAGACTAATAAAATAATCTTAAAATCTAAAACTGACAAGTAACAAGTGCAGTGTGTGCCCCCCTGGTCTTAGTGAGGACATGTGCTGCAGCATTTTGTACTATTTGGAGTTGGCTAATAGCTTTCCCCTCACATCGCCACGGTGCGCTCTGTCCTCCTCTAGGGGAAAGGACAGGGCGGTGTGCGCTTCAGGCTCACGGGACAAGAGCATCAGACCCTAGGGGGTCAAAGGGCACACTCTGCTGACGGGGCGGGCCTCATGCATTCCCACCGGGGCACAGTGAGGCGCCTGGCGGCCCCCTGCTGGCGTCCGACTCCTCCGACCGCACGGCGAGGCTGTGGGACCTGGGGAGCGGAGGGGCTGGGAGGGGCCTGACCAGAGATGCCTGTCCTACTAGGCTGACGTGCTGCTCGCCGGCGTCCCCAACAAGGTCAGCGTCTTCGGCTCCAGAGGTGAGTGGGGCCGTCACTCGTCACCAGGCTCTGCGGCATCTTGTCAGTTGAGACGCCATTTTAACCTGTGGTGGTCTGGCAAAAACAGCCACAAAATACAAAGAGTATGAATAGGGATGCAAAATTCTGGGAATACTCACACACTTCCCACAGGGATTAACAGGAATGTATGGGAATTAATCAAATACAAATAGTATGAAGACATCACGCAATGTTACTTGGTGAGTCAGACATATGCTATCGGCTGTCCCTGATTGATGATGTCACACAGTGGCAGAACCCCTGGTGGAGCGTCTCCATCTCCATAGTGAGGCTGTGCTGTGCCTGGCTGAGGACGACAACTACATCATCTCCGGCAGCCAAGACCACACCGTGACCACAGCCGAAGGGCAGGAACGCCACTCCAGAAACTCCAGGTACACGCAAACACACACACACACCACACACACACTCCGAGGTGACAGTTAGTGAGCGGGATGTGCATCCGTATGTCTGTCTATGCTGATTGGATGGATTTCACACTCGCGGCACCACAAGTCAGGTCAAGTCATCTTCTCTTCTTACAGGTGCACCTACTGTACCTTGCCGGCGCCCGAGGACGCTGTGCAAACCGGGCTAGCGTCAATGGAGTGAGTCTCTTTCTTCTTTCAGTCTAAAAGACACTCAAATATTTAGGACATTTTATTGGCCTCACCTCTCTCCCTCTTCCTCATTCTGATGCTCTTTGTCTCTCTCTCCCAGGTGAACGTGAGAGCAGGACGCCTGGCCGCGGCCTCGGGGGACCGTGTCGAGGCGTGGGGAGCCCCGAGAATTGGAGGGGTCGTCAACAAGGGACCCACGCTCACCTGAATCCACGCCACTGTCCAACAAGAGAACCCTTGTTGAAAGATACAACACAACCCCTCAGAGCAGAGAGAAGCAGGCCCAGCTACCCCTCTGTCCATCCATCCCTCCATCCATCCCGCCATTCATCCCTCCCTCCATCCGTCCACTCTGTTCGTCCGTCTGTGCTGTAAGAGAATACCCAGGCCGCTGCAAATCCACCACCATCAATTCAGTTGACTGAAGCTATGGCCACCTGTTCACTGGGGCCGGGTTGAGACTAGGTCTTATTCCTGCAGAGGACAGAACAGGGTTGGGACCAGGTTTAAGGTTGGGGAGACAGGTTCAAATCACTACATTCTAGTGGCCTTAAACCAACACCTATTTTACAGCCTAACCGACATCCTCTTACTCAGAGCTAGCGGCATGGACGTCGTCTGCAGCCATGGGATCTAGTCTCGTTCGGTCAGAGCAGAGCCTGCTTGTGTAACAGCCAGTAGCATGTTATGGTCTTGCTCTGCGCGCCACAGCTTCTGTTCCCCACTGCCTCCTCATTACATGTCTGGTCCGTAAACACTTTTGTTTTGTAGTGTGTTTGCCTTCTGTAGTTTTTGTATGTTTTATATTGTTCCTTTACTCCCATTTTCTTAAATGTTCCTATTGTACAGCACATGGTTTATAAATAAAATGTACTTACCACTTACAGGTGTGTTCTTCATCTTATATACGTATATTTGGCCCTCATGGGGTAGCCAGCGGATGCTTATCTGAATCATACAAGAGATGAGTTATTGGTTGGCTGAACTAGACGGGAGTGCTCAGGACGATCATGACTGACAGCTCAGCCGGTCACACAAGATGTCATACTCTGGCTACCAGGACGCTCTCCAAACTCTCTCCAAACGCTCTCCAAACCCTCTCTCTCCCCACCCTCCATGAGAGAAGAAAGTTACTCTGTAGGGACTTTGCACTGAGCCTCCTGAACTCCCCCTTCAAGAACTGGCTCCCCCCCCTTCAGAGCCCAGGTGTCCGGTCGGCACACCAGACATGAAGCACACCTGCAGACACCCAGGACAAGAACCAAAAGATACAGGATGTCTCCCATCCCCTCCCTGACAAGAATCTTGAATGACCATTTTAAATATTGAATGTTTGTTCTATTGGTAATTTGAGTTAGCCTAGGTTTAATGTAAATATTCTTGTAAAATACTCATGCATTTCAGTTTTTAACTGCCATACAAGTCATCATCATCATCATCATCATCTTCATCCGCTTATCCAGGGTCGGGTCGCGGAGGCAGCAGCTCCAGCAGGGGGCCCCAGACATCCCTTTCCCTAGCAGCATCAACCAGCTCTGCCTGGGGAATCTTTAGCTGCTCACAGGCCAGTGCGGAGATGTAGTCCCGCCACCTAGTCCTGGGTCTACCCCGCGGCCTCCTCCCAGCCGGACACGCCTGGAACACCTCCCTAGGGAGGCGCCCAGGAGGCATCCTCACTAGATGCCCGAACCACCTCAACTGGCTCCTTTCGACGCAAAGGAGCAGCGGCTCTACTCCGAGTCTCTCCCGGATGACTGAACTTCTCACCCGATCTCTCAGGGAGACCCCAGAGAGACATACAAGTGTCAAATAAAAAACTTGAACTTGAAACTTGAACTTGATGTCCACCTGGGGTCAATCTCCTCTGCTCTCCTCCGCTCCTGTCCTCCTTTGGTCTTTGGGGCAGTACAGTTAGGATCAGACCGGTGGCTGAAAGGTTGCTGGTTCAAATCCTGAGCTGGGCCACTTGAAAAGATGGGAACTTAATCGGTGTCTCAAGGGCTGTTGGGTGAGTTCCTATCAATAATTGACTAACATTGTGCCTGCTAATGGTGACATTGCGAAGATTAGAGGGGAAAGAAAACAGCCTTGGTGGGAGCCTGTACTGATGGTAGTCTCTCTCCAGACTCAAATATTACATTGAATTGCTGCGCTCTGCATACTACATAATAGAGTCTGTGCCACTTCGCCACCCAAGCAGGTATTCTGTTGGCATATCGATGGGTCAAAATTGAAAGAGTGACAGGTCATAGCAGCAAATGAGAGACACTAGCCCAGGTTAGGGAATATCTATGGGTGGGAACGCCTGATTGCGAAAGTCGTTACTGACTGGTGTCGCCGGGATTCCGGCGCTACCAATGAATTGCCAGGATTTGAACACCAGATTTTTGCATGAAGTGTCCCAGTACCATAGAGAGATCTGCAGCATGCAGTAACATGGTTTTGGTCTTGAGACTATGGAGTCAGAGATGTGCTTGCCCAGTTTCACGTGCTGCTTCCTGTCAGACAGGAAGTCTGTGGTCTACCTGCAGGTGGGGTCAGGTAAGCGCATGCTCCTGAGTGAACGGGAAGATGGTGTTGAAAGCAGAGCTGAAGTCCATCAACCAGCTGGAGAATGAAGTGAAGGGCCATGTTTACTGCATCATCCACTGACCTGTTGGCTCTGTAGGCAGACTGCAGGGGGTCCAGGAGAGGGTCTGTGATGCATTTGAGAGGCTGCAGCACAAGGCACTTAAAAACCTTCATTGCTACAGTGGTCAGGGTGATGTCGTCCTTATAGTCGTCCTTGCTTTCTTGGGGACAGGGATGATGATGGAGCTCTTGAAGCAGGCTAGTACTTGGCATGTCATAGTGAGTTTGTTTGCTTCCTTCCTTCATTCATCTACCCTGGCATTCCCCTTCCCCTTACTTTTTTTGACCTCTAGTCCGTCCTTCACGTCAAACAGCTAGTAGAACTGGATGGGCCAGCTGACCGCACACACGCGCACACACACGCAAACACGAGCTGCAAGCTAGCCTCCCATAAAGGTCTCTCTCAAGGACATCTGCGACCAATGTTAGCTAGCCCAGTTCGCCATGCACTAGCCTACTTTGCGTGTTGGCTACCGGGTTGCGAGATTACTTTTCGCAGTTTAGCAAGAACACCATAGAGGTTAGGGTGAGGGTCAGGTGTAGGGTTAGGGGTTAGGGTCTTAACCCTAAACTCAATGGTGTTATCGCTAAACTGCGAAACGCGTAGACACTCCCGGGTTACATTTGGCTGTGGCTATTGGCCTATTTGTAAATATCATGTTGCATAACAGCATTCCTAGCGGACATAAGGGGAAAGTTCATTTTCTTAACCCTATCTAGAAGCGCACCATGAACATTTTGCAACAGGCATGGATTCGGAGTCGGAATATGATTTCAAAGATCTAATAAAAATAATGCCCTATTATGCTTGACATGTTTGTTAATGCTTATTCCCTTAAATAGGAACACATAAGCTGAACGTAGGCTGCAGCATCACGTTGATAAATTGGCAAACATGTAAGTTACAGGCTACGTCCGGATATGATTTGGAAAGATGTTCCTGTAGCCTACAGTAGGGGTAGAATGTTGACATTTGTAGGCTATATATATTCAAATTTGTATATATACAGGGGCCAGTCTTATTATGAATCAATTCTAGGCTAGTTCGTATGGTAACGTTATTTCAAATCACCACATGACAACCACACAAGAGTCATCAGATATCCGTGCGCGTAATAATGACCGACATCACAATGGCTATATAATTCTATATAAGTAGGCTAATTCCACAAAGTTGAATATTGTTTCAGAGTTAACTTCACATTGACGGACAACCGCATCCTTATACAACACGATTAATCAGCAATTCATATTTGAAGACTATTTGAAGATATTTGAAGACTTTTAAATATAATACCACCTGTAAGTGGTAAGTACATTTTATTTCTAAACCATGTGCTGTACAATAGGAAAATTTAAGAAAATAGGAGTAAAGGAACAATATAAAACATTACTGTACAGAAAAAACTATACAGAAGGCAAACACACTACAAAACAAAAGTGTTTACGGACCAGACATGTAATGAGGACGCAGTGGGGAACAGAAGCTGTGGCGCGCAGAAAATAATTGTTTCTTGCACTCTGTCTCAACAGAGCCCCTATGGATTCTAAATATATGGATAATAAATCCATGGGTGAGGCCTCTCCTTCAAACGGTTCCAACTTGCAGGAGGTAACCTAACACTATGTAACATCATCTTACAAAAATTATATATATATATATATATATATATAGGCTATATATATATTCCAGTTGATCCATTCCCTACTAACACAATCAGGTTGCAGCAATGTTGCAGAAACGTGCAATTTAGACTTTTGTATGGTCCACTCAACGTCAAGTTAAACGTGCATGCAACGCAAACGCGGTATCTGCACACAAGTTGCTGCAACGTGCAGGTCCAACGTGTCTGCAACGTGCCTGCAATGTGCACATAACGTTGTGATTTCCGCGATGATTTCGATGTATATTGCTGCAACGTTGTATACACGTTTATATATTACTTTGTTACGTTGCTGCAACGTGGTCTACACTTCCGTTGGCTACATTTATAATTTGCATTACAAAACAAATCCGCTCCTTGCACAAGCTCCACTACTTCCTGAAACTCTACAGGCATATTTCTTTACCGTCCTATACTATTGGATAGCAATAGCGATGAATCCGGTGTGCAGCACACCTGATCAATCACTTCCATCCACTAGTATAGGACAGGAAAGAAATACGCCTGTAGAGTGTCAGGAAGTAGTGGAGCTTGTGCAAAGAGCCTATTAATGTCATAGTCAATGCAGCAAGCAAAATTATGGTACAAAAGTTATGACACAACACCATTCAGTCAAGAACAATTTATTTTATTAAAAAAGTACACAATGTCTGGCCTGCAACATGATAAACAAGTTTAAAAACAAAAAGGATTAAAAAAAAAAAAATACAAAAAGTTATTTACAAAAAAAGTTATTTAAAAAAAAAAAAAAAGGCAGGCTGTGCTCAGATGGGGGGGGGGGGCTGTGCTCAGATGGGCTGGGGGGGGGGGGCTGTGCTCAGATGGGCTGCGGGTGGGCGTCAGATGGGCTTGGGGGGGGGCTGTGCTCAGATGGGCTGCGGGTGGGCGTCAGATGGGCTGGGGGGGGGGCTGTGCTCAGATGGGCTGGGGGGCAGCTAGGAAGGGAAGTCTTCCTCATCAGAATGCTGGGGAGTGCTCAGATGGACTGTGCTTGGATGGGCTGTGCTCAGGCGGACTTCTGCAGATACCTAAAGACACAATGAAATGGCCGTAAATACACAACGCACATACATGCACAAAAAAATGGTACACAATCTTTGGAACCATGCAGTGTCACTGGGTAGGAGAAACCAAAAAAAACCTCTTACCCTTCTGCATTTAGCAGGGGCATGTTTCAATGTCTCCTGCAGCTGGGCGGCCACCTACGCCATCGTAGCCTTTGGCATGGAGACCATCACTGCACCTTTAAGTTATCAAGAAAGGTAATGGTTTCAATTCACATCGGTCATGGAACAAAGACGATGTATTAAAAAATATTCAAAATATGAACCATTTCTTACGTGTTAGAACATTGAAGAGTGTCATACTCTTCAGTGGCTTCTTCCCCTTCTTCCCGTGCACACTGTAGGCGCTCCACACCGCATGTGTGGCTACAGCTGACAGCACCCGCCGGACTGTGTCCACCAAGTCTCTGCCACCAATGGCACCTAGGTATTGTGTCTGCAAAACAAAGACAGTCATTTACTGTACCCTTACCTGCACTGCAAAAATAAGACAAAGTTCCGCCCTGCAGACACTCACCATCTTCCTCTGATGTTCCCGGTCCTTCAACCTGGCCACAGAGACCTGCAGCTCCTCGTCCGTTTGGGCAGGGTTCAGTACATCCAGCACTTCTCCCTGGGCTCCAGACTCCACAGGCCGCGTGCTCTGGGCCAGTTCCCTCACAGTCCGTGCAAGCTCACGGAGTTGCTCCCGCATCTCTGAGAACTGCTGATGTACAGACCTCTGGAAATCTAGATAAACACAGATGTGGCTATAAGTACATTGACATAAAACTAAATGAAACTCAAAATATATCCCTGCATGCAACATGAAGTAGTCCCATACCAGCATCTGCAGAGCAGCATCGATTAGGTAGAGGGGTACATGGAGTCAATGGTGCCACAGCAGTACATGCCACTCTTACCTGGTCTGGCTGGGGTGCTGTATGATCTGGCTGGGGTGCTATACATGGGACTGGGCCCCGCTCGCCCACATGGGACAAGCTTGGAAAATCTGCAAGATGAGTAAAATGGTATTCAAAATAAATAAAAAATAGTCCAACTATCAGTGTGCAGTAGGCATAGACATTTCATTCTTAACACAAACATGCATACCTGGATTGTACAGCACACGTGGATTGTACTGGACCGCTGGCAGAGGCCTTTCAACTCCGGCACCTGGTCTTAGGCCTGCATAGTGGGGACCAATGGCTGCCCGGGGCTTGGAATATCTAGTGGAATATCAGTAAATTAGCTCAGATTACTCGATTTCAAAAGTACTACTCTTTTGGGACTGTTGAATGCACTTTAGTATATTACCTTCGTCACTGGAGTGATAGCATGTGTTGCGCCGTCTCTTTCGAACGTCTTGGCACTCGTCCATTGACGACTGCTGCTCAAAGACTTTTGCCATGAGCCTGGCACCTTCGTAATGATCTGTGTGCATAAAGTACCATAATCAATACATTTCAGACATCCTTTTTTCCTCAGAATAATGAGTCATGATCTTCCCCCCACCCCCATCAGTATTTTTTAATAGCTTAAAATGCAAACAGTACCAGTTGTGGACTTTGGGAAAACCCGGACTCTGTGGAGCGCCCAGCCAGGGTTAGGTTCCACACAGCTCTTTATCCGTTGGCTGACTCATTCATTGGCCAGGAACACATCTGCAACTGTGAGTGAAACCATTAGTAGCCGCTTCCCTGTACAATTGAAAAGTAGCACACCAAACACACAAACATGTTCTTACCCCATCCTTTTTGGAGAGCCAGGATACTGGGACAACCGACAGTGTCCTCCCCCAGAAACTCCACACTGCAATAGTCTGCCCAATAAACAAAAAAATATTAAGTTTATAAACACATAAGGACCCTATGGGAAAGTAGGCAGAGGGGAAGAAGCGACTAAAACAAAAATTCAACAAGTCATTACAGCCGATAAGTAATTAGTGACACGCCACTATTCTATTTTTTTGATTCTCTGCCGGCCCAGGACAGATGCGGTCAATGGCGGTCAATCAGTGTGGGAAACATGAAGTTAGTTTAGGCAGTAGCCACTGCAGTGCACAGATTAAATGTATAAGGCCCGTGAATCATACGTTACTACTCGCAGTTTTAACAGGAACGCCTGTTTTTGACTCGTGTACTCCAACAATACACACCCATACTACTAATGTGGCAAACAAAGCTGCCTCCATCTTTGTTTCGAGCTAACGCTATTGTCCATGGTAACCCGCGGTTACCTCGTGGGTGGCATTGTTCTCAGTCTCCTACTTTCCAGACAAATGGAAAATATATAAAGCATTATCTTGGCTTCGCCTTCACCTTTGCCTATGTAAAATTAGCCTAAGATTCGTGATGTCCTCAGAAAGCCTGACACGAGCGAGCTCCCAATGCGAGTCTCAAATTCAGCAGAGTCAAACAAACAAACAATTCACATGTGCAGCGGCCATTTTAGATTAGAACAGCTCAGACCGTTCGCTTGCTTATTTTTCTGCCAATGTTTGCGGCGAACACAAAGCCAGCAGTAACAGAAAAAATGTTTGCAATAGTTTGTCGGAGTATTTTCAATATTGTCTAAACGTTGGTCAAGTTCGGGCCTTGACTTAGCTAGCTAACACTAGGTAGCGTGCTAGCTAGCAATAGCTAACGTTAGCTAGCTAACACTAGGTAGCGTGCTAGCTAGCAATAACTAACGTTAGCTAGCTAACACTAGGTAGCGTGCTAGCTAGCAATAACTAACGTTAGCTAGCTAACACTAGGTAGCGTGCTAGCTAGCAATAACTAACGTTAGCTAGCTAACACTAGGTAGCGTGCTAGCTAGCACTAGCTAACGTTAGCTAGCTAGCATTGGGCTTCCAATTCCTGAACTTAGTTTAGCGTGCAGGTTATGAGTTACTTCTGTTTACTTAAATTATTACCGGTAAGTAAACAAATAAATAGCTAAACCAACAGTCAAATCAATGTAATTTGATGAGGAAAAAAACCCCGAGGTAAACTTACCAGAGATGAAGTGCGCACCACACTGTTTGTTAGTCCCCAATCTGCTCTCTTTATGGCTTTAAACCACAGCTTTCGGCGGTTCCTCTGAAAAGGGGGACATCTCGAGGGGATGCTGAAGAATCTGAGGCCATCATCTTGTTCTTTTCTGTTTGTACAGTTCACAGCACAGCAGCTTTGAGGCATAATTAGCTACACGAAACGGGGCTACTGTGGCTAGCGAGTTCGTTCCTCGTTCGCTCGTTCCTTTTTCCCAAAGAGGCTGCGTGCGTGCGCACCCCGCTGTGACGTAGACGGCGAACCCATCTATAGGGAGGGAAAGTGATCTCATCGCCCCCTAGTGGAAGTGTTCCATAATGCCGAGAGAATGAATGGGATTTCTCGACACGTCTTTTGAAAAATGATATCTTGGTCGACACCGAAACGTTAGTTTTAATTAATGAAAAAGCATTAAATTTATAACAAACAGGGAAATATACAATCAATAACATTTCTAAGATGAGTTATTCACCTCAAAATACAGTACAATATGAAGGATATAAGCGAAAATTTAAAAAAAGAACAAAAGACAGGAGCAGTTTGGCAAAGAATCCTGCCTACTTCAACTGTGAACCAAGCAAGCAGTGACGTCACGGGATAGCCCGATTGCAATCCTATTGCTAGCCTAATAGGACTTTAATCCAACGTCACTGCAACGTTATTTAATGACGTTGCAGGGACCCATATTGCCAATGTTTCTGCAACGTTGCAGAAAAGTCTAATTAGACTTAGGAGGGTAAAGTTATTTTCGACCTTAGATGGACGTTGTCACAACATCGCCTGATGGTAACGTTGCAACTTACCTAAGTACAACTTATGTGCAACGTTGCTGCAACCCACTGTGTTAGTAGGGTTGACGCAGTTTTGTCATCATTGAACCTGTCTTGCAGAAAAAGCCGATTGAGCTCGTGAATGGCCAGAAACAGGGTGACCATAAGCCCATTCAGGAGGTCATCAAGGAGGACATTGTGGCCCCCAAGCCCATTGATGAGGTCATTGAGACCCCCATTGGCATTGAGGAGGCCAGTGAGGCCCCCGAGGACATTGACAAGATCTTTGAGGTCATTAAGGAGGCCTTCAAAGAGGTTGAGGAGTTCATGGAGGAGGTAAATGAAAACCCCAAGGTCTTTGAGGAGGTCATTGAGGCCCCCAGGGTCATTATGGAGTACATTGAGGCCATCTGGAACATCATGGACGCTATTGAAGCCCCCACCGTCATCGAGGATGTCATCAAGGAGGCCATTGAGATCCCCAAGACCATTGAGGAGGTCATCAAGGAGGACATTGTGGCCCCCAAGCCCATTGAGGAGGTCATTGTGGCAATTGAGGTACCAAAGGTCATCGTGGAGGCCATCAAGGAGGCCATGGAGATCTCCAAGGCCATTGAGGAGGCCATCAAGGAGGCCATTGAGGAGGCCATCAAGGAGGCCATTGCGGTCCAGCAGTCAGCAGGTTAGACATTTTGGGTGTTAGGGCATCTATTTCTATATATTATAATATGATCTATATTTCATATCAAACAATTTTCCTTCTCTCTTCTCTACACAATACTCAATTTAGAGATCATTTTTGCAGAGGAAGTGAACAACAAGAAAAATATGATGAAGAAGAAGGGGGTTCGTAAATTCTTCAGCGGCCTCTGGAAGATCATGACCTGCTCCTCACAGATCCCAAAGGATGACTGAAGTTGACTGAGAGCAGCACCAGCAACCCCCCCCTCAAACAATAACCATTCAATCCTTCCAACCAGACCCCAACCACCCATGCAATCCATTCAATCCCCCTGCACAATCCTTATGCCTATCCAAACCTCCTCCACTATATCAATATACTCCATAAATATATATATATCAATCAATAAATATGTAAATCAATAATAAGTCATTGTTCTTTTTTCCAGATGTCAATGCCATTTTATTTATATAGCACTATTCGTAAAAAGAGACAGATAAAAACATAAATCATACCAACACAGTGAGAACAGATTTAAAAGAAACTATAAAAGTAAAAGCATTTTAGGATAGTGTAAAATAGAATAAAAACTATAAAACAGAATTCAAATTAAGAGCACAAAGATATTAAAACAAGTAAAACTATGTGGTAAAAGCAATGTTAAAAAGTTGTGTTTTAAGATCTTGCTTAAAAATTACCTGCCTCTTAGTCCTGGCTCTAGGGACCATTAAAAGCTCAGTGTCAGAGGACCTGAGGGCCCTACTGGGTGTATATCTTAAAGCATATCTGGTATGTATTTAGGTGCTTGATTATGTAATGACTTATAGACTAATAAAATAATCTTAAAATCTAAAACTGACAAGTAACAAGTGCAGTGTGTGCCCCCCTGGTCTTAGTGAGGACATGTGCTGCAGCATTTTGTACTATTTGGAGTTGGCTAATAGCTTTCCCCTCACATCGCCACGGTGCGCTCTGTCCTCCTCTAGGGGAAAGGACAGGGCGGTGTGCGCTTCAGGCTCACGGGACAAGAGCATCAGACCCTAGGGGGTCAAAGGGCACACTCTGCTGACGGGGCGGGCCTCATGCATTCCCACCGGGGCACAGTGAGGCGCCTGGCGGCCCCCTGCTGGCGTCCGACTCCTCCGACCGCACGGCGAGGCTGTGGGACCTGGGGAGCGGAGGGGCTGGGAGGGGCCTGACCAGAGATGCCTGTCCTACTAGGCTGACGTGCTGCTCGCCGGCGTACCCAACAAGGTCAGCGTCTTCGGCTCCAGAGGTGAGTGGGGCCGTCACTCGTCACCAGGCTCTGCGGCATCTTGTCAGTTGAGACGCCATTTTAACCTGTGGTGGTCTGGCAAAAACAGCCACAAAATACAAAGAGTATGAATAGGGATGCAAAATTCTGGGAATACTCACACACTTCCCACAGGGATTAACAGGAATGTATGGGAATTAATCAAATACAAATAGTATGAAGACATCACGCAATGTTACTTGGTGAGTCAGACATATGCTATCGGCTGTCCCTGATTGATGATGTCACACAGTGGCAGAACCCCTGGTGGAGCGTCTCCATCTCCATAGTGAGGCTGTGCTGTGCCTGGCTGAGGACGACAACTACATCATCTCCGGCAGCCAAGACCACACCGTGACCACAGCCGAAGGGCAGGAACGCCACTCCAGAAACTCCAGGTACACGCAAACACACACACACACCACACACACACTCCGAGGTGACAGTTAGTGAGCGGGATGTGCATCCGTATGTCTGTCTATGCTGATTGGATGGATTTCACACTCGCGGCACCACAAGTCAGGTCAAGTCATCTTCTCTTCTTAC
This sequence comes from Borostomias antarcticus, assembly GCF_949987555.1. NCBI lineage: Eukaryota > Metazoa > Chordata > Actinopteri > Stomiiformes > Stomiidae > Borostomias > Borostomias antarcticus. Next base: position 20,998,345 of record NC_140234.1, read on the forward strand.
AGGTGCACCTACTGTACCTTGCCGGCGCCCGAGGACGCTGTGCAAACCGGGCTAGCGTCAATGGAGTGAGTCTCTTTCTTCTTTCAGTCTAAAAGACACTCAAATATTTAGGACATTTTATTGGCCTCACCTCTCTCCCTCTTCCTCATTCTGATGCTCTTTGTCTCTCTCTCCCAGGTGAACGTGAGAGCAGGACGCCTGGCCGCGGCCTCGGGGGACCGTGTCGAGGCGTGGGGAGCCCCGAGAATTGGAGGGGTCGTCAACAAGGGACCCACGCTCACCTGAATCCACGCCACTGTCCAACAAGAGAACCCTTGTTGAAAGATACAACACAACCCCTCAGAGCAGAGAGAAGCAGGCCCAGCTACCCCTCTGTCCATCCATCCCTCCATCCATCCCGCCATTCATCCCTCCCTCCATCCGTCCACTCTGTTCGTCCGTCTGTGCTGTAAGAGAATACCCAGGCCGCTGCAAATCCACCACCATCAATTCAGTTGACTGAAGCTATGGCCACCTGTTCACTGGGGCCGGGTTGAGACTAGGTCTTATTCCTGCAGAGGACAGAACAGGGTTGGGACCAGGTTTAAGGTTGGGGAGACAGGTTCAAATCACTACATTCTAGTGGCCTTAAACCAACACCTATTTTACAGCCTAACCGACATCCTCTTACTCAGAGCTAGCGGCATGGACGTCGTCTGCAGCCATGGGATCTAGTCTCGTTCGGTCAGAGCAGAGCCTGCTTGTGTAACAGCCAGTAGCATGTTATGGTCTTGCTCTGCGCGCCACAGCTTCTGTTCCCCACTGCCTCCTCATTACATGTCTGGTCCGTAAACACTTTTGTTTTGTAGTGTGTTTGCCTTCTGTAGTTTTTGTATGTTTTATATTGTTCCTTTACTCCCATTTTCTTAAATGTTCCTATTGTACAGCACATGGTTTATAAATAAAATGTACTTACCACTTACAGGTGTGTTCTTCATCTTATATACGTATATTTGGCCCTCATGGGGTAGCCAGCGGATGCTTATCTGAATCATACAAGAGATGAGTTATTGGTTGGCTGAACTAGACGGGAGTGCTCAGGACGATCATGACTGACAGCTCAGCCGGTCACACAAGATGTCATACTCTGGCTACCAGGACGCTCTCCAAACTCTCTCCAAACGCTCTCCAAACCCTCTCTCTCCCCACCCTCCATGAGAGAAGAAAGTTACTCTGTAGGGACTTTGCACTGAGCCTCCTGAACTCCCCCTTCAAGAACTGGCTCCCCCCCCTTCAGAGCCCAGGTGTCCGGTCGGCACACCAGACATGAAGCACACCTGCAGACACCCAGGACAAGAACCAAAAGATACAGGATGTCTCCCATCCCCTCCCTGACAAGAATCTTGAATGACCATTTTAAATATTGAATGTTTGTTCTATTGGTAATTTGAGTTAGCCTAGGTTTAATGTAAATATTCTTGTAAAATACTCATGCATTTCAGTTTTTAACTGCCATACAAGTCATCATCATCATCATCATCATCTTCATCCGCTTATCCAGGGTCGGGTCGCGGAGGCAGCAGCTCCAGCAGGGGGCCCCAGACATCCCTTTCCCTAGCAGCATCAACCAGCTCTGCCTGGGGAATCTTTAGCTGCTCACAGGCCAGTGCGGAGATGTAGTCCCGCCACCTAGTCCTGGGTCTACCCCGCGGCCTCCTCCCAGCCGGACACGCCTGGAACACCTCCCTAGGGAGGCGCCCAGGAGGCATCCTCACTAGATGCCCGAACCACCTCAACTGGCTCCTTTCGACGCAAAGGAGCAGCGGCTCTACTCCGAGTCTCTCCCGGATGACTGAACTTCTCACCCGATCTCTCAGGGAGACCCCAGAGAGACATACAAGTGTCAAATAAAAAACTTGAACTTGAAACTTGAACTTGATGTCCACCTGGGGTCAATCTCCTCTGCTCTCCTCCGCTCCTGTCCTCCTTTGGTCTTTGGGGCAGTACAGTTAGGATCAGACCGGTGGCTGAAAGGTTGCTGGTTCAAATCCTGAGCTGGGCCACTTGAAAAGATGGGAACTTAATCGGTGTCTCAAGGGCTGTTGGGTGAGTTCCTATCAATAATTGACTAACATTGTGCCTGCTAATGGTGACATTGCGAAGATTAGAGGGGAAAGAAAACAGCCTTGGTGGGAGCCTGTACTGATGGTAGTCTCTCTCCAGACTCAAATATTACATTGAATTGCTGCGCTCTGCATACTACATAATAGAGTCTGTGCCACTTCGCCACCCAAGCAGGTATTCTGTTGGCATATCGATGGGTCAAAATTGAAAGAGTGACAGGTCATAGCAGCAAATGAGAGACACTAGCCCAGGTTAGGGAATATCTATGGGTGGGAACGCCTGATTGCGAAAGTCGTTACTGACTGGTGTCGCCGGGATTCCGGCGCTACCAATGAATTGCCAGGATTTGAACACCAGATTTTTGCATGAAGTGTCCCAGTACCATAGAGAGATCTGCAGCATGCAGTAACATGGTTTTGGTCTTGAGACTATGGAGTCAGAGATGTGCTTGCCCAGTTTCACGTGCTGCTTCCTGTCAGACAGGAAGTCTGTGGTCTACCTGCAGGTGGGGTCAGGTAAGCGCATGCTCCTGAGTGAACGGGAAGATGGTGTTGAAAGCAGAGCTGAAGTCCATCAACCAGCTGGAGAATGAAGTGAAGGGCCATGTTTACTGCATCATCCACTGACCTGTTGGCTCTGTAGGCAGACTGCAGGGGGTCCAGGAGAGGGTCTGTGATGCATTTGAGAGGCTGCAGCACAAGGCACTTAAAAACCTTCATTGCTACAGTGGTCAGGGTGATGTCGTCCTTATAGTCGTCCTTGCTTTCTTGGGGACAGGGATGATGATGGAGCTCTTGAAGCAGGCTAGTACTTGGCATGTCATAGTGAGTTTGTTTGCTTCCTTCCTTCATTCATCTACCCTGGCATTCCCCTTCCCCTTACTTTTTTTGACCTCTAGTCCGTCCTTCACGTCAAACAGCTAGTAGAACTGGATGGGCCAGCTGACCGCACACACGCGCACACACACGCAAACACGAGCTGCAAGCTAGCCTCCCATAAAGGTCTCTCTCAAGGACATCTGCGACCAATGTTAGCTAGCCCAGTTCGCCATGCACTAGCCTACTTTGCGTGTTGGCTACCGGGTTGCGAGATTACTTTTCGCAGTTTAGCAAGAACACCATAGAGGTTAGGGTGAGGGTCAGGTGTAGGGTTAGGGGTTAGGGTCTTAACCCTAAACTCAATGGTGTTATCGCTAAACTGCGAAACGCGTAGACACTCCCGGGTTACATTTGGCTGTGGCTATTGGCCTATTTGTAAATATCATGTTGCATAACAGCATTCCTAGCGGACATAAGGGGAAAGTTCATTTTCTTAACCCTATCTAGAAGCGCACCATGAACATTTTGCAACAGGCATGGATTCGGAGTCGGAATATGATTTCAAAGATCTAATAAAAATAATGCCCTATTATGCTTGACATGTTTGTTAATGCTTATTCCCTTAAATAGGAACACATAAGCTGAACGTAGGCTGCAGCATCACGTTGATAAATTGGCAAACATGTAAGTTACAGGCTACGTCCGGATATGATTTGGAAAGATGTTCCTGTAGCCTACAGTAGGGGTAGAATGTTGACATTTGTAGGCTATATATATTCAAATTTGTATATATACAGGGGCCAGTCTTATTATGAATCAATTCTAGGCTAGTTCGTATGGTAACGTTATTTCAAATCACCACATGACAACCACACAAGATGTCATACTCTGGCTACCAGGACGCTCTCCAAACTCTCTCCAAACGCTCTCCAAACCCTCTCTCTCCCCACCCTCCATGAGAGAAGAAAGTTACTCTGGGACTTTGCACTGAGCCTCCTGAACTCCCCCTTCAAGAACTGGCTCCCCCCCCTTCAGAGCCCAGGTGTCCGGTCGGCACACCAGACATGAAGCACACCTGCAGACACCCAGGACAAGAACCAAAAGATACAGGATGTCTCCCATCCCCTCCCTGACAAGAATCTTGAATGACCATTTTAAATATTGAATGTTTGTTCTATTGGTAATTTGAGTTAGCCTAGGTTTAATGTAAATATTCTTGTAAAATACTCATGCATTTCAGTTTTTAACTGCCATACAAGTCATCATCATCATCATCATCATCTTCATCCGCTTATCCAGGGTCGGGTCGCGGAGGCAGCAGCTCCAGCAGGGGGCCCCAGACATCCCTTTCCTAGCAGCATCAACCAGCTCTGCCTGGGGAATCTTTAGCCGCTCACAGGCCAGTGCGGAGATGTAGTCCCGCCACCTAGTCCTGGGTCTACCCCGCGGCCTCCTCCCAGCCGGACACGCCTGGAACACCTCCCTAGGGAGGCGCCCAGGAGGCATCCTCACTAGATGCCCGAACCACCTCAACTGGCTCCTTTCGACGCAAAGGAGCAGCGGCTCTACTCCGAGTCTCTCCCGGATGACTGAACTTCTCACCCGATCTCTCAGGGAGACCCCAGAGAGACATACAAGTGTCAAATAAAAAACTTGAACTTGAAACTTGAACTTGATGTCCACCTGGGGTCAATCTCCTCTGCTCTCCTCCGCTCCTGTCCTCCTTTGGTCTTTGGGGCAGTACAGTTAGGATCAGACCGGTGGCTGAAAGGTTGCTGGTTCAAATCCTGAGCTGGGCCACTTGAAAAGATGGGAACTTAATCGGTGTATCAAGGGCTGTTGGGTGAGTTCCTATCAATAATTGACTAACATTGTGCCTGCTAATGGTGACATTGCGAAGATTAGAGGGGAAAGAAAACAGCCTTGGTGGGAGCCTGTACTGATGGTAGTCTCTCTCCAGACTCAAATATTACATTGAATTGCTGCGCTCTGCATACTACATAATAGAGTCTGTGCCACTTCGCCACCCAAGCAGGTATTCTGTTGGCATATCGATGGGTCAAAATTGAAAGAGTGACAGGTCATAGCAGCAAATGAGAGACACTAGCCCAGGTTAGGGAATATCTATGGGTGGGAACGCCTGATTGCGAAAGTCGTTACTGACTGGTGTCGCCGGGATTCCGGCGCTACCAATGAATTGCCAGGATTTGAACACCAGATTTTTGCATGAAGTGTCCCAGTACCATAGAGAGATCTGCAGCATGCAGTAACATGGTTTTGGTCTTGAGACTATGGAGTCAGAGATGTGCTTGCCCAGTTTCACGTGCTGCTTCCTGTCAGACAGGAAGTCTGTGGTCTACCTGCAGGTGGGGTCAGGTAAGCGCATGCTCCTGAGTGAACGGGAAGATGGTGTTGAAAGCAGAGCTGAAGTCCATCAACCAGCTGGAGAATGAAGTGAAGGGCCATGTTTACTGCATCATCCACTGACCTGTTGGCTCTGTAGGCAGACTGCAGGGGGTCCAGGAGAGGGTCTGTGATGCATTTGAGAGGCTGCAGAACAAGACACTTAAAAACCTTCATTGCTACAGTGGTCAGGGTGATGGGTCTATAGTCGTCCTTGCTTTCTTGGGGACAGGGATGATGATGGAGCTCTTGAAGCAGGCTAGTACTTGGCATGTCATAGTGAGTTTGTTTGCTTCCTTCCTTCATTCATCTACCCTGGCATTCCCCTTCCCCTTACTTTTTTTGACCTCTAGTCCGTCCTTCACGTCAAACAGCTAGTAGAACTGGATGGGCCAGCTGACCGCACACACGCGCACACACACGCAAACACGAGCTGCAAGCTAGCCTCCCATAAAGGTCTCTCTCAAGGACATAGAGTCACCATCATTCCTGAGGAAAACGACTTATAAAGTATCAACAATGTCTAAAATATCTAGAGAACACGTCCTATACTGTAGACTCACATAGCTTAAATAAAACTATGATGGCCCTTAAGTGTCAAATCAATTGAGGTGCTCAACTTGACTTGCAGAAGATGGCGCATTTGACAGAATTTAAAGCAGTTAAATCAAATACAAATGTTTACATCAACCATCTGCTATCTAATGATATCGACTAAAAGCATAGGATTAATCATTTTGCAGACCCCTACCTTTTCGACATGTCCACACAAACGGAAGTTAAAGATTAGGCTACGTTCACTTTTAAGAACTTGGCACTTCTTAAATTTCTCAGGAATGTGTGGGCGCGTCCGATCGCGGAGTGCGTTGCTAGTTTTGATGAGATTGTTTGTCATTGGCGGATCAAAAAGTCAATGAAATCCTGATCTGACGCGCCCACACTCCTGAGAAATGGTCTAGAGAGCAAAATGAGCCGTTTTCGAACACTTTTTTCGAATGGTTCTGAACGTTTATTTTAACTCAGATTTTTGTGGATGCTTAAAGAGACACTAACATTTGATATCATATATGCATTTTTACTATTTCAAGCCAAGTTTCCAGAGGCTTTAAAGTGAAAGTGCCAAGTTCTTAAAAGTGAACGTAGCCTAATCTTTAACTTCCGTTTGTGTGGACATGTCGAAAAGGTAGGGCAGTCCCGTCTCCAAGGGCGGGCATTTGGGGGCCAGGCCCGCCCACTGAATCAGCTGGGCCCGCCCTGAACGAAACGCGAAAGACGTAATCTCTGTGATGACGGAATGACCCCGGGCTATTCTGCATCTGATTGGCTTACCCTGATATACTTTAACCAATCGAACTGACCACTAAAACCTGACCAATCTCAACCAAGGAAGGCACCATATTAGCCAATCCCAGGCAGAGTAGGGCAGATCATTCATTCCGTGCGGTTATTTTTGGTAATGTTAACGACATAGTGCAAAAACTTGCATACATGGGATGAATTATTAGTGGATGTCAGAAGATTCAGAAGTAGTGGTGATTGCTCCTTGGTTTAGGCTACCCATACAAATACAAATAAAACTTGATTTGTGCGCTTTCTTTCAGTGAAAGAAGGCACGAAAATCGACTTTCAGACTGTCTGTCTTAAATGCGTCTTGTATTCTGCCATATCGCTTCATTTTCATCCGTGTTTAGCATTTTGGTAGTGCTCCGTTGCCCCCTACAGTCCTCATGAAAATACAGTCCACGTTACGGTCCGTTGACCGGTCTTACTAGCTCGTTATTCACTTAACATTGTAGGCCAGGTAAAATGATGCAACAACTTGACTGTCCCGTCACATCACCTATTGGTCAATCACGTTACCCACTTTAGCTATATAGCTACTGGCAGCATCAATGAACATTGAAAACGGAGATCTTGAGTAGGCTATTTGTTGAAAATTGATTACAAAATGAAGTGGATTAAACGAGTTTGGGTTACGATATAAGGTAGGTCTTTTGTGATTAATTACCAGTTGTTATGGCTGTGCGTTTTGCTTTGCCTAGATTTAATCGGCACTCGAGAGCGTTAACTTTGCTTCCTGGAGCGGTGGGCTAAGGCCTAGTAGGCTAGTAGTAGCCTAAACACTGATTATGATGAGGGAGTAGGCTATTGAGTGCTGTGCCCTGAGGGGGTGTATTTTATCGTTCTGTCATTCCTCTTCGTGGTGCTTGGCCATTGTTGTCATATAATGGCTCTGTAGTTTATTTAGTGTGTCCCTAAAAGCTTGGTTGTTTCTGTATGTTTTTTGCATATAAAAATGCCACTGCTCAGCGCCCTTCTGGTGCTGTGAAACCTCCCATCAGGGCATGCTTTGAAAGCGCATCCCTCCCAAATCCCTCCCTTGCTTCGCTGGTCCTGACTTAGGACCCACCAGACGCCAGGGCTTAGTTGTCTTGATAAAAACATTTTAGTAATTACAATCGTTTTTAACGTGTTTTAACTTTACCAAGACAATTATCCACCCAGGGTTTAGGTTCTCAGGTCACCCCACCTATCTGGAGAGGAGAGTTGGCTGGTTTACAGCATGTCTACGTACGAGATTACAATAGACAAGACATATCACAATTCTTCATGTAAACAGGTACAAAGGTAGAGATTACAATATTACATGCAAGCTTCATTTACAATGTTGGCCATCTAATTTGTAAATCCGATTAGTAAACATTTGCAGACCATTTGCCCCATCAGTAAACAATAGACACCTCATTTGTAAATCTGATTCATAAACATTTGCCTATCAATAAACAATAGACACAAGGGAGTGAGGGCTTTCCCGTTTAAGACCCCATGTAGATTCTACAGCTTGTCTCACTACTAGGGAGTGTTTACTAAGACATATTTCATCAATACATTAAAAGAAAAATAACTGTAAAACAGGTTAACCTCGCTGTTCTCTCAAAGGACAGACATGAATGTAATCACACAAACAGTCTCCCAGATAGACCCAGAATAAATCCTCCTGAACTACATGAATCACAATGCCAGCTTGTCTAGGAGCTCACAGCAAGACATTTCTCTGCTTGTTGCACTTGTAGTATGTGAGAAATACATTCATCACATTCATCAGGCACAGTCAGAGGGTGAATGAATGGAGCTCAGGCTTGTCCGAAGGCCTTCAGCACCTGAAACAGAGAAAATCAAGGTTAGTCTGACGAAAGAGACAACTTATTCAGAAGTGTGTGTGTGTGTGTGTGTGTGTACCTGTTTTGGTGGAGCTCCATCCCTGAGCTACTGACTAGTTCTTCAACTGGTGTCATCATGGGCTTGGCTCCGGGGGCAAGATCCCAAATCTGTAATCATGATCACAGGGAAACATTCATCAGCCATCAGTCACATTTGTTTTCACTCAGCCCAGTTCATGATCTAGAGGTGGTTGCATGTACATGACACTGTGTGTTACATCTTACATAGCCTCCCAGTAGTGTGTGTGTGATTTACCTGAGCATGAGGGCGGCAGTGCCTCAGATGAAGAGAGCGTCCACTCTTGGGCTTGTTCTGGGTCTGTCTGGAGAGCAGATTTTGGTTCCTGATTGTGGGCATCTGTTATCTACTGTCTCTTGTTGGGCAAATGTGCAAATGTTAGGATTTACAGTGTCTTGTCAAAAACTGTGTAGGAGTCCCAAAAACACAGTGTAGCATGGCCGATCAATCTTGATTGCTCTTTTTGTCAGCTGTGATTTTGGTATGAATTTCCTGTCTGCGTCCCTCTTCTGAAACCGGAAGGCATGAATCACGAAGGAAGTGCATGGGTGATTGAAGAGAGGGGCAGGGTTTGTGTAGACAAAAGGCAGGACAAATTAAAAGCATTAAAACAAAAAGCAAGTCATTATAGACATTTAAAACAAAAAGCAGGACAAATAGAATACAGGAATAAAAGTTACAGTGCAGTATACAGATAAACATAACTCCTCTTAGAAAGCAGTGGCAAAAAGAAAAGTCTTCAGGCTTGTTTTAAAAGAACCAAGAGTTGCAGCAGACCTGCAGTTTTCTGGAAGTTTGTTCCAGATATGTGGGGCATAAAAACTGAACGCTGCTTCTCCATGTTTTGTTTTAACTCTGGGGACAGAAAGCAGACCTGTGCCAGATGACCTGAGGGGTCTGGATGGTTCATAGCATATGATCAGATCAGAAATATATTTTGGCCCTAGACCATTCAGTGCTTTATAAACCAACAGCAGTATTTTAAAGTCAATTCTTTGATAGACAGGAAGCCAGTGTAAAGACCTTAGAACTGGTGTGATATGCTCTACTTTCTTAGTCTTAGTGAGGACTCGAGCAGCAGCGTTCTGAATCAGCTGCAGCTGTCTGATTGATTTTTTAGAACATACAACTATACCTATATCACACACAACACATACTGTATATAACACACAACTATACCTATATCACACACAACACATACTGTATATAACACATAATTATACCTATACCACACACAACACATGCTGTATATAACACACAACTATACCTATATCACACACAACACATACTGTATATAACACATAATTATACCTATATCACACACAACACATACTGTACTGTATAGTAACACACAACCCATGCTGTATGTCACACTAGCCAGGGGACATTGTATTCAAGCCAGGTCGAATATTTCAAATGAGTACGTGTGTTATGTTGTTGTAGTGACCGGATATGCCCACTTGGGGGCAGCTCTGGGCGGGTTCAACTTCACAGCGGTGTACTGCACATCCTCTTCAGTCTTTGAAATCGAGAGATTAACATGTTTTTGAAAGATTTTTCAAGGTGCCCATCCACATCCATTGTATGACCAAAACGGTGGTAGAGCAATTATCAGACTTTCTCAAAAGTGCTAGTTTTGTCAACGTTTTGATCTGAACCATTGTATATGATCATAAGTAGCCTAGCCTACAGATTTAAATCGGCAAGTGTATGATGAGAACAGACTTCTCCCGATCCGAGTCGGAGCAAGTCGTAGCATATCAAACATGTTTGATATTTTTGAGCAGATTCTGGACACAATTGTGTAGTGTAAACTCGTCCAGTCGTTAAATGTGCGATACCCAGTTTTTCAGTTGACATACAAAAATCAGCAGAAGCCAGTCGTCTAGTGTATACTCACAGTCATTTCATAATCTGTTATTTATATTTTGAACAGTTTATAAGGGCCCACGTCTTTTAAAAAAAGAGAGAAGCTTGTGTGGGCTACATATTTTCTATGGTCTACTCTTTAATCTAATGGGTGGGATGTAGGCTACCTTTCCATAGATCCATGAAAAGGCTATAAAACTAGTCTATAGAGGGCACTATTAAAGTTTGTGAACTCAAGACAGATCACACAGGTGCAGGTCACAAGGTCAATTGGTTCAATCTGTTTGATCTTGACAAAGAACCGTACATGTAAAATGGAGCACCGACACATATTAAGCGGAGCAGCAAAACGAAAGATTTGAAAAGAAAAAGAGTCAAGGCAGTAAGATGCTTTACAGCAGGTTCCTTGCATTTCCTTTTTTTTTTTTTTTTTTTTTTTTTAAAGAAAACAAACGCTGAGAACAACAGTGTTGCGGTGGAGCCTGTAGGGGGGTGGGGGGGGGTTTCTGGTAAGGAGGGGGGGCCCCCTCTACACATCCAGGCCCAGGGGCCCATTTTTTCATGATCCAAGGGGATTAGAGGAACATGAATCAGAAGCCTTTAGAATCAGAGTTAGAAACAGGTTTATTGCCAAGTAGGCTTTCACATACAAGGAATTTGCTTTGGTCTGATAAATCGGACAAATCAGGCCACAGCAAAATACAGTAACATACAAGTGACACATAGGCTAGAGTACAATACAAATACAATATAATGGATCGTAAATGCTTTTATCCAAAAGTGCTTTGCAATGGCCTCTCATTTATCCATTCACACGCAAATTCACAATGGCGGCAAGCTGCCACACAAGGCACTAGCCTGCTCATTGGAAGGAATTTGGGGTTCAGTGTCTTGCCCAAGGACACTTCTACATGTGGACAGGAAGAGCAGGGATTAGACCCCCGACCTGATCATTGGATGATGACCTGCCCTACCTCCTGAGATACAGCCGCCCAATATAGACTACAAAACAATATACAATAATATACAAAATAATACAATACAAATACAAAATACAATAACATAAGGTGACAAATTAACAACAGAATGATAGGAATGATATGATACAATATAATATGTCTCCTCGTTGGCACCACCACTATCCAACAACATGCATCACACAAGGCACAGAACATGCATGGAACTATCTGTACAGACGGAAACCAGGGGAGAGTTTGGCTAGCAGGCCGTTATAATAATAATTATTATTATTAATAATATTTAATAATAGGGGAAATAACTGTTGCCACAAAAACAAAGAGGGAGGTGAAACAGTGGGGGGAATGTAATGTAATCTACTCCTCTTCCTCCTCCCCCTACTCCACCACCACGCCCCCCTACTCCTCTTCCTCCCCCTACTCCACCACCACGCCCCCCTACTCCTCCTCCTCCTCCCCCTACTCCACCACCACGCCCCCCTACTCCTCCTCCTCCTCCCCATACTCCTCCACCATGCCCCCTACTCCTCCTCCTCCTCCCCCTACTCCTCCACCATGCCCCCCTACTCCTCTTCCTCTTCCCCCTACTCCACCACCACGCCCCCCTACTCCTCCTCCCCCTACTCCTCCACCACACCCCCCTACTCCTCCTCCTCTTCCCCCTACTCCACCACCACGCCCCTCTACTCTCTACTCCTCCTCCTCCTCCCCCTACTCCACCACCACGCCCCCATACTCCTCCTCCCCCTACTCCTCCACCACGCCCCCCTACTCCTCCTCCTCCTCCCTCTACTCCACCACCACGCCCCCCTACTCCTCCTCCCCTTCCCCCTACTCCACCACCACGCCCCCCTACTCCTCCTCCTCCTCCCCCTACTCCACAACCACGCCCCCCTACTCCTCCTCCTCTTCCCCCTACTCCACAACCACGCCCCCCTACTCCTCCTCGTCTTCCCCCTACTCCTCCACCACGCCCCCCTACTCCTCCTCCTCTTCCCCCTACTCCACAACCACGCCCCCCTACTCCTCCTCCTCTTCCCCCTACTCCACCACCACTCCCCCCTACTCCTCTTCCTCTTCCCCCTACTCCACCACCACTCCCCCCTACTCCTCTTCCTCTTCTTGCTCTTCCTCGAGCAGCCAGTTGTCCTTGTTCATTTACCTGGCCAGGTGCCTCCATGTTCAGATTCTTATTCTAATTGTACTGATTCTCTCTTATTCTCTCTGATTTGCTCTTAATATATGTTTGGTAAAAATCATACTCATGGATAGCACCTGTCAGGTAACTAAACATAGTGTTTGATTGGTCATCTGAGAATGAAATGAGAATGTGTGACACTCACCCTTCATTAGTCAAGTTGTAGTTTCACCTGGCAGTCAATTACTGTAATCAATTTAGCAAATGTTCTACAAGAGATTCATATAATGTAATGTGATGATATTCATGCTATTATGTTCCTGACAAATTGTGACAACTGAATGGACTGTTTTGCATGTGATGACTCACACAATGAAAAGATGCTCACATGTTTTGGAGAGTACAACCATTTGACTGAGAAGCAACAGTCAGTTTCGTTCAGCAAGGTATATTCAATTGGTAATTGTGCTACGTGTAGGCTATTGTACTTAATAATTTGCAAAGATGTACTAAGACATTTTCTATTTGATTAAAGCTACATGAGATAACTCGGCACTTTGGCAGCCCCTCTGGTCGTGATAAAATCAGCACTGCGTTTTAACCACACTTCCCACAATCCCCCACTCACTCGCTGTAATGATGGGGGGAAAATGATAACAAACGTGCGTGCGCAGACTGGATCGGAAGATTGTAGCTACTTTGTGGAAGGATGTCTTCAATGCAGGTAAATACCAGTCTTCTTTCTTGTACAGTATGTGCATGTAGATTGTGTTTCTCTGGGCAAAGTGTTTGTTGTCTTCCTGATATTGTGACACGCGAAACGTGTCAATTCCATTTCAACCACAAGATTTCCCGCCAGTGTACTAACCAGTATACCGAAATACTAAAATAATAAATTCACAGGGTCTCATGCAGTCTCATGTCACGAAAATGATTTTTTGGGTCTTGCTAAGGCCAATTCATAAACTAATAGGAAGTAAAAGTGAATATTGAACCATAAAAAGTTTCTCATTCTTCTCAAATCTCATTGAGCTTTAAGGGGGTGTATCCGTAGGACCTCGTCTCATTGTTGCTTGCGGCTTTAATTAAAATTTTATTACACATTTTATTGCACAAAGTCTCTTAGTCCACAGGCAGAGAATGTTCAGAGACTTTATTCTCAAATAAAATCAGTACAAGCACAAGACATAATAACAAGTAACCCCAAACTGAACAAACCTCATTTTGAGGCCAATGGGGTAGATGGTGATGGTCTAGATGACACTTCTTCACACACCCTGGTCCAGCATACCAGAGTTTAGTTCATCAGCACTGTAGCCAGGGTCCTTCCTCAGCACATATGTTGTCCACATATGTTGTCTTTCGAGCACCACGTGTGTCTTGACCATGCTTGGGTTCCCAGAGGACAAGGTTTGAAGTCATGAGGTCAGGAGGGCGTTTCCTATGGCTGGCTATCCTCAGTCTCCGCTGATGTATCTTTGTGGTCAGGAGAGGTAGATCAATGTAGAGGTCAACTTTGTTCATGTGTTGCATCCACCAGACGTCCTTGACCTGAAGAGGTAGGCATAGACCCTACCCACTTACCCACCCCCCTACCTTCCTACCTACCTACCTATCTACATACCGACCTACCTATCTACCTACCCCTCTACCTACCTACCTATCTACCTACCTACCTACCTACCTAGATACCTACCTACCCATCTATCTATCTACCTACCTACCTACCTACCCATATACCTACTTACCTACCTACCCATCTACCTACCTATCTATCTACCTACCTACCCATCTACCTACCTATCTACCTACCTATCTATCTATCTATCTATCTATCTATCTATCTATCTATCTATCTATCTATCTATCTATCTATCTATCTATCTACCTACCTACCTACCCATCTACCTACCTACCCATATACCTACCTATCCCCAGGAGGTAGGTAGGTAGGTAGTAGGTTATTTGTTATGTATTGCCTTGAATGTCTTGTTTTTGTTCAGTGGCTAGTGTTGGGGGGAACTGGAGAGATCGTGGAACATTTGCCACTTTACCAGCACACCTCTAGACGCCATGGGGGTGGATAAGGTACTAGCGGGGCTGTCTTCTCTAACGGTCTTGGTCATCGCAAATGGTGGAGGAGGAGGAATAGGGGGGCGTGGTTGTGGAGTAGGGGGAAGAGGAGGAGGAGTAGGGGGGCGTGGTTGTGGAGTAGGGGGAAGAGGAGGAGGAATAGGGGGGCGTGGTTGTGGAGTAGGGGGAAGAGGAGGAGGAATAGGGGGGCGTGGTTGTGGAGTAGGGGGAAGAGGAGGAGGAGTAGGGGGGCGTGGTTGTGGAGTAGGGGGAGGAGGAAGAGGAGTAGAGGGGCGTGGTGGTGGTGGAGTAGGGGGAAGAGGAGAGACAGATGGAGCTGTGATAGAAGGGACTGCGTCAGACAGGGCTGTGTCAGGTGTCCTCTTCATCAGAGAGTCCAAGGTGGAAGAGGTCGCCCCTTGAGAGATTTCTTCCCACTTCTTACGAATGAGCCTCCGACGCTGAGAGAGCTCCAGATCTTGTCTCCAGTGGCACTCGGGTGATCGTGGAACATCGGAGTCAGATTGTCCCTTTACCAGCACACCACTAGACGCCATGGGGGTGGATAAGGCGCTAGCGGGGATGTCTCCTCTACTGGTCCTGGTGATCGCGAATGGTGGTCTGACAGATGGAGCTGTGATAGAAGGGACTGGGTCAGATGGACCTGTGACAGATGGGGCTGTGTCAGGTGTCCTCTTCATCAGAGAGTCCGAAGTGGAAGTGTGCGTCCCTTGACAGACTTCTTCCCACTTCTCGCGAAAGAGTCTCTGACGCAGAGAGAGCTCCGGACCTCGCCTCCAGTGGGCCTCGGGCGATCGTGGAACGTCCTGGTCAGATTGTCCCTTTACCAGCACACCACTAGACGCCATGGGGGTGGATAAGGCGCTAGCGGGGCTGTCAACTCTACTGATCCTGGTCATGGAAAGTGGTCGACTGACAGATGGAGCTGTGTCAGATGGAGCTGTGTCAGCGGCCCTCTTAACCATAGAGTCCGAGGTGGAAATGGCCGACCCTTGATAGACTCCCTCCCACTTTTTGTGAAAAACCCTCTGACGCCGAGAGAGCTCCAGATCTCGCCTCCAGTGGCGCTCGGCTGATCGTGGAACGTCCTGGTCAGATTGTCCCTTTACCAGCACACCACTAGACGCCATGGGGGTGGATAAGGCGCTAGCGGGGCTGTCAAATCTAACGGTCTTGGTCATCGCGAATGGTGGTCTGACAGATGGAGCTGTGATAGAAGGGACTGCGTCAGACAGGGCTGTGTCAGGTGTCCTCTTCATCAAAGAGTCCAAGGTGGAAGAGGTCGCCCCTTGAATGATTTCTTCCCACTTCTTACGAATGAGCCTCCGACGCTGAGAGAGCTCAAGATCTTGTCTCCAGTGGCACTCGGGTGATCGTGGAACATCGGAGTCAGATTGTCCCTTTACCAGCACACCACTAGACGCCATGCGGCTGGATAAGGCGCTTACGGGGCTGTCTCCTCTACTGGTCCTGGTGATCGCGAATGGTGGTCTGACAGATGGAGCTGTGATAGAAGGGACTGGGTCAGATGGACCTGTGACAGACGGGGCTGTGTCAGGTGTCCTCTTAATCAGAGAGTCCGAAGTGGAAGTGTTCGTCCCTTGACAGACGTCTTCCCACTTCTCGCGAAAGAGTCTCTGACGCAGAGAGAGCTCCGGACCTCGCCTCCAGTGGGCCTCGGGCGATCGTGGAACGTCCTGGTCAGATTGTCTTTTTACCAGCACACCACTAGACGCCATGGGGGTGGATAAGGCGCTAGCGGGGCTGTCAACTCTACTGGTCCTGGTGATCGCGAATGGTGGTCTGACAAACGGGGCTGTGTCAACTGGACCGGTGACAGATGGGGCTGTGTCAAATGGACCGGTGACAGACAGTGCTGTGTCATATGGAGCTGTGACAGCTGCCCTGTTCACCAGAGAGTGTGAGCTCTTGCAACAGAGCCTCTGACAGCGAGACAGCACCAGACGCTCCCTGTCGGCCTTGGCTGAGAGAGGAACGTTAAGCTCTGATTTGCCCTTTGAACTTTTGCCCTTGCGTGTTGGAAAGGGCTTGGCGACGCCGCCAGGTGGCACGGGAGCGAAGCCTCTGCTCATCTCAGACACCGGGTCTTGTCCGCAGCCCCCCGGATCATAGGAGTCAGAAGCTGAATCGTCTTGTCCTCGACAGTCCGAATGGCGCTCATGCATCTGCATTAGCACTTCCAGATGGTCAGGGCAGCTGTCGACCCGGACTGTCACACTGTCCCTCTGGGCCCTTGAGATACAACAAAATAAAAGAAACTAAAATGACTTTTGATGATTTCAGTACACTTGTACAATCAAAATGCATCATACCACACATTTTACACATAAACACACACATCTCACACATGCATGCGCGCACGCACAAACAAACACATACACACACACACACACATACACACACACACACACACACATGGTTGGATACTGAAAAAAACATTATCAACTTACCAATCAATGTCTTCAAGGTTTTCATCCTAATTTATAAAGGAAATACCAGATGGTATTTAGGCTCAATTTAGGTCATTAAGGCTTCACAAAGACAGAACAGCTTCTGTAATTGTTTGAATTGTAAATGATTAAAGTACAATGAAACTTTGATTACCAACCTTAATGTTTCGGTGGCGATTTCTCCATTGATCTAATAGCCAAGAAAAGATCAGGTTCACAGAGAGAGCGAACAAAACTCCCATGCAGACAAATGTCAGATCAAGATCCAACGGGGTTGTCTGAAAGGGCGTCGCCTCAGGACCTTGGTGTACATGTCCACACGGCACCCTCTCTCGGGTTCTAAAAACATGAGTTATTCCACTAGCGAACATATTGGCAAAGTCACATCTTTAGCAACATGTTCTTCTCATCGCACACACCGCACTGAGGCTTGTCCACTTGTTACAGCAGGATGTACCTTGCCGCTGTTACGTGTAGGCTATATGCTATATATACATCTACTTGAATGGGTGCTCTTTGTTTAATGTTCCCTTCAATCCATCCACAGTTTGCTTTTCTGGATTTCTGGAGTATTCGGAGCGACCGTTCGAGACCACAAACCACCAGAAGTATCCAAGGATGATGAAGCTTGGAAGGGGTGCGTGTGATACACACACAGCTGCGCCTCTGCTTTTCGACAGCGGTTGCATTAATCACATTTTACTCAGTCACACACACGTCCTTTTGGCAAGAAGTATTTTGGAATGCTTTCATGACATGTGCCATCCTCAGGAAATGAGGCATCTTGTGATGTATTTGTTTAAATAAAAAAATCAGTCAATTAATGTTCCCTCACAGACGTGACACTGTATGGCCTGGAGCTTGGTCTCCGGACCATGAGGAAGGGAGAGTTCTCCAGGTTCCTCCTGCTGCCTGATTATGCCTACGGGGAGATGGGCTGTCCTCCTCACATCCCCCCAGCTGCCACTGTGCTCTACGAGGTCCAGGTTCTGGACTTCCTTGACTCGGCCCAAGTGTGAAGTGGATGACTTCATGGCTCTGAGCCTGGTAAGGACTAAGGAGTGAAGACCAACATAGTGTAGCAGAGAACAAATTCAGCAGGTGAAAATGCATCCTGTCAGATGAAAATATTTTATGGCTGTGCTGTTTCACATGGAACAAAAAAATCTTGTTTTGTTCTGTTAGTGTCATTGACTGCTTCTCATCTCCTTTACCCCCTCTCCCCACTCTCGCTCCCTCTCTCCCGCTCCCCCACTCTCTCCCCTCTATCTCCCTCTCTCTCCCCCCTCCTTCTCTCCCTCCCTCTCTCCCCTCTGTCTCACCCTCCCTCTCTCTCCTCTCTCTGTCTCCCCCTCTCTCTCCCTCCCTCTCTCTCTCTCCCTCCCTCTCTCTCCCCTCTCTGTCACCAGGAGGAGCAGAACACTGTAGCTCTGTCTACCCTCCTCAGTGTGGTGGACACAGCGCAGCTTTGGCAACCGCTGCTTCAACCAGAGTCGCTTTGATGACGCCAAAGACCGCTACAAGCAGGTAGCTCTGGTGAAACGGGCCTTGATTTTCTTCTATTATTATTTTCCTGGAAATGGTCAAATAACTCAAAGTCCTTGAGCAACAATGCTTTAAATTTGTAACTGCAACTAGTGACCACGAGTAACTATACCAGAAAGAATGACCATGATTCATCCATAGGTGGCGCCATAGTAACAATTTAAAAGACTAATCTAAATGCTGGCATATCCAATGCCTTTTAAGTAATGGGATTTATGTGTAATGTTGAACTTTGGCCTGAAGATAACCCTGTGACGTGTGTGTGTGGGATGGTGGTGTGTCCCTGATCTGCCCCTGTAGCTCTACTGGTGTCCAAGGACTTAGGTGTCCCTGTGAATTTGTGATTGGTGATTTAAAAATGGAGGTGCTTTAGAGTTTGGAGGACAATGTACTATTACGCTATTGTAACATGTTGAACGTTTATTGGAAATCACACTAAATTTATTGTACCTTTTGATGCTATCATTTCTCAGCAAATGCACTGACACAAATTACTGTCAGAGTGGATTTTAAACAAAAATCCTATAATAAACAGCCTGTATCCCCCTAGATTACTAAAGGAAAACCCTGCCCCCAGCAGGAAAGATTCAATACTATTAGCATATGGAGTAAAAATTAAATGGAGAGATTTGCATGCATTCTTTAAAAAAGGAAACTGCTCTGGCAAAAGTCAGATTGAAAACACATGAAATGACTCATATATAACTGTATGTGTGAAGAATTCTTTGGTTGTGTTTGGTATATTCTCATAATTCAACTTTTTTGTTCAACAACTGTGAAATTGTATGATTAATCCCAAAACCACAGTATAATTTGAATATTATTGAGTTTGTTGTACATTTTGTCAATTTACTAGCATGGGCTATTGACTTTGTTGTAGTTTGAAAATGAATCCAACAGCATGGGCTTGGTACTAAATGCTGGGTCAGATATTAAAACTACAATTGAAGTTAATAGGATTTATAATTAAAGAAAAACATATATTTTTGAAAATGTATTATATAATATTGATGTCCTTTTGTGCATATATTTTGTTTGACATTTTTATATTTATAAAGTATAATAAAATACTACAACAGACTTGAAAGTTTGTGATGTGAACGTGATTAATTTGGTTAGTCATGTTTATATCATGTGGCCTGGCTTTGACACCTGTAGGCTAATTCATTTTCTACCGGTTTGGTAGAAAGATCGGTCCGGTTTGATGTAACTGGATTTTTGGGTGGATTCCTGACGGCTTTCACTGTAAAGAACGTTGTTTTTCTAAAGCCTTGCACGCCAATGTGTGCATCGACACAGCAAAGCCAGTTAGTAGATAAGTTCGCTATCGCTAATGGATAACGTTCATCCGTTCGCACGTTTTATTTGAACACATTAGGCAGCCCCGCATTAAAGCAGGGCATCAAAAAATTGGTTGATACTCGTAATGTTCCTCTCCACGGAAATCTTTAGTAAAAGGCGAAAGATTTATGCGCTCTGAAGAGAAACCAGAGTGTACTGAATTGATAGACCGACCCCTACGGAGACTACTTTCTCAGCCTTACCATTCCCGGTTATGGTGGAAAAACAAAAAACGCGCATTTCAGCAAGTTAACGTCTACCATAAATAGGGTACGTTGGTAGACATGTGAGGTATTTTGGGACGTCTAAAATATAAATATCTGGGCACCTCGTTCTCTCTGCATACACGCGAAAGGCATGACGGGAAGTGAGACTGGAGCTACTTGACGTCAGCTTTGACGGACACGCCCACTTGGGGTGAAAAAGTGATCAAAACTAGAGATAGCCTAGAAGAGCAAGAGGCTGAGGCTGTCACCAAAGTTGCTGTGTTGTGTCGTGCACCATAACCAATAAAACTCATACATACATTCGGTTCTCCTTACTACCAAGTAGGTTAAGAGAGGGCAAAAGACGCATTTTATAGCTTCAGGCGGAGGGAGGACCCCAAGGGAAGTCAATGCCATTGAGTCATGACAATGGGACCCCAAATTTGTTTGTCTGCGGCAAACACTTCATCACTGGTAAATAATAGGCTACGTCTAGTCTACATTTTATAATGACCATTTGATTGTTAATTATTGTACGCAACACAATAAAGACTTAAATAGCAAATAAATCAGTAGATATATAAAAACGCACCTGTCATCAGCCGCTAATGTTCCCTTTTCAAACTTCAAACACCTGAGAACTCAATTTTGACCCCGACATTTCCCGGATGATTGCTCTAACCGCCACCTAGCGACTGACGTTAGTTAACTAACTACTTGGCCTACTCACTAGTCAGTCTCAACGTGCGAGATAAACTAGATAGTTACTGTCAGCGACGGTGTAACCGGTATTGAGAAACTACCAAAAGGTAGCTAACCATCATGGCAGCAAATGGATTTTCTACCAGAATCCGAAACTATTTAGACCCCCGTGGGCGACAAGGGGATGGTAGCGTTACCCAGGTAAATTAGACGTGCATCTAACGTTAGTTAGCAATTTATTGCCCTAGTTGGCTAGCTAACGTTAGTTAACTTACAGGTAACGTTAGACAGATATATGAAGTATTACTGTACCTTGGTGCCGTATCCCACTAACTTCAGATATTTTATTGGAGTTAAACAGATTTTAAGATCAAGACAAACGCGCGCTGTCGTGCAGGTTATGGGGTCACGTGCATCACGAGCATCCACTGGTGCACGCGTGCCAAAATTCCGAACGGCGAACTGTCTGGTGCTACAGCTCTAGCTCGGTCGATTCATTACAATCCATGGCTAGAAATATATAAAAGAAATGAAGGCGATGAAAGTAAGCAACTACCTGCCAGCTAGCTTGAACGAACCTTTCCTGTTGTTTGTTTTATGCTAGGGCCCGTTCCACCGCATGGGGCTACAGATGCAGGACGTCCTGGGTGATGGCGGGATCCTGAAGGAGGTGGTGCAGCCCGGAGAAGGCCCTCCAGTGCCTAGAGATGCATCAGTATCACGTAGGTTTAAAATATACCCTGGCTACCTTCCTTCCTACACACAAACGTATATGCTATATATACATCATCTACTTGAATGGGTGCTCTTTTGTTAATGTTACCTTCAATCCATCCACAGTTCGCTTTTCTGGATTTCTGGAGTATTCGGAGCGACCGTTCGAGACCACAAACCACCAGAAGTATCCAAGGATGATGAAGCTTGGAAGGGGTGCGTGTGATACACACACAGCTGTGCCCCTGCTTTTCGACAGCGGTTGCATTAATCATGTTTTCCTCAGTCACACACACGTCCTTTTGGCAAGAAGTGTTTTGGAATACTTTCATGGCATGTGCCATCCTCAGGAAATGAGGCATCTTGTGATGTATTTGTTTAAATAAAAAAATCAGTCAGTTAATGTTCCCTCACAGACGTGACACTGTATGGCCTGGAGCTTGGTCTCCGGACCATGAGGAAGGGAGAGTTCTCCAGGTTCCTCCTGCTGCCTGATTATGCCTACGGGGAGATGGGCTGTCCTCCTCACATCTCCCCAGCTGCCACTGTGCTCTACGAGGTCCAGGTTCTGGACTTCCTTGACTCGGCCCAAGTGGATGACTTCATGGCTCTGAGCCTGGTAAGGACTAAGGAGTGAAGAACAACATAGTGTAGCAGAGAACAAATTCAGCAGGTGAAAATGCATCCTGTCAGATGACAATACTTTATGGCTGTGCTGTTTCACATGGAACAAAAAAAATCTTGTTTTGTTCTGTTAGTGTCATTGACTGCTTATCATCTCCCCCTCTCCCCACTCTCGCTCCCTTCTTTCTCCCCTCCCTCTCTCCCGCTCCCCCCCTCTGTCTCCCTCTCTCTCTCTCCCCCCCTCCTTCTCTCCCTCCCTCTCTCCCCCTCTCTCCCTCCCCCCCCCTCCCTCTCTCTCCCCTCTGTCTCTCTCTCTCTCTCCCCCCCCTCCTTCTCTCCCTCCCTCTCTCCCCCTCTCTCCCCTCTGTCTCCCTCTCTCACACCCCCTCTCTCCCCCTCTCTCCTCCCTCTCTCCCCTCTCTGTCTCCCTCTCTCTCTCCTCCCTCCCTCCCCTCTCCGTCTCCCTCTCTCCTCCCTCCCTCTCTCCCCTCTCTGTCTCCCTCTCTCTCTCCTCCCTCCCTCTCTCCCCTCTCTCTCTCCTCCCTCCCTCTCTCCCCTCTCCGTCTCTCTCTCTCCTCCCTCCCTCCCTCTCTCCCCTCTCTGTCTCCCTCCCTCTCTCCCTCCCTCTCTCTCCCCTCTCTGCCCCCCCCCTCCCTCTCTCTCCCCTCTGTCTCCTTTGCTCTCTCCCCCCTCTCTCTCTCTCCCTCCCTCTCTCTCCCCTCTCTGTCACCAGGAGGAGCAGAACACTGTAGCTCTGTCTACCCTCCTCAGTGTGGTGGACACAGCGCAGCTTTGGCAACCGCTGCTTCAACCAGAGTCGCTTTGATGACGCCAAAGACCGCTACAAGCAGGTAGCTCTGGTGAAACGGGCCCTGATTTTCTACTATTATTATTTTCCTGGAAATTGTCAAATAACTCAAAGTCCTTGAGCAACAATGCTTTAAATTTGTAACTGCAACTAGTGACCACGAGTAACTATACCAGAAAGAATGACCATGATTCATCCATAGGTGGCTGACTAATCTAAATGCTGGCATATCCAATGCCTTTTAAGTAATGGGATTTATGTGTAATGTTGAACTTTGGCCTGAAGATAACCCTGTGACGTGTGTGTGTGGGATGGTGGTGTGTCCCTGATCTGCCCCTGTAGCTCTACTGGTGTCCAAGGACTTAGGTGTCCCTGTGAATTTGTGATTGGTGATTTAAAAATGGAGGTGCTTTAGAGTTTGGAGGACAATGTACTATTACGCTATTGTAACATGTTGAACGTTTATTGGAAATCACACTAAATTTATTGTACCTTTTGATGCTATCATTTCTCAGCAAATGCACTGACACAAATTACTGTCAGAGTGGATTTTAAACAAAAATCCTATAATAAACAGCCTGTATCCCCCTAGATTACTAAAGGAAAACCCTGCCCCCAGCAGGAAAGATTCAATACTATTAGCATATGGAGTAAAAATTAAATGGAGAGATTTGCATGCATTCTTTAAAAAAGGAAACTGCTCTGGCAAAAGTCAGATTGAAAACACATGAAATGACTCATATATAACTGTAAGTGTGAAGAATTATTTGGTTGTGTTTGGTATATTCTCATAATTCAACTTTTTTGTTCAACAACTGTGAAATAGTATGATTGATCCCAAAACCACAGTATAATTTGAATATTATTGAGTTTGTTGTACATGTTGTCAATTTACTAGCATGGGCTATTGACTTTGTTGTAGTTTGAAAATGAATCCAACAGCATGGGCTTGGTACTAAATGCTGGGTCAGATATTAAAACTACAATTGAAGTTAATAGGATTTATAATTAAAGAAAAACATATATTTTTGAAAATGTATTATATAATATTGATGTCCTTTTGTGCATATATTTTGTTTGACATTTTTATATTTATAAAGTATAATAAAATACTACAACAGACTTGAAAGTTTGTGATGTGAACGTGATTAATTTGGTTAGTCATGTTTATATCATGTGGCCTGGCTTTGACACCTGTAGGCTAATTAATTTTCTACCGGTTTGGTAGAAAGATCGGTCCGGTTTGATGTAACTGGATTTTTGGGTGGATTCCTGACGGCTTTCACTGTAAAGAACGTTGTTCTTCTAAAGCCTTGCACGCCAATGTGTGCATCGACACAGCAAAGCCAGTCAGTATAAGATCGCTACCGCTGAGGGATAACGTTCATCCGTTCGCACTTTTTATTTGAACACATTAGGCAGCCCCGCATTAAAGCAGGGCATCAAAAAATTGGTTGATACTCGTAATGTTCCTCTCCACGGAAATCTTTAGTAAAAGGCGAAAGATTTATGCGATCTGAAGAGAAACCAGAGTGTACTGAACTGATAGACCGACCCCTACGGAGACTACTTTCTCAGCCTTACCATTCCCGGTTATGGTGGAAAAACAAAAAACGCGCATTTCAGCAAGTTAACGTCTACCATAAATAGTGTACGTTGGTAGACATGTGAGGTATTTTGGGACGTCTAAAATATAAATATCTGGGCACCTCGTTCTCTCTGCATACACGCGAAAGGCATGACGGGAAGTGAGACTGGAGCTACTTGACGTCAGCTTTGACGGACACGCCCACTTTGGGTGAAAAAGTGATCAAAACTAGAGATAGCCTAGAAGAGCAAGAGGCTGAGGCTGTCACCAAAGTTGCTGTGTTGTGTCGTGCACCATAACCAATAAAACTCATACATACATTCGGTTCTCCTTACTACCAAGTAGGTTAAGAGAGGGCAAAAGACGCATTTTATAGCTTCAGGCGGAGGGAGGACCCCAAGGGAAGTCAATGCCATTGCGTCATGACAATGGGACCCCAAATTTGTTTGTCTGCGGCAAACACTTCATCACTGGTAAATAATAGGCTACGTCTAGTCTACATTTTATAATGACCATTTGATTGTTAATTATTGTACGCAACACAATAAAGACTTAAATAGCAAATAAATCAGTAGATATATAAAAACGCACCTGTCATCAGCCGCTGTTCCCTTTTCAAACTTCAAACACCTGAGAACTCAATTTTGACCCCGACATTTCCCGGATGATTGCTCTAACCGCCACCTAGCGACTGACGTTAGTTAACTAACTACTTGGCCTACTCACTAGTCAGTCTCAACGTGCGAGATAAACTAGATAGTTCTACATCGTGGAGCTACGCCCCATAGGGGGGCGCTAGCGCTCCTATTGGTAACCCATGTTGGCATGCCAACAACCAATCTGAAGATAAAAACATGTACTCTTATCGTCCTAACCAATCACAGACCCCCCACCTACTATAAAGGTGGCTAAACCCCAGCAATCTGCTCTCCCATTTTCAGACGAGCTTTCAAGCAGCTGAAGGAAACCTTTCTAAGATGAAGAAGACTAAGAAGAGCGAGAAGAGCGGCGGCGACCTACCTCTGAGGGGCTCCGGCGCTGGATCCCCGATGGACGTCCCCGCCCCTCCTCTTCTGGAAGAAGATGCCCCGCGGGTCGAGGACTGCGGCTGTGGTGCCTTGGACCCGGAGGACCGCCACGACCGGTGTGTGGCGTGCCTGGGGAAGAGCCACGCCGAAGAGGGAGTTTCTCCCAACCCGCCGTGCTCCCAGTGCGCGCTGCTGCCCTCTGAATTCAGGCGTGCCCGCCTGGACTTCTGGCGCGCACGGAGTGCCGTCCCCTGTCCTCTCCCCTCCTGCGAGTCCGAGCCTTCCGACGACGACTCTGGGGATTGTAGTGACTCGGAGGACAGTGGGGAGTTGCCCGCCTCTCAGGGCCCCTCCCCACGCACGGGCTCATCTGTGTCTGGCTCCGAGCCCCCCGCCGGCGGCGAGGGCGGCCCCCCAGACGATGAGCCCCGGGATTCCGGTGGGGCCAAGCCGCTCGTATTCCGGAGGGTGTTCCCCGGTATACTTGAGCGCGTGGCGGTCTCCATCGGAATTCCCCTCCCGTCAGAGCCTGAGGCGAATTGCACCAACCTCTGGGGCATTTCTTGCTTCGAGCTCTCGACGCGGAGAATCAAGCGGCCCCTCCCGGTCATGGAACATATCGACAAGTTTGTCGAGAGTACCTGGGTGGCGCCCCTCGAGCAGGCTAAGGCCCCGGTTCGCGCCTGGATTGAAGCCACGCGTGTGTTTGGCTATGAACGCGACATCTCTGGTGGCGTCCCGGCGCTCGAGCCCTCCTTTGCCGCCCACTTCGCTCCTGGTGCGGCGGCGTGGAGCAATACCAAGAAGCCTCAGCTTCCCGGGGCGCGAGACCGACAGGCGGCTACCCTCTCGGACCGCATGTATGTCCTCGCTGCCCAGGCCACGGCCGCCGTCTCCTCCATCTCCATCCTGGTCACTACCCTGGCATCGGAGTTGAGCAGCGGCGCCTCGCCATCGCCCGAACGGGTTCCCGACCTCCAGGCTGCGGCTGGAGCGGCCATGCAGCTCTGCCAGGCTGCCGCGATCTGCACTGGCCGCGTCATGGCTAACGCTGTGGTGCACCATCGCCTGCTGTGGCTGGGCGTCTCCTCGGTGAACGACACAGCTCGCACGGCTCTGCTGAACGCTCCCATCTACCGGTCCGGGCTGTTCGGCTCTGCCGCCGGCGAAACCCTGGAACGCCTCGGCAGGGTTGAGGAGCAGTCCAAGCTGGTGGCCAGGCATCTCGGGGTCCAGAGGTCCCAGTCTGCTGCCTCCCGTGCCCCCGTAAAGAGGAGGAAGAGGACGGCGAGGTCCGCCCCTCCGAGGGCTGCCCCCGGTCCCCCTCCCGCGAGCCAGCGGTCCGCTCAGGCTCCCCGTGCTCCTTCCACCGCTCGCCAAGGTCCTGCTCCGCGGTGGAAGAGAAAGAAGCCCGGCGCTAATGCGTGACAATTAACGTCTGCTCAGGCTGCTATTGTTCACGATGGCCCTCCCCTCACGTTAGAGGCTGGTTGTGGTCCCTGTATTAGGGGTTCGCACAATAAAGAGCGTGTTCATGTGTACACCGGTGGTCACTTGTGTCATTTCCATGCTCGACAGTCTGATGCTATGATTAATGTGTCTCTGGGTTCTGGTTCTGAGATGGTTGCGCCTGCCCCTCCGCTCTCTACCGAGAGAATTAAGTCGGTGGAGGGTAGCGCTGTTCTGCCCCGTTATCACTCAAGTAAACTACGGGCCAGTTCATCCACTCAGTTGGCTAGCGCTAGCCTGGCTACTCTTCCTACCCCGTCGGGGATATCAAGGAAGTTTGTCGGGCAGCCTTCCCCCTCTACGGGTCAGCTTTCGGTAGCTAGACTTTCCGTTTCCAAGAGGAGGGCTCGACATAGAGTTAAGCCTGTGTCTCGCTTGGTGTGTAATACTGGGAAGGCGTTCTCTGCTACTTCTACGGTGAGCGCAGGTATTCGTGTACCGCACCATCGTGAACGGCTGGGAAATGAAGCCCCTGTGTCTCGTTCGACTAAGCTACTCTCGCACACAGCCCGAGAGACGGTTGATGTCGTTAGGACCGTTGAGCGAACTTCGTTTGAAATTGAGCGCTCGCTCTGCTATATTTCAAATTTGAATGCTCGTACGTCATTGGTTTCCCCCGTTGCGCTGCAGCGGTATGGGTCGTCTGCCTCATTTGCATATGGGAGCAAGATTCCCCGACTTTTCTCGGCAAGTTCAAAGGCGTCTGCCTCCACACAGCCTGAGTCTATGTCGGCGGCGGCCTCATTTGCATACAATGACAGGGCTCCGCTACTTCAGCCGTCTGCCTCATTTGCATATGAGAGCGATGCTCCCTTTCCTTGCGTTGTGAGCGATACAAGGGCTACCGCTGCTCAGGTTAAGTCGGTGGCCTCTTCGTGTGCATACACTAACGCGGCCCCACTGTCTGCAGAGATGCTAGTTGGTTTTCACAACAGCTCTCGGGCTATTTGCGGGCTTACGTCTCCGGGCTCTGGAGGACGTTTACACTGTACTGACATTGATGTTGCCCCCACTTCGAGTAAGTCGGTGTGTGATGTCAGTGTCTGCGGTTCGCCTCCCTTTCATATGCGGCCCCCCTTGGACTGCGGCAGCCCCCACGGGTGGGGAGGTGCCAGCGGTGGCGGTCGGGGCCGTTCTAGAATACGATCGCTTTCTGGCGAACGTCCCGCGCACGGCGGCGGGCCCTCTCTCGCTATGCAGAGTGGCGTGGATGCGGTTGCCATGCCTCCCTCGCTGGCTGTTTCGCATCCTGTCATCGGGGTATGCGATCCAGTTTATCGCCCACCCTCCGTCCTTCACCGGGGTGGTGGAGACTGTGGTCTCGGGTCCGCGGCAGGAGAGCGCTCTCCAGTCGGAGATAGCGGAGCTCCTATCCAAGGAGGCGATAGCGGTGGTTCCACCGAGCCGCTCGGGGGCGGGATTTTACTCTCGTTACTTCCTCGTTCCGAAGCGGACAGGGGGGATGCGTCCCATCCTCGACCTGCGCCTTCTGAACAAATGCGTAGCCAAACGGCATTTTCGTATGCTCACAGTGAGGCACCTGTTGGACTCCGTTCTCCAGGGAGACTTCTTCACAAGCATAGATCTGAAGGACGCATACTTTCATGTTCCCATCAGAGAGGGTCACAGAAAGTTTCTGCGTTTTGCCGTCCAGGGTGTGGCTTACGAGTACACCAGGCTCCCGTTCGGTTATGCGCTGGCTCCTCTGGTGTTTTCCAAGTGCCTGGAAACGGCGATTCTACCGCTGAGGCGCGAGGGCATCAGAGTGCTCGCCTACCTGGACGACCTTCTGATCCTCGCCTCGTCGGCCGCTCAGGCCAGGTCGCACACCTCCCGGCTTGTGACTCATCTCACAGGCTTGGGTTTCGCCATCAACTGGGAAAAGAGCACCCCGCGCCCGTCTCAGTCTGTGATTTATCTGGGTCTCAGCTTGGACTCTGTCTCGATGCGCGCGTCCCTGGCGGCGCCGAGGCGCGATGCTCTGGCCCGGGCACTCTCTATCTGCCTGCCAGGGAGGGTGGTCAGGGCTCTGACGGTGATGCGTTTGCTGGGCTTAATGTCATCGGCCCACGCGGTGGTTCCGCTGGGCCTCCTGCACATGCGTGGCTTACAACGTTGGTTCGCACGTCTTCATCTGAATGTCAGCAGGGACAAATTCAAGATGGTGACGTTGCCCGGGTCCCTGGCTACGGACCTGGTTTCCTGGAGGAACCCGCGCATCATCGCGCGTGGTGTCCCTCTAGGCAGGGTGTCGTTCCGCGTACCGATTTTCACGGACGCTTCCCTCTCCGGCTGGGGAGGGACGTGCCTGTCCCAAGCCGTGGGGGGCCGTTGGCCTCCTGGCGAGAACAGGCACATCAATCTCCTGGAGCTGGAGACTGTGTTGCTGGTTCTTCGGCACTTTGCACCTGCGCTGAGGGGGCTCCCTGTGCTAGTGCGCTCGGACAACCGTGCCACGGTAGCCTACATCAACCGTCAGGGTGGTGTCCGCTCAGTGGCTCTTCATCGCGCGGCGGTGAGGTTGTGGCTGTGGGCGAGCTCCAATTTGAGCTCCCTCCAGGCTCAGCACATTCCGGGCCACTTGAATGTCGGCGCCGACCTCATGTCGAGGTGCGGGCCGCGCCACGACGAGTGGAGGCTGCATCCTCAGATTGTGTCACATCTTTGGGCGCGCTTCGGTCGTGCGAAGGTGGACCTGTTCGCCACAAGGGAGAATGCTCACTGTCCTCTTTGGTTCTCTCTGAGTCGGACGGACAGCCCCCCGCTGGGAGTGGACGCCTTTGCGCACACCCCTTGGCCGGAGGGCCTGCTCTATGCCTTCCCCTCAGTGGCGATCATTCCTATGCTGTTGACCAGAATACGGTCCGAGCGTCGGACAGTGATCCTGGTTGCGCCAGACCGTCCCAGTGCGCGATGGTTCGCGGAACTGATGGCTCTGGTTCAGGTTCGCCCTTGGCTCATTCCGTACGGGCGGGATGCCCTGTCCCAGGCGGGCGGCACGATACAGGCCCCCCCGGTTCTGGGTCAGCGCTTGGTGGCCTGGTTACTGAACGGCGCAGATTAGCTCGGAGGGGTCTCTCCGCGGCTGTGATCAGCACTCGGCATTGCTCCTCGCATTATCCTCGGGTAAGCGAGTGAGTGATCTGTGTGCGCTGTCGACGCAGCCGGGCTGCCTCACCATCACTGGGGACGGCAGTAAGGCCGTTCTGAGGCCCAACCCGGTTTTCCTGCCCAAGGTGGTTAGGCACTCTTATAGTGCTAGGCCTCTGGAGCTGCGCGCCTTTTCTCCTCCTCCGCACTGCTCGGTGGAGGGCGCCCGGTTGCATCTCTTGTGCCCGGTCCGTGCGCTCTCTGTTTACATTGGGCGCACGGCCTCGTTCAGGACCACACCTCAGCTGCTCGTATGCTACGGTGCGGGCAAGCTGGGCTCCCCCCTTTCCAAGCAGCGCCTCTCTCGCTGGCTTTGTGAGGGCATCTCTGCTGCGTATACCGCGGCAGGTCGCCCTTTGCCTGGCCGGGTGCGCGCGCACTCCACTAGGGGTGTTGCCGCTTCGGTTGCGCTCTTTCAAGGGGTGTGTGTGGAGGATATCTGTGCGGCGGCGTCCTGGGCGTCGCCGTCGCCTTTTATCCGCTTCTATCTACTGGATGTGCCATCTAGCTCCCTGGCGGACTCTGTCCTGAGTTTCGCTGCTAGGGCCACGCCCTGAGATGGCATGGCTGTGTTGGTCGGTACTCCCAGCCAGTTTTACTTGCATGTTTATGCGGCTTGACCATTGTTCCGCCCCCTGTGCGGGGTGCGCGGCCTTTGGTTTTGAGCTCCTGGTGGACACCAGGGGACCCTTGCGTTCCGTTTGCGGTCCTTTGCCTCGTCCGCCCGTCTTATTGCCTGACCGGCCCTCCGTTGGGGTTCGGGTGGAGGGAGTTGCACTTTACTACTGTGTGGTGCTTGTGTACTCCCTTGCCTCCAGTGGGTTGATGTTTTTATGTCGGCCTGGCCCGCGTACATTGTGGGCATCGCTGGAGCTCCGCCTGTTACCAATAGGAGCGCTAGCGCCCCCCTATGGGGCGTAGCTCCACGATGTAGAACGAAGGTTACGTATTGTAACCCCAGTTCTACGAGTGGAGCGGAGCCCCATAGGGTTTTTTTCCGGGCCCTGCCTCTAGCTTTCTAGCTCGTCTGACTTAGTGTGGGAGAGCAGATTGCTGGGGTTTAGCCACCTTTATAGTAGGTGGGGGGTCTGTGATTGGTTAGGACGATAAGAGTACATGTTTTTATCTTCAGATTGGTTGTTGGCATGCCAACATGGGTTACCAATAGGAGCGCTAGCGCCCCCCTATGGGGCTCCGCTCCACTCGTAGAACTGGGGTTACAATACGTAACCTTCGTTACTGTCAGCGACGGTGTAACCGGTATTGAGAAACTACCGAAAGGTAGCTAACCATCATGGCAGCAAATGGATTTTCTACCAGAATCCGAAACTATTTAGACCCCCGTGGGCGACAAGGGGATGGTAGCGTTACCCAGGTAAATTAGAGACGTGCATCTAACGTTAGTTAGCAATTTATTGCCCTAGTTGGCTAGCTAACGTTAGTTAACTTACAGGTAACGTTAGACAGATATATGAAGTATTACTGTACCTTGGTGCCGTATCCCACTAACTTCAGATATTTTATTGGAGTTAAACAGATTTTAAGATCAAGACAAACGCGCGCTGTCGTGCAGGTTATGGGGTCACGTGCATCACGAGCATCCACTGGTGCACGCGTGCCAAAATTCTGAACGGCGAACTGTCTGGTGCTACAGCTCTAGCTCGGTCGATTCATTACAATCCATGGCTAGAAATATATAAAAGAAATGAAGGCGATGAAAGTAAGCAACTACCTGCCAGCTAGCTTGAACGAACCTTTCCTGTTGTTTGTTTTATGCTAGGGCCCGTTCCACCGCATGGGGCTACATATGCAGGACGTCCTGGGTGATGGCGGGATCCTGAAGGAGGTGGTGCAGCCCGGAGAAGGCCCTCCAGTGCCTAGAGATGCATCAATATCATGTAGGTTTAAAATATACCCAGGCTACCTTCCTTCCTACACACAAACGTATATGCTATATATACATCATCTACTTGAATGGGTGCTCTTTTGTTAATGTTACCTTCAATCCATCCACAGTTCGCTTTTCTGGATTTCTGGAGTATTCGGAGCGACCGTTCGAGACCACAAACCACCAGAAGTATCCAAGGATGATGAAGCTTGGAAGGGGTGCGTGTGATACACACACAGCTGTGCCCCTGCTTTTCGACAGCGGTTGCATTAATCATGTTTTCCTCAGTCACACACACGTCCTTTTGGCAAGAAGTGTTTTGGAATACTTTCATGACATGTGCCATCCTCAGGAAATGAGGCATCTTGTGATGTATTTGTTTAAATAAAAAAATCAGTCAGTTAATGTTCCCTCACAGACGTGACACTGTATGGCCTGGAGCTTGGTCTCCGGACCATGAGGAAGGGAGAGTTCTCCAGGTTCCTCCTGCTGCCTGATTATGCCTACGGGGAGATGGGCTGTCCTCCTCACATCCCCCCAGCTGCCACTGTGCTCTACGAGGTCCAGGTTCTGGACTTCCTTGACTCGGCCCAAGTGAATGACTTCATGGCTCTGAGCCCGGTAAGGACTAAGGAGTGAAGAACAACATAGTGTAGCAGAGAACAAATTCAGCAGGTGAAAATGCATCCTGTCAGATGACAATACTTTATGGCTGTGCTGTTTCACATGGAACAAAAAAAATCTTGTTTTGTTCTGTTAGTGTCATTGACTGCTTATCATCTCCCCCTCTCCCCACTCTCGCTCCCTTCTTTCTCCCCTCCCTCTCTCCCGCTCCCCCCCTCTCTCTCCCTCTCTCTCTCTCCCCCCCTCCTTCTCTCCCTCCCTCTCTCCCCCTCTCTCCCTCCCCCCCCTCCCTCTCTCCCCCCTCTCTCTCTCTCCCTCCCTCTCTCTCCCCTCTCTGTCACCAGGAGGAGCAGAACACTGTAGCTCTGTCTACCCTCCTCAGTGTGGTGGACACAGCGCAGCTTTGGCAACCGCTGCTTCAACCAGAGTCGCTTTGATGACGCCAAAGACCGCTACAAGCAGGTAGCTCTGGTGAAACGGGCCCTGATTTTCTACTATTATTATTTTCCTGGAAATTGTCAAATAACTCAAAGTCCTTGAGCAACAATGCTTTAAATTTGTAACTGCAACTAGTGACCACGAGTAACTATACCAGAAAGAATGACCATGATTCATCCATAGGTGGCTGACTAATCTAAATGCTGGCATATCCAATGCCTTTTAAGTAATGGGATTTATGTGTAATGTTGAACTTTGGCCTGAAGATAACCCTGTGACGTGTGTGTGTGGGATGGTGGTGTGTCCCTGATCTGCCCCTGTAGCTCTACTGGTGTCCAAGGACTTAGGTGTCCCTGTGAATTTGTGATTGGTGATTTAAAAATGGAGGTGCTTTAGAGTTTGGAGGACAATGTACTATTACGCTATTGTAACATGTTGAACGTTTATTGGAAATCACACTAAATTTATTGTACCTTTTGATGCTATCATTTCTCAGCAAATGCACTGACACAAATTACTGTCAGAGTGGATTTTAAACAAAAATCCTATAATAAACAGCCTGTATCCCCCTAGATTACTAAAGGAAAACCCTGCCCCCAGCAGGAAAGATTCAATACTATTAGCATATGGAGTAAAACTTAAATGGAGAGATTTGCATGCATTCTTTAAAAAAGGAAACTGCTCTGGCAAAAGTCAGATTGAAAACACATGAAATGACTCATATATAACTGTAAGTGTGAAGAATTATTTGGTTGTGTTTGGTATATTCTCATAATTCAACTTTTTTGTTCAACAACTGTGAAATAGTATGATTGATCCCAAAACCACAGTATAATTTGAATATTATTGAGTTTGTTGTACATGTTGTCAATTTACTAGCATGGGCTATTGACTTTGTTGTAGTTTGAAAATGAATCCAACAGCATGGGCTTGGTACTAAATGCTGGGTCAGATATTAAAACTACAATTGAAGTTAATAGGATTTATAATTAAAGAAAAACATATATTTTTGAAAATGTATTATATAATATTGATGTCCTTTTGTGCATATATTTTGTTTGACATTTTTATATTTATAAAGTATAATAAAATACTACAACAGACTTGAAAGTTTGTGATGTGAACGTGATTAATTTGGTTAGTCATGTTTATATCATGTGGCCTGGCTTTGACACCTGTAGGCTAATTAATTTTCTACCGGTTTGGTAGAAAGATCGGTCCGGTTTGATGTAACTGGATTTTTGGGTGGATTCCTGACGGCTTTCACTGTAAAGAACGTTGTTCTTCTAAAGCCTTGCACGCCAATGTGTGCATCGACACAGCAAAGCCAGTTAGTAGATAAGTTCGCTCTCGCTAATGGATAACGTTCATCCGTTCGCACTTTTTATTTGAACACATTAGGCAGCCCCGCATTAAAGCAGGGCATCAAAAAATTGGTTGATACTCGTAATGTTCCTCTCCACGGAAATCTTTAGTAAAAGGCGAAAGATTTATGCGCTCTGAAGAGAAACCAGAGTGTACTGAATTGATAGACCGACCCCTACGGAGACTACTTTCTCAGCCTTACCATTCCCGGTTATGGTGGAAAAACAAAAAACGCGCATTTCAGCAAGTTAACGTCTACCATAAATAGTGTACGTTGGTAGACATGTGAGGTATTTTGGGACGTCTAAAATATAAATATCTGGGCACCTCGTTCTCTCTGCATACACGCGAAAGGCATGACGGGAAGTGAGACTGGAGCTACTTGACGTCAGCTTTGACGGACACGCCCACTTTGGGTGAAAAAGTGATCAAAACTAGAGATAGCCTAGAAGAGCAAGAGGCTGAGGCTGTCACCAAAGTTGCTGTGTTGTGTCGTGCACCATAACCAATAAAACTCACATACATTCGGTTCTCCTTACTACCAAGTAGGTTAAGAGAGGGCAAAAGACGCATTTTATAGCTTCAGGCGGAGGGAGGACCCCAAGGGAAGTCAATGCCATTGCGTCATGACAATGGGACCCCAAATTTGTTTGTCTGCGGCAAACACTTCATCACTGGTAAATAATAGGCTACGTCTAGTCTACATTTTATAATGACCATTTGATTGTTAATTATTGTACGCAACACAATAAAGACTTAAATAGCAAATAAATCAGTAGATATATAAAAACGCACCTGTCATCAGCCGCTGTTCCCTTTTCAAACTTCAAACACCTGAGAACTCAATTTTGACCCCGACATTTCCCGGATGATTGCTCTAACCGCCACCTAGCGACTGACGTTAGTTAACTAACTACTTGGCCTACTCACTAGTCACCTCAACGTGCGAGATAAACTAGATAGTTACTGTCAGCGACGGTGTAACCCGTATTGAGAAACTACCGAAAGGTAGCTAACCATCATGGCAGCAAATGGATTTTCTACCAGAATCCGAAACTATTTAGACCCCCGTGGGAGACAAGGGGATGGTAGCGTTACCCAGGTAAATTAGAGACGTGCATCTAACGTTAGTTAGCAATTTATTGCCCTAGTTGGCTAGCTGACGTTAGTTAACTTACAGGTAACGTTAGACAGATATATGAAGTATTACTGTACCTTGGTGCCGTATCCCACTAACTTCAGATATTTTATTGGAGTTAAACAGATTTTAAGATCAAGACAAACGCGCGCTGTCGTGCGGGTTATGGGGTCACGTGCATCACGAGCATCCACTGGTGCACGCGTGCCAAAATTCTGAACGGCGAACTGTCTGGTGCTACAGCTCTAGCTCGGTCGATTCATTACAATCCATGGCTAGAAATATATAAAAGAAATGAAGGCGATGAAAGTAAGCAACTACCTGCCAGCTAGCTTGAACGAACCTTTCCTGTTGTTTGTTTTATGCTAGGGCCCGTTCCACCGCATGGGGCTACAGATGCAGGACGTCCTGGGTGATGGCGGGATCCTGAAGGAGGTGGTGCAGCCCGGAGAAGGCCCTCCAGTGCCTAGAGATGCATCAGTATCACGTAGGTTTAAAATATACCCTGGCTACCTTCCTTCCTACACACAAACGTATATGCTATATATACATCATCTACTTGAATGGGTGCTCTTTTGTTAATGTTACCTTCAATCCATCCACAGTTCGCTTTTCTGGATTTCTGGAGTATTCGGAGCGACCGTTCGAGACCACAAACCACCAGAAGTATCCAAGGATGATGAAGCTTGGAAGGGGTGCGTGTGATACACACACAGCTGTGCCCCTGCTTTTCGACAGCGGTTGCATTAATCATGTTTTCCTCAGTCACACACACGTCCTTTTGGAAAGAAGTGTTTTGGAATACTTTCATGACATGTGCCATCCTCAGGAAATGAGGAATCTTGTGATGTATTTGTTTAAATAAAAAAATCAGTCAGTTAATGTTCCCTCACAGACGTGACACTGTATGGCCTGGAGCTTGGTCTCCGGACCATGAGGAAGGGAGAGTTCTCCAGGTTCCTCCTGCTGCCTGATTATGCCTACGGGGAGATGGGCTGTCCTCCTCACATCCCCCCAGCTGCCACTGTGCTCTACGAGGTCCAGGTTCTGGACTTCCTTGACTCGGCCCAAGTGAATGACTTCATGGCTCTGAGCCTGGTAAGGACTAAGGAGTGAAGAACAACATAGTGTAGCAGAGAACAAATTCAGCAGGTGAAAATGCATCCTGTCAGATGACAATACTTTATGGCTGTGCTGTTTCACATGGAACAAAAAAAATCTTGTTTTGTTCTGTTAGTGTCATTGACTGCTTATCATCTCCCCCTCTCCCCACTCTCGCTCCCTTCTTTCTCCCCTCCCTCTCTCCCGCTCCCCCCCTCTCTCTCCCCTCTGTCTCCCTCTCTCTCTCTCCCCCCCTCCTTCTCTCCCTCCCTCTCTCCCCCTCTCTCCCTCCCCCCCTCCTTCTCTCCCTCCCTCTCTCTCCCCTCTGTCTCTCTCTCCCCCCCCTCCTTCTCTCCCTCCCTCTCTCCCCCTCTCTCCCCTCTGTCTCCCTCTCTCACACCCCCTCTCTCCCCCTCTCTCCTCCCTCTCTCCCCTCTCTGTCTCCCTCTCTCTCTCCTCCCTCCCTCTCTCCCCTCTCTGTCTCCCTCTCTCTCTCCTCCCTCCCTCTCTCAACTCTCTGTCCCTCTCTCCTCCCTCCCTCTCTCCCCTCTCTCTCCTCCCTCCCTCTCTCCCCTCTCCGTCTCTCTCTCTCTCCTCCCTCCCTCTCTCCCCTCTCTGTCTCCTCCCTCCCTCTCTCCCCTCTCTGTCTCCCTCCCTCTCTCCCTCCCTCTCTCTCCCCTCTCTGCCCCCCCCCCCTCCCTCTCTCTCCCCTCTGTCTCCCTTGCTCTCTCCCCCCTCTCTCTCTCTCCCTCCCTCTCTCTCCCCTCTCTGTCACCAGGAGGAGCAGAACACTGTAGCTCTGTCTACCCTCCTCAGTGTGGTGGACACAGCGCAGCTTTGGCAACCGCTGCTTCAACCAGAGTCGCTTTGATGACGCCAAAGACCGCTACAAGCAGGTAGCTCTGGTGAAACGGGCCCTGATTTTCTACTATTATTATTTTCCTGGAAATTGTCAAATAACTCAAAGTCCTTGAGCAACAATTCTTTACATTTGTAACTGCAACTAGTGACCACGAGTAACTATACCAGAAAGAATGACCATGATTCATCCATAGGTGGCGCCATAGTAACAATTTAAAA
The DNA here is from genome assembly GCF_949987555.1 of Borostomias antarcticus. NCBI lineage: Eukaryota > Metazoa > Chordata > Actinopteri > Stomiiformes > Stomiidae > Borostomias > Borostomias antarcticus. The sequence goes on from NC_140234.1 coordinate 21,036,307, forward strand.
GACTAATCTAAATGCTGGCATATCCAATGCCTTTTAAGTAATGGGATTTATGTGTAATGTTGAACTTTGGCCTGAAGATAACCCTGTGACGTGTGTGTGTGGGATGGTGGTGTGTCCCTGATCTGCCCCTGTAGCTCTACTGGTGTCCAAGGACTTAGGTGTCCCTGTGAATTTGTGATTGGTGATTTAAAAATGGAGGTGCTTTAGAGTTTGGAGGACAATGTACTATTACGCTATTGTAACATGTTGAACGTTTATTGGAAATCACACTAAATTTATTGTACCTTTTGATGCTATCATTTCTCAGCAAATGCACTGACACAAATTACTGTCAGAGTGGATTTTAAACAAAAATCCTATAATAAACAGCCTGTATCCCCCTAGATTACTAAAGGAAAACCCTGCCCCCAGCAGGAAAGATTCAATACTATTAGCATATGGAGTAAAACTTAAATGGAGAGATTTGCATGCATTCTTTAAAAAAGGAAACTGCTCTGGCAAAAGTCAGATTGAAAACACATGAAATGACTCATATATAACTGTAAGTGTGAAGAATTCTTTGGTTGTGTTTGGTATATTCTCATAATTCAACTTTTTTGTTCAACAACTGTGAAATAGTATGATTGATCCCAAAACCACAGTATAATTTGAATATTATTGAGTTTGTTGTACATGTTGTCAATTTACTAGCATGGGCTATTGACTTTGTTGTAGTTTGAAAATGAATCCAACAGCATGGGCTTGGTACTAAATGCTGGGTCAGATATTAAAACTACAATTGAAGTTAATAGGATGTATAATTAAAGAAAAACATATATTTTTGAAAATGTATTATATAATATTGATGTCCTTTTGTGCATATATTTTGTTTGACATTTGTATATTTATAAAGTATAATAAAATACTACAACAGACTTGAAAGTTTGTGATGTGAACGTGATTAATTTGGTTAGTCATGTTTATATCATGTGGCCTGGCTTTGACACCTGTAGGCTAATTAATTTTCTACCGGTTTGGTAGAAAGATCGGTCCGGTTTGATGTAACTGGATTTTTGGGTGGATTCCTGACGGCTTTCACTGTAAAGAACGTTGTTTTTCTAAAGCCTTGCACGCCAATGTGTGCATCGACACAGCAAAGTCAGTTAGTAGATAAGTTCGCTATCGCTAATGGATAACGTTCATCCGTTCGCACGTTTTATTTGAACACATTAGGCAGCCCCGCATTAAAGCAGGGCATCAAAAAATTGGTTGATACTCGTAATGTTCCTCTCCACGGAAATCTTTAGTAAAAGGCGAAAGATTTATGCGCTCTGAAGAGAAACCAGAGTGTACTGAATTGATAGACCGACCCCTACGGAGACTACTTTCTCAGCCTTACCATTCGCGGTTATGGTGGAAAAACAAAAAACGCGCATTTCAGCAAGTTAACGTCTACCATAAATAGTGTACGTTGGTAGACATGTGAGGTATTTTGGGACGTCTAAAATATAAATATCTGGGCACCTCGTTCTCTCTGCATACACGCGAAAGGCATGACGGGAAGTGAGACTGGAGCTACTTGACGTCAGCTTTGACGGACACGCCCACTTTGGGTGAAAAAGTGATCAAAACTAGAGATAGCCTAGAAGAGCAAGAGGCTGAGGCTGTCACCAAAGTTGCTGTGTTGTGTCGTGCACCATAACCAATAAAACTCATACATACATTCGGTTCTCCTTACTACCAAGTAGGTTAAGAGAGGGCAAAAGACGCATTTTATAGCTTCAGGCGGAGGGAGGACCCCAAGGGAAGTCAATGCCATTGAGTCATGACAATGGGATCCCAAATTTGTTTGTCTGCGGCAAACACTTCATCACTGGTAAATAATAGGCTACGTCTAGTCTACATTTTATAATGACCATTTGATTGTTAATTATTGTACGCAACACAATAAAGACTTAAATAGCAAATAAATCAGTAGATATATAAAAACGCACCTGTCATCAGCCGCTAATGTTCCCTTTTCAAACTTCAAACACCTGAGAACTCAATTTTGACCCCGACATTTCCCGGATGATTGCTCTAACCGCCACCTAGCGACTGACGTTAGTTAACTAACTACTTGGCCTACTCACTAGTCACCTCAACGTGCGAGATAAACTAGATAGTTACTGTCAGCGACGGTGTAACCCGTATTGAGAAACTACCGAAAGGTAGCTAACCATCATGGCAGCAAATGGATTTTCTACCAGAATCCGAAACTATTTAGACCCCCGTGGGCGACAAGGGGATGGTAGCGTTACCCAGGTAAATTAGAGACGTGCATCTAACGTTAGTTAGCAATTTATTGCCCTAGTTGGCTAGCTAACGTTAGTTAACTTACAGGTAACGTTAGACAGATATATGAAGTATTACTGTACCTTGGTGCCGTATCCCACTAACTTCAGATATTTTGGCTTGTGTGTTACAGTATGTGTGAATATACTGTAACACACAACACATACTGTATCACTCAACTACATCTATACCACACATAACACACACTGTATAGGTACAACACACAACTATACCTACACCACACACAACACACACTGTATATAACACACAACTATACCTATACCACACACAACACACACTGTATATAACACACAACTATACCTATACCACACACAACACACACTGTATATAACACGCAACTATACCTATATCACACACAACACATACTGTATATAACACAACTATACCTATACCACATACAACACATACTGTATATAACACACAACTATACCTATACCACACACAACACACACTGTATATAACACACAACTATACCTATACCACACACAACACACACTGTACAGTATATAACACATAACTATACCTATATCACACACAACACATACTGTATATAACACATAACTATACCTATATCACACACAACACACACTGTATATAACACACAACTATACCTATATCACACACAACACACACTGTATATAACACACAACTATACCTATATCACACACAACACACACTGTATATAACACACAACTATACCTATACCACACACAACACACACTGTATATAACACATAACTCTACCTATATCACACACAACACACACTGTATATAACACACAACTCTACCTATATCACACACAACACACACTGTATACAACACACAACTATACCTATACAACACACAACACACACTGTATACTGTATAACACATAACTATACCTATACCACACACAACACATACTGTATATAACACATAACTATACCTATATCACACGGAACACATACTGTATATAACACACAACTATACCTATAGCACACACAACACACACTGTATATAACACATAATTATACCCTCTGAAAATGTAATTTAATGTAATTTATTGCTCTATAAATGTTCTTAGCCGTTCGACAAATATATTCCAGGAGCTTTCTCCAGGTTGCCTGTTTCAATATCTGTATTGCTTTTATGGCTCTGTGTGCTACTAAACCTGTTTTGCCTTCCCTCTCCCTAGTGCCTCTCTCTCTCCCTCCTATCTTCTAACCAGGTCCAGTGGATGCCCCACTGTCACCAGCAGACCTCCCGGAGTCCAATAGATACCCCTGTGTCTGCTGTGGATGTCGTAGCATTTAGTTAACACACACACACGTACACACAGACATACACCAGCCCACTTCCGGCTTTAGGCCTGGGCCATAGCAAACACACACCAGTATTTGCCATGTCTCTCCTATGATGCTTTTTGAGCCTCTCTTACTCTGAATGTAATTTAATTTAATGTACTGCTTTATACATGTTCTTAGCCGGTAGACAAACATACTCCAGGAGCTTGCTCGATCGCCTTGTTGAGAGGGGTCAGGGAAGAATTTTTACAGCTCACTTATCTGACCCCCGGGTGATTACTGTTTTTTTTCTTCCCTCTGGAATATGTAGGGGTGGGTTGTATGCCCACCTCCCTTGTTCTCTGTAAAGCGCATTGTGTTGCCTCTGTGTATGAAATGCGCTATACAAATAAAGCTTTGATTGATTGATTGATTGATTGATTGATTGATTGACAACACATACTGTATATAACACACAACTATACCTATATCACACACAACACATTCTGTATATAACACACAACTATACCTATATCACACACAACACATACTGTATATAACACAACTATACCTATATCACACACAACACATACTGTATATAACACATAATTATACCTATATCACACATAACACACTGTATATAACACACAACTATACCTATATCACACACAACACATACTGTATATAACACACAACTATACCTATATCACACACAACACATACTGTTCTGTATAATAACATACAACCCATGCTGTATGTCACACTAGCCAGGGGACATTGTATTTAAGCCAGGTCGAATATTTCAAATGAGTACGTGTGTTATGTTGTTGTAGTGACCTTTTCTCTCTTTCTTTCTTCCTTTCAGCCCAATAACTGCTCTGTGCCATTATGTGTGTCTCCAAACTTCACAATGGACTTATGTGGTCGTTACAAACAAGATTGCTCTGATCATTGCTCTGATTGGTTATAGGTTTATCCAGTTGTATCCAGAGGCATTTTGATCAATGCCCATTGAAAATGCCCCTTGGAAATCAAATGTAAATTAAGAGTTTCCAGACCCTTCGCATTTTTGCAAATTGGGTACAGTACAACTCTAACACCACAGCAGTTTGCTGCCAGCTCTCCAGAAACTGGAATTATATTGTGTGTTTGTTTGTGTGTGTGCAACACACAACAAAGGTTCAACACACTATCAGTCAGAGAGAGAATGTCTGGCCTCCTCCCAGCTGGACATGCCTGGACACGCCCAGGAGGCATCCTCACTAGATGCCCGAACCATCTCCACTGGCTCCTTTCGACGCAAAGGAGCAGCTACTCTACTCCGAGTCTCTCCCGGATGACTGAGACGGATACATTCAGTCTAACCTAGGGAGGTGTTCCAGGCGTGTCCAGCTGGGAGGAGGCCGCGGGGTAGACTCAGGACCAGGTGGCGAGATTACTGTACATCTCCGTACTTACATAATGAAATATCATTTATCTTTCACCTACTTCCACCCTACTAGCCTGGTGAGACCATCCTGATCTGACAAGCTCACTTGTGTTTCTCTCGCAAATCAGTCTGGACCCCATCCGTCCGTCCCCTGATTCCAGACTTCCTTTTCAACAAACATGGCGGCTTTATCGTTTATTTCAGGTCATGCAGCTTGTGACACACACAAACTTCCTAACAAAAACGAGATCAGCCATTGATGAAATCAGTGTTAAGATGACTATAAAGCCACAGAGTTGTTTATGTGAAAACTATAGATGTACATAAGTTTCATAATTCCTAAACACGAAGTCCATACGTCTAAACAAGCTCTAGGCCTATGTTTGGTTATGTTTGGTCCACCTTCAGTTAATGGATGGTGTTCTACAGTAGGAGGTGAAGGTCCCGTCTCCTGGCTCTCTCTCCCATGCTCACCATGGAGAGAGGTGACCTCAGAGTGATGGGTGCTCTGTGGGAACAAAGACTCTCTCTGGTGGCTCCCTAGCTCAGGGTCATGGACATGGCTCGTCTCTCTCCCTCTCTCTCTCTCTCACACACATACACACAAACACACCGCTGTAATCGATAGAGTGCAAGGACTGTACCCACCGCAGGCTAGCCTTAAAGCACATGGGCTACTGTGTTAGGGATGTGTCAACTAGGTCCAAAAGTAGTTGGCTTTAAACTGGCTTCCAAACACTTTAGCATTATTTCCTCTGGTCAAAGGCATGATTTATATATTTTCACCATAGATTAGATTAGATCGGATTAGATTAGATAGATAGATAGATAGATAGATAGATAGATAGATAGATAGATAGATAGATAGATAGATAGATAGATAGATAGATGATAGATAGATAGATAGATCTGAGCTGAAGGGGAGTGTGAATCAGCCTTGCATTTGAAGGACAGTGGGGTTGTTTTCACTCCAGCTCTATTTGGATTTGACTTTGATCAGCCAAAGTCTCCCTGCATTTTACAAAGGAGATTGTGAGGTCGGAACTGTGTGTGTGTGTGTGTGTGTGTGTGTGTGTGTGTGTGTGTGTGTGTGTGTGTGTGTGTGTGTGAGAGATAGAGAGAGAGTCTGTGTTGCATTGTTGTCATTCCAAATGTGTTACTGTACATGTATAGATGTTTTCTAGTAGATAATTGCATACTCCCACACACCCTTTTCTCTGCTTTATTCTGTAAGTGTCTCAATGTGAAATGTTGACAGAATAAATCAGAGAAAAGTGTGAAGTGTTGACAGAATAAACATTACAACACACACTCACATTCTCACACACACGCACGCGCGCACACACACACACACACACACACTTCCAGCACCACAAACATTTTCGAGAGTGTGCATGTTGACCTCTTCACATGCGTAGATGTGCCTCAGGGCATGTTGGGTCATTTCATTCTAAACTGCGTCCCGAAGCTGATTCCAAAGTGACAGGAAATGTTCTGTCCACCGGTCCTGTAAGTAATACTATGACGGAACAGTGAGATGTGAGCTAGGCACCCAGTGGACGGGCCAACTCCCCACGCAGTACGCTGTCACGCTGAGACAAAATCAATCTCCCACCACCGTCTCCACTCTCCAGAGCCCCGGACCACAGGCCCGTCTCAATCTCACGCACGCCGCTGCCCCGTCTGCATCTCAGTTACCGTATTGACCGTTTGCGCATTATATCTGACCTCCAGCCTGATAGCGCGGCCTCTGCCAGAATTAGACGGGGATCCAGCTTGCTCGGATAAGAGCTTCTGCGCGGTTAGGGCAGCAAGCTGCTCCGCGAATCAGAACGACCGCTGTAGCCTAATGCAAATCTGCCCTGCATGGGAATACGCTAGGCTACCGATGTTGAGACGAATCATTTCCCTATACTTGTGTGCATATTATGATCTGGGAGCATATGCCGCTTTGCCTGTAGTGTGCTGGTCTAAACCATGCAGTACAGAATAGACTCCTTCCCAGTAGAAACGCCTCTTCATGTCATTTGGGCAAATAATGGTTCACTCATGCGCAACATGTTTTTACCATGAACATATGTAGACATGAACATAGAATACAATACAACACAACACAATGCAATACAATAATGTTGGTTGATTTTAGTGTATGGTTTGAAGTCGGGCAAATTGGAGATTCTTGTTCCTTGCAGCTTACTGTCTTGAGCCTCCTGCGGCCACTAGATGGCGGTCTTGAGTTCAACAGAGACGCTGACTATTGCACGTCCAGGTGACACTTCTTTGTATGTATTTTGACCTGATGTACTTTGACCTGTTCTGTTCTGTTCTGTTCTGTTCTGTTCTGTTCTGTTCTGTTCTGTTCTGTTCTGTTCTGTTCTGTTCTGTTCTGTTCTGTTCTGTTCTGTTCTGTTCTGTTCTGTTCAGAACGGTCCAGATGTTGCCCATCACCTGTAGCCTACTGTTGTGTTAAGGTTGACTGAGAGATGCAGTCCCAACCGTGGTGATGGTAGGGAGAGCAGTTCTATCCGTGGTGATGACAGGGTGAACGGTGAAAGATTGTCTTCCTGAGGCGTAGCGGAGATGATGGGCAGCTAGCAACCCCGCCAGGGGGGGGGCAGGGATGAGAGACGCTGTCAATGAAACGGATGATAATCCTAGCAGTTCCATCCTCAGGAGAGGACAGAAGAAGTCTGTGTTTGAGTGTGACAGAGGAAGTCATGTGTTTGAGTGTGACAGAGGGAAGTCATGTGTTTGAGTGTGACAGAGGGAAGTCATGTGTTTGAGTGTGACAGAGGAGATCTGAGCCATGAGAGGATCAGTGCTTGTGTAAGTTCACAGAGCCAAGGGAACAGCTTATGACGATGTTACAGCGTTGACAGATATTGTCCCCTGGGGGAGCATGGCGAGATGCTCCCTGCTGACGGATCTATTCACAATACAGGCAGAAACGGCAGAGCAACAACGGACAGGCCACCCGGAAGAGATGAGTCATTGAAATAGGCAGCGCTCACAGGGGGTTCGCCATTTTGTCTGCGGTCAGGTCCTTCTCCTTCCTCTGGGGACCCTCAAACTGTATCTCCTCCCTCTTCTGGAGACCCTCATATCTCCTCCCTCCTCTGGGGGAGCCTCATATCTCCTCCCTCCTCTGGAGACCGTCATATCTCCTCCCTCCTCTGGAGACCCTCATATCTCCTCCCTCCTCTGGAGACCCTCATATCTCCTCCCTCCTCTGGGAGGGTTTGGGGGCGTGGCTGGGAGAGGGCGAGCGAGCTGTCTGTATCTGTGTATTTGTAGTGTATGTCATGTTGTTTTGTCTGTATGTATTTAGAATGTATGTGTTTATAGGACCCCCTCGCAAATGGGATGTTGCATCTCAAGGGGCGATCCTTCCAATAAATTCTAATATCTCCTCCCACCAGAGCTCCCATGAGCCACCCCTTCCGTCTCTGCGCACCTTTAAAACCATCAGGGTGACACACACTCTTTCTGCATGACGCGTACACACACATATACGGGTACACGAAACACACGTGGGCGCGCACGCACACACACATGCACACACTGCACCTGTCAAGGGGAAGATGCTAAAGATAGCACACGCAGGGTACAGGTGGCCTTGGCAATGCTAGAGTGCTTCCAGGAGGTGTTCTGTTCATATAACAAGTCTCATCCTTGGATGTGAGCAGGAGGCTTTGCCTGGACAAACCATAAATTGTCAAACGTGCTATTAATTTGTTCAGCTCATTATTGTACACATTTATCAGTGTTAGTTGAGATGGAACCTGAACACAGGACAAAAGGGACATGTTCTCACTCTCAGGCTGGGAGACTTTATTTCAAGCCTGTAGTCAAAGTATTGTATCGCATTGTATTGCGCTGTACTTTAGTTTGCTATTCTTGCACTTTGCCTTCAGCACTAGATTATGCTCTTAGTCACTTGTTTTAGAGAGAAGATGCACTTGTGAGTTCTGGCAAGTAGTAGTACATTGGCTCTTCCTACGTTAAATGCAATTATTGTTAGTCGCTTTGGATAAAAGCGTCTGCTAAATGACTGTAATGTAATATAATGAAGTAATTCACACTTCATGCCAACAATATTATGCAATATTTCAGACATAATTATATATGGATATCTTCAGAGCACTGTCTCTGCTTCCATGTGGTGGGAAATGACCTGTGTTATGATGCTTATGAGACATATTCTTCTCTTTCTCTAGTATGTTTTCTACTGTATGTGAAACTGTCAGTGTGTGTGTGTGTGTGTGTGTGTGTGTGTGCGCGTGTGTGCGTGTGTGTGTGTGTGTTTCTGTGTGTGTGTATTTCTGTGTGTGTGTGTGTGTGTGTGTGTGTTTGTGTGCATGTGCGTGCGTGTGTGTGCAAGGGAAGTGTTTTGTCTACTCAGCAGGATGTCTTGAATTAGGTTCAGAGGATTTTCACCCTTTCGCTGCATGAACATATGGCACATCAACATGTAACTGTAATCACCCCTCATCAATATGTACAGTTATCACACTGCATTAATACTGTATGTACAGTAATCACACTACATCAATATGTACAGTAATCACACTGCATCACTATGTACAGTAATCACACTACCTCAATATGTACAGTAATGACACTACATCAATATGTACAGTAATCACACTACCTCAATATGTACAGTAATCACACTGCATCACTACAGTATGTACAGTAATCACACTACCTCAATATGTACAGTAATCACACTACCTCAATATGTACAGTAATCACACTGCATCACTATGTACAGTAATCACACTACCTCAATATGTACAGTAATCACACTACCTCAATATGTATAGTAATCACACTGCATCACTATGTACAGTAATCACACTACCTCAATATGTACAGTAATCACACTGCATCACTATGTACAGTAATCACACTACCTCAATATGTACAGTAATCACACTGCATCAATATGTAGAGTAATCACACTACCTCAATATGTACAGTAATCACACTACCTCAATATGTACAGTAATCACACTGCATCACTATGTACAGTAATCACACTACATCAATATGTACAGTAATCACACTGCATCACTATGTACAGTAATCACACTGCATCACTATGTACAGTAATCACACTACATCAATATGTACAGTAATC